>NC_081314.1:57062938-58265438 GCF_026419965.1 Kogia breviceps
AAACAGAATAAACCTGAATCAGTAGCTGATTGAACAAACTGTTCTGGGATTGTTGCATGGGAAATATGCTGTATATTCTGTGGAATGTTACATCATCGTAAAAAATTAATTCCAAATAATTTCTTAAAACTATCTATGTATCTATAGATATAGATATGTTCATATAGGTACAGACATAGATGTTACAGATTTAGATACCTACATATATGTATATATAAAGTATCTGCACATATATATATGCAGCATTTAACTGAAATGTTCAAAATTATTTGTAAGAACAGAACAGAAAAAAATGAGAACATTTTGCTAATATTTTATGTTATTCTGATGTTTCATATATGTATGTATACACACACATATATACACTGATAGCCACAATTTTCCATGCTTACTTTAAACATAAAATATATATATATTTTTATTATATGTCCTAATGAAATGGTGGAAGTTATAAATAGCAAGTTAATATGGTCTCTAATATTTTGATATTATATGTAAACTTAAAAAGTTTTCACATCAAGTGCATAATGAAATTTTTTTCTTAAGATCTTTATTGGAGTATAATTGCTTTATAATGGTGTGTTAGTTTCTGCTTTATAACAAAGTGAATCAGCTATACATATACATATAACCCCATATCTCCTCCCTCTTGTGTCTCTCTCCCACCCTCCCTATCCCACCCCTCTAGGTGGTCACAAAGCAACGAGCTAATCTCTCTGTGCTATGCGGCTGCTTCCCACTAGCTATCTATTTTACATTTGGTATATATAAGTACTACATGCCACTCTCTCACTTCGTCCCAGCTTACCCTTCCCCCTCCTTGTGTCCTCAAGTCCATTCTCAACATCTGCATTTTTATTCCTGTCCTGCCCCTAGGTTCTTCAGAACAATTTTTTTTTTTTTTTTTAGATTCCATATATAGGTGTTAACATACAGTCTTTGTTTTTCTCTTTCTGACTTACTTCATTCTGTATGACAGTCTCTAGATCCATCTACCTCACAACAAACAACTCAATTTTGTTTCTTTTCATGGCTGAGTAATATTCCATTGTCTTTATGTGCCACATCTTTATCCATTCATCTGTCGATGGACACTTAGGTTTCTTCCATGTCCTGCCTATTGTAGATAGAGCTGCAGTGAACATTGTGATACGTAACTCTTTTTGAATTCTGGCCCAGTAGTGGGATTGCTGGGTTGTATGGTAGTTCTATTTTTGGTTTCCTAAAGAACTTCCATACAGTTCTCCATAGTGGCTGTATCAATATGCATTCCCACCAACAGTGCAAGAGGGTTCCCTTTTCTCCATACCCTCTCCAGCATTTATGTTTATAGATTTTTTGATGATGGCCATTCTGACTGGTGTGAGGTGATACCTCATTGTAGTGGTTTTTTTTTTTTTTTTGCTGTACGCAGGCCTCTCACTGTTGTGGCCTCTCCCATTGTGGAGCAGAGTCTCCGGACGCGCAGGCTCAGCAGCCATGGCTCACGGGCCTAGCCGCTCCGCGGCATGTGGGATCTTCCCGGACCGGGGCACGAACCCGCGTCCCCTGCATCGGCAGGCAGACTCTCTACCACTGCGCCACCAGGGAAGCCCCTCATTGTAGTTTTGATTTGCATTTCTCTAACGATTAGTGATGTTGAGCATCCTTTCATGTGTTTGTTGGCAGTCTGTGTATCTTCTTTGAGAAATGTCTATTTAGGTCTTCTGCCCATTTTTGGATTGGGTTGTTTGTTGTTTTGATATTGAGCTGCATGAGCTGCTTGTAAATTTTGGAGATTAATCCTTTTTCAGTTGCTTCGTTTGCAAATATATTCCCCGATTCTGAGGGTTTGTCTTTTCATCTTGTTTATGGTTTCCTTTGCTGTGCAAAAGCTTTTAAGTTTCATTAAGTCCCATTGGTTTATTTTTATTTCCATTTCTCTAGGAGGTGGGTCAAAAAGGACCTTGCTGTGATGTATGTCATAGAGTGTTCTGCCTGTGTTTTCCTCTAAGAGTTTTATAGTGTCTGGCCTTACATTTAAGTCTTTAATCCATTTTGAGTTTATTTTTGTGTATGGTGTTAGGGAATGTTCTAATTTCATTCTTTTACATGTAGCGGTCCAGTTTTCCCACCAACACTTATTGAAGAGGCTGTCTTTTCTCCATTGTATGTTCTTGCCTCCTTTATCAAAAATAAGGTGACCATATCTGCGTGAGTTTATCTCTGGACTTTCTATCCTGTTCCGTTGATCTATATTTCTGTTTTTGTGCCAGTACCACACTGTCTTGATTACTGTAGCTTTGTAGTATAGTGTGAAGTCAGGGAGCCTGATTCCTCCAGCTCCATTTTTCTTTCTCAAGATTGCTTTCGCTATTCAGTGGCTTTTGTGCTTCCATAAAAATTGTGAAATGTTTTGTTCTAGTTCTGTGAAAAATGCCCTTGGTAGTTTGATAGGGATTGCACTCAATCTGTAGATTGCTTTGGGTAGTATAGTCATTTTCTCAGTGCTGATTCTTCCAATCCAGAAACATCGTATATCTCTCCATCTGTTGGTATCATCTTTAATTTCTTTCATCAGTGTCTTATAGTTTTCTGAATACAGGTCTTTTGTCTCCTTAGGTAGGTTGATTCCTTGGTATTTTATTCTTTTTGTTGCAGTGGTAAATGGGAGTGTTTCCTTAATTTCTCTTTCAGATTTTTCATCATTAGAGCATAGGAATGCAAGAGATTTGTGTGCATTAATTCTGTATCATGCTACTTTACCAAACTCATTGATTAGCTCTAGTAGTTTTCTGGTAACATCTTTAGGATTCTCTATGTAGAGTATTATGTCATCTGCAAACAGTAACAGCTTTACTTCTTTTCTGATTTGTGTTCCTTTCATTTCTCTTTCTTCTCTGATTGCTGTGGCTAAAACTTCCAAAACTATGGTGAATAATAGTGGTGAGAGTGGACAACCTTGTCTTGTTCCTGATCTTAGAGGAAATGGTTTCAGTTTTTCACCATTGAGAACGATGTTGGTTGTGGGTTTCTCCTATATGGCCTTTATAATGTTGAGGAAAGTTCCTTCTATGCCTACTTTCTGGGGGGGGGTGTTTATCATAAATGGGTGTTGAATTTTGTTGAAAGCTTTTTCTGTACCTATTGAGATGATCATATGGTTTTTCTCCTTCAGTTTAATATGGTGTGTCATATTGATTGATTTGTGTATATTGAAGAATCTTTGCCTTCCTGGGACTAACCCCATTTGATCATGGCATGTGATCCTTTTAATGTGCTGTTGGATTCTGTTTGCTAGTAGTTTTTTGAGGATTTTTGCATCCATGTTCATCAGTGATATTGGCCTGTAGTTTTCTCTCTTTGTGACATCTTTGTCTGGTTTTGGTATCAGGGTGATGGTGGCCTCGTAGAATGAGTTTGGGAGTGTTCCTCCCTCTGCTGTATTTGGGAAGAGTTTGAGAAGGATAGATATTAGCTCTTCTCTAAATGTTTGATAGAATTCGCCTGTGAAGCTGTCTGGTCCTGGGCTTTTGTTTGTTGGAAGATTTTTTTTTTTCTTTTTTGCGGTACGCGGGCCTCTCACTGTTGTGGCCTCTCCCGTTGCAGAGCACAGGCTCCGGACGCGCAGGCTCAGCGGCCATGGCTCACGGGCCCAGCCGCCCCGCGACATGTGGGATCTAACCAGACCGGGGCACGAACCCGTGTCCCCTCTATCGGCAGGCGGATTCTCAACCACTGCGCCACCAGGGAAGCCCTGCTGATCTGATCTTTATGATTGCTTTCCTTCTGCTAAGTTCGGGGGTTTTTTGTTGTTCTTTCTCTAATTGCTTTAGGTGTAAGGTTAGGTTATTTGAGATGTTTCTTATTTCTTGAGGTAGGATTGTATTGTTATAAACTTCCCCCTTAGAACTGCTTTTGCTGCATCCCATAGGTTTTGGGTCATTGTGTTTTCCTTGTTATTTTTTTCTATGTATGTTTTGATTTCCACTTTGATTTTTTTCAGTGATCTCTTGGTTATTCAGTAGTGGATTGTTTAGCCTCCATGTGTTTGTATTTTTTACAGATATTTTCCTGTAATTGATATCTAGTCTCATAGCGTTGTGGTCAGAAAAGATCCTTGATATGATCTCAATTTTCTTAAATTTACCAAGGCTTGATTTGTGACCCAAGATATGATCTGTCCTGGAGAATGTTCCATGAGTGCTTGAGAAGAAAGTGCATTCTGTTGTTTTTGGATGGAGTGTCCTATAAATATCAATTAATTCAATTTGGTAAATGTGTCATTTAAAGCTTTTGATTCCTTATTTATTTTCATTTTGGATGATCTGTTCATTGATGAAAGTGGGGTGTTAAAGTCCCCTACTATGATTGTGTTACTGTTGATATCCTCTACGGCTGTTAGCATTTGCCTTATGTATTGAGGTGTTCCTATGTTGGGTGCATAAATATTTACAATTGTTATATCTTCTTCTTGGATTGATCCCTTTGATCATTATGTAGTGTCCTTTTTTGTCTTGTCTTTATTTTAAAGTCCATTTTGTTTGATATGAATATTGCTACTCAAGCTTTCTTTTGATTTCCATGTGCATGGAATATCATTTTTCCATCCCCTCACTTTCAGTCTGTATGTGTCCCTAGGTCTGAAGTAGGTCTCTTGTAGACAGCATATATACCTGTCTTGTTTTTGTATCTAATCAGCCAGTCTGTGTCTTTTGGCTGAAGCATTTAATCCATTTACATTTAAGGTAATTATCGATATGTATGTTCCTGTTGCCATTTTCTTAACTATTTTGGGTTTGTTTTTGTAAGTGTTTTCCTTCTCTTGTGTTTCATGCCTAGAGAAGTTCCTTTAGCATTTGTTGTAAAGCTGGTTTCGTGGTGCTGAATTCTCTTAACTTTTCCTTGTCTGTAAAGGTTTTAATTTCTCCATTGAATCTGAATGAGATCCTTTCTGGGTAGAGTAATCCTGGTTGTAGGTTTTTCCCTATTATCACTTTAAATATGTCCTTTCACTCTCTTCTGGCTTGCAGAGTTTCTGCTGAAAGATCAGCTGTCAACCTTGTGGGGATTTCCTTGTATGTTATTTGTTGCTTTTCCCTTGCTGCTTTTAATATGGTTTTTTTTGTATTTAATTTTTGATAGTTTGATTAATATGTGTCTTGGCATGTATTCCTTGGATTTATCCTGTATGGGACTTTCTGTGCTTCCTGGACTTGATTATTTCCTTTCCCATGTTAGGGAAGTTTCCAACTGTAATCTCTTTAAATATTTTGTCATTGTCTTTCTTTTTCTTCTCTTCTTCTGAGACCACTATAATTTGAATGTTGGTGCATTTAATGTTGTCCCAGAGGTCTCTGAGACCTCAATTCCTCAATTGAGGACATTCCTCAGTGTCCTCAATTCTTTTCATTGTTTTTTCTTTATTCTGCTCTGTGGTAGTTATTTCCACTATTTTATCTTCCAGATCACTTATATGTTCTTCTGCCTCAGTCATTCTGCTATTGGTTCCTTCTAGAGAATTTTTAATTTTATTTATTATGTTGTTTATCATTGTTTGCTCTTTAGTTCTTCTAGATTCTTGTTAAACATTTCTTGTATTTTATCCATTCTGTTTTCAAGATTTTGGATCATCTTTGCTATCATTAGTCTGAATTCTTTTTCAGGTAGAGTGCCTATTTCCTCTTCATTTGTTTGGTCTGGTGGGTTTTTACCTTGCTCCTTCACCTGCTGTGTGTTTGTTTGTCTTCTCATTTTGCTTAACATACTGTGTTTGGCGTCACCTTTTCGCAGACTGCAGGTTTGTAGTGCTCGTTCTTTTTCGTGTGTGCCCCCAGTAGCTAAGGTTGGTTCAGTGGGTTGTGTAGGCTTCCTGGTAGAGCAGACTGGTGCCTGTGTCCTGGTGGATGAGGCTGTATTTTGTCTTTCTGGTGGGCAGGACTGCATCCAGTGGTGAGTTTTGGGGGTGTCTGTGACCTTATTATGATTTTACGCAGACTCTCTGCTCATGGGTGGGATTATATTTCTGTCTTGCTAGTTGTTTGGCTTAGGGTGTCCAGCACTGTAGCTTGCTGGTTGTTGAGTGGATCTGGGTCTTAGCGTGGAGATGGAGATATCTGGGTGAGCTTTCGCCATTTGCTATTATGTGGAGCGGGGATGTCTCTGGTGGACCAATGTCCTGAACGCGCCTCTTCAACCTCAGAGGCCCAGGCCTGACCCCCAACCAGAACACCAAAACCCTGTCAGCCACATGGCTCAGAAGAAAAGGGAGAATGAAAGAAAGAGGAGAAAAGAAAAAGAAAGAAAGTTATTAAAATAAAATATATTAAATATAAAAAAAGTGATTAAAAAAAAAAAAGAAGAAAGCAACCAATCCAAAAAACAAAACCACCAAGGATAACAAGCTCTAAAAAGTATTTAAAAAAAAAAAAAAAAAAGAAAGAAAAAAATAACCAAAAAATAACCAAAAAATGGACAGGCTGAACTCTAGGACAAATGTTAAAAGCAACCTATACAGACAAAAGCATACACATACACACTCACAAAAAGAGAAAGAGGAAACAAAAATCTATATATATTTTAAAAAAAGAAAAGAGAGCAGCCAAATCAATAAGGAAATCTACCAATGATAATAAACTCTAAATACTAAACTAAGATAAACATAAAACCAGAAACCAGCCAGTTGCATACAGCAAACCCCAAGTCTACAGTCGCTCCCAAGGTCCACTCTCTCAATTTTGATTTGTTGTCTATTGAGATATTCCACAGATGCAAGGTACATCAAGTTGGTTGTGGAGATTTAATCTGCTGCTCCTGAGGCTGCTGGGAGAGATTTCCCTTTCTCTTCTTTGTTCGCACAGCTCCCGGGGTTCAGCTTTGGGTTTGGCCTTGCTTCTGCGTGTAGGTCGACTGAGGGCGTCTGTTCTTTGCTCATACAGGACAGAGTTAAAGGAGCAGCTGATTCGGCCGCTCTGGCTCACTCAGGCCTGGGGGAGGGAGGGGCACGGATGCGGGGCGAGCCTGCGGTGGCAGAGGCTGGCATGATGTTGCACCAGCCTGAGGCGCGGAGTGCGTTCTACCGGGGAAGTTGTCCCTGGATCCCGGGACCCTGGCAGTGGCGGGCTGCACAGGCTCCTGTGAGGGGAGGTGTGGATATTGACCTGTGCTTGCACACAGGCTTCTTGGTGGCTGCAGCAGCAGCCTTAGCGTTTCATGCCCGGCTCTGTTGTCCGCGCTGATAGCTGCAGCTCGTGCCTTCTCTGGAGCCCGTTTAGGTGGTGCTCTGTATCCCCTCTCCTCTTGCACCCAGGAACAATGGTCTCTTGCCTCTTAGGCAGGTTCAAACTTTTTCCTGGACTCCCTCCTGGCCAGCTGTGGCGCACTAGTCCCCTTCAGGCTGTGTTCACTCAGCCAACCACAGTCCTCTCCCTGGGATCTGAACTCTGAAGCCTGAGCCTCAGCTCCCATCCCCCACCCGTCCTGGCAGGTGAGCAGACAAGCCTCTCGGGCTGGTGATTGCTGGTCGTCACTGATCCTCTGTGTGGGAATCTCTCCGCTTTGCCTTCCGCACCCTGTTACTGCGCTCTCCTCTGTGGCTCCGAAGCTCCCCCCGTCTCTGCCCCTTACAGTCTCTGCCCGCGAAGGGGCTTCTAGTGTGTGGAAACCTTTCCTCCTTCACAGCTCCCTCCCACTGGTTCAAGTCCTGTCCCTATTCTTTTGTCTCTGTATTTTCTTTTTTCTTTTGCCCTACCCAGATACATTGGGAGTTTCTTGCTTTTTGAGAGGTCTGAGGTCTTCTGTCAGCTTTCACCAGGTGTTCTGTAGGAGTTGTTCCACATGTAGATGTATTTCTGATGTATTTGTGGGGAGGAAGGTGATCTCCATGTCTTACTCCTCCGCCATCTTGAAGGTCTCCCAGAATGAAATTTACTGAAATAAAGTTACACCCTAATGAGTAAGTTTTCCAAAAATGAACAAATAATAATGATACTTTATTTTTTATTAATTAACTTAGACTTTCAAGTCAAACCTCTATAATTACTAATATTTGTGAAAAATATAATATAGTTGCAAAAGTAATGTTACTGAGATAACTTGTTAGTTTAGTTAATGCTATTTCTATATATAAAAAGTTACATGTTTATAATGGTTTAAACTTTTTCTTAAACAGATCATTCTGTTGTTTTCTGATTAATTAATAAAAAGCCTTATGAAATAACTGTAATCTCTGTGTATATGCATTTGTATATATAGATGCTTGCATGCATCCTTCCATACATATGTATTTATTACTTAGTGTTTGATTACTCAGCTCTCTTACCTGACCTTTAAATATGTAGAGTTGTTTATTATTTTTTTTTTCCAAATTTCCAACAAAATATGAATTGCAATCAGTTGATCAAAAGCAAAACATCTCATATGATATGCTATTTTTTGCTTACAAGTCTGACTAAATATTAATACAAACTTTTGGGGAGCAAAAGTTCTTGTCCCCCATTGAATTCCCAAATCCTTACATGATGATAGATATGTTGTGGGGATCTAATAAATATTTGTAGCATGTATTAATGAATGAATTATTTGCTTAGTGAAGAATTATTACTAATCATTCTTCAAGTGTATGTTTCATCTTTTCTGACTAAACACATTACTCTTAGCAAGATTTATAAAACTTGAATGTGATGTAAATACTTTAATCTTTGCATCTGGAATAGTTTCTAAAAGAGTCCATCTGCTAAATGTTGTTGGAAATCAGTTAATTGGATTCATTTATTAAGTAAAGAAGCATTGTGCTTTAAAAGAATTGGCATCTAGTACAGCTAATGGGATGAAAGAAAGGAAGGGAGTCCTTTTTTACTCTGAGAAATTAGTGAAGTCGGCATGGTGTTATGATATTTTATGACTGTAGTTCTCTGCCTCCAGTGTCTCATAAATATTGATTACTTGAGAGTAGAGTGAGATAAGCTGGAGAATTACCTAAGGAGAAGGCCAAGAAGAGAACAAAAACCCCATTGGCAGGAAGACATAATTCAACTCAGAAGCAAGCTGATGTCTCCCTTTGACCAGCAGAGCATAGCCTGAGCAGGGACTTCGTCCTCTAGAGACAGTAGTAATGCTATAAGTTGAAGATAGGTTTCCAGGCAGGTATTAGCAAAAAGTCAAAATTTTATAGTAAGCTATATAAAAATGATTTTTCTTCTATTAACCTGTATGTGGAAGAAAGATTTGGATAATCTTAATAGTGTAGCTTTTAGGAGTTAAACCATTAGGCAAGATAACTGCATACATAATTTAAATCTATTTATCAACTCTTTGAAAATTGCTCTAAAAATTGGTGGTTTTTTTGGTGTATGTGAGCCTGCTTCACAATGGAGTGGGTGTTCCAGGAAGAATAAATAGGATGGGCAGAGCCCTAAATGCATAAGAGAATATGGAGCATTTAAGGAACTGTATAATAAGTAGATGTCATAGGTGGTTAAGATGGAATGAAGAACTAAGAAGGACCTGAAGATGAAAGGTACTTGTGTTCTAACATAAAGAATCTGTGCCTTATTCATCATTAAAGTGGAATGAAACATTAAAGTTGTATTTTGAAGGGCCATTCTGACATCTCTATGGAGTGTGAGTGGATGGGGTTGTACCAGATAGAGAGATCAGTAATAGAATATTTCAGTATGCTAGAAGAGGTAGAAAATTTGTTTATCTACATGTAAAAGGTAGCATCCCTAAATATTGATTATGGATTGCTTATGAGTTGGAGAAAGAGGGAGGAATCTAAGGTGTTAACTTGAACCAGGGTCATTGTGGGAGCAAGTGAATGGTTGGTGGTGACATTGACCAACATAAGGAAGGGAGGATGAAGAACAGGGGAGAGACAAGTTCATATTTTGATATGTTGAGGTTGAGGTATCTGTAATATCTAAATGGAATAAGCATTGGCAGCCAGTTGTATATATTGCTCAGAATTCAGAAGGGAGATCTGGACTAGAAATGTGGGCATGGCTGCCATTTACATATAGATGGTAGGTGAAGCCATGGAAAGTGAGATGAAGCCAATAATTAAACTCTAAAAAATAATAAATTTTAAGGGATAGGCAGGGAAAAGGAGCCTCTATAGGGACCTGAGATTTAATAATGAAAGAGGAAAAGCAAAGAGAATGGAATCATGGAAGCCAAAGGAAGAGTAAGTTTCAAGGAGTTAGTAACCAACAACATCATGTGTTGGAGATAGGCCAAGTAAAACAAGGACAGAAAAGTGAAACTTGGATTTGGAAAACAGTATATCAATTTTAACTGTTGCATATTGCATTTCAACAGAGTCAATAGGGTTAAAACCTGTTGAGGAAGTAGATGAAACAAGTGTAGACTTTTCTTTCAAGAAGCTTAATTGTGAAAGAAACTAGAAGGAGAAGGAGGCAAATAAAGCAGGATATGCCAAGGAAGCTGTCTGTGTGTGTTTGTTATATGAAAAAAGACTGTTTACATGCAATGGAAAAAATACTTAATAGAAAGCCATGATCTGAAGACAGAAAATGAAGGCTGTGATGGAATGAGTTGGTGAAGCAAAGTTCCTGAAATGATGGAAGGAATCCTTGGGTAAGAGTGAGGATGAAGGATGTAAGAAAATAAAGGAGGGAGGCAGAGAGGAAGGGGAAGAGGGAGGGAATGGAACTGATACATATTTTAAAATACCAACCCAAAATATCACAAACAAAAAAGGGAATTCATTGGTTGTCATTTTTTGTGTAACTCAGGGCTGGAACTGGCTTCCATAAAGCTAGATCCAAAGGATCAAAGTCATTGCAGCTGTGACAATCATGGTCCTTTATGGTTTAATTCTGTATACAGGCTTTCTTTGTGTCATTAGTTTGGTGGTCTCTGAGAGGTCCAGATTCCACTCCTCCCATTTTAGCAGCCTCTGGGGAAAGATTCTTCTACTCTCGGTGTTGATATATCAATCCAGAGAAGTTCTCTGCTTGACTTTTCCTGGCCATGTGCCTGCCCCAGATTACAGACAAAGGTGGGGGTGGGGAACATTGTTGACAGCCTAGCCAAGACCATAGGAGATGGGAATGGGATGTGGGAGGAACCATCAAAATTGTGTGGGACAGGGAAGAAAAATCAGCAGTATTCAACAGAGACGAAAATTTGATATGATTTGAGAAAGGGCTTAAGATTGAGGGAGTAAACACACAATCATCTTTATTTTTATCTTGTGTGTGTGTGTGTGTGTGTGTGTGTGCGCGTGTGTGTGCGTGTGAAGTAGAAAGAGATGTTATAAAAGTGAGAAGTATTGGAGTCAAGTAGGAGACTTGCAGACAGTGATGGAGGTTTGCAATTGTCATTGAAGAGACCTAGAAAGGAATCTGACCTGAATATGTAAAGCGATGGACAAGTTGTAGGATGTTTCTTATATAAGAGAGTTGAAAAGTTACTAGGTTTGGTTCAGAGGGATTGGAGTATATTCTAGTGCTGTCACATATTGTTTGTGTGAGTTTAGGCAACTCCTCTGACCCTCTATTATTTTCTTTTTTTCATTTTTTACAAGTGAAATGTGCAAAGCATGTGAATCTCAGGGCTGGCCACAAACTGGATATTGCATTATGGATTTGCAGACTCAAAATCAAATGAATGACATTAAAGTGATAGGAGACAATGCCTGACTTGCTTCTTGAAAAAGAAATGAATAATGGGTTTCCACTTGAAGTGAATATTTAACTTTCACTGAACAGAAAATGTAAAAAAGAAACCAAAGTTCACTTTTCTTTCTCTGGTCTTGACATATTTAAAAAATGAGCCTGTTATATTGGTGATGCTCTGCACGTGTGCACTCAGATTTGAATAAACCAATGGAGAATATAAGAAGACTAGGTCCAAGATGTTACTCACGGGATCTGGACAGATACTAAGATTTATAGCAGTTACTTTCCATATCTCATTACATAATTACCCAATCAAGGACACCAACAGGATTTAGTCTGATTAAATTGGTAGTAAATGTAGTAAATTTTCTAATTTATCAGTAGGAAATCTCTGGATAATTTGGCTAGGTGACAGTTCTTGCTTTTTAATTATTCAGCTTAATTAGTCAATCACTTATCTTGGTCTCTAAGCTCTTTCTCTAAGCTTATTCAAATGTTACTTGAATTTAGTAACTACAGAATCTTTGAAACTACCTAGACTACAGCAAAACTCCAAACTGTTTAGTTCATTTGTTCATCACAAGAGAAGTAAAATAAGATCAATCGCATATCAGGTAATTAGTGTTTCATGAGCACAATGAGCTTGTTGTGTGCGTGTGCGCATGCATGCCCGTGTGCGCACGTGCGTGTGTGTGCGTGTACACAAACCCTTATACTGTACTTTTTGTGGCAGGCACTGTTATAAATACTTCACATACATGAACTCATTGAAATCTTCACAAACATGCCTGGAGGTAGTTATTTGTGTTATTTTTATTAGTCTAGTGGTAATATTCTGATTTCTTAGATGAGGAAATTAAGACAGAAAACGCTGGTGTTCAAACCAAGGAAGTCTGGGTCCGGAGTCCATGTTCCCAATGATAAAATGATTATGCTTTAAATATTTGCTATTTTAGAGAGGTTTTATGTACAGAATTTAATTTTTTTCCAGAGTCATTATTTGCCAGTAGTGATTCATAACAACTACAGAAATATTTGTAGTAACTACCTACTATTTTAAAATAACATTATTTTTCTGACTATAAAGTAATATGAATCATCATGGAAAAAATAATAAAAACTAAATATTACACATAAACTATCATGCAGAGCTATTAACTGTTACCAATTTGGTCTGTTCTGGCCTTCTTAGTAAGATATTATTTTTTTTGTTTTACAAAATTTGGATCAAATTTTAAATAAATTTCTATATTTTGCCTTTTTCATTCAACATTTGATGGGGACCATATATTTTCCTAAATTTATACATATCCTTTAAATTAAGTATGTGTTTGGATATGACATTTTCATATGGGTGTATCGTGATATATTAAATGTCTTCTATTGTTGGATACTTTGTGGATCCAGTATTTTATTTACTTAAATAATAATATGATGATCATTGTTATGCATTTTGAAAAATTTGTAAAGGTACTTACTTAGGTGTTGAATTGCTTAGTTAAAATATATGGTTGTTAAGGCTCTTTGAAAGACACTCCCAACTTGCTCTCCAGTAATATTATTATGCCAGTTTACATTCTCACCAGCAGAGTGTGAAAGTATCCATCTCATCACACCCTAATTAGCATGAATATTTTCACTTAAAAAAATCTTTGGCACTTTGGTAAGTGACAAAATTACATTTCATTTGTACTTTAATTTTCATTTCTATGATATTAATAAGATGAAACAGTTTTGTCATTTTTATGTCTTTTATGAATTGCTGATATCTTTTATTATTTATCTCTTTCTTATTAATTTACACATAGAGACTTTGTTTTCCAGACCCTCTCCACTCTCACTAAATTGTCATTGGTCTTCCAATTTTGTTTGTAGTAGTATTTGATATTTCCCTTGTATGTAATCAGATAAAGTGGCTCTTTATGTGTTATTTTCAATTCTGATGGCACATACGGAAACATCTTCTTCACTCTTATATTGTGCTAATCTATGTATATTTCTAGTGTTTTTATATTTTCATTTTTTTACAATTAAACTTTAATATGCCTTAATTTCTCTTTTACATAAAGTGTGAGGAGGAGCTCACATTTCTTACTAAACTACTTTTTAAATTACTAATTTATTATGCAATACAAATGTTTTAATATAATTGATTTTTTTTCCCAGTGTGGATCTACCTTTATCTTTTGGGTTTGGTAATCATTTATATTCCTAACCACGATCCCCTCCATCTCCATACCTCCAATACACTTATCACAAATTTCCTGGATATAGGTTTTCCTTTCTAAGTGAATTATAGGAACATATTTCTGTTTCCTCAAAATATCACATAGGGATTTCAATTAAAAAATTTGTAAGTCCCTTGGTGCTTTGGATGAGCTCTGTTGATTTTTAATGTTTCTCTTGGAGCTATTATAGGTAGAGTGCTCAGGGAGGTCACTCTTTTCTTCTCCCCCCTCTCCCTTCCCCCATTTGTTTTCCCTTGGGAGTGTTGCCTACTCTGTCAGATGATCCTTATGGGGAAGGCTTAGATGATAGCCCCTGTTAGCCCCAGTGAGCCAGGGAGTGAGGGGGAGTGGGTGAACCATAGGGAGTGGAGTGATGTCCAAACAGTGCAAAATCATAAAAAGACTATCTTGTGTCACAGAACAAATCCTCAGGTGAAGACCTCCCTATTTAACCCTCAGGTGAAGCAGCATTAGGGGAAAACATTGGATCAGGGAACCCATGAATATATGAAACAAAATCACATTTTTATTTAAGGCTCTTTGAAAGACAGTTACTATTATCTAACTGAATTTTAGCATTTCTTTTTTTTTTTTTTTGGTTAGTATGATAACTTTTTATTTGACATCTACAAGATTGTGGTGTATTGAAGCTTTTGACCAGGTTTATACAATCTTAGTTTTTCAAGAGTGCAACCTGTGCAAGCAAAAAAAAAAAGGAATGAAAGAAAAAAAAAGAAGCAAAAAGACCAATTGCCCCATCACTTGTTTTTATAAACATCTATTATAGGTGAAACAAAACTTACCCATATTATAGATGTGTGTACTTACATTTGTACATTACCATTTTTAACAGCTTGAGATAAACTCTACAATGTCTTACAACACATTAAACAATATTCAACTTACTGGGTAACAACAATAACAACAAGAAATAAACATACAGCAGTGTAGACGTTATCACAGTATATATCACAGATGTTTTCATTGCCCCTTATAGTTAGAGATATCTCAAGTATTATTTCTGCTTATTATTATTTTGAAATTACAATAAGTACTATTCTTGTAGCTATCATAGTTAATGCTTTATTTTTTAAGAAAAGCACACACAGTGCTATGTCATAAATTAAAAAAAATATTTTGACAGTTGAATTTTAATTTCTTTGTAATGCTATATTTATGGATATTTTGAGATGAAGTTTATAGGTTTCAACAGACTGTCAAAGGGGCTTATGGCACACAAAAGCTAAGAACCTTAGATTGTAATTATATGTCTAGGGATTTGGAGCAAAAGTTGTGGGGAAAAGACTTCATAAGGCTCTTTAGTACTCCTTCTATTTTTTATCCCTCCACATAAACGTGGCTCTGTACCACACTGATGTACTTTGTAGATACTGAAGAAGAGCTCTGAGTCACTGCAGCTCTTAGAACAGGCATTATTTGGCTCAAGGCAATGGCAGGAAGGAAGCAAGAGTATAATACTAGTTGTTCTTTACTATTTTATCCTCCCACACTCATGGATGGCTGTCTCCTGCTCAAGATGCATACCTGAGCAAAACAGTCCTCTTCAGTTTTTTAGTTTCTGTTTTCTCAGTTTCTTTTCACATAATCAACTTTTGCCTGATTTATTCTAACTAATCTGTATATTTCATTAATTTTTGTTCAAATAGAATTTCCTTTTAATGATTTCAAATTTTTAAAAAAATTTCTAATGTCTTGTTAGACTTCTACCTTGTTCTTTTTAAATCTTTCTTCTTTTCCAATATATGCCTTTAAGATTATGAATATTCCTCTAAGTACTGCTGTAGGTGTATCCCAGAAAACATGTAGTGTTCTCATTACCATTTCAGATCTATATATATACTAACTACTTCTGTGTTATCTTCTTTGACCCATGAATTATTTAAAAGTATATTTATAAAGTTTCAAACCATGATATGGAGGGGTTAAATATTTGTTATTTTGTTGCAGTGTGGTTTGTATATCATTCCTTTGGTCTTTGTTAAGCTTTTCTGTGATCATTATTTGTAGATGTTCTATGTACGTTTGAAATAATGTTAATTCATTAATTGTTCTGGCTAGAGTCTTGTACTTGTCCATTAGATATCATTATTTGTCTTTTCCAAATCCTCTGTATCCTAGTTTTTTTGTTTGCTTTGTCTGTCAGATATTAAGAAATCTAGGTTAAAACTGCCAAATTAAATGTTTGTTTTTGTTCATTTCTTCTTATAATTCACTCAGTAGTTTTCCTGGGAAGATATAGGAGAAATATTATTATGTCTTCCTAGTGAACTGTTCTTTTTAATTACTGTGTAATTAATTACTCATTTTACCTCTAATATTTCTTTTTGTCACAAAATGTATTTTCTCTAAAATCAATATAATTACACCAGTTTTCCTTTCTATTTGCTTAATTTCTTCTTTTTCATTACTTTTGTACTTTCTCTGTTATGTTTTAGTTATTTTTGTAAATAGTATACACTGTCATTTTTAATGCATTCTAAGAGTTTCCGTTTCATCTAAACTTATGAGTTTATTTAATATATATTCATTGTGGATACTGATCCATTTTAATTTCTTCTTTTTTATCTTATATGCTTCATAATTACTAGTTTTTGTTTTATTTTTTCTGTGGGGAGGTATTTTGCTTTTTCTTTCTTTTTTCCTGCCTTATGTTTGTTGACATTTTTTGTTCTATTTTGTATGTTTTATATTCTATTTTTCAGTATTATACTTAAATTAAAAAAAAAAAACACTTTTCTTGCCAAAACAGTGCCTAACATTATACAATATCTGTACCTTCCTTTCTAACAATATAAAATCTTAGAATACTATATACCTTTAATCACTACTACCTCACCATTTTGTGTATTGTTTTACCTTTTTTTTGGATTTCAACTTCTTTTGATACATGTGTACTTCTTATGAGTCAATACAGCAATATGTAAATGCAGAAAGGATTGAAAGTTATAAATGATAGCATTTTGTTACCTTAGGATTTCCTGTAGATTTGGATGTTTTCTAGCTAAGGTTAAAATTGGTGTGCATATATGTGGTTCATAGTTCTATTAAAATTATTAAATTATAAAGACATTAGAATATAGTAATGAATCAGTCATAATTACATAATAAGAAATAAAGTTAGCAAGGGAAGATATTTTTTTTCCATATTTTTAGTTCTTTAATTTATTTCAACAATATTATGTAGTTTTCAGTGTACAAGTCTTACACGTCTTTTGTTAATCTTTTTCTAAGTATTTTGTTCTTTTATTCTATCATAAATGGAATTATTTTGTTAATTTCATTTTTTTAACATCTTTATTGGAGTATAACTGTTTTACAATAGTGTGTTAGTTTCTCCTTTACAACAAAGTGAATCAGTTATGCATATACATATGTTCCCATATCTCTTCCCTCTTGCGTCACCCTCTCTCCCACCCTCCCTCTCCCACAAGGGAAGATATTTTTAAACATATTGGATCAGAATCCATTTCACGTACAATACAGTTGGCCCTTCATATCCATGGATTCTGCATTCTTGGATTCAACCAACCTTGGATCAAAAATACATGGAAAAATAATTCCAGAAATTTCCAAAAAGCAAGGCTTACTTGAATTTGCTGTATGCTGGCAACTATTTATATAACATTTTAATTGCATTTACAACTATTTACATAGATTGTATTAGGCATCATAAGTAATCTAGAGATGATTTCAAGTATATCAGAAGACGTGTGAGTTATGTGCAAATACTATGCCATTTTATATAAGGGATTTGAGCATCCTTGGATTTTGGTATTGGTGGGGGGTAGGAGGGTTAGTCCTGGAACAAATTCTATGTGGATATCAAGGGATGATTGTAATTCACTGAATCAGAGGGCAAATAGAAAGGTAGAATAGGTAGAAGAATATCAAAGGATAAAGGAACCAGTAACCTTTGATTTACTTGCACTGAATTATTAAAGAGCATGATAGGTGAATAAATTGGTTTTAAGGCATTGAGCAACTAGGCAACAAGAATGGTGTCTCTTTGAATTTGTGGTTGGTAGTAAAATGCAGACTTTTAAAAAAATATATACTTAAGCCTCTCATTTTTAAAATCCAGAGAGGCAAATAAATTACCTGAGAAGGTGATATCAACTCGAAATAATAAATTATTCAAACAATGTGAATGTAAACTATAGAGTACTATGCATAATCCATATTTCTCAGGAATTTTTTCAATCATATTTCTCTCTGGCACTTACACAGTCTTTTGGTTTACATTATAAAAATAACGTAGTAAAAATACAAATAATAGTCTCCATATCTGGAAATTTAATTTTGCTATTGCAACCCTCTTACCTTGGGCTTAAAATTTGGGACGCTGATATTCTAACATGGCAATTATGAGTATCTTCCTAAGAGTCTTGGAAGAAAGAACTTTCTGGATCTTTGAGCTTATCATCCAGCTGCAGGTCATTGTCAGCAGTCCCTGAGACATATTATATATATCAATAAATATTTCTCAAGTGGTAAAAAATGAGAGCTCCACGTATTGAGTTTATATTATATGCCATACTCTGTACTAAAGTTTTACATATAGTAAATTTCATTTATTCCTCAGTGTATGCCTGTGAGGTATTATCAACCTCATTTTACAAATGAAGAAATTGAAGTTCAGCAACGTTAAATATCATGCCCCAGGTCACACAGCTGTTAAGTCACTTGTCTGATAATTTAATCCAGGCATGTTTATGAAGTATGAATCACAGGCTCTGCCTTCTGGACATGTGCCTTATTTTGCCTACGTAGTGAAGGAATTCGTTTTTACATGCTCCCTGGTCCAAAGAACATAAAATGGCTTTGTTTCAGCATCTAATAACAGACGTCAATTTGTGTTTATCAGATGAAACTGCTAATAAAAACGGGAATCAGTTATTCAACAATTTCAGTGTGTACTCTTGTCTGTTGCAAATACATGTGGAGTGGATGATGTACTTGAGTTAATTTGTGTATGTCATAATATTATAATAGCTAACATTTTTAAGTATTTACCTTGTGCTAGGTCAAATTAGAAGTGCTTTGCATGCATAAGCTCTTTGAATGCTTACAACAACCGTACAAAAATGGTAACTCTTATTACTCATATTTTACAAATGAGGAAATTGAGGCACAGTGGCGTTAATTGTTTCGTCCACATCCACTCAAACGGTAAGAAGAAACCTGAAATTAAAACTCAGGCAGTGGATGGAGCACAAGAATTTATATACTTGACCACTACTCTGTAAAACAAATACTACACATAGAAAAAGATCTAACACATGCACAGTGAATGATTTATTTGCCATATATATATATGTATGTGTGTGTGTGTAAATAGTATTTCCTTGGGATTTATACTCTGGTTTTTAAACTTTTTTTGAAAGCCTCTAAGTTGAAAGAAAATTACAAAAAACTTCCATATAGTCACTGCCCCATATTCAACAATTACTGCATTTCACCATATCGGAATGATTGTTCTGTAGTTATTGTGGTATCTTATTGTGTTTTTAATTTAAATTTGTCTCCTGATTGAAGATGTTGAGCAGTTTTTCATGTGCTAATTGGCCATTTGTAAGTCTTCTTTAATGGAGTGTTTCTTTCAGGTATTTTGCTCGTTTGTTTTATTGGTTGTCTTTTTATTATTGAATTGTAAGTGTTCTGTAATATATCCTCAGTACTAGTCCTATGCCAGATTTATGTTTTACATATATTTTTCTGAGTTTGTTGCTTTCCTATTCATTTTCTTAATGATCTTTTTTCTTTATTGAGTGGAACTTTTTGATTTGATGCAGTCTAATATATATATATATATATATATATATATATTTTTTTTTTTTTTTTCCTCTCTTTTGGTCTGTTTTCTGTGGTCTACCTAAGAAACTTTGACTATCCTCAAATTATGCAGACATTCGATATCTTTCTCCAACAGCTTTTTATTTTGCATTTTATGTTTAAATGTATAACCTGAATTATTTTTATGTGGTATGAGGTAGGGCTGGGAGTCTTCTTTTTTCCCTGCTATGGATATCCAGTTATTCCAGCAGTATTTGCTGAAAAGACTTTTCCACTATCATTTAATTGCTTTTACATATTTGTCAAATAAGTGGGAATTTGTTTCTGAGCTCATTATTCTGTTTCATTGATCTATTAGGTTTTATCCCAGTATTATTTAGCCTTGATTACTGTAGTATTATACAAACTCTTGAAGTCAGATAGTATGAATCTTCTAATGTTGCTGTTCCTTAATAAATTGCTTTGAATGTTCTAGACATTTCCACATAAGTTTTATAAGAAGCTTGACAATTGTTTTGGCTGTGCAAATTCCTTGGTATATACATATAAATTTTATAAACTGCTTGTCAATTTCTATAAAAAAGCTGTAGAGATTTTATTAATGATAGTATTGAATCTATGGATTAATTTGGGAGAATAGATATCTTTCAATTCATGAACATGAAATATTGCTCCATTTATTTACAACTTCTTTATGTCAGCAATGTTTTGTGGTTTTAACTGTCTTGCATAGATCGTCCATATCTTTTGTTAAATGTATCTCTTAGTATTTTGTATAGTGATGCTGTCATAAATGGAATTGCTTTAATTTTAATATTCAGTTAGGTATTTGTCTATATAAATATAAATTTTAATATTGACCACATATCCTGCTAGTTTTAAAATATCACTTTCTAGTCTAACAGCTTTTTGATAGATTTTTTATGGGTTTCTATACATATGACCATGTTGTTCACAATAATGTTTTTTCTTCTTCCCTTCCCATATGTCTGGTTGTATTATTTTTTCTTGCCTTGATTCACTGACTAAAACTTCCAGCAAAACTTCAATCTGCTGAATGGTAAAAACCGATATTCTTGATTTGTTTCCAAGCTTAAGGAAAAGTGTTCAATCTTTCACAATTAAGTAGGTTATTAGCCAGAGTTGTTGGGTTTTTAAAGAGACCTTATCAAATATGAGTTTATTGTTTTTTTAACATAAGACTATCTGGAGGTATGCCTCTAATTGCACTTGTTTGGCTAGTTGACTGTGCCAGAGCTATCAGAAATATACATTCATTTTTATACTTATTTCTCAGAAATCTAAGAGATGTCACAAAAGGATATCAGTACCCATTCACTTTTTATCTTGTTTTGAGCTGTAGACTTTTAAAAAAATAGATGCCCTTTATCAGTTTTAAGAAATTCCCTTCTAATCTCCCTTACTAATTTGCTGAGACTTTTATTTTTTGAACCAGAAGGGGTATTGAATTTTCTGAAATTGTTTAAAAAAATATCTATTGAAAAAGTCATATTGGCTTCTTTTTTAGTCACAATAGTTAGTATGACTGGTTACACACTGAATTTCAATAATTAAACCAACCTTGCATTCCCCAGAAAAGCCCCACTTAATCAAGATGTATCATTATTTTTGTATATTGCTGATTTCAATTAGCTAATATTTTGCTCAGGATTTTTTTGCATCCAGGTTTATAAGGGTTACTGGTCTGTAGATTTCATTTCTTAGAACGCCTTTTTAAAAAAAATTTTGCTATCCTATTACAGTTAGCTTCATAAGTTGTAAAGTATTTCCTTCTATCTTTTGAAAGTGCTTTCATGGGATAGGTATTATTTCTTCTGTAATTGTTTAGAAGAATTCATAAGTGACAACCATCTGGGACTGGACTTTTATTTATTGGACTATTTCTCAATTTATTCAATTTCAGTTTAACTATTGTTGCATGGTCTTTATAGATTGTGTCTTTCAAGGAGTCTGTCTGTTTTATCTAAGCTATCAACTGTATTGGCATAAAGCTGTTCATATTATTCCCGTATTACCCTAATGTCTGTGACAACTGAGTGATATTTCCTCTGGCATTTCTTGTTATTGTTAATTTGCGTTTACTTTCCATATCTCCTGATCATACTGATTATGTGTTTACTGATTGTTTTGAACTTTTCAAAGAACCAGCTTCTTTTTTTCACTGATTTTCTCTATTGCTTTATCATCTCGTATTTCACAGATTTCTGCTCTTAACTTTATGATTTTATTTCTTCCTACTTACTTTCAGTTCAATTTGTTCTTTTTATTTTTTCTATTTTTCTTAAGATGGATGTTTAGATACTTGGTTTTGAATCTTTATTTTTTTCTAATAAAGACATTTGAAACTATAGATTTCCTTAAAGCACTGCTTTATGGTTTTTTTTCCCATACGTTTTGTATGTTGTAACTTTCTTATCATTTAGTTAATTTTCTACTATCCCATGTGATTTTGTCTTTGACCTGTAGATTATCTCTATGATTTCAATACTTTTTAAATTATTGAGGTTTTGTTTTTAATGGCCAGTCACATTGTCTACCTTGGTGAATGTACCATGTTCTTGGTGAATGTACCAAGAGTGTGCTTTCTGCAATTGTTGCATGCTCTATTCTATAAATATCAATTAAATCTAGAGGGTTAAAGTCTTGTTCCGATCATCTATGAGCCTACTTAATTTTGGTCTAGTTTTTAAAGAATATACCTACATATTCTTAAAAATGGGTATCAAAGTCTTTAATTGTTATTACGTAAATGTCTTTGTTCTCCTCTAATTCTTTTCATTTTTGTTTCGTGTATTTTGAAGATTTCTTATTAGGCCCAAATATCTTTATGAATGTTTTGTATTCCTGATGAATTAATTCATTTATCATCAGTAAGTGCATCCATGGCAATATTCTTTGCTTGAAGTCTATTTATCTGATATTAATATAGATAATCCCCATTATGCTTATTCTTTTGCATGATATATCTTTTTATATGCTTTTACTTTGAAGTATATCTTTATATTTAAAGTGTATCTTTTGTGGCTACCATAAGTTTAATGCACTTTGAGAAAGTCTGCCTTTTAATTAGAGTGTATATTAGTCCCTTATCATTTTATGTATTTATTATTATTAATACTTGAATCTGTGCATACTATTTTTATTATTTTTCTGTTTGGCTCTTCTCTTTATTTGATCCTCTCTTCCCTTTTTCTGGTCTTCTAGATTATTTAAAATATTTTTAGAATTTTAACTTAATTTTTTTACTATACCTCTTATAGTACATTTTTTATTAACTATTAATTTTTTACTATGCCTCTTTGCTGATTAATTTTTTATTAATTTTTTACTATACCTCTTATTAATTTTTTACTATATCTCTTATTAATTTTTTACTGTACCTCTTTGCTTTTCTTGCAGTAGCTATAGGGATTCCAGTATATGCCTCCTTAACATATTGCAGTATGCTTATATTTAATATTTTATCATTTCACAGAAAAAAATACAGCAATCTTGAATCCATAAAGGTCCATCTACCCTTATCTCCACCATCCTTTATTTATAGTTGTCATATATATTATACCTACATATATTATAAAGTCCACAATATAATAATGTAATTTTTAAATAGTCATATGAATTTTGAAGAGATTATAAGAAAAAAAAGTCTTTTATAGTTACCTAGATACTTTCAGTTTCAATGCTTTCATTCTTCCCTGAAGATCCAAATTTTCTTTTGGTAAAAATTACCCTAACCTAAAGAATTTTATTTAATATTTATTTCACTATAGATTGGCTAACAATGAATTCTCCTTAATTCATCTTTATCCTTGAAGGATATTTTCAAGTGATATAGAATCCTGGGTTGACAGTCCTTTAAAAATAACTCTAAAGATGTTTTCCTGCCTCTATAATTTCTGATGAGAATTCGGTGGTCATTTGAATCATTTTGTTCTGCACATAATATATCCTTTTTCTCTATCTGCTTTCAAGACTTTTTGTTTATCTTTGTAGGTGTGTGTTTATAATTTTATTATTTATGTGCCTAGGTGTACTTTGCTTTCTTTCTTTTTTTTGTGTGTATACCCTATGTGTATTTAGTTTATTAAGCTTCTTGAATAGGTAAATTTATGTCTTTTACCAAATTGTGCAATAGTTTGCCATTAATTCTAGTATAATTTGTGTACCTTTTTCTTCCTTCTATCCTTCCAAGACTCCTATTACATGTATATTAGACCTTTAGATATTGTCCCTGAGGTCCTTAAGGCTCTGTTAACTCTTTAAAAATATTTTTTCTCTCTGTTCTTCAGATTGTATAAATTCTATTATTCTATCTTTAAAGTCACCTGTTCTTTCTTCTGTTGTCCCCATTGTGATATACAATAAAGTATTTCATTTCAAATATTTTATTTTCAATTCCATATTTTGTTAGTTATTGTCAATAGTTTCTTTTTTTCTGAGAGTTCTTTAATTTTTATTTGAGGGTATTTTAACTTGTGTACGGTTATAAGGACTTCATTAAATTCTGCTAATTTCAGCCTCAAGATCATCGATCATCTGAGCATTATCCTTCATTATTTTCTTGAGAATAGTTTGTGTTTCTTGGTCTTTCATACGCTGAGCACTTTTGGATTTATCCTGGACATTGTGAATGTTATGTTGTAGAGTCTTTGAGCTTTATTTTCATCCTGTCAAGTGCTATTATTTTTTATTTTATCAACTAGCTTGGTTGGATTCAAACTACAAACTGTTTTGGGTGCCAGCTTAAATTTCAGGTTTTTTTTCCTTCTTGGATGTGCTGTTTTTTTTGTGTGTTATTGGTTTTTGGTTTTTCATATTATTGATTTTATATGTTAATTCTTTCTTATTTTTAATCCTTGGTTAACTCTTTATTTTTAAATCTCTTTTTTATTAAATCTCTTTTTTTACCCTTTGGGGTTTTGCTAAAAAACTATTTTAAACTTTTAACTTTTGTTTAACATATTGTTTCTTTACGCTTTAATAAATCATATTTATTAAATCAAGCCAATCACCATGGATTTAGCAGTAGACTTCCCTCTCACTCATCAAGGAGGATTGGTATACATTTCTTGTATTTGGCTTTCTCCTTAATAAATGCATCCTATGTATACCACCCACACCCTGCCATCCCCATCTCATTCTTGCAAATATGAACTCTAAAACTGTAAACAGAGACCCCCAAGCCTTCCCCAGTCTTCAGATATAATAATAATAATAATAATAATAATAATAACAACAACAACAACAGTAAATGTTTAATATGTGACTATTATGTGAATTAAGGGAAGTGACCACTATGGGTTTTATTGAAGGTTTTCCTTTTGAAATTGAGTAAACAGTATTTTCTCAGGTTACCAACTGACAGCTGAACAAGGAGGAGAATCATTATCTGGATGTATTTATCACCAGTGAAATCCAGTTTTAGTTTCTTTTATAGTTATCTAGCCAAAAATGACCAGAGTTAAGTACTGAAACCCTGCCATAGGCTCTACTTTCTTTGTATTCTTTATATCTGGTATGTATAGAATCTAAAATTGTACCTTGCTTCTGAGACTGTGCTGATAGATCAGTGTGTTGACAGTTGTTTTTATGTCTACCTAGATGTTTTATGTCTATACCATCAGAATATAATTTATATACAAAGGTATTACATAATATTCTGGATAAGCAGAGTTCTATATTGAATCTAATTTCACTCTATTATTGTTAGAAGAGCTATCTCTGGCATAAAGCAATAATTGAGATTTTAGTTACTCTTACATACAACTCCTTTTTTTCTGTACTTGGTACGAAAAAACCCAACACATTTTCTTAGTTATGGAGTATATATTTTGCCTGCTATTTAACTTAACTATGTAATTAAGTTTTCCTGGATCCTAAGGTCAAGCTCTTCCTTGTCTCTGGATAGCAGTTAACAAATATTTTATCCATTCTTTTTGTATGATCTGTATTATTTATGACAGCTGTATATGTTCCCCATCTTTCCTTCTAAATGTCTTTCCTTGTCACAATTTGGTGTTGGTTCAGCCGTACTTGTTTTTTCTCTTTCTCTTTTATCCTTTTCTCTTTTCTCTTCACTATATTTTCCCTCCTAATTTCCAATTAATTCAAATAAAGTTTTGTTTCATTACTTATTATCTTTCTGCCATTTTGTTACTTTTCCATATTGCAGATTCTGGCTGCAAAATTAATTACTTCCTCTCCCTTTCAAAGTTCACAATTCTAGACTCTTTTTTTTTTTACTAGACAAATCTCTCTATACATTTGTTCTCATCTCCCCTCAACTTCCATGGATTTTGTGCTACCAGTTATACTTGGATTTTTATATTTTTATGCCTTTTCTTATGTTTCTTCCTAACAGGATTCTATTTCCTTTTCGTCACCCAACTTTGAGAATAGAGACCATGTCTTCATCATTCGGTATTCATCAGTCAGTCCTTTACTGAGTGCCTGTGTTGTGTCTGTATTGTTCTGAGAATCTAGGATGCATAGATGTAGTTCCTGTCTTTGCTTGTGTAGAATGCGCACTCTTTCATCCCTCATCTTTACCACTCTCATCAGTCCCTAACTTAACACTTTGTAATAAAGAGTGTATTACTGAACTGAATAGCCACCAATTATTTAAATAGTCTATAATTAGATGCACCCTCACTTAAAAATTTTTGTCATACTGCGTATTCTTTTTAAAGTTGTAGTTAATTTTCACTTATGCAAACTTTGAGCTCTAGACTAAACTTCCAACTTTTATTGAAATTGTAATATTTTATTAAAATTTTTTTCTTATTTAGCCCATAATCGTCACTACTTGTAGTCCATCAGTAGTTATCTTAACCTGGTGATTGAGACAGCTGTAAAATATCTTGGTAATTGCTCATCTATAGTGATACTCAGAAAGTTCTTAGAACAGTGTTTCATAAATTTTAATGTAAGTATGAATTACCCAAAGTTCCTGTCAAAAGAAGATTCTGGTTCAGAAAGTCTTGGTGCACCTGGGTTTCTTTATAATGGGCTACTAAGTAATACCTGTACTGCTGGTTCAAGAATCACAATTTGAATAGCAAACTTCTAGAGTATTCTGGGATATTGGGGACAGGTAAAGGTTAGATCAATAAATATTTTCCCATCTAATACAAATAAGAAATGTAGTTTTATGTAAACATACAAAATACTGAAATTTATATTCATCAAGAAGGCAGCGTATACCACAGGTGAGCCGGACTAAATTAAAGATGTATAAACATGTAGTAAATTTTATTCTTTTTATTTTGCTGAAAATTGGAACCCATTAGGTGATAGATATTAAATAAACAAATACTTTTAACCAAACATGGGAAGATCTGACATACATTGAAATCATGAGCAGTGGAGAGACTAGCTATGTAGATTTTTCAGTCAGAGTCACATTAATATTTAGCCTTTCTGATGTTATCTCATCACAATTAACAGAAATCCTTTGGTTGTGAGTTTGGAATATGAACATAAATATGGCTGATAGAGGAAAGAAGAAAAG
This sequence comes from Kogia breviceps, assembly GCF_026419965.1. Lineage (NCBI taxonomy): Eukaryota > Metazoa > Chordata > Mammalia > Artiodactyla > Physeteridae > Kogia > Kogia breviceps. The sequence continues at coordinate 57,090,133 of NC_081314.1, forward strand.
ATTTTTCTTGGGGAGAATACATTAAAAAAGATTGGTATAGCTATTAATATTACCTATATGTTTAAACAGAGCACACACTTAGAGTAAGATTTAAAGAAATATGACTTCTTGTTTTGACTAGATGTCTTTTAATCTTTATTAATTACTAAATCCCTTCTTAATCCAACTCTGAGATTTTGAAGCCCTGGGGCTTCTGTTACTCTACCAGCAGCTTTTTTCAGCTTTTCTTATTCTGTTTTTTCATCTTTTTTAGTAAAGCGTACCAATTACTTCCAAAATGACGGGATAAGACAGTTATGTAGCAGTGTAAGACCACTGTTCTCCATGAATCACTGTGAATACATTTTCTCTAGACAAAGAATTTTTGTTTTCTGACTTTGTCATTGTTTCTTTAGAAAGCCTTATTCATGTCCTCTCCTAAACTTTTACATATACCCAGTAAACCAGCAGAATCAGCTCACAAGATAATTTAGATACTTATTATAATGAAAATGTTGAGATTAAAATTATTCACATATATGTATATACCTATTTCATATCATACTTTTTAATGTACAGTTAAGTAAACAAAACATTCCCACCTGCAGGGTGGTGAATTCCAGTTTTCCTAAACCCTATCCCCAAACTGAGCAGGATTATTGCTTTAAATAGCTTCATTTGCATAGAGAGGCCTTCTCTAACTCTGCAGTGTTGGTTTACTCCCCTTGCTACTAGCTCGCATGACATCCTAGGCTTATATTTACCTAATCACAACACTTAGCACACTTAGTAGTATCACTTGACCAGTTATCTCTATTCCTTGCTCTACTGTGAGTTTCATGAAGGTCTGAATCAGGTTCTTCTTGTTTATCCCAACACCAAACACAAAGCTTGATACATGGTGGACACTAAAGAAAATATCTGCTGCATTTCCGTGGTTATCTAATGACTATGTGTATGTACAAGGTGACATCCTCCAGGTTTATTTAACTCTTCCAATAAGATATTTCAGAGTTGTAAACAGGAAATAAGTTGACCTCTGAAGGCTTGGCTCTCAGAAATCTAATACTAATTATTTTGTAAGAACCTAGGAAATATTAAAAATAAGCAAAAACAAAACCCAAAGTCCAAAATTGGAGAGGACTTTCCTGACATACTTTTCTCACTTAGAAGTTTTCCTTTAGCATACAATAATTGTTTACTATGTACCATTTCTGTTACCACTGTAATTAATGATTTTCAGTTATAGATTTTGTTCAGTTTTGAGAGATGGGAAAAATGTGAATGGAAGACAATTGTAAATATATTAATTTCTTTTCTGTTTAGTGCATGTAAAAAAATTATTAGTGTAAAGAATAGGTATAGTTTATAAAATTTTTATCAGAAGAAAGTTGGCTTCTTCCTGGCTCATTAATTAACTGCTGAACAATCACTTAAAGGCTGTTGATTGGAAGTGTTCCAAATGGTTAGCCTACCCAGGACACCCACATGCCTTAGTACAGTCATAGCCCTATAATAGTAAGACAGTGTGTTTGAGTACCCACAGTTTGCAAGTCCATGACTGATCCCAAAATTGTATCCTTTCACTCATTCTTGATTTAATAATACCTGTCATGACATACACTTTGAAGTTGCTAGACACTTAATGAGTTTATATTTTAACTCATACTGTAATAATTTTTCTACAAAATATTTTTGCAAGTTTAAACATTTCAAGTGGTAAGTAGTTCATTTCAACAACAATCAGACTCTATTATCAAGAATGGATTTCTGTTTTTCAGTGTTCAGAAGTGATTATTTGTTTGGCCATAAACATTAAACTCTAGTTCTTGGCAATTTTCCTGGAGACTTAGGAAGATAAGATCTTATGTCTCAAAATCTCTAAAGTATATAAATAAATCTCCAGGTCTAAAGGGGTAATTCTAATGAAACGTGATACCTTTATTCATGTGTGAACTCTTAGATGACACAAATTAAGTTGATTTGAGGTTTGTGCCATGTCAAGTCATGTATTTAATAAATGCTTCCAGAGAATATAACTACTACTCTGATGCTGCCACAATTCTCAGTTTTCCACAACAGGACTGTATGCTTTTCTAGCTAATGTTTTCTTCCTGTGCCCACATATGCTTCAAGTTCATTTGTGTGTGTGTGTGTGTGTGTGTGTGTGTGTGTGTGTGTGTGTGTGCTGCTAAATATTTTTTATTCTTCATACTGAAAAATATATGGGGGTTTTGTTTTTTTCTATGACATCAGTCACCTGCAGGAGAGGTATTAATAAATTGGTGCAGAGTATAAATACTAAGTATAGAACAACTGGGAAAGAGATATAGCAAATGGCACACATCACTGAATTTTAATCGACATCCTCTCCCCTGGCAGTACTTATAAGTTCCTATATGACCTTCACAGAGGGGTTTCATGTTAAAACATTTAGAGGAAGCAGTGATCAGGTTAGCAGCTGAAGCTAAAAATGCACTTCTAAGTCTTGGAGCCTACTTATATTTGAGTTGCTGTTTGTTATAGTTTTATAAACTAAAGCTGAATTATATGTGAATTATATTTATTAATTATATATAATTTTATAGACATTTTACAACTTATTGAAGCCTTATTGTGTATGTGTATAGTATCTCCTTTTTCCCATAATAATGTGCAAGATATGGATGTTTGTGTATATACATTTTTTGTATATATATAACATAATTATATGTACATACTATATTTATAAAATTAACCCCATTTACAAATGAGAGAACTGAACTTAAAGACATCAAATGACTAACCTGAAGCCTCATAGCTATTAAGGCCTATACACAACTTGGATACTTAAAATCTTTGTTAAAGCCTATTTAAGTAAATATATAAGAATTAGGCAATATGGCAACAAATAGAACAAATCTCTTGGCAAATATTTGCTGAGTGCCTACTGTGTGCAAAGCAGTGTAGGAACCTCATTTTCTCATTGCTTAGTGGCACTTTCTAAACTCCTTGGCTGTTTTATAGTTGCATTTTCCATCATTATAAAGGCATGACCCTCTCCTGGGCTTCAAGCCAAATACTGAACAGCATGAGATAATGTGCAAAAACTTATTCTTGTCATCTGATAATTTATAAAAGCAAAATTTTCCATGAGAAAGATCTCTATAAATATGCTTTATATAAAATCATGTGTAAGATTTTACTTTTTGAGTTAAACCACTTGTTTCACTTATATTTTAAGATTGTTGATCAATGTGGCCTACTTAGTCGTTACAGAAGCAGACATTTCTAGTGCCTGCTGTTCTCCCTGGGAAGGCTTGTCACTTTGCAGGAACCATATTATCTTTTTGAGGCCACCTGGGGATAGTTTATTAATTTGTTGGTTTACCAGTCTCTAATTATCCTGAAATATACTGAATGCCAAGGTGCTACAGAGAACAGCACTGTAAGTCTGATACTTGGTAATTTTCACTTTGTGATATCTTTCCATGGGAAATTATAAATGCATATCTAGAAGGGAGCCATGGCTAGGGTTCTTTCTCCTTCACTTAATATTCTCCACTGAAGACAATTTGTTTCCCTTGCTCAGTGAAGAGAAGAAATAACACACAAGAGTTATTGGCAGCAAAATAGGAAAATAGCAATATCAGAAATGTGACAATAATAAATAAATGTGTTGTAAACTGCCATTTAACCTTGATTATAAGAAATGTAGTCAACTTCAGTTACCAATGTTCCTATTCCAGAAGATCTTGACAACCATCAGTGGTCAGTGCAGTTTTTAACTTGGCTTTTGTTTCATTGGACCACTATGGGCAAACCTTTTTACTTCACTTCAGAATTCTCATCTGGAGATTACAGGGAATGTTGTTTCTAGTTATTGAGTATAATCCATGTATTGCTTATTTGTACATAATACAGAACACATGTATAAAGCAATTGGTGAATTCATGAAGAAACATGTGGAATATATTCCAAGACTTTTAACCTGATACTTCATAAGTGTGCTTCAGCATTTCCAGAAATAGTCAATGTTTTGATTTCCTCTACCTCAAATTTATTTCAAGCTTATTTTTTCCATCAGCTTCAATAACTCAAAATTTAGCCTAAAAAGAGAAAAAATATAGTTTGCAAAATGCATATCTTGTGGTTCAAATGTTCTGATAGTATGAGGACCCTTGAAATCTCTTGACCTCACATTTATTTTCCACACTAGTCTGCTACTATTCACAGCCGAAGGTTAAAGAAAGAACTGTTTACATCCAAGTTTCCATGTCCTCTTTTCTCATTCACTCTTCAAACCACTCCAGTCTGACTTTACATCAACTCTGCACCAAAATAAATTTGATCAAATAACATCTTTCCGTCCTCTTTATTGTTGATCTCTCAGCAGCATTTGACCTCATTGGCTACTTTCTCTTTTCCTTATCTTTTCTTCCTATCTCTCTCATTTCTTCTTTCAGAATTCCCTGCAGGCTTGTCTTCTTAAATATGACTATTAAATGTCAGAGTTTCTCAAGACCAATAAATCCTGGATGTAAACAGGCGAGGCCCCAATTCTAAGTAGCAGGCTCAGAGATTCAAGAGCCTGCTTGATATCTCCAGTTGGGTATCTCATAGATGTCTCAAGTTTAACACATCTATAACTAAATAAAGTATACCTTTCTTTTCCCCTCACACACATAACACACACACACATCTCACACATCACACACACACCACACCCCACCCCACCCCACAAACACAACCACACATCACACACTCCTTCATAGCCAGCCTTCCTCTTGTATTCTGTGTCTCAGTACATGGTATCCTCCTTCAACCACTGTGTAAGAAAACAGGAAATTATGCTGGACATTATCTCTTTTTCATCTTCTTTATCTAGTTATAAATTTAAATTTCCAAATCCTCCTTGATTTTGCCTATTTCCAGTTCCCACTGTCATAACCCAAGTTCAGGTTACTTTCTTCTCTTGCCTGGGTTAGGATCTGCAATGGCTGATCCTCACTGAACTCCCTGCATTAATCTAGCCACTGCATTTCAGCCAAAGTGAACTTTTGAAAACATAGATCTATCATGTCACTGCCTTAGTTAAAACTCTGTGTTGTTTTAATGTAACACAATTTAGTTATATACTGTAATTCTTAGGATAATGATCAAGTGTTTAATACATCCCAAGATGCCCTACAGAATATAATCCCTGCTACCTCTCCAGCTTTATCCTGTGCCGTCTTCTCCTAAGTGCCTTTCAGTGTACCAGGTTCCTTTCTGTCTCAGGACTTTGGCATACTCCATTCCCTCCATTTTGAAAGCTTTCTGCACCCATTGAACCCTATCTCATCTCCCTTCACCCAGTAAATAACTACATATTCTTTAAAGCTTAGTGAAAATGTTGGTTCCTCAGAAGCCTTCCTGACCATTCAGAATCCTCTTGTTATAAAGTCTCCTTGGCTGTCCTTTTCTGTTGTTGAATCTAACACAATTATTAAATAATGGCTTAGTTAACTACTTGTTTGAAGTTTTTCTCACCTGCTGTAATATATGCTCCATGGGATCAAGAACTGTATTTATATTGCTTGTTGCTGCACAACGCCCAAATAATACCTTGCCATGAAAGCAGTTTCATTTATGTGTATTTAATGAATGATCAAATGAACAAGTAACAATTTAAATGATAACTGATATTAGGAATTTCTAAAACACTGGCACATAGTAGGCACTTAATAAATGTTTATAAATAAATCAATGAATGTTTAAAAGATACCATCTTTTGCTTAAATAAAGAATGCTCCTGGTAAATATTGAAACCTGGCCAGATTATTAACTATACCTTTTATTATCAAAATGATGTTTGTTATTTTTTGCTTTGGCAAAAGGATTTTTCTATTCTCTTAAAAGCATACAATTCAGAGAAGAGAATGTGGAATGCTTGAATGCCATCATACTAAAGCTGATAGTTACCATGTTATATATAGGAAGTATTTTTCTGTCAAAGTCTACATATTTCAGATTTTTATAAAACGGGGTAGAATAAAATTTTCTGCAACTCTTAGGTTTAACTGATTTTGTCATATTATTCCAGATGTTTTAAATTAAACTCACAAGCCTTCACTGACAAACTCAGTATCCTTTGCTGAATTGTGGTATTTTCTTTAATTATGAATTTAGGCAACACACACACTAGTACTAGCTCTAATTGTGACTCCATTACCTATAGAAATTAAAAGCTTTTCATATGTTAGAGTTGCTGCAGACATCTCAAATATCATTTTAAGTAATCTCTACTTTGAAATTATGGGTAGTTACATTTTGTTACTTAATGTTCTAATAGAGACATAAAATGCTATATTATGAACTTAATCACTTAAAATATTGATGACTATATATTGGTTCCTTTGAAATTCTATGTGTTTTTAAAATGAATTTTAAAACATTACTCTGGAACGAGGTCTTTAGGTTTTACCAGATTGCCAAGGATTCCGTATCACAAAATGTAAAGAACTCCTGCATTATACTATTTTTTTAGTTGTGTCATTTATTGAGTTTAGTGTTCATTCAGAAAACAGTTCTTTAGAGGGGAGACTCCAGTCTTCAAAAGAAGGGTCAAAATGAAAAAGCATGCCACAGATCCTACATTCAAATTCAGTTGTTAAAATCTTGGTTTTTCAAACTGTTTTGTAAATTTCTTGCTTTAACATGTAGTTAACATACTACATACATGTAGTATGTTCTTTTACATCCCTATCCTGTTTGAACCCAAATTTTACTCATTTCAGGCTGAAACTGAGGTTTTGAGGTAGAGCTGGGTCCCTAAACACTTGCCACTTCACACCTCTCTGCATGGAAGTAATTCTTTGGGACTAAATTTCTCTCTTTCTCTGTAGGGAATAAATACATGTTTGCTGATGATGAGAAAGAATTAATCTCAGGCTTACTCTATTCTGGGCCGCATAAGCCTACGGTTCCGAATGGAAGGAGGTTGCAAGAAGCATTCTTATTATTTTGTCACACTGAGGGTGGAGGAGTTGGTCAGTGACTGCTAATGAAAATATAGTCTAACTCAGTATTTCCACCATGCTATAATGGCTTTAAACAAACTAGAAATGAACTGTCTGTTTTAGTGAATTTTCTAGGTAATTGTTGAATTGTTTTTGTAAATGTAGAAACTTTGTTTCATATTATTTTATTGATCAAATTATTTCTAAATGCATTACATATCTTCTTGCTTTCCTTAAGTGTGTTTGTGGATGTATATACACATATTTACACATCCACACACACGCATGTTTCTTGCCTGCATTCTAAAAATGATTTAATTGTGACCAGAGTATTACATTCTGTTAATTACGGTTCACTTTTCCGGACATTTTCAGATTACCTATAATGAGAGCAAATGTTGGTATCCCTAAGGACATTGGCTTTGAAGCAAGACATCTGGGCTTGATTTCTGGCTCTTCTGTTCAACAAGCAGTTTTGTGACCATGGGCAATTTATTTAGCCACAGCTCAGCTTACTCAACTGTAAAAAGAGGGTGTTAATACTGCCTCATTAATTGAATGAAATAGTAGATGTACATTGAGAGATACATATCTGGTACCTAATAAATGGTAGTGACAGAATTAGTGTGTTGTAAAATTCTATCTTCAGGACAGCTGAATACTTTGTGCTTTTTCCTGTATGAAAGATCTGTTCTAGTGTTTTTTTGTCTACTTTTAGTGGCTAGCATATCAGTGCTGAAAGAGTAAGTGTACTTTCTAGCTCCTTCCTTATTTTTGCCTTGTTTTTTTCTTCCTCTCTTTGTAATTTTGGTTATAACTTTTAGTGTAATGATTATCAATTCTTTCATTTCATAGGCAGGGTTAGCCATTGCACATGCTTTTTCCATTTGATCAATGAACTAATGAATTATACTTTGAAGCATGTGATAATTTTTTCTCACATATCCTATTGTCTTTTGGGTAATTTTATGTTGTTCAGAGGCTTTTCTTTTTCTTTTCTGTTTGGTCTCTTTTGAGATTATGGGAACTATCATGAATAAACAAATGTAATCTGCTTTCGTGTGTGATGTCCCCTAGGGTCTGCAAGTCATACATCTGGGGGATGTCACTACTCCTGCTGTCCCTCTGTTCCTGTGTATGCTAGAGATTTGGGACATTTGTCAGTCTCCTGAGTTGTGCAACCTACTGTTCTTTTCCTGCTCATTAAGAGAGAAGCCCACAACTCTTCAGTTTGCTCCCCCAGGAATATAGTTCTCCAATCATATGAAACTGTCCTCTCCAAGGCAGAGACAGCCACAGGGTGAGGTTGGAGGCATGTTGGGTCCTGGTGGAGTTGAGTCCAACCTAAACTCTATGCTTGGATTGACTGCACATTCTGACACACATCTCCATTAGATGTCTTCTCGCTCATTGTCTCACAATTTTCCTTGAGAGTCTCGCTGTCTTCCTGTCATTCCAAAGTCATAATTACGTCATCCCAGGTCCATCAGAAAGATGCTACTTCTGGAATAGGTTCAAATGTATTTCCTGCAGGGCCCATATTTAAGAATATTTTGGGACAGGAAGTTCATCAAACACTCACTAATAGAAGGTTTCCTTCTCTTTCTCCCCTCCATCCCAAACAAACACAAAGTAAAATTCTAATATAACCTTCACCTCTGGCTGAGTTAAAATATGCTGTTACAAAAGTAATTTTGACAAATCTTGATGTTTTCAACATTTAGATATTCTGAAGAAAGATTTTAAAACTCATTTTCATCCTGTGTGAAGCTTTCACCATCCTTTTTTCCTATTACCCTGTCTTTGTGGATTTACATTTTTAAGTCAATTTTTTGCCATCAAAAATGTACTTAAGTTATAAATAGTATTTCTATATTCATGGATTTTTCTTTTCACTAGCAAGCAAAAAGTCAGGATATCTTAGCTGTGTAATAGTTCTAAAAATTTTAGGTAAATTTGTGAACATTAGAAATTATACTTCACATGAAAATGTAAGTTTCATGTGGTACTTTTTTGCATTTAAAAATATTATGGTATAATTCTTTTTCTTTGAATTCATTGATTGATTGTATTGATGTGTTTTTCATCAACAAGTTAATCTTAGGAGAATGGATTTTCTTTAAAAGGACTGTGGTAAATCTAACTTCAATGTTCAAATGACCCATAATGTGAAGGAGATAAGCACATGGAAGATGCTTCAGTACACAAAACAGAGTTTAGTCATAGGAATAGATTTGATAGCAATCACATTCGGCTGTAATAGGAATTTACATGAGGAGCAATGTACCGAGTTAAATTCTTCACTTAAGGGATCAAAATATAAGGCAGACTTACATAGCTTCTAGGTTTGTTGCATTGTGATTATGCTGTTGTTTCATCATTCACTCCTAGGGTTTATTTTGTGCCTCAATGTGAAAGAGAGCTTTTGTTTGTTTGCTTTTTGTGGGTTTTTTCACTGTTATTTGTTGTAAATTGTTTATTTCTTCATTAATGTTTCACAGTTTCGTTCAACAAACATTTATTCCATTTGGCTTTGTCCACAGCAAAATCTGGAAAAAACTGTGTTAAGTTCTATGGAGAAACAGAAATAAATAAGGTATGAATTTGCACTATCCCCTAATCCACTAGGGTAAAGAGACATACAGAAAACTAATTCACACAGAGTGGAAGGAAATGAGAGCTGTGGCATGTATGCAGAGGGACAGTATTAAATTGGGTGTGGAGAGGAATATGTCTATTTCATGAGCGAATTCTTGAAAAAGAGGTGGGATTTGTGGTTGCTGAACCTAGCATTCAATTAATAGCTTATGAATAATGTGGACTGTTATTAGAGATTAATTTATTTATTTTTCTGTTCAAGCACATTAGGTGAAAAAATTAATAAAAAATTTTAAAATCTAAATATTGTGACAAGTGAAAATGCATATAAGCATCCATGTCACATTTCCTTTTCTTTGGGGAGCAATACTAAGTCAAGTCAGAGAACAGGGAAGTAGCTTTATCTAAAGGGTTCTTTTAGGAATCACTAACATTTGAGTTAAATGTGGATAATTACTTCAAATATATATAGTTTAAATATAGTTTTCTCGCCAATGACTGTTTAAATCTTAGGCAATCTAGTCAACAGAAACATGAAGTTTCACATTGCTAGACACAGTTAAGCATTCCACAATTGCCCTTTCTTGCCACTGTGTTTGCAGTTTTGAACAAAACTGATTAACTAAATCTGAAAGTTTTATTTATTTATTTATTTATTTAGAGAATAAATCAAATGGATTTTATTTTATTTTACTTTAACATCTTTATTGGAGTATAATTGCTTTACAATGGTGTGTTAGTTTCTGCATTACATCAAGGTGAATCAGTTATACCTATACATATGTTCCCATATCTCTTCCCTCTTACATCTCCCTCCCTCCCACCCTCCCTATCCCACCCCTCTAGGTGGTCACAAAGCACGAAGCTGATCTCCCTGTGCCATGCGGCTGCTTCCCACTAGCTATGCACCCTACGTTTGGTAGTGTATATGTGTCCATGCTGCTCTCTCACTTCATCCCAGCTTACCCTTGCCCCTCCCCATATCCTCAAGTCCATGCTCTGGTAGGTCTGTGTTTTATTCCCACCCTACCCCTAGACTCTTCATGACATTTTTGTTTTCTTAGATTCCATATATATGTGTTAGCATATGGTATTTGTTTTTCTCCTTCTGACTTACTTCACTCTATAACAGACTCCAGGTCCATCCACCTCACTACAAATAACTCAATTTCGTTTCCTTTTATGGCTGAATAATATTCCATTGTATATATGTGCCACATCTTCTTTATCCATTCATCTGTTGATGGACACTTAGGTTGCTTCCATGTCCTGGCTATTGTAAATACAGCTGCAATGAACATTTTGGTACATGACTTTTTGAATTATGGTTTTCTCAGGGTATATGCCCAATAGTGGGATTGCTGGGTCGTATGGTAGTTCTATTTTTAGTTCTTTACGGAACCTCCATACTGTTCTCCATAGTGGCTGTATCAATTTAAATTCCCACCAACAGTGCAAGAGGGTTCCCTTTTCTCCACACCCTCTCCAGCATTTATTGTTTCTAGATTTATTGGTGATGGCCATTCTGACTGGTGTGAGATGATATCTCATTGTAGTTTTGATTTGCATTTCTCTAATGATTAATGATGGTGAGTATCCTTTCATGTGTTTGTTGGCAATCTGTATATCTTCTTTGGAGCAATGTCTATTTAGATCTTCTGCCCATTTTTGGATTGGGTTGTTTGTTTTTTTGTTATTGAGCTGCATGAGTTGCTTGTAAATTTTGGAGATTAATCCTTTGTCAGTTGCTTCATTTGCAACTATTTTCTCCCATTCTGAGGGCTGTCTTTTGGTCTAGTTTATGGTATCCTTTGCTGTGCAAAAGCTTTTAAGTTTCATTAGGTCCCATTTGTTTATTTTTGTTTTTATTTCCATTTCTCTAGTAGGTGAAATGGAAAAATCACAGCAAATTTATGTCACTCTATGAAATAAATCACAGCAAAAAGGATCTTGCTGTGATTTATGTCATAGAGTGTTCTGCCTATGTTTTCCTCTAAGAGTTTGATAGTGTCTGGTCTTACATTTAGGTCTTTAACCCAGTTTGAGTTTATTTTTGTGTATGGTGTTAGGGAGCGTTCTAATTTCATACTTTTACATGTACCTGTCCAGTTTTCCCAGCACCACTTATTGAAGAGGCTGTCTGTTTTCCACTGTATATTCTTTCCTCCTTTAACAAAGATAAGGTGACCATATGTGCATGGGTTTATCTCTGGGCTTTCTATCCTGTTCTATTGATCTATATTTTTGTTTTTGTGCCAGTACCATACTATCTTGATTACTGTAGCTTTGTAGTATTGTTTGAAGTCAGGGAGCCTGATTCCTCCAGATCCATTTTTCATTCTCAAGATTGCTTTGGCTATTTGGGGTCTTTTGTGTTTCTCTACAAATTGTGAAATTTTTGTTCTGGTTCTGTAAAAAATGCCAGTGGGGGCTTCCCTGATGGCACCGTGGTTGAGAGTACGCCTGCTGATGCAGGGGACACAGGTTCGTGCCCTGGTCCAGGAAGGTCCCACATGCCGCGGAGCGGCTGGGCCAGTGAGCCATGGCCACTTAGCCTGCACGTCCGGAGCCTGTGCTCCGCAATGGGAGAGGCCACAACAGTGAGAGGCCTGTGTACAGCAAAAAAAAAAAAAAAAAAAAAAAAAAAAAAAAAAAAAAAAAAAAAAAAAAAAAAAAAAATTGCCAGTGGTAGTTTGATAGGGATTGCATTGAATCTGTAGATTGCTTTGGGTGCTAGAGTCATCTTCACAATGTTCATTCTTCCAATCCAAGAACATGATATATCTCTCTATCTATTTGTATCATCTTTAATTTCTTTCTTCAGTGTCTTAAAATTTTCTGCATACAGGTCTTTTGTCTCCTTAGGTAGGTTTATTCTGAGATATTTCATTCTTTTTGTTGCAGTGGTAAATGGGAGTGTTTTCTTAATTTCACTCTCAGATTTTTCATCATTAGTGTATAAGAATGCCTGAGATTTCTGTGCATTAATTTTGTATCCTGCTACTTTACCACATTCATTGATTAGCTCTAGTAGTTTTCTGGTAGCATCTTTAGGATTCTCTATGTAAAGTATCATGTCATCTGCAAACGGTGACAGCTTTACTTCTTCTTTTCCGATTTGGATTCCTTTTATTTCTTTTTCTTCTCTGATTGCTGTGGCTAGAAGTTCCAAAACTATGTTGAATAAGAGTGGTGAGAATCGGCAACCTTGTTTTGTTCCTGAACTTAGTGGAAATGGTTTCAGTTTTTCAACATTGAGGACGATGCTGGCTGTGGGTTTGTCATATATGGCCTTTATTATGTTGAGGAAAGTTCCCTCTATGCCTATTTTCTGCAGGGTTATTATCATAAGTGGGTGTTGAATGTTGTCAAAAGCTTTCTCTGCATCTATTGAGATGATCATATGGTTTTTCTCCTTCAGTTTGTTGATATATCATGTTGATTGATTTGCATATATTGAAGAATCCTTGCATTCCTAGAATAAACCCCACTTGATCATGTTGTATGATCCTCTTAATGTGCTGTTGAATTCTGTTTGCTGGTATTTTGTTGAGGATTTTTGCATCTGTGTTCATCAGTGATATTGGCCTGTAGTTTTCTTTCTTTGTGATGTCTTTGTGTGGTTTTGGTATCAGGGTGATGGTGGCCTTGTAGAATGAGTTTGGGAGTGTTCCTCCCTCTGCTATCTTTTGGAAGCATTTGAGAAGGATAGGTGTTAGCTCTTCTCTAAATGTTTGATAGAATTCGCCTGTGAAGCCATCTGGTCCTGGGCTTTTGTTTGTTGGAAGATTTTTAATCACAGTTTCTATTTCAGTGCTTGAGATTGGTCTGTTCATATTTCCTATTTCTTTCTGGTTCAGACTCGGCAGGTTGTGCATTTTTAAGAATTTGTCCATTTCTTCCAGGTTGTCCATTTTATTGGCATACAGTTGCTTGTAGTAATCTCTCATAATCTTTTGTATTTCTGCAGTGTCTGTTGTTACTTCTCCTTTTTCATTTCTAATTCTATTGATTTGAGTCTTCTCCCTTTTTTTCCTGATGAGTCTGGCCAATGGTTTATCAATTTTGTTTATCTTCTCAAAGAACCAGCTGTTAGTTTTATTGTTCTTTGCTATCTTTTCCTTCATTTCTTTTTCATTTATTTCTGATCTGATCTTTATGGTTTCTTTCCTTATTCTTCAGTGATCACTTCGTTATTATGTAGTATATTGTTTACCCTCCATGTGTATGTATTTTTTACAGATCTTTTCCTGTAATTGATATCTAGTCTCATAGCACTGTGGTCAGAAAAGATACTTGATACGATTTCAATTTTCTTAAATTTACCAAGGCTAGATTTGTGACCCAAGATATGATCTATCCTGGAGAATGTTCCATGAGCACTTGAGAAAAATGTGTAGTCTGGTTTTTGTGGATGGAATGTCCTATAAATATCCATTAAGTCCATCTTGTTTAATGTATTATTTAAAACTTGTGTTTCCTTATTTATTTTCATTTTGGATTATCTGTCCATTGGTGAAAGTGGGGTGTTAAAGTCCCCTACTATGAATGTGTTACTGTTGATTTCCCCTTTTATGGCTGTTAATATTTGTCTTATGTATTGAGGTGCTCCTGTGTCGTGTGTGTTACTGTTGATTTCCCCTTTTATGGCTGTTAATATTTGTCTTATGTATTGAGGTGCTCCTGTGTCGTGTGCATAAATATTTACAATTGTTATATTTTATTCTTGGATCGATCCCTTGATCATTATGTAGTGTCTTTCTTTGTCTCTTATAATAGTGTTTATTTTAGACTGCCTATTTCCTCTTCCTTTGTTAGGTCTGGTGGGTTTTTACCTTGCTCCTTCATCTGCTGTGTGTTTTTCTGTCTTTTCGTTTTGCTTATCTTACTGTGTTTGGGGTCTCCTTTTTGCAGCCTGCAGGTTCGTAGTTCCTGTTGCTTTTGGTGTCTGTCTCCAGTGGCCAGAGTTGGTTCAGTGGCTTGAGTAGGTTTCCTGGTTGAGGGGACTAGTGCCTGTGTTCTGGTGGATGAGGCTGGATCTTGTCTTTCTGGTGGGCAGGTCCATGTCTGGTGGCGTGTTTTGGGGTGTCTGTAGCCTTATTATGATTTTAGGTAGCCTCTCTGCTAGTGGATGGGGCTGTGTTCCTGTGTTGCTAGTTGTTTGGCATAGGGTGTCCAGCACTGTAGCTTGCTGGTCGTTGAGTGAAGCTGGGTCTTGGTGTTGAGATGGAGATCTCTGGGAGATTTTCGCCGTTTGATATTACGTGGAGCTGGGAGGTCTCTTGTGGACCAGTGTCCTGAAGTTGGTTTTCCCACGCTAGAGACACAGCCCTGACGCCTGGCTGGAGTACCAAGAGCCTTTAATCCACACGGCTCCGAATAAAAGTGAGAAAAAATAAAAAAGAAAGAAAAAGGAAGAAAGGAAGAAAGGGAGAAAGGGAGGAAGGAATGGAAAATAAAATTAAGTTATTAAATTAAAAAATAATTATTAAGAAAAATTTTAAAAAGTAAAAAAAAAAACACGGGATGGTCAGAACCCTAGGACAAATGGTGAAAGCAAAGCTATACAGACAAAATCTCCCATAGAAGCATACACATACACACTCACAAGAAGAGAAAAACGAGAAAAAAAATAATATATCTTGCTCCGAAAGTCCACCTCCTCAATTTGGGATGATTCGTTGTCTATTCAGGTCACAGATGCAGGGTACATCAAGTTGATCATGGAGATTTAATCCGCTGCTTTTGAGGCTGCTGGGAGAGATTTCCATTTTTCTTCTTTGTTCGCACAGCTCCTGGGGTTCAGCTTTGAATTGGCCCTGCCTCTGCATGTAGGTTGCCTGAGGGCGTCTGCTGTTCGCTCAGACAGGACGGGGTTAAAGGAGCAGCTGATTTGGGAGCTCTGGCTCACTCAGGCAAGGGGGAGGGAGGGGTATGGATGTGGGGCGAGCCTGCAGCGACAGAGGCCAGCGTGACATTGCACCAGCCTGAGGGACGGAGTGCGTTCTCCCCGGGGAAGTTGTCCCTGGATCCCGGGACCCTGGCAGTGGCGGGCTGCACAGGCTCCCGGGAGGGGAGGTGTGGATATCACCTGTGCTCGTACACAGGCTTCTTGGTGGCTGCAGTAGCAGCCTTAGCGTCACATGCCCGTCTCTGGGGTCCGCGTTGATAGCCGCGGCTCGCGCCCAGTCCTGGAGCTCCTTTAAGTGGCGCACTTAATCCCCTCTCCTCCCGCACTAGGAAGCAAAGAGGGAAGAAAAGGTCTCTTGCCTCTTCGGTGGGTCTAGATGTTTTCCCAGACTCCCTCCTGGCTAGCCGTGGTGCACTAACCCCTTTAGGCTGTGTTCACGCAGCCAACCCCATTCCTCTCCTGGCTTCTGACCGAAGCGTGAGCCTCAGCTCCCACCCCGCCCGTCCGCGGGTGAGCAGATAAGCCTCTTGGGCTGGTGAGTGCTGGTTGGCACCGATCCTCTGCGGGAATCTCTCTGCTTTGCCCTCCGCACCTTGTTACTGCGCTCTGCTCTGTGGCTCTGAAGCTTCCCCCTTTCTCTACCTGCAGTCTCTGCCCGTGAAGGCGCTTCCTAGTTTGTGGAAACCTTTTCTCCTTCACTGCTCCCTCCCACCGGTGCAGGTCCCGTCCTTATTCTTTGTGTCTGTTTTTCTGTTTTCTTTTGCCCTACTCAGGTACGTGGGGAGTTCTTGCCTTTTAGGAGGTCTGAGGTCTTCTGCCAGCATTCAGTGGGTGTTCTATAGGAGTAGTTCCACATGTAGATGTATTTCTGATGTATCTGTGGGGAGGAAGGTGATCTCTGTGCCTTACTCTTCCGCCATCTTCTCTTCCTCCCAAATGGATTTTAAATTGCTTAGGAAAAGATAGTTATTTTTATTAGAGAACTTACTTTCCTATAAGAAGTTCAGCAAGTTTTATGGCCTTATCAGGGGCATATTTAGAAATCAAACAGAGAAAAGATTTTAACAAAACCATGTTTTGCAGTATTTGTCTAAAGCTTCCACATAACCCTTAGCTCAGCTACCAATGCTGGTGCCGTTTTGTGATGGTGGAACCTTAATATGTGCCCCAATACCCCTCTTCTATTTGTTAGACCTGAGAAATATATTAATTGTTTTCATACTAAAAAAATGTGCACAAAATGGTAAATCATGTGGCTAAATCCAGAAAAGAAAGCAACAAAAAATATGACTAGACCCATTCCTCAACATTCTCTCTTCCTTTCCTCAATACTGCACAGTTTTAGCATATTTATTTCTGTACAAATTTTATAAATCTACATGCTTTTTTGGAGTCAGAGCTGTTTTTGTGTTCCTTGCAACAGGTAGCATGGTCCTTGCCTATAAAAGACACTTGGTAAACTATTAGACCGAACCACATAAATTGCTCTTTGTATAGAGCCAGAAATAATCAAACACTAGTGATATCAAATGGTTCAATCTAAATTTGTTGAGTGAATGAGGAAATCAGTGCATGAATTATTCTTCCAACTCATAGTCTATGGATTTTTATCACATAACATAGAGCTTTCACTGGATAATACACCTTACTGAGCTTTGTCACTCTAGAACATTGCTCTCCAAGCTCTTTTGGTTGCACACCCTCATTAATAAAACATATTTGCGGTGATACATCCAAATATGTATTCTTATTATAATTTATATACTTACATTTTATTACAAGACTAAGGTATTCTTGCAATTCTATGCACCATCTATCAGTTCCCTGGTGTACGCATGCCCCATTTTGTAAACACCATTCGTAGTTGAGCTTTCTGCTTCTTGCAGAGAGCTCCAAGTATGTTATAACTGATCTTCAAAGTTAATAATTTCTGAATAATTTCATCTAAAAATATAACTTCTTTGTAAAAATTTAATGATGGATTCCAATCAAAGTGGGAGAAGGGATATTTCTCATATACAGACACATTAATTAAACAACAAAGGGAGACCTCATGCATCCTAGCAGATTCCTCCTTTTAGGGTTCTATTTTAATTCAATTAAATATGGCCACTTTTTATTCAAGGTCATGTTGTTTTCAGTTTGTATCTATTCAATCTTTCATAAATTGCAATGTATTCTACCTAAGAGTTATGATTTATACCGTTTATACTGCATCATAAAATGTCTTTAATACTTTAGCCTACATTTATTTCTCCTTAAAAATTCTAATGGCATGTATTGTCTAATTCAAGCAACTGCAGTCATTACCATATGCTGTTTTTGTTGGGAAATGTAAGGAAGGGAAAGAGGCTTGAAGTGGATGATCTGCTAAGTTTGGTTCTAAGATTTGGTGCTTCTGAGTTTATGAGGAGGTTTTTAGGAATTGAATGTCACCTTTCTCAATCTATACAAGCAATAACCACATAACCAAAATTATTTTTCTATTTTTTTTAAAAAATAAAATAAACAAAGGATGCTGGAGAACAGTTAGAGGAACTGAGGCTCTAATTCGTCATTTACATGTGGCTCCTTTATTCAGTGTGAAGATCAATATCACTCACCTGTCATTTAATTTGATACTCTACTCTTGGCAAGGGTTATTCTCCATTAGGCTCAGTGGGTGATATCGTCACTGTCCATATGATTAAATGACACTTAGTAATATGGATTTTCCAAGTTGTGTAATATCTTCCTACTATGTCATCACTATCCCCACTTTATAGCCAGAACACAGGCAAATTTGGCTCTACAGTGAAGGGTTCAGATAGATAAATATGAAAAGGGGAGGTTTTAATTTGGCACTAGTGTTGTTTAGCATTCATAAAAAATTGTTTTACAGCCCAGATGTTGGAAATTTATTAATTATCATATTGGCTCTTGGGCCTAGTTCTTGCAAGAACTATAGTGGATGCCAGAAGCTAAATAACCCTTTGTCATTCTGCTGAATAAAGGATTGTTTGTGCTCTCCAGTTGATGAATTATCTCTGTGCCTTGTCGTTATAAAAAGAAACTCATCTTGTTCACTGGCCTGGCAGGAGATGAGAAGGCCCTAGAGAGAGCACAGGGGATTTTTCCTTTCACAAATCATATGTAGGATGTATGCTGTGAGTTCTATCTGGAAATGAAAGTGAAAAGAACTCAGGACAAAACATAAAACTTTCATTGTTAGTAATAGTTGATATATGATAGATCATTACAAATTTATAGGATTAAACATCTGCTTTTACCCATACTAAATTATTTTAAACTAGAAATCAGTTGTAACATAGACAAATGTACTTTTGCGTGTGCTTTGGAAGTCAAGGGAAATTTAAAATTAAAATTTAAAATTCTAATGAAGCTTTGATGTTTTTAATTTTTTTGGGGGGGATGGGGTTCGCAGGCCTCTCACTGTTGTGGCCTCTCCTGTTACAGAGCATAGGCTCCAGACACGCAGGCTCAGCAGCTATGGCTCACGGGCCCAGTCAATCCGTGGCATGTGGGATCTTCCCGGACCAGGGCATGAATCTGTGTCCCCTGCATCGGCAGGCAGACTCTCAACCCCTGTGCCACCAGGGAAGCCCTGTATTTTCTTTTTTAATTAGTGAATAAACTTTATTTTTTAGAGCAGTTTTAGGTTCACAGTAAAATTGAACACAAAGTGCAGAGTTCTCATGTAACTCCTGTCCTCACATTGATAGTGGGTGAGAGATTCACCCACTATCAATAACCCACACCACATGGTACATTAGCTAATATAGATGGACCTACACGAATACACCATTATCACTCAAAGTCCATAGTTTACATTAGGGTTCACTCTTGGTGTTGTGCATACTTTGGGTTTGAACAAATGTATAATGAACATGTATCCACCATTATGGTATCATACAGAATAAGCTCTCTGTGCTTTGCCTATTCATCCCTTCATCCCCACCCCCAACCACTGGCAACCATTAATCTTTTTACTTTCTTTAGAGTTTTGTCTTTTATGTATTATTGAAACCATACAATACATAGCCTTTTCAGATTGGAATTTTTTCACTTAGTTATATGCACTTAAGTTTCCTATGGAGGACTCTCTTTTTAAGACTTGATAGCTCATTGCTCCTTGTCTGGGTGTACCACAGTTTTTTTTTTCTATTCACCTACTGAAGGATATATTGGTTGCTTCCAAGTTTTGGCAAATATGAATAAAGCTGCTTTAAACATCCGTATACAGGTTTTTGTGTGGACATAAGGTTTTAGTTTTGGGGGGTAAATACCAAGGAGCACAATTGTGGATCACATGGTAAGAGTATGTTTTGCTTTATAAGAAACTGCCAACTGTCTTGCAAAGTGGCTGTACCATATTGCATTCCTACCAGCAATGAATGAGAGTTCCTGTGGCTCCATGTCCCCACCAGCATTTGGTGTTGTCGGTGTTTTCTAGTTAGCCTGTCTAGAAGCTTATCAATTTTTTATCTTTACAAATAATCAGCTTTTGGATTTGTTGATTTTCTCTACTGATTTTCTCTTTACAATTTCTTTGATTTTGGCTCTAATTTTTATTATTTCTTCTGCTTACTTGGACTTAATTTGCTCTTTTTTCTTTAGTCTTAGGGGGAAGCTTAGATTATTGATTTTTAGATCTTCTTTTTAAATATATGTGTTCAGTGCTATAAATTTCCCTCTAAGCATTGCTTTTGCTGCATCCCACAAATTTTGATAAGTTGTATTTTCACTTCCATTTAGTTCAAAATATTTTAAAATTTCTCTTAAGATTTCCTTCTTTGACCCATGTGTTATCTGTAAATGTATTGTTTAATCCCCGAGTATTTTGGATTCTTCAGCTATCTTTCTGTTTTTGGTTTCTATTTTAGCTTCATTGTGGGCTGAGAGCAGACCTTGTATATCTATTTTTCCAATGTGTGAAGGTGTGTTTATGGCACAGAATGTCATCTGCCTTTGGTGATCATGCCATGTGATCTTGAAAAAAAAATGTGTAATCTGCTGTTGCTAGGTGAACTGGTCTATATATGCCAATTTATCTAATGAAGTAATGAAACTGTTGAGTACAACTGTATCCTTACTGATTATCTACCTTGTGGATCTGTCCATTTCTCATAGAGGGGTGTTACAGTTTCCAACTCTAATAGTGTCTTTATTTCTCCTTGTAGTTCTATCAGTTTTTGCCTCACTAATTTTGATGTTCTGTTGGTAGGCACATACTCATTAAGAATTGTATGTCATTTTGAAGTATTGACATTTTTATCATTTTGCATGACTGCTCTTTATTCCTTATCGTTTTTCTTGCTCTTCCACTGTGAGCTTGTGGGCTTAAATGAAGTAATGAGGAGGGAATACAGGAGTTAGAATGAGAGCATCATGGAGGCTTTAGTTGGAGGAAGAAGGCACAGACTCTTTTCACCAATCTCACTTATTCCTCAACCAAATGCAATTATCAATTCTGCACACATAACTGATTTATGAAATTGCTTGTTCCAAGTCCAATTAACTAATATTTAGTCCTTATCTTATTTGTTCCCTCAACTTTATTTGACACACACAGACTACTAGACTACTGTCTTCTTTTAAAATATTCTCTTCCTTTGCTTTCTGTGATACTGCAATCTCCTTATTCTCTAACTTTTCTTTCTCCTCTTCTCTGTTTCAGATATTTCATTCTCTCTTACCCTGCAGACTGTGGTTCATTTTATGACATTACTTTAAAGCCTCTTCTCCCTTTGTGTACTTTTCTGGAACAGATGTGTCCACTTCTATGGCTTAAGTTTCAACTGTTATGACTCCCACGTCTGTACATCCAGTTTAGGTCAATCTCCATAAGCTACAGACCAACATATTCAAGTGCTTACTGGACAGCTCCACTGGGAAATCTTTCAGATACCCTGAACTCAATGTATAGAACACTGAATTCAAAGATTTTCTCCATAACTCTAGTCCTTTTTCTGTGTTCCTTAACCTAGTGAATGATATCAGTCCACCATACCATGTTGCTCTAGCAGAGAAATTTGGGATAATTCTTAACTCCTCTTTCTCATCTCCAATATACAGTCAATCATCAAATCTTGTGTATTTGAACTCCTTAAAATCTCTTGAATCTATTCAATTTCCCCTATCTTTTCAAATTTGTGTTATTATCATATTTGAATGGAATTGCCACCATTAGCCCCTAATTGGTCTACCTCTCTCCAGTCTTTCTACTTAGCCATTCTTTATCAAACTCTTTTTTTTAAACATCTTTATTGGAGTATAATTGCTTTACAATGGTGTGTTAGTTTCTGCTTTATAACAAAGTGAATCATTTATGCATATACATATGTTCCCATATCTCTTCCCTCTTGTGTCTCCCTCCCTTCCACCCTCCCTATCCCACCCCTCTAGGTGGTCACAGACCACCAAGCTGATCTCCCTGTGCTATGCGGCTGTTTCCCAGTAGCTATCTATTTTATGTTTGGTAGTGTATATATGTCCATGCCACTCTCTCACTCTTAGCTTACCCTCCCCCCTCCCCATATCCTCAAGGCCATTCTCTAGTAGGTCTGTGTCTTTATTCCCATCGTACCCCTAGGTTCTTCATGACCATTTTTTTTTCTTAGCTTCCATGTATATGTGTTAGCATACGGTATTTGTTTTTCTCTTTCTGACTTACTTCACTCTGTATGACAGACTCTAGGTCCATCCACCTCACTACAAATATCTCAATTTCGTTTCTTTTTATGGCTGAGTAATATTCCATTGTATATATGTGCCACATCTTCTTTATCCATTCATCTGATGATGGACACTTAGGTTGCTTCCATGTCCTGGCTATTGTAAATAGAGCTGCAATGAACATTTTGGTACATGACTCTTTTTGAATTATGGTTTTCTCAGGGTATATGCCTAGTAGTGGGATGGCTGGGTCATATGGTAGTTCTATTTTTAGTTTTTTAAGGAACCTCCCTACTGTTCTCCATAGTGGCTGTATCAATTTACATTCCCACCAACAGTGCAAGAGTGTTCCCTTTTCTCCACAGCCTCTGCTGCGTTGTTGAAGTTTCAAACTCTTTAAACTTCTTTCAAAAAGGGTAATGGGTTTACTCTCCTAAGTGTGTACTCAGATTGTTTTCCTTGAATGGAAGTCATTCTCATGACCAATTCCCTTCTACTTATCTTTCCTGTGTAGCTTAAATGTTGCTTTCTCTGGAAATCACTTTATGGACATCCAAAGTGTGTGTCCCATATGGTCTACAAGTTCCCATATGGTCCTGTATACTCTGTAGTGTAAGACTTACTGCACTGTTTCTTTACTGCCTGATTAGTTGTCTCCTCCCTTGGCCTGCAAGCTCCTTGACACTCCTTTGCCTTTTTCACTATTATGCCTCTGGAATCTAACACAGTGTTTGATATTGAATAGGTAGTTAAAATTATTTTCTTAATGGAGGAATAAAAACTAAGACAGCAGAGAGGAAACAATATAAATAATAGCAGGGATTTTTGTTTGTTTGTTTGCACTTTTGATGTTCTTACCCATAAAGATTTTTTTTTACCCATAAAGATTTCTGAGATTTACACGAGAAAGGGGAAGCTACATTTGAAAATGCTTGGAAGGAAAGGAAAGAAGGGGAGCAGGTGGAAGATGCTTCTTAGGAAAGAGGTGGGAAAAGTATTGGAGAGAAGAGATATCTCTTACTTTAAATATTTAAAATTGTTTTTTGTTTATCTTCATGAACTAATTTATACCTGTTATACAAAATTCAAAAGTACAATAGGGTGTATAGTGAAAAGTTAATTTCCCATGTTCCCTGTCACCCAGCCATCCTTTTATTCACCCTGGGGACAATCACTGTGATTAGTTTTCTTCTTTTCCTTCTGTGTACAGTCTGTGTATTCCTAAACATCTATATATGTTTATATGTATGTTTTAAAAATATGTTTTATAGAGTCAGCAGCATAATATACACTTTTCTGTACTTTGTTTCTGGTATTATCTGTCATCTGTCTAAAGTATCTATCCATCTATCTGTTTATTTATCATGTTCTCATCAGCATAAACCTTATTCTTTTTAAACTTTCATAGAATTCCATAATATGGATGTGTCACATTTTTAAAATCTGCTCCACAGTATGGACAATTAGACTGTGCTCTATCTTCTGCAATGACAAAGAGCATCACAATGTATACCTTATACCAGCATCATTTTGCTGACATGAAATATAAATACTTAAATATAAATACTTAATTAGAAATGTCAGATAAAAATGTAGAAATATTTTTAATCTTGAAGGACTTTACTAAGGTGCCTTCATTGGAAGCTGCATTCGTTACACTCCCACCAGCTGCATCTTCAGTTGCCTTTACAGGCACTGTCACCAATGCAGTATGTTGCCAGGCAAGTTTATTTTTGCCAAACTAATGGCTTAAAATACATCTCATTTTAGTTTTAATTTAAATTTCTGCTAATATAACTGAGAATACAGTGTCCTTTTCTATCTTTAAAAGCCATATGTTGTTGATTTTTTTCTTTTTGGTAAACAGTCCATATGCTTTGCTCATTATTTTCTTAGTGGGCTATGAGTATTGTGATGATTTATTTCAAAGTTCTATATCATTATAAATATATATATAACCTATAATTATATTTAAATATTTATAACGGTAAGTATAATTATATATGTATGCATCTATCTATCTATCTATCTATATACATAAACATAACTATAGTTACATACCACAAAGGTGTGTGTGTGTGTATGTGTGCATGAGTATGTGATATGAATAGAAGATATTTCCCCCATTTATCTTTCATCTTCTGACTTTGTTCATGAAGTTGTTACCCCTTTGGAGAATCTTAACTCTGTGTAGTCAGACTTACCAGTTTTTCTTTTACTGCTTCTGAGTTTTATGTAATTTGGGAAGTTATTCCTCATTTTAAATTATGTTTTAAAATTTCTCTGCTGTTTTCTTTGAGTAATTAATTTAATTTTACATCTGAATCTTTAATTCAACAGAATTTTATTTCATTATAAAATATGAGGTCATATCCAACTTTTTTTTCCAGATAGTTTCCCAGATTGTCACAATGCTATTCAATGTATGATACATATTTTCTTCACTGATTTGAAATGTTATTGTTTTTATATATGTCAATGGTGATTTGCTCAGTTTTCAGATGTGATTTATTTATAGGGTTTTGATTTGATTCAGTTTGATTCCTCTCTCTTTCTACTTCTCCACCAGATCAATTTTTTAATTATTAAAGCCTTGTCTAATATATTTTGATATCTAATAAATATAGTCTTTCTCATTAATCTTTATTTTTTACTACCTAGCCTTGATTGTGTATTGTTCTATGTGTTCTTTAGAATAGTTTGTCTAGTTTTTACAAAATATTTTGAATATTATCATTAATGCACATTAAAATAGATTAACTTATAGATACTAACAACTTAATAATAATTTTGTATCTTTCTCAAGAACATGGTTTTTGTTTTAGTCCTTTTATGTTCCTCAGAGGATTAAACAATTTTTCTTATATAGAATTTGCACATTTCTTATTAATTTATTCCTAGATCTTTGATATTTGTTGCTATTTAAATGGAATATTTTCTTTCATTATTCAGCATGATTGGTTGTGTGCATGTATGAAAGCTATAGATTTCTGCATATTAATTTTTCACTTACTCATTGATATCTTCGAATTTCCAGATAAAATAATATAGTATATTAATTTAATTAATGTAATATAATTAACTTACGTAATATGATATTAATTAATATAATTAAATCAATTGATATTGGTGTAACATATCAATATCAAATAATATACTTTTCAACTCTCTTCCAATTTGTATTTCTTTTCCCTGTCTAAATGTGTTGGATAGTACCACCTTACTTATGACAAAAAATGTTTGTAAGAGTAACCATCTCTATCTTGTTTCTGACATTAATGGGGGTATTTCTGTTGTAAACTTATTAAACTCATGTTGTGAGTTTATGATTTCAGGTAAATATATGTTTTATCATCTTAGTAAAATAATTCTTTATCCCTCTCTTCTTATTAACAATTGTAATCATTATCAAGAATGGTTTTGATTTACATAAACTCTAGTATAGTATAAAATGTAATATCTGTACATAATAATAATAATTGTATGATATTTTTTCACTTTAGATTTGTTATTATGGTGAATTACACTAATGCATCTCTTAATATTTGGTTTCTTCACATTTCTGGGAAAAAAAAACCTACTTGGTATTTTAATATGCTGCTGAAATCTGTTTGTACTTAGGCTAATATGATGGGAATAGATGGAAAATTATGTTGGGATAGGAACAAACAAATGTATGTGCTTATTATTAATAACCTTGATCATTTCACTGAAGTAAGAGGAGTGATAATCTCTTTAATTACTAAACATTTTAAATGCCCATCCTAGAAGCAAGGATTGTGCTTAACACTGGGGTTAAAAAGATGAGTAGGACATTATTTGTATCTTCAAAGATCAGTCAGAAAAACATTCAACAGATCGTAATGCACTGTGGTCAGTGCTTTTATGATGATAGCGGCCATGGAAATTCAGAGGCTGTGACAACCTGGATGTATGGTGGTGTTGGGGAGGGCACCACAGGTGGTGACAAATCATCTGGTTTGGAAGGGCAAGTGTAGGTTTTGCCCTAAACTTGGGAAGTGGAAAGAAAGAAATACAGAGTGTGGCAGGTGGGACATCCTCAATTCATGATGATGTGCTGGAGACTGAAGTTCGATTTGAGGTGTACCTGGAGCAGCAACAGGGTGTAATTTGTTAGGAAACAAAGCAGAGATGGTTTCCGGTAGCCTGTACACAGAAGGAAGTGCCAACTTGAATTTAAAACATATGCTTTTATAGAGCTAAGTTTACAACTAGAATTATTATATAAAGGCTGAAAGGAAACTTAGGACTTATTTCATTTATATGGCTACCTTGGTTGACAGCATCTTTCTGTTGCCTGAGAGATGGTACTAAAATCACCCAGGTGTAACCAGGTGGTAGAAGTCAATGTGTGCAAGAGCCTAGTGAGGTTCTGGGCATAATGAGCATTTCTCCCAAAGAGGGGTAAGGATGATTGCACTATGTAAAGAGAGAGGCATTGAGAATAAACACATTCTGATGGTGTCAAAGAAAGAAATCAGCACTGCTTATTGAGGGGGGCATCTTTTCTCCATTGTATATTCTTGCCTCCTTTTTCATAGATTAGGTGACCATAGGTTGCATGGGTTTATCTCTGGGCTTTCTGTTCTGTACCATTGATCTATATTTCTGTTTTTGTGCCAGTACCATACTATCTTGATTACGGTAGCTTTGTAGTATAGTCGGAATTCAGGAAACCTGATTCCCCCAGCTCTGTTTTTCTTTCTCAAGATTGCTTTGGCTATTCAGGGTCTTTTGTGTTTCCATACAAATTGTAAAATGGGGAGGGGGAGGGAGGCCCAGGAGGGAGGGCATATAGGTATACATAAAGCTGATTCACTTCATTGAACAGCAGAAACTAACATAACATTGTAAAGCAATTATATTCCAATTAAGAAAAGAAAGAAAGAAATCAGATGAGACTGTGTAGCTAATATTTAACAACTGCCAGCTGAATGCATGCCAGTCACTGTATATGTAATATCTCCAAACCTCAAAGCAACCCTGAGAGATAGGTATTTCATAAGTGAAGGGTCAGATACACTATGGAGTGTGCTTAAGTCACAAAGCTGGTAAGTGACTGAGTCAGGATTAGAGCCCATGTCTGCCTGGTTTTGGAGTATAGTGAGAGACACAACATCACAAACCTGAAGGATGCCTTGAGAGGTCACACAAGTCCTGTGTATGTTCATGCCAGTGTGCAGCTTATGTGAAGCTAGAGATCAATTATGGAGAAGTACGTAAGAGCTCCCTGGGGGACCAGCCTTCTATCTCTACAAACTGCCTACGTAATATCCCAGTTCTCCTTGTGGCCACTATGTGCCTACAAGTTTTGAACACCCAAATGTGGCAGTGACTCTAAAAAAGGGTGGTAAAGCCTAGATTCAACATTGTGCTTATGGTCTGGTCTCTTGTTCTTCACTAATTTTTAAGGTCAAGAATTCTTGACTCCTTTTCTGACCCTCCTAATTGTATCTGCTCTCATAGAAAGTTTGACCTCTATACATTACATACAAAGTCCTATACATTAGGACTTTGTTGTTTCCAGAACCTCCCAGCTCACTTATTCTGAGCCTAGTAATATTAATAATAATGATAGTGCTTATATAGCATTTATCATTTGCCTGACACTGTTCTAAGTGCTTTACATATTTTAACTTATTTAGTCCTCCCAGCAATGCTATGAGGTAGGAACTGTATCAGCAAGAATTAAGTCACAGAGCTTCTAATGTCAGAGCATGATTTGTGCTCAGACTTTAACAGTGAAACTAATTTATTAAACATTTTCTGTGTGCTGAGATGCAGTAGGTGCCTTATGTGCACTGTTAGCTCTAATTCTCACAATAACTCTATGAGGTGGATATTATTATCCCCATTTGATAAATGAGGAAAGTAAGCATCATAGAGGTTAAACAACTTGCTAGTAGGTGGTGGGTGAATCTGGGATAATTGAAGCACAGGCTTGTTTGACTCCAAAGCCCAAGCTATCTCAGTCCATCCATGCCTGAAGCCTACCCGTCATTCTGAACTACCTCTACTCATCCATTTTGGGTCGTAAGAGCAGGGAAGGAATAAAGGACATTGATGGATTCAATGTGCTGTCATACTGGATAATAAAGAGAGATGGTGGGGGGAATGAATGGAACAGATGCTAAACTCACTTAAGGAAGAAATGTTCTCTTCTGGATAGTAGTATATATTATCCTCATACACAAAAGATATTTGTGAGGGTAATTTCCAGAAGTGAGTTTAGTTGGATTACTTTCAGATATTTGAATGAAGAATTTCCATCATCTGTACTTAATTTAGCACTTTTGACTGAGAGCTACTGGTGTTGGTCTTTTACCAGCAGAGAAAACATTACTGAGTTAATTGTCACTTAAGGTGTTAATCTGCTGGTTCTTTAATTTCTCATCTTTCTACTCATAAATCTGATTTGATGCTAAGTAAATGCCTGCTCCTTTGCTTCATTTCTGAAGATAGAGTCTAAATAATTACTTCATAGACTATTTCTTTACACTTCATCACTTTTCTTTTGTCAGTTGCGTAAGTGTATAATTATATTTAAAATATTTGGTTTTAGTCGATGCTCTTTTTTAAAAATTAGGCTTCTTGAAGTATTTTTGATTGTCTTGGGCTTTGCTTTAATTGACATAACCTTCCAGTTCTCCAGCTTTTTTGAAACATTCCAAATATTTTTTTTTACTTCCCAAATTCCTGCTATTGTTGGTATTCTGTGACCTATACAGCTCTTCACTTTTAACATATACTGTTACCCTATTCAAAAAATTATATATTAATCTATTGTGACACTTATTTTTCTTGAAAATAATATACCATAAATTTTGTGTTCAAGCATATAAATCTAGAGAACTTTTGGATTTTGCCTTCATCATTTTTGTATTGCTATTATTTTTCCAAACACCTTGATGTCAGGATATATGTTGGAAAATAGGGGAGAAAATATAGAAGTATAGTGCTTGGGGCTTCCCTGGTGGCTCAGTGGTTGAGAATCCGCCTGCCGATGCAGGAGATACGGGTTCGTGACCCGGTCCGGGAAGATCCCACATGCCGCGGAGCGGCTGGGCCCGTGAGCCATGGCCGCTGAGCCTGTGCGTCTGGAGCCTGCGCTCCGCAACGGGAGAGGCCACAACAGTGAGAGGCCCGCATACCACCAAAAAAAAAAAAAAAAAAAAGAAGTATAGTGCTTGAAGACCTTGATTTTTCAAGAATTGTGAAACTTGGTATAAACAGAAGAGTATATAGGCAAAATAACATGGCAATAGGTATTGAAAAAACTTTTCTGGAATTTCCTACTATTACTTATTCTGTAGAACATTTAAAATTACAAGTCTTTATGGTATTCAATTTTGTGAAAAAATTCAATTATTGTCTTTAAATTTTTCTTCATTCTTAGGCTATTTCTAGCTTATGTGAAAGACTTGATTTTTTTAAAAAAAATAATTAATTAATTAATTATTGGCTGTGTTGGGTCTTAATTTCTGTGCGAGGGCCTTCTCTAGTTGTGGCAAGCGGGGGCCACTCTTCATTGCGGTGTGTGGGCCTCTCACTATCACAGCCTTTCTTGTTGCGGAGCACAGGCTCCAGACGCGCAGGCTCAGGAGTTGTGGCTCACGGGCCCAGTTGCTCCGCGGCATGTGGGATCTTCCCAGACCAGGGCTCGAACCCGTGTCCCCTGCATTAGCAGGCAGATTCTCAACCACTGCGCCACCAGGGAAGCCCGATAGACTTGATTTTGATTCCTTTTTATTTTTCCTAAAAATTTTATTAATTTTTACCTGTATGGAAAAATACATACACATTTCTGTAGAAATCATGTTATTAGACAGTCAGGTTTTCATTTTCTTTATTCCAGCTAAACTTCCAACTACCTATAAATCCCATGCCTCCTTTCATTCAAAGTCAAGGTAACCAATTATTTAAACATGTAATTCTCAAAAGATCAAAGATTTTACCTTTGATTTGCAGCCAGTCTAAAGCTCTACCTTACATTTTCCTGTAAGCCTCCAAATAGGATATTTGATCCTTGGTCTAAGTCCTCTGCTGTTTTTTGCCCTGATGCCACTCATCTCCTTATAAAATCCTGCATTTCATTATTAGCTTCATGCAGATCTGAAAATGGCTGTTTTCTCTTATTAAGTTTCCTTGGGCTCTTCAGCTAAAATGGGGCTCTATTTTATAGAAATGCATTTCTACTCTTACTATATCCTTTTAGTCATTACTTCAATTTCCTCCTCACTAGATTTCTTTTGAATTTCCTTTAATTTGGTCCCTTAACTCATGAATTCACCAAAGCTATACTTCCAAATGTCACTAATAATCATTTCTTGTTAAAAACCCAAAGCTTTCACTCTGTTCTTGCATTTCTTTCACTCTTGATTACTTTAGACACATTTAAAACTCTCTTTATTGCTTATATTTTTTTTTCAGCTCTAAGACCCTATGAGTTGTAGGTGTTTGATGTCATCTCTTTCAGATATGTCTTTCAAACTTTAAAAAAAGTCATTTACATTATTTGGTCTCTTGAAGACCAACTGTGGACATTTCAAGGTATAACTCTTCTATTTTCAGGAACTGGCAAAGTGAAGGATAATTGGAACTACATTTACATTCCTAATGCTTTTTTTCTTCAGTTTTCACACTGCCCAGAGGACATATCCACTGGGATAATCCATTGCCATCTTAAAGCAAACCAGAATTTACCAACTCTTTCCTATTTGTAAGCCGTTTGTCGTACTGTGTACATGTATATGTGTTTTTTGAAGGAATCTCAGTGATTAATTAGATACTATATGTTGTCTGTGTCATCATAATAAGCAAAATCTGCTCTAATACAGTAGTTGCTAGCCATGTTTGGCTGTTGAGTACTTGAAATGTGGCTAGTGATTAACTTTACTTGTTTCTTTTTTATTTTTAAACGCAAATGATATATTTTCTATCTATAGGGCTAAATATTAGTAAAAGTTTCACCTGTTTCTTTTTGCATTTTTAAATGTGGCTACTAGAAAACTTAAAATTACATATGTGGCTTACATTTTATTTTATCGGGCAGTTCTGGGATAGGTTATGCTACAGTTACAGCTCCCAAATCTTAGTGACTCACAACTACAGAAGTTTAATTCTCACTCATGCTCCATGTCTGTTGCAGCTTGACTGAAACTTACGCTCTATATATCCCCTCACTTTAGAATCCAAGTTGATGGAACAGCCACTATCTCAAAGTCTGTCAGTCAGTGGGTTAGAGGGAAAGGGAACTCCAGGGGTCTTGAACAAATAATGAAATGCTTTAGCCTGGAAGTGACTCACTTTACACCTCTATTTTTGATTCATTAATCAGCAAAGGTTGCATGGTCCAACACAGCTGTAAGATCAGGAAGTATAGCACTACTATGTCCAGAAGGTAGAAAGCCAAAACCGTATAACAAATAGCATAAATCTACTATACAGTCTTTTGGAAAGTTCTTTCTGATTGTTTTTCTCCATTGATTTTAGTGTCTTTAATGCAAAATGGCCTCAGTTGTCTGTTTTCCTTTAGTTGCCTATTTGGAAATGCTATTTTGGCAATCATACCATTACATTTTTTATGGAGTAATGGAAGTAGTTATTTAATCTTCAGAGGTATCTTGAATTATTTTCAGTTACTGATTAGAACTTAGTTATTATTATTATCATTAATAATTAATTAATTATTATTATCTCATACAGTTGTTATAGTTCAAATTAAATATGTATTAGAAAATTTAGAAAAGTAAATATTGGCAGTTTTCACTTATCCTCTTTGTTTATAGATTATTTCCTCATGATTTTTTTCCCAAATTAAAGGACGTTTATATTTTTCATAATGCTACGGAGATGTGTTTCCAGTTTAGCAGAGACTTCATAGCAATTAACACACTGTCTCGAGCTGTAATCACTAGAAGAACAGAAAATATTGAGTTATTTGTTAATGGGGGCAACCATTCTTTCTATGAGACACTGCTGGAGTTGGTGTCACCTGGTTCTTCTGGAAAATAAAACCTGTAATTTTATTTATTCAAATTCACCTTATGCTTTTTTCAGAGAGTTGATGTAAAATCCTATATGAGATGCTCACTCTCCATGAAAACGACCAAACTACATTTTTGACACAGTTACCACAAAAGATCCCATAAGATGCAGTTATACAGAGAGGTAAAGGATGATAATGAAAATATCACAGGCTTTGGAACACAGACTTTTTAGCCAGGAAGCATCTCTATGTTACCATTTGCTAACTGACCTTAATTAAAGTATTTAAGCTTATTAAGCCTCATCTGCTCTGGAAAATGGGGGTAGTTCTTACCGTGTAGGACTGTTATGTGTCTAACTGACTTCTGGCATGTATTAATTTCCCAGTAAATGCTAGTTGTTATGAGAAGAGCTATAATGTAGCCTCATATCCTAATTGGTGGCAACAAAGAGCATATTACTTTTCACAGATGATTCCTTTTGCAGAAGTGTTCTCATTATTAGTTTCTTCTCAATAGCTTTTTCATTTTATTTTGAAATTATACAGTCTGTTTCAATTTGTCCTTCAACCCTGAGTCTTGTTGTACCTTTACTATGTATTCTCAAACACCTTAGGTAGCCCTTCATTTAAATCACTAGAGGCTTTCCTTCAAGTTGGCCTCACAGCTGGGTCTCTGACTTTGATCATTTCTTTCTGCACCTTTCCCCACTATGCTTATGGCACTTTCACAGCATTTATTACATATACCCTTCTACTATAGTCTTATGTATAAGAGTTATTGCTCTATAAATCTTAGGCTTTTAAGGGAGGGAACTTTCACAGTAAGAATCAATTAAAAGTAAATGGAAGACACATTCTGTACTAAGCTTTCCAATGCCTTTATCTCAATTTAAAGCTCTAAAAGACACAAAAAAGCAGATGCTGTGTTATTCCTGTTTTATAGACAAGGGAAATTGAGGCCAAGACAGTAAGTACCCAAAGTAATACTGATAGGAAGGATTCAAAGCCAAGCTGGCCTCTATTTAAAACTCAGGTTCTAAACGACTGCCCACATTTCCTGCCCCACCTCTGCTCAACTCTAGTGGACCTCTCCACCCCCTGTAACACTCAACATACTGTCTTGATTCATGCTTTTACTTGATTAATAAATAAATTTAACTTTTCTTAAACATCATTACTTTTATTAGTCAACTCATGTTATTCATGAAAACCAAAGGGATCAATAACTTAAGAACTACAGAAAGTAATACCTCTCTCTTCCATTATTTTAGATAAAGAAGACCAGTCACAGAACATGCTGAGAGGGCCTGTTTCAACTGGGCAGGAGCTAACTTCTAAGCTTAGGGCCACAGTTTTGAGCTTCCTTCATGGTGCATGGCTCATCTACACTCTTGATAACATTTTCTCTTCTATCTCTATTTATTACTTACTTATTACTTCTTTTTTAGCCTATGTTTTGAGATAGTTCATAAAGATACAATTTAATAGAATTACAATGAAAAGATGGGGAAAAAAACATGGAATAAAGGAAAATAAGAACAGAAAAGCTAGATGCCAGGAGTATGGTTTGTTCTCAAGGATATATCATAAGACCCTAGACAGCTAGGGGGAAAAGACTGGAAATTTGTTGCTGATCTTCTTTACACCAAAGTAAAGTAGACATGTAATCAAATGTGAGGTTTAGTGTTCCTAATATGGAAAAGACTGCTTGCTCAAGGGAAATTTAACATATGCAGGCATGTTTTGGTGTAGTGAAAAATATCCTTTATTAAATACATTACATTTTCCATGGCTACTTGATAAGTTTTGCTTTGTGTCACAGCAGTGCAACAGAATTCGCTTGTTAAATGGTATGTATTCTGTCTTTCCACCAATTGCCCATCTTATTCCCTACTACATTTAGATATCAGGCTGCAAGTGGCAGTGGCAGGACTGAGGAGGGAACTATGAGTCTTAAAATATACATATAAAATGAAGGGGAAAATGTAAGTAGGATTGTGTTTAGGCTACCAAAATGAACAGACTCCAAAACTGGAGTGAGATGGTCCCACCAGACTAAACAATGACCGCAGATGTTGACTCACTTACTTTTGATGATGGGGAACAAGACCTATTTTCAGTAATGATTTCACGTATTTTTAATACTTGCTCACATTTCAATGTTGTTTCTTTAGCACCCGTTGCTAGCTTTTGGTTTTCTGCTGTCAAAATAAGTGGGAAAAAGAGAAGGTCAAATGGATATGGCATTTTTTATTCCAAAATAAGGCATGAGATTTGAGTATAGCCAAGGACATGCACAGATGAGTTTTGACAAAACTAAGAATACTTTCACAGTTATCAGGTCAGCTGTCGTGATCTGAAACTGATTAACTGATTTACAGAGTCATGTGGCAAAAACAAAGCACTGTGACTAGGCAGCAGAAGTGGGTTGGAAAATATAAACCAAGTTGCCTCTTGGAGTGATCTTTTTGAGTGGTGTTGGGGTCTCCAGGAATTTGACTGGGTTGCTGAATCCCTTTCCCTTTGATCCTCCTCTGCTTCTCCTGGATGTGTCTGTAGAGATGGGAAGATGGCCATTGATCCAGTTGATATCTTACCAATCACTGAGCTCTTCTGAGAGGTGACCAAGCATGACTCTCTGGTTCCCACTCTGTCTTAATCACAGTCAGTTCTTGAGATGGTTAATCTTCCTTGATAATGAGGATTTAATAATGCTTTAATTGTGATTTTTACTTCCAGTTTCCATTCCCATTACTTTTTTTTTTTTTTTTTTTTTTGTGGTACGTGGGCCTCTCACTGTTGTGGCCTCTCCCGTTGCGGAGCACAGGCTCCGGACGCACAGGCTCAGCGGCCATTCCATTACTTTTTAATCATGATGAGTTCATCGACATTTGAAGCAGAAAGTAAACAATCTTTTGAATTTTAATCTGTAAATAGCAAAACATTAAGGCAGTATTCTCAAAGTGTGTCTAAGGGCTACCGATATCAGAATCTCTTCATGTGGGGACTTCCCTGGTGATCCAGTGGTAAAGAATCCACCTTCCAATTCAGGGAATGCAGATTCGATCCGTGGTCGGGGAACTAAGATCCCACATACTGTGGGGCAACTAAGCCCACGTGCCTCAACTAGAGAGCCCGCGTGTCGCAAGCTACAGAGCCCACGCACCATGCAGCCCACACGCCACAATGAGAGAGAGAAAACCTGCATGCCAAAACTAGAGAGGAGCCCCAGCGCCAAGGTCCCACGTGCCGCAACTAAGACCCGTCGCAGCCAAAAAAAAAAAAAAAAAAAAAGAAAAAATCCCCACTCTAG
This sequence comes from Kogia breviceps, assembly GCF_026419965.1. NCBI lineage: Eukaryota > Metazoa > Chordata > Mammalia > Artiodactyla > Physeteridae > Kogia > Kogia breviceps. The sequence goes on from NC_081314.1 coordinate 57,125,598, forward strand.
ACTCACTGAAGTTTGAAAAACAGTACCTTATGTAAACTAGCATAGCAAAAAAATAATTCTTACTTACTCTTCATTGTTTTAATTATTTAAAGGTATAATAATGCTAGCTATCTTTCAATGAGTTACCATACTAACTCCTGTGGGGACTATGGTTCTCAACTGGTGTCCCACAAGGAATTAAACCCTAATGACTTAAGGAATCTGTTATATGTAATGAGCTTTTCTATTATGCCTCTAGAATGATACTAGTTATGTAGCAACTTGCAGAGAGTGGAAAAAAATAATCATTCAGTTTTCCATGTTCTGAGGTTCAGAGGGGGAACCTTATTGAGAAGGAGAATTAAAATCGTTTTATTGAGTTTATAAACTTGGCATTCTCATCCATTAACAAAGACATGATATTTATGTTACTGAGGACAAATTAGAAATTGGCAATGTCTTTTGATGTTTCAAAATGTCTTATTATCAAAGTAAATCGTGCACATGTTGAAAAAAAATGAAGTAGCGTTCTTCCTCTAACTTTTGCTGCAGTGAAAAGCAACTCCAAAATTGCATTGGCTCACGATAGCAAAGACTTATTTCTAGCTCATACTGCATATCTATCCCAAGTTGTCTGGGGGCTAGCTCTGAAACATGTATTCTCATTCAGAGACTCGGGCTGATGATTAGCCACCAGAGTTTCTGATTAATGTTACAAAGAAAAAGGGAGAGGGTGGTGAATTATGCACTGGTTCTTAAAGCTTCTACATGTCACTTTCACTCAGCTCCATTGTCAGGAAGTTCAGTCCTGCCATATTCTCACTGGGCAGAGACTGGGAATATTTGGTGAACAGCACTAGTGATTACAAGTTTACTGAAAAGCAAGTGTATATTTAGACTCCTCCCTCCTCCCAGGCTCCGTCCCCAAGCGACAACCCCTTCTGTTTCTGTGCTTACCTTTTCTGATGTGTATTTTTAAATAATATGTTTATATCTCTTTCTAAAAAAATCCACTTACACATAGTATATTGATTTCCTGCTGTGAAAGAAGAGGTTAGTTCATTCACCCCATCAACCTTCTCTCTGTTCCCTGCCCCTGATCTGTCCCCAACTATCTTGCCTTCTTTGGAAGTTAATTGAAGATGTACTATAGTAAGAAGAGGTTATACCAAGGAAGATGAATACATGTCAGGGAAAGAGTGGGCTTAACTTAGAAGCACAGTCACATGCTGTCCTACTATGATAGCTATACTGCTGACTTAGAGAAGAGTAGAACAACTGGTTTTGGGTAGAAGACTGGAAAATAGGAATCTGTAAAATACAAAGAATGATTAAAAACTTGCACAAAATTACGAATATGGTAAAGGCATTTGGTGGAGGATTAAAAAATGATAATTCATTCTAAATGACACAAAAAAGTATTTTCCTTATAGAAATATAGGGGCTGCTGGACTTAGATGAAATACAATCCTAGTATATGACTCAAGGTTGCAACTGACTATACTTGCAGCAGCAGCATCACAGTAATAACAATTACTAGATTTGAGAGTTTGGAACTAATCTAACTATATAAATATAAAAGTAAATTTAAGACTGTCAAAGCTTAGGTAGAGCAAAAAAGAGGGTGAGGAATGGGTGGGAGCATTAATGTCCTTTCTCATTCTGCAAAATGCAGAATCAGTGCGTATTGTCTGTAATTCCTGACATTTGAAGTGGAGGTTTGAAATTTCAAAGGTATCAATGAGGGGACTGAGGATAGTGATTTAATTATATGTGGATTGGAAGATTAACTTCCTGAGAGAGGAAGCAAGAGTGTTAAACTTTCTGATACTTTGCATATCTAAAAATGCCTTTATTCTACCTTCGTATTCAACTGATAGTTTAATTTTACAGAGAATCTTTTTTTTTTCATTTATAGTCCATTACTTTGAAGGTTTTGCTCTATTTGTTTTCATACTTCCAATATTACTAGAATCCAATCTGATTCATGTTCCTGCATTGCTGACCTATATTTTTCTCCTTAAAAGAATTTGTGATCCCATCCTTGAACTTGATGTGGTTAATTTTTACAAAGATGTATCTATATGTGGATTTCTTTTTTCATTCTTTTTACTAGGTACTTGATGAACGCTTTCAATTGAAAAGTCATATCCTCCAGCCCTGGGAAATTCTCATACTATTTCTCTGATAATTTTTCCCCTACATTTTTTTCCTATTCTCTCATTCTTGAATTCTGGTTAATCAGATAATGGACTTCCTTGTTTGACCTCCTGCATTACATATTTTCTCTTATTTATTTCATCTTTTTAATATATTTTTACTCTTTCTAGAATATTTCCTTTAATGTGACTTTCATTTCTTCTACTGAACATTTATTTTGGAAATTTTATTTGCCTTTTCCAAGAGCTCTTGTTCTTTTATTGTTCCATTTTTGTTGAATCCATTTCTTATTTTATGCATTCAATGTCTTCCTATATCTTCTTTCCATATACTAATGAAAGCATCTTTTAAAGTCTTATTCTGTTCTCTACATTTTTTCTGTCTCTTTTGGAGATGATTTTTCCATTTGCATAGTTAGGCCATATTTTTCCACATTTCTTTTTTTCCTTAATGATTGGTTACCTTTTATGGTTAGAAATGAAGTATATAAAAGCTTCTTAGAAGTTCTATAGATGTGGACAGAATTGATCATTAGTTTTCTCTTTATGGTGAATAGGAAAGAGACCAGCCCTTATACTGGGGTTCTGTAAATGTCAGATACTGAGTTTTTTTATATTTTCATTAGAAAAGAACTCTCTGTTTATTGTTTGTTTATTTTTGACCTGGGATAAGTGATGGACTACTGGGTATTTTGCGGGATCAGGAATTTTATTTAGACTTCCGTTTAATCTCCCCTTTTTCAGTCTTATCCCTCAATTTTAGTGTTATTTATATAGAGTTGTCCTTTATATTCAAAGATGTTGTTGCTGCAGGTGTCAACTATTAATCTAAGGGCGATTAAAAATCCATGCTATAGCACAGGGAGATCACCTCTGTGCTGTGTGACCGCCTGGGGGGGTGGGATAGGGAGGGTGGGAGAGAGGGTGATGCAAGAGGGAGGAGATGTGGGAGCATGTGTGTATGTATAACTGATTTAGTTTGTTGTAGAGGGAAAACTAACACACTATTGTAAAAAACAAAAAAAAAAAAAAAAAATTATATCCTAAGCTCAGTAAACACATTAAAAATTATATCACTATTTAAAAAAAGATAGGTTACTTTTACTTCTGATATCTTACTGATGACAAACTTTTATTTCTCCTTTACCACACGGAGATGTTATTCTAACAGTTAAAATTTCTTATTGCTAATAGGATCTTTGTGACTCTGGCACTGGTCTATCTAGTTCTGACTTGAAATTTCTTTGGAAATAATTCTAAGATTAGTAAATTTTTTAAGTCAATGTGTTCATAGACATTTTTCACCTTGGGTAATTTTGCAATAGTAGACAACATGTTGGAATGGTAGATTTTAGGGCCTAATGATAAGATATTAAGGCTCAAAAGAATAGCTATAAAAATACTTTTTATGGGCTAAAGTCATCTACTGAGTATATTTGGGCTGTATGTCAAAGATGATAATTTCACCAGAGACTTATTGTATACTGAATTGAGAAATTATGATGGTAAATTAACTTTTATAATGCATTCATTTATTAAGAGACTATCCATAAAATGTGGTGCTATTGAACATGTCTTTAAAAACAAGTTTTATTTAACTGCATTTCTAATATTTTAATGAGCTTTATCACAATAGTCTCTGATATCAGTACTTATTACAACCATGCTTATTTATTATCTACTTTTTAGTTTGTTTTCTATGCAGGAGCTTTCAAGTATTTTTAGAAACAGAGAACATGCTCTGTTTTGGTTTTCTCATTTAAAAGTCTTTCTAACACTACTGTGTCTACATTATGTGATTGGACTTTTAATAAATTATTACAAAGAAATGCCTCAAGTAAAATTTTAGGTATATTTGCATTTTAACTCTGGAGAATATTTTCCTATGAGATATGTTTAACTAACTTACATTAACCTATTGAAATTAGACCAATTTAACCCTTATCTGAGTGTTGGCTGAATTTTGGAGATTTCTTCTTCTATATGTCTGATAAACTTTTTGTTTGTTTATTCAGGATTTAAAAGTATTTACTGAGTGCCTACTGTATGCTTACATGGTCAGCAAACTGTCATATCCCTTCCATTTTTAGAATTTACAGACTAATGGTAAATAAAGACATAAACCAAAAAAAAAAAAAAAAAAAAAAAAAAAATCCATGCTACATGTCTGTTATCCCTTCCGTTCCAATAACTATAAAATACGTACTTTTGTTCAAATAGCTATAGCTGGTGTGATTTGTCTCCAGAGTTCTGAATATTTCCTTTAACTTTTCTACCTCATCATACTCACATGACCTGTCTTCAACTTTTCATTTGCAGTAGGTGGTCTAGTAGAATGTATTGAAGAAAACTCAGTATTTACTTGCATCGTTTTATGTAGTTCTCTTGCTACCCTGGCTTTAGACAACTCAAGTGAGCATATTACCTAGCTTAATTATGTCCAATTTCTTAATTCTGTTCGAAACATCCATTATTGGTTTGGTTTTGGGTTTCTTGGGGTTTTGTTTTTGTTTTGTTTTGCACTAAAGTGTCAGAAACTATGTCATTGAAACAGAACTTTTCATCCAGAAAAGAAAAATTATTGCTTACATAGCTTCCAGCTAACTTCACAACATATGTTCAGATTTTTTACTTTTGTCTATTAGCATAGCACTTAACAATGTTCTACAAAGATAGCAAAAACGGATGTGCTACTAATGAAATCTGTCACTTGGATGTGGGGCTTCCCTGGCACAACTTAGTAAAGAACCCAGAGCTTCAAGGTAATGATTAATTTTAGCACTAGTCTGCCTTTTCAAAGCAGTACATAAACTGATGTGTATACATATGACCATATCCATTAGGATAAAACCAGTTCTTGAATAGTCTTGAAGTTTTCTGATGATTTTGACAGTGTCCAGTGAGTTGAAAGTTTATCAGAAGATAGCAAGCATATTCTAATATTATCTTGTGTTCTGAAACATGACTAAAAGAGATTAAATAAAGTCAGATATCATAAGTTAAATTCTTATAAGAGTAGCCAAAGAATCTTGGATTTCTGAGACTAAGACATCAATAAGATTGATGATGATTCATTCATTTATATATGCAATTAAATGTTTATTGAACTCAAAATCTGTGCTAGTCACTACATTGAAAGCTAGAATAAAATGGTAGAGAAAATAGATGCAGATCTTCCCCTCATAAAGCTTAGAGATAAGTGAAGAGAGAATTGTAATACAATGTGATAGTGTAATAAAATATTGTTTGTCATGGGAACACAGATGAATGACAGTAAACAAAGACTTGCGTGGAGGGATGGAGATCAGGGAAGTTTTCTCAGTGAGAATAATGTCTTAGCTGAAATCTAAATGATGTATGGAAGTTAACCAGGTATATAAGAGGTCAAAGGAGTGTGTTTTAGAGATAAAGGACATGGAACATTCTGAAGCATGGGTATAATTGAGTACCAAAGGGCTTCCCTGGTGGCGCAGTGGTTGAGAGTCCGCCTGCCGATGCAGGAGACATGGGTTCGTGCCCTGGTCCGGGAGGATCCCGCATGCCGCGGAGCAACTAAGCCCGTGAGCCATGGCCACTAGGCCTGCGCGTCCGGAGCCTGTGCTCTGCAACGGGAGAGGCCACGACAGTGAGAGGCCCGCATACCGCAAAAAAAAAAAAAAAAAAAAAAAAAAAATTGAGTACCAAAATAATGTGTTTTTTGGGTTTTGTTGTTTTTTTTTTGTTTGTTTTTTTGCGGTAGGCGGGCCTCTCACTGCTGTGGCCTCTCCCATTGTGGAGCACAGGCTCCAGACGCGCAGGCCCAGTGGCCATGTTTCATGGGCCCAGCCACTCCGCGGCATGTGGGATCTTCCCGGACCGGGGCACGAACCCGTGTCCCCTGCATTGGCAGGTGGACTCTCAACCACTGCGCCACCAGGGAAGCTCACACAATAATGTTTTGAATGACTGAAATATTGTGTTGAATCGTGTGTGAGAGTGGAATAAGGTGGTAAGTCATAATAGTGTGCTAACAGCAAAGGAAACCATAAACAAGACCAAAAGACAACCCTCAGAATGGGAGAAAATATTTGCAAATGAAGCAACTGATAAAGGATTAATCTCCAAACTTTACAAGCAGCTCATGCAGCTCAGTAACAAAAAAAAAAACCCAATCCAAAAATGGGCAGAAGACCTAAATAGATATTTCTCCAAAGAAGATATACAGATTGACAGCAAACACATGAAAGGATCCTCAACATCATTAATCATTAGAGAAATGCAAATCAAAACTACAATGAGGTATCATCTCACACCGGTCAGGATGGCCATCATCAATACATCTAGAAACAATAAATGCTGGAGAGGGTGTGGAGAAAAGGGAACCCTCTTGCACTGTTGGTGGGAATGTAAATTGATACAGCCACTATGGAGAACAGTATGGAGGTTCCTTAGAAAACTAAAAATAGAACTACCATACGACCCAGCAATCCCACTGTTGGGCATATACCCTGAGAAAACCATAATTCAAAAAGACTCATGTACCAAAATGTTCATTGCAGCTCTATTTACAATAGCCAGGACATGGAAGCAACCTAGGTGTCCATCAATAGATGAATGGATAAAGAAGATGTGGCACATATATATAATGGAATATTACTCAGCCATAAAAAAAACAAAATTGAATTATTTGTAGTGAGGTGGATGGACCTAGAGTCTGTCATACAGAGTGAAGTAAGTCAGAAAGAGAAAAACAAAAGCATATGCTAACACATATATATGGAATCTAAGGGGAAAAAAAAAAGAAAAAAGGTCACGAAGAACCTAGGGGTAAGACAGGAATGGAGACGCAGACCTAGTAGAGAATGGACTTGAGGATGTGGGGAGGGGGAAGGGTAGGCTGTAACAAAGTGAGAGCGTGCATAGACATATACGCTACCAAACGTAAAATAGATCGCTAGTTGGAAGCAAGCCGCATAGCACAGGGAGATCAGCTCGGTGGTTTGTGACCGCCTAGAGGGTGGGATAGGGAAGGTGGGAGGGAGGGAGATGTAAGAGGGAAGAGATATGGGAACATATGTATATGTATAACTGATTCGCTTTGTTATAAAGCAGAAACTAACACAGCATTGTAAAGTAATTATATTCCAATTAAAAAAAATAATAGTGTGCTAAGTCATAATAAAGACTTTATTATCTTAAAAGTAATAGAAAGTGCTTATTTGATTTTAAGTAAGAAAGTACCATGATTACTTGTGTGTGTATGTGTGTTTACTACTCTGGTTGCTGTTGGAGAATGGTCTAGAGAGAAGCAGCATGAGACGGTAGAAAGACAAAGCGCTATGCCTTCAACTGTGTAAGAGATAAGGACGTGGCAGTGAAAACAGAGAAAAGTAGATGTCATAGAATTTGTACATTCTAGTAATTTATTGGATATAATGAATGAGGAAAAAGGACTCAGGAAGCACCATATTTCTAGCTTGGGCAACTAAGTGGTTGTCAGTACCATTCCCTGAAAAAAAAAGGAGTACATGGAAAGAATTGGGTTTGGAGAAATGCTTGAGATAAGTTTGAGATATATTGAGTTTCAAGTACTTGTGGAACATCCAAAAAGAGGTATGTAGTAGATAGTTAGAAAAATAGGTTTAAAAAATATATAGATTTGGAAATTTTCCATATATTGGTGGCAAACTAAGCCATAGAGTTCATGACACAATACAGAAAGAGACTGCAGAATGTAAAGGCAAAGGGTCCACAATAGAAAACTGAGAGACCTCAACATTGAAGGGATGGGAGACCAAGAAGGCCCTAAAGTTAGGAGAAAAAAACCGGGAAGGGGTATTACAACAGAATCAGGGAAAGAAAGTGCTGTGACATGGAGGGAGAAAGTAATCAAGAATGTGAATAGATAGTGACGTCAATACATGATAAAGAGTGTAAGTTATCTGTTAGATTTAGCTACAAGATAGTCATTGACGACTCTGCAAAAATTTTATTGTCAAAGATGAAATGAAGCCTAAGAGGTAGTGTAAAGGCAGAGATAGAAACAAATATACAGCCCAGAAGACTTATAACTCTAAGAAAGTATGTGAGAATTAGCTTTCTTTGAAGCCCTGTCTGGCAAGAATAGAGATTAAGCTAGGTAGATAGATTAATTTTAAGTAAAACTTGAGACTTTCTCACAAGAGTAATAAAAGAAAAATGCATATGAATTAGCTTTCACTAGATCCTCTGTCTGGTACGTATTGGTATGATAAGCCTGGGGAGTGGGTTGTGCTGTCAAATCTCTGGATTATTGTTCAGCTGACAATGAAATGATAACAAATGTTCAATATCAACTCTTTATATATACTTGTACTTATATACATAAGTTGAGCAATACTCACAAATCTTCAAACAAAAAAGTATTCTGCATCTTGAATGAAGAAGAAAATAATTCAGTATCTTACTAAAATTCCTTAACAAAAAGAGCAATGCTCTTTTGGAATACTGTTGAAAATTAATACATGCACATGATTTTTTAAAAAGAAAATACTAGGCTTCCCTGGTGGCGCAGTGGTTAAGAATCTGCCTGCCAATGCAGGGGATCTGAGTTAGAGCCCTGGCCCGGGAAGGTCCCATGTGCTGTGGAACAACTAAGCCCGTGCACCTCAACTACTGAGCCTGCGCTCTAGAGCCCACAAGCCACAACTATTGAGCCTGCACGCCACAACTACTGAAGCCTGCATGCCTAGAGCCCATGCTTCTCAACAAGAGAAGCCACCTCAGTGAGAAGCCCGCGCACCTCAGCAAAGAGTAGCCCTTGCTCGCTGCAACTAGAGAAAGCCCATGCGCAGCAACGAAGATCCAACACAGCCCAAAATAAATAAATTAAAAAAAAAATTTTTTTTTAAAGCAAATACTGCTAAACTCAAAAGGTATGAAATAAAAATATAACATCTTACATTAAGCCCCGGTTTACTCCCTGGAGAAAACCATCTTTTCAGAACTTTTCCCTGAGTCTTTAAGTAAGATATGCATTTTAGGGGAGGCTTATCCACTTTGGGGCACTTGTTAACTGAATTTGGGACTAGAGTGACTTGCATTATTTAAATTGTTCTTGGGTACAATTACGATTTTCTCTTGTGACTATCTCAGTACATACCAGTCTGAATCTTTCCAAATCTTATTTTCATACCAGAGGCCACCATCAGCTGTCATTTGAGTTCTCGCTCATTCTGAACTACAGTCTTGTAAATTTTTTATTCACTCAACAGGATTATAGTCCATACTTTGAAAGGAGTACTTCATTCTAATTAGTTCCACAGGTGCCTTTCTTTTAAAAAGGAAATAGTTTCCACACTGTCTCCAGAAAAATGTTTTTGGGTCATTATCCCTTTGATAAATGAACTAATTGCTGAGCTGGGGTTTACTTAAAGGGTCTCTGTGATGCACAGAAATGCTGTGTTATAACTGTTGGTCCATGACTGCTCTAATTTTCTCAATTTATCCAATATTATATCCAGATATGCAGTCCCAGATCTCCAATGAACCACACTGATAATTCCTTGTTAATTTTATGTACTTATTTTTTCTCAGGTTGCTACTAAACATAAGTTCTTCTCTTCATACTAGTTATCATGTGTCAGCATTTACAGAATTAGGTTGTTTATGGCATTGGTATGAGAATAAAGTATTTACAGACAATGGATTAGTGGTTTGAATTCTTCCCATGCTATCAGTAATCAAAAGTTGTTCGTGCTCTCTTGGGGTCTATATAAAATGAAGGTGGTCAGATTACAATTCTAGGCCATTAAGAAGAAGCATGATTTCTATTTCAGAGGGTAGGGACAGAAGTCTTGGTAAAGGGACCAGATGTCTTCTTTGAATAGCCTGTTAAAACAAAACCTGAACATGTTTGAATTTTTTTTCCCAAAAGTTATATCCCTGGAGTAGCGATAAAATGTTTCATCCTCTCTTCCCAGCAATTTGCTCATACTTTAGTAATTTATAAATTTATTAACTTACCCATTTACTGCTTTCTCCAACAGTAAAAGCTCAAAAAGTTCTTTGAGATTGTTTCTGTTTTCCTTGTTCCAAACCAAAGCCTGCCAAAACCAAACATCTTTGGTCCTTCACTTAACACCTGCAGCTACCTTATTACTGATGTTTCTCTGGATCTCATAGTTTATCATCCTGTCAGATGATGGCTGTAAATCTATCCTGCGTCTCTAAAATTAATGGTTGGTCAGTATATCAAAGAAGCTTTATGTACATTTAACCAAGTCAAACTAGGATACAAAAATATATATAAGATGCTTTTTAAATGCTTCTATGATATCAGCCAGACTTTAAAGTTTAGCATACCTTAATATATTAAAAAGGTGAAAGAGAAAGCATTGAGGAAATCAGACTGGAAACTGTGCTTGAAAACTAGAATGTTTATATGAGACCAGCACCTAAACTTTTCTTTCTAGATCATGTGATGCTTCTGGAGTGGTTACAGAAATAATGTGATCTGTCTGGAGAGCTAATAGTGGTCAGTATGTTTTAAGACAATTTTCTGAAGGAAAGTACAGAATATGATTTTTGTTTGATAATAAAGACTGGACTTTGATATTATTTATTGAAGAATTTTTCAATTATTTTTTACTGTGGCCCACAAAACATGTATTATTTTATATTAGGATCAAGTGTACACAAACACACTGACACGTGTGTGTATGTGTAAATATATATATATATAAAAATATGTTTAGATGTGTATGCATGTATATGATATGGAGCAGAGATTTTATTAAACAATTCTTACTTTACAATGTGCAATACCCTCTGATATATTCTATTCTATTCTACTGTGTACCATTAAAAAATAACTAATTATATCCCATTAGATTTATTTCATGCCCGATTAATGGGTTATACACTACAGTTTGAAAAACACTGCTCTATTGTAATTCCTTGAGAATTGTGAATATATATTTCTATATTATGTTCTTCCTACCACAATTGCTTTCATTTAAGAAAAAGATTTGTCATAAGATATATTTATGTGTTAGGGATTTTTTTAAACCACTAACTCTGAATTTCCATTAGATTAAAGGTACCACATGTTCTGAGCGAAGACCACAAGTATGGTCACTATCATTGTGGATCAAAACAGTCCATAGCTATCCCTCTTTCACACAACTAGATAGTAAATCCAGGTTAGCTACGTGTTTAAAAGGAGTATCAAGATTTTTCTTTTCACTTGTGCTTATCTGTTCCCTGAATAAATGAAAGCCTGCTTCCTAGACTAATATTCCAGCATACTTACAAGCTCTAAATATTCTTCAGCAAAAGATAAAAGAAAATATTTCAAATTTTGGTTGAACAAAGTGATTATATAATATCTTTCACTCTCTATATCTATTTTAATATAGTTTCAGTGAGCCATACATGTTATTTTTCCTGTTTACTGATCCATACTCCTGTGTCAATAAAAAAGTTGCCTATCATTTTATACTAAAATTTACTTTCTCCCTGAATGAAAACAATGCTTCCTCTTTTTTTATTAGATTAAATTATTTACAGGAGGGATGCTAAATCATGCAATGCTTGTTATAAAAATTGTTTGAACCCATTGTTTATGATGCTTACATTCCTGGAGAAGATGACTGTGCATATTTCTGAACCAAATTTAGCCTGCTGACAGTGTTAACCCTTAAAATTTGGAGGACAAAGCAGTCCTTTGTAAGTTATGTTCATATTTCCTTTGCCTGCAAGTCATCCAACATTGTTCACTCTATTACAGAAGTCAGTCACATAGTCTCTCCTAAAAGCTAACCCTTCCCAGTGGGCCGTGATTGGTGACATAACCTTATCTTCTACCTCAGTGATTAATTCCACAGGTCACTGGCAGATGATGGTTTTCAAAATGCAGAAAGTGATGAGGAGATTATGAGGATATGTGTCACTTGAGTTAGACTCTGAAAGCCTGAAAGGAGTCATGAATTCTATTGTTGGCTCAGTCAAGGTTTGACTTCTAATATTTCAATTGAACTTATCCTTTTTCGCTTTTCCTGCAGAGTATTGCAGTTTGTTATTTTTTTTTAGCAATCTTGAAGATTTTTTACAAGTGAAATGTGAATGAGAAGTACATTTAGGCAATTATGATGGAGAAAATTTTGCTTTTAATAAATACATGCAGAGGTTTAGAGCAAATATCAGTGTAATTGGGTATCGGATCCAATATATGTCACGTTTTGATAAATAGTGCGTTTAGGCACATGTGCCTGGTGTCAAGGAAGGATCTTCTGCTTTTATGTCCTTCGTCAGTCTTCACAAATGACTGAAGTTTAGGGAGAGCAGGAAGAATAAGAGTAAAGAAAAGAGTCTAAATGAGTTAATCAATAAGAATAATGTTAGATATTTATCTTATTATTTCCCTTCAACACATTCATCACACAGAATTTTCGAATGACCTGGGAGTCATCATAGTCATCATATGGCTACTGGGTATTAAGTATATTTCCTAAAACTACTGAAAAAAATGTTGAAAATATTTGCTAAATTCTTAAAGTTCACAAGCCGCATTTGTAACCTGCGAAGTCTTTGTGAGACTATTATGCTAATATTTAGTGAAATTAATTTTACTAACATAAACTTTTCTCGTAGACTAGTGACTAGAACAATAGAATGTAAACTAAGATGTTATCATGAAACATCTTAGACATTGAGAAGTTCTGACTCATTAAAATATGCACTACAATTTAGTCACTTATAGCTATATCCTATAAGAATATTTTTAATTTAAATTCCCTGACATTCTTCCAGTTTTTTTCCCTACACATATGGTCTTTTTTCTTCACAAACATTTCTATAATCTAATCAGATTTCTTCACTGCACTATCACTTTAACTGAAAAACTTCATTCTGGTTTTTTCTTCAAATCACCTCCACTTTTGTCTTACTCTCATGTGTAACTTTGGCAGCAGAGGAGTCACAGATTGAGTTGGGCTGGAGTTGCGGACAGGTGGTGAGGTGATGACTACAGAAAGTAAAGGAATATCAGTGATGAGCGGTGTAATTGTCAGGTTCTTACCTGAGTTTTTACAGAAAAGAAATAAAGAAGTAAAAAATGAAATTGAAGTGAAGGATCATCACATCTTGGGAAAAGAACACAAAGCTAAGCCAGCTCAACGCTAACTTGAACTAAACATCGGAAATGTTAGTTCTACTACTTTCTATATTATGGATTGATTAAATTGGTTGGATACTCTTTGCCACTTAGTTAATATTCAAGATTTAAATGGCTTAAGGGCTGGAGTAATTGTTTTGTGTTTTTGAAAGTATTGTGTTTGACATAATTTTTTTTTTAATGATCTCTGATCCTAAGAAGGGTTATATTTATGCCCTGAGGATCCACCCTTTAAAAGATCCTTTTGTCTTTTACATAAACTTTGGATCTAGTTTGATGTAATCTCTCAATTTTAAAGATAATTATAATTACTTTCTTCAACAGAAAATCTCTTTTAAAAAAATTTTATTTTATTATTATTTTTTAACCTTTTATTTTATATTAGAGCATAGCTGATTAACAATGTTGTGATAGTTTCAGGTGCACAGCAAAGGGACTCAGCCATAGATATACATGTATCCATTCTCCCCCAAACTCCCCTCCCATACAGGCTGCCACATAACATTGAACAGAGTTCCCTGTACTATACAGTAGGTCCTTGTTGGTTATCCATTTTAAATATAGCAATGTGTACATGTTGATCCCAAACTCCCTAACTATCCCTTCCCCCCATGCTTCCCCACCCCAGTGTGGTTCATTCTCTAAGTCTGTGAGTCTAACAGAAAATCTTTTATGCATCAATCTGAAATCCCTTCCAGAGGCAGGCAGAGTTGCACTGTGATCCAGGAATCAAAGCCATCCGGCTCCAAACCCCAACTTAACTATTTACTGCTCAGGTGACCCAAACCAAGCTCTTTCATATCTATAAACTTCTGTTTCTTCATTTATATAATGGTACCAATTGTACTTACTTATTCAGAATTCTGTAAGCATGACCAACGACAGTACTTTGCAAGAAAAAGGCACTTAAAAATGGTAGTAGTAGCTGTATTATTATCGTTATTAACAAAAACTCTGTATATAGTTCCTAGGCATTATAGCAAGTTAGTAGTAGTTACAATTTATATAGTTATAAATTACAGTGATTCGTATCAGCAAATTAGTAGAAAACTAAGTAAAACAAATATATCCAAAATGATAGAGCTTTGTAAGCCAGCCATAAGATGATGACTGTTAAACAATGGATGATCCTTTCCTTAGAGAAGAGAAATTTATTTATTCCATATTGAATACATGCACTGTGTAAAATTCATGCTGTGACACATGGGAAATTTTCTGTAGAATGTGTGACTAATCCACTGTATAATAAGTTCATTTCCACCTTTGTGAAAACATGGAAAAGTCTTTTTGATGGCAAAAGTGAGAGCTGGCCACCTGGGAAGAAAGGAAGTCAGCCTATAGAAATCAGATTCTTAACAGGTACAGGGTCAGAAAAGTTACGGTGGTTTGAAATACAGCATGACTTTTGAGCAGTTATTGGCCTCTGAATAATCCAAGGTAATTTGAAAGAATATTTTTTTCCTAGCTCAAATCATCCATACTTCAGATAATAATTGTTGGCAGTGGAGAATTAATATGATAGTCTCTAATTTTTCCTACACATTTGAGATTTTTATATTAAATAGCATCACTTATTTATATATATGTGCTATTGTTAATGTTTTGCCTTATTTATATGTTTATATAATACAATAGTGTAGAAAAGCACACTATATTTTTGAAACTTAATGATTTCTATATAAGAAACTATTTAAATTTTCAAAATATCTGTGGACTAGCAACAAGGAAGCTTATTAAAAATGCACACTCTCAGATTCTGCCTCAGAACTATTGAATCAGGTATTGTGTTTTAATAAAATTCCAGGTGATTCAGTGCACATTAAAGTTTGAGAGGCCTTGGGTTAGATCCCAAAGTTATTCCTGACTTCAGAGGTCTTTATATTTCCAAATTATAAATACTTGCAAATTAGTCTTGCAGGTCCAAATTTCCAAAGTGATGGGGATTACCACAGTTAACTGGTTCATTAAGAAAGAAATCCTAATTAAACAAACAAACAAAATCTAGATGCCCATAGATATGTATGAAAAGGAAATTACATTGTTTACCAAGGCTGATACCAAATCCAAAGCAATGACAAGAGTATCTAAATATATGAAGGGCTGTTCACCAGAAGAGAAATTGAAATTACTCCATGTATTGTATATGCAGAGAGAATTACTAGCATCAATGAATAGACCATAGAGGAAAAGAGATTTTGGTGACAGGTAATTGAACTGTGCATATGTGCATTACATTCCTTCACAAGTAATATGTTTATCTCCCTTCCCCAAGCATAGGTTACTCAGTTATCTGTCAGGAACACTGTTGAAAGAGCTTCTTGGGTAGGAGGTTTAAACTGAAAGACCTTAGAAGAATGACCTCCGAGGTGACTTTCAACTCTAAAATTCTAGGTTTTGTCTACTCAGGTACTAAAAATGCCTGTGAATAATTGGATATATGTGACAAGTGAAAAGAGAACTGTTTGAATGAACATAAGTAATGGTTAGGTTTAACAGCTAATAAGAATAATCAGCTACACTGCCTATGCAGATTTAAGAAGCAAATTACATGTTTAACAAAGCCGACTAACAGAGGTGCTTCAAACTATTTTGTGAATACTTGTAAATTCTCTCACTGAGCCCTCTGCTGGCTGATATGCAGGGCAGCACTGATTTTTGGGTAGGAAAGGAGACAAAACTTCCCCTCTGGGTGTAATGTTAGCTGGTGTTTGTACATAAAGAGAGGTACAGAGAAAGAGCAGGGATCAGTTGATTAAGATGGTTCGTGAGAGGTGCAACTTGTTTGACTCTTGGAAATTTATTTTTGATAATCTTTGTTATAGCAGTTGATTCAGTTGGTGCCATGTGGTGACACCAGTAGATGACTTATCAATTTTAAAATATTAAAACCAAATCTATTTTCAAAAATTATGCTGAAATTTATATAAAGCTTTAGAAAGTATAATTAATAATTGGCAGTTTCCTAAATTAAGAGTGAAAGATAATTCAAAATTACTTTAGAAGAGAAACAAAACTGTATAAAGGTCTACCCCTGCTTCAATATGTTTAAAACTAGGTTTGTTTAAGACTGAATCAACAGTGATGGTTAATTCACTATCATTTTCAGGATGCACTGGTGATATTGAGGGAGAATCCAACACACGGGGGGAAAATACCCTAATGTGGAATGTTTGCATTATCCCCCAGAGTTCCTATTGTGCTTTTTTTTCCAGTCAATCTCTAACACCTACTTTTCTGAATTGAATCACACTTTAATCAGCATAGCTTAGCATTGCCCATTCTTGAACTTCAGTATATATGATTTACGTTTGGCTTTTTTGAGTCTGAAAGATTCATTCAGGTTTTTTACTTTATCAGTAGTTTGTTCCTTTTATTTATGAATAGTATTCCACAATTTATTAGTTCTCTTGATGGTGGACATTTAGCTTGTTGAAAGTTTTTGGCTCCTATAAATTAAGTTACTATGAATTTTAAAAATTTCTCTTTTGTAATTAGGCAGTAGAATTTTTACTCCTATGGTAACTGTGTAAATATAAAAAAACTAACTGTTTTTCATAATAGTCAAACCTTTCTACGTTCCCATTAGCAATGTCTGAGAGTTCCAGTTGCTCCACATCCTGTCAACACTTGGTATTTTTAGTATTTTAAATTTTAAGCCCTTCTTGGTTGGTGGGTGGGGGATTATGAAAATGTATTTCATTGTTCTTTTAACTTCTTTTACTCTAATGATGTTGAACACCTTTTTGTGCCCTAATGGACCATTTATATGTCTTCTTTAGTGAGTGGTTTGTTCAAACTTTGGCTATTTTTTATTGTGCTGTTTATATATTATTGATTTCTTAGTGTATTTCAGATATAAGTCCTTTATCAGATCAAGAAAAATTCCTGTTATTGTTGGTTTGCTGATAAATATTTTAAAATCACAGATGGGTATAAAATTCCATAGTTATTTTTCATCAATTGAGATGTTTATATAATTTTTAACCTTTAATTGATGAATTACATTGAATTATTTTTGAATGTTAAGCCTGCCTTGAATTAATGGGAAGCTACAAATTGAAGCTTTTCTATATATTGCTGTATTCATTTTACTAATATTTTCTTAAGGACTGTTACTCCTATGTTCAGAAGGAACATATGTAGTTTTGTGTTTGATCTCCTTGTCACGTTTTGGTATCAGGATTATGTAGAATTCATAAAATGAATTGGGAAGTATCCCATACTTTTCTATTAATGTGAAGAATTTTTTAAAGATTGAAAGATTGACATTATTTATTCCTTAAATATTTGATAAAATGCAACAGGGAAGCCTCTAGGCCTATAACTTTTTTGTTGTTGTTTTTTTTTTAAGAAAGATTTTTAATTATTAATTCAATTTTTAAAATAGATATGGGGCTATTCAGACTTTCTCTTTTCTCAACCACTTTTGGTAAGTTGTGCAATTCAAGCAATCTATTTATTGTATTTAAGTTGTCAAATTTATTGTCATAGAGTTCATAATATTCCTATGTTTTCCTTCTATTATCTGAAAGTTTTTTTTTTTTTACTTGACCTTACCTCTTTCATTCATGATATCAGTAATTTATGTCCTCTTATTTTGCTTGACCAGTCTTCTAGGTGTTTTTCAATGCTATTGATCTTTTCATAAAAACAACTTTTGGTTTTGTTGGGGTTTTAAATTGTTTCTTTTTATATATATATATATATATGTACATATTTGGGGGTGTTATTTATTCTCTTTCTTCTAACATTAATTTATGGCTATTAATTTCTATCTAAACACCATTTTAGCTTCACCTCACAAATTTTGATACTTTATAAATTTATTATCATTTACTTAAAATGTTTCCTGAATTACCTTGTGATTTGTTCTTTGATCAATGTGTTTTCAGGAGGGTGTTTTTAATTTCCAAATGTATGAAGTGTTCTTTTTTAATATTTTTTTTTTTTTGCTGTTGATTTCTAAGAATTAATTGTGGGCAGAGAAAATACTCTTCATGATTTTAATATTTAAAGGTTTTAAAACTTATTTTGTGCCTCAGCATATATTACATCTTGGTAAATGTTCCATGTACATTTGTAGTTTTTGTTTGAATGAATAAATAAATAATAAATATATAAATAAATAAATATCCATTAGTTCAAGATAGTTGATACCTTAATCCAAATTTTCCATACACTTAACTGACTTTTTTTTTTTTTTTTTTTTTTTTTTTTTTTTGCGGTATGCGGGCCTCTCACTGTTGTGGCTTCTCCCGTTGCGGAGCACAGGTTCCGGACACACAGGCTCAGCGGCCATGGCTCACAGGCCTAGCCGCTCCGCAGCACGTGGGATCTTCCCGTACTGGGGCATGAACCCGTGTCCCCTGCATCGGCAGGCGGACTCTCAACCACTGTGCCACCAGGGAAGCCCTTAACTGACTTTTTAATATGCTTGTTTATTAGTTATTGAGAAAGTAGTGATAAATTCCATAACCATAATTGTGAATGCATTTACTTCTTCCTCAACTAAGTTTTGAAGCTCATTTATTAGGTATATACATATTCAATTTTTGTGTCTTCCTAATGAATTGACTTTTTATCATTATGAAATAATGATAAAATTTTAATCTCTCATAAAACTCTTTATCTTAAAGCCTATTTTTATGGTATTATGATAGCCACACCAGTGCTCTTGTAATTAAGGTTTGCATGGCACAGGTGTTTCTATCTTTTTTATTTTTAAACTATTTGTGTCTTTATAGTTGAAGTGTGACTCTTGTACACAGCATATAATTCATCTCACCTTTTAACCTAATTTTAGTCTGGTCTTTGAATTATTTAATCCACTTACATTTAATATAATTATTATAAGATTGTGTTGAAGTCTCCTATCTTCTTTTATTATTTTCTGTTTACCCTATCTAATCTGCTTATTTTGTTCCTGCTTTTTTATGTTCTTTGAATTAATTGAGTGTATTTCAACATTCCATTTTATATCTTCTGTTAAAATTTTAGCCAAACCTCTTTGTTTTGGTGATTACTTTAGAATTTATAATATGGATTATTTACTCATCAAAGTCTACCTTAAATTAAGTATTTATTACTTACCACTTCACAGAGCCTCCTCCCTTATATTTTGTCCTATTGCTACACTTATTTCTATATTACTAACCCCTGACACTTTGTTATCATTTTGCTTTGTTTTTAAACAAATTGAGAAATAAACTGCAATACAGTACCCTCCTACTTCCAATATTGTAAGTTCAAAAAGGCAGAGGCTTCACTGATGGTAGTTGGTACACCTAATTGTAGATGAATTTAATCTAATTAAATATGAGTGCCATTGCCAGATCAACTCAGCCTGCAAGAATGCTGAAAGAGCAATCCCTCATATTAACTACCAGAGAGAGGAAAGAGCTTGCACTTTCAGATATTTGGGTTTATTTTGGATTGATCCTTAGCAAAGCCCCCAAATCTGAGGTGCTGGGAATACTGTGCAGTCTCTCAACTTTTAGCCCCTCCTCCACTGCCGCTTTCTTGGAAAGATTCAGGAGGGAAGAATTGATGGTTCAAACAATTTGTTCTAGCATTTGGGTATCTTTTAGATACACACACAACCTACACTGTTATCTAAGGCATGACTGATTTGCCCTTGTCCTTGAAAAGTCTCTCTGTCTATGACAGACCTAGTCTCTCTCTGCCCAGATGAAACACTTAACCCAGTGTGTAGAAGCTGCTACACTCATGGCTCACCTATTAAGTGCCTGTTCATCAAGGCTTCCTAGCTTCTACCATGCTTCATTTACCACACAGAATGTTATGATTTTTTATTTGTCTAGTTTTTCCTTATTATTACAAAGGTAGTGAAGGTGTTTTGCACTCCTCTACATCCTATTTGGAAGTAGAAGACTAACCAGCAAGTAAATACTTTAAATCAATACTCTCTTTCTCTGTAGATATAACTAGAGATAGAGATATAGAGAGAGATAGAGACAGATATACAATAGATTTTAAGAAATGTTTTAGCTTAATATATGTTTTATGCTCTATGAATGCTAGAAAGCTTTTTATATATATTTTATATGGCTAGTTAAATGAGAGTTATATATTAGTAGATTTTAAAATAGTATATGAAATATTATTCTCTCTCATGAAGAGAATACATCTGATCATTAATAAAAGACATTAAAGTATATTATCAATTGACTTCAGTGATAAAATTACTTTATCTAGTCAGCTTTACAGTAAATCTGAGCATTATGACTCCTTATAGTCCTAGAGATGTAGAATTGTAATGAAGAGAGAGAGAGAAAGAACAGGAAGAAAGAGGGATGGGCAGGAAAAGGGAGGACTAACTGGTTATTTACTGCTGTAAATTTAAAGCAGTCAACAGAAAGATTTTTTTTCCTTGTTCAAATACTCACCAGTTTTATGTCAGTGCTAGTTTTTCTGCAGGCCTTTACATTTTGGACTAGATTCTTAGATATATTCTAACACGTTAAAATTGCAGAAGTTTATAAAACTTGGAGAAAATTTTAGTTAGTTGCATTTACCCCAAGATGAAAAGGCAAACATTAGAAATGGTGAAATTACTCAAGATTAAGTAAAATGCCAAAATAACTTATATGTATGCATATCTATATCTACCTATCTATCTATCTCTGTGGAAAATTCTTCTCTTCAAGACTGTAAGACT
Organism: Kogia breviceps; assembly: GCF_026419965.1. Lineage (NCBI taxonomy): Eukaryota > Metazoa > Chordata > Mammalia > Artiodactyla > Physeteridae > Kogia > Kogia breviceps. The sequence goes on from NC_081314.1 coordinate 57,146,548, forward strand.
GTTCACTCCTGGATATTCTTGGGCTTTCACAAGGTAATATAACCATACCTTCTCATCATTTGCATCAGTGATAAGGATTAAATATGTTGAAGAACACAAGATCATATACTGCTATAAGCTATTTAGCTGAAAAATCAAGATGTTAAAATATATAACAGTTTATCAGTTATCATCTATACAGTAAGGTTTATTTTGTTTTTTTGTTTGTTTCCTTAGTCTTATATCAAAGAGAAGCCTAGATTGTTCCTGTCAAGAATCGTCTCCAATACACTCGAGAATCAATAAGTACTTCCTTCTGGGCTTAGATTTCAGCCACTGCAAAGAAGTTTGTCATTACTTGACAGGAGCTTTAGGTGGCCTTCCTGACTCTCAGGTTAGGGATGGCTGCTCTCTAGGAAGGTTGTCATTGGGTCCTGCTCTAGCAGGGAAACCATCAAAGAATTTCTATCTGAGGAAGTATCGCCTTCACTTTCAGCCTCTTGTCTCTGCCCAGAACACATTGGTTGCTTATATGGTTGTGATGTTGACTTCTAAGATCTTTGTACTCCCTTCCACATTTTTCATACTCTTTGTTTTCAGATCTCATGTCTCCCTAGGTCCTAGCTCAAAACCCCATCCAAAAGCTTTATTATCTTCTGGCAGAAACAGGGGTGTAGGTCACTATGGTTGTAGATATACCTCTCACATCAAGATCCCCTGAGGGCCACAAACAGCACAGGCACTTCAACCTTCAACTTAAAGACACAATAGCAGGCATTACATATATTTGGCAATAATATAAAATTAATTAAAAAGAGACCAAGTACTATATCATAAGAAAAATATTAGTTGAAGACTTTTTGCTGCAAAAGAAGTAAGACATTGCTTAAAATAAACATATTTATTACTTTATTCATTAAGTGATTCATTGGATTACTAGCTAATTCATTGAGCCCATATGACATATTAAGCATTAAATTAGATGCTGTGAAAAGTATAGAGATTACTTGAGACATTATCTCTGCCTGTAAAGAATTTAACCATCCAGTAGGAGAGATGAAATATGTACATTAAAAAGTATAATGAAAGGTATAATCTGCTGAAGGCTATACAACATTCTGGGAAAATGCTTTTAAATGGTCCAATTTCTTTTGAAGTAGTGTGGCAAAAGGATTGAAGAAGTTGGGTCATGGAAGATCTGCACAGCTGGACTTTTAATTTATTTTAGTTTTTAAATTAATTTTTATTGGAGTATTGTTGCTTTATGGTTGTGTTAGTTTCTACTGTACAGCAAAGTGAATCAGCTATACATATACATATTTCCCCTCTGTTTTGGGTTTCCTTCCTATTTAGGTCACCATGGAGCACTGAGTAGAGTTCCCTGTGCTATACAGTAGGTTCTTATTAGTTACCTATTTTATACATAGTATCAATAGTGTATATGTTAATCCCAATATCCCAATTCATCCCATTCCCCCTTTCCCCCTTGGTATCCATACATTTGTTCTCTACGTCTGTGTCTCTATTTCTGCTTTGCAAATAAGATCATATATACCATTTTTCTAGATTCCACTAATATATGATATTTGTTTTTCTCTTTCTGACTTACTTCACTTGGTATGACAGTCTCTAGGTCCATCCACATCTCTACAAATGACCCAGTTTCATTCCTTTTTATGGCTGAGTAATATTCCATTGGATGTATGTGCCACATCTTCTTTATCTATTCCTCTGTTGATGGACATTTAGGTTATTTCCATGTCCTGGCTATTGTAAATAGTGCTACAGTGAACATTGGGGTGCGTGTGTCTTTTTGAATTATGGTTTTCTCTGGGTATATGCCTAGTAGTGGGATTGCTAGGTCATATGGTAGTTCTATTTTTAGTTTTCTAAGGATCCTCCGTACTGTTCTCCATAGTGACTGTATCAATTTACATTCCCACCAATAGTACGAGAGGGTTCCCTTTTCTCCACTCCCTCTCCAGCACTTTATTGTTTGTAGATTTTTTGATGATGGCCATTCTTACTGGTGTGAGGTGATACCTTATTGTAGGTTTGATTTGCATTTTCTAATAATTAGTGGTGTTGGGCATCTTTTCATGTGTTTGTAGAGAGGCAGAAGGGTGAAGATATTTCAGACAGCAAAAAGAATGTGAGCCAAGAATAAAGGGGAACCACTGAGAAACACGCTCAAGGAATAAAAACCAGTGCAATTTGAGCAAATGCTAGGGAATGGGGAGATGGTATAGCTGGAGATAATCCTAGAGAAGTAGATCAGGATCAGATGTGTATGTGTGTGTGTGAATGTGCGTTTTGGAAGTGGGTAATGATGTAAGGGGGCTTAATTCAACCACTAAAAACTGCAGTAACTAAAATATATATAGCAATTTACATTTATATATATCATCTTATTTAATCTGTCCAGCAGTTGTCCTCACTCATAACTAAGCCTCCTTTGTTGGTTACTCCACTTCATCTAGACATTTTAACATTGGAGTGCTCTGAGGTTCAGTTCTTGGTTCTCATCCTATGTGTTTACATTCACTACCTTTGTTATTTCATTCGGTCTCATGGCTGAAAGTAGCATCTATACGCTATAGTTTTTCAAAGCTGCATCTCTATTCCAGGAAGTTCTTTTGAATTCCAAATTTTTATATAAAGACACAAGTCAGTACTGCCTACTGGACGCTCCACCAAGATGTCTCATAAACTTTGCCTAAGATATCCAAAGTTGCAATCCTTATCTCTTCACATCCTCAGAAAAAAAAGCCTATTCCACCTGCAGCCTCGCCACCTGAGATAATCTTGATTCCACCATTCCAGTCACTCAGCTTGTAGTATATGTTGCAATAGTAGAGAAACGTGCTTGCAATATGGGTCATCTGAAGGCATGAGCCGGTCACAGCACAAGCCTGCAGCTTTGCAGTCATCAAACATTGTGTAATGAGAACACAGTGTGCCTGCTCAGAGTGAATTGCTGTTCGATAAAAATTTGAAAACAACTTGGAATTATTGATAATGTACATGCATTTGCTAGTTGAAAAACATCAACGGGGCCTTTTAGAGATGCTCCAAACTCACCTGAAAAGGTATCACATGAGAAATTCAGAATAAACAAGTATATCTGTAGGAAAAGCTAAGGGAAGTTAAATATAGGTAAATGGGCACCAAAAGCCAGGAATGATTTAAGTTTATTGACTATCAAGAGACATTTATTTACATCAAGTAGTAAAATTATATTACTAAAAAGATAACAAAAACAACAACTTTATCTAATTAAGAGCCTCTAGCATTACCAGGATTCAAGATTCTCTCCAATCTGCTTGTATATGTTTGCTCTCAAACAGATTTATGTTTTACTGAGATCTTTGAAAATGTGATAATGTTATGCAACAAGGTCACAGACCTTAGAGTCATCCTTGAGTCATTTCTTTTTCTCACTCCCTCCTATATTCAGGAAATCTTCTTGGGTCTACCTTCAAAAGATACGGGAATCCGACACCTTTCTTACTACCTCCATTCCTGTCACCCCAGTGAGAGCCATCAGCATCTCCCATTTGGATTTCTGCAACTGGCTTCTCACTGGTCTTCCTGTTTCCACAGTTGCCCCTCTACATCCATCTTCAACATAGCAGGAGACAGAGTTTTTACAAAATAAAACTTATTCTTCCATTCTCATGTTCAACATCCTGCTAGGGGTTCCCATTTCTCATAATAGTCAAAATCCCTATAATGGCAAGTAAGATCCTATGTGATCTGGCCCTTATTACCTGTCTGACCTCATCTTCAGTCTCTTTCCCCTTTGTCCCTGCTCTCACCACACTGGCCTTGTTGCTGCTCCATGAAGAGAGATACCAGGCACACCAGGTACTTACTTGCTCTTCCATCTGCATAAAATGTTTTTCTCCCCAGAAGAAGTTTGCTTCTTTGAGCACCTTCCACCTGTTGTAGGCACAGGTTTCTGTTAAATACCTCTGCTTTTTTTCTATGCCCTTTATAAACCTGAGTGAAGGGAACAATATAGGGATATAGGATTAATAATGAAGAATGCAGATTTCTATTTATCCTACTTGTTCAAGTAGAAAGACATTAAGTAGAACTATGCTGATCCTACTGAGAAATGGATGCTTAAGGATATCATCCTTTTTACTAATTGTGTGAAACAAGACTAGTCCTCATCAGTATTTTTAGTTCTCTTCTCCATCCAGGGCCATGGGAGGATTATACTTCCATGCCTTCTTGGAGTTTGATTGTCACCATATAACTTACTTTGGTCGTATGAGAAGATGTTATATGCTGTTTGTCCATCTAAGAGCCAGTGTGCTATTATCCGTGCTTTCTTCTCATTCATCAACTCTGAGCTCCTGAAGAGATGGAAGCATCACAAGATGGTTCAACCCTCATTCCCTGAACTCTTCAGTGTCTATAAGGACCAGAATATCTACTTAGTCATGTTGTACATGACATACACAAGAAATCAATCTTTATTGTTATAAATAACAGGGATTTTAAAGTTGTTATTATAGCCTAACCTAATCTTTTCTGAATAACATACTGTTGTTTTAATTCACTTATCATGTTTACCAAGGTTACAATTAAGAGTTTGGAAAGCTAACAGGAATTAATGAGAAACATCTTTCATTCAGTTAATATGTATTAACCACCCCTATTTTCTGGATACTGGGAATATAGTGATAAGTAAAATTTCATGTCTTCTTAGATCCTACAGTCTAGGAGAAGTTGGACTCAAGTGTTGGGTAGAGGGAACTATGAAGCAAATGTCCTGCCAAAAGGGAAACCCAGCCCAAGGTGATGAGGATGAGGGACCTAGGAGCACAGGGCAGAGTTGGAGGGGGTGTGGAGCTAGATTACAACCATTGTAAGTTGGGGAAGTCAGCAGAGGACCATTAGAACTCAGTCCTGGGAAATGGGGAAAGCGAGCACTGTGAGGATGTGGAAGAGAGCAGGCAGCCAGGTGAAGAATTCAAGATAGTAGTCACCATATCTTACTTTGGTCATATGAGAAGATGTTAAAGGTATGCTGTTTGTACATCTAAGAGCCAGTGTGCAATTATCTGTGCTTGCTTCTTCTTTGTGAACTCTGAGCTCATGAAGAGATGGCAGCATCACAAGAAGTCCCCCGTGTAGACCGAATAGAGTAAGGTAGGCTGCAGACTGCCTTATAGATGGAGGATAAAGTGGATGCCAAGGTGTGCGCAAGTATTTTGCAGTGGTGCAGCATGGGAGTGGGAAAAGGGAGATTACCTGAAAGTGACTGGGATTTGGTAGCTGAGCAGCAAAATTATATTTTGCAAACTCTACTAAATCCCAGAATCTGCTGAATTCTTACTTGTTCTACTTCCCTGAAGCCAGGAAAAGAACCAGAGTTCATTTAGAAAGCTGGAGCCTTCTTCTAACAATTATGATGGGCCTAGGGAAGGCTAGGTACTAAAAGATGGTGGAAGTAACATGGGCAGTTCTTCAGAGAGATAGCTTTATTTTTCGCATTGCATAGGGAAAAAGAGAGAAGTTGTAAGATATCTGTCACCACAGAGAAAGGAGGAAAAGTCCCAGAAACATGATTTTGAGACGTGGCTCTTCAGATTCCTAGTTATATGTAATATCACATAAAGATAAACTGATTCATACTACCACCAAGGTGCTTTGACAGAAAGAAATGCTCTGACAGACTTGACAGTTTCAAATTCAGAATTAATTGGAGTGAAGATGGAGCAGATGTTACAATGAGAAGTTTATTAAGACTATAGATGTATGTACTGGAGAGCATTTCCTTTGAACGAAAGAAAACAATGCCAATTAAAGCTGTTTTAGGCATATTAGAATTCAGTGAATTAAACTGATTTTTTTCATTAATTGTGAATAGAGATTTAATCCATCACTATGTTCATCCTCTTCAAACTCAAAGCAAACAGAATTATTCATAAAGAAGAGGGGCTGAAAGAAGTGGGATTATGTAAAGAATGGGCTATAAGGAGTGAGGTGTAGTGGAGAGACGTAAGCCTATAATTAATGGCACTGAGAATGGCTGATGTCAGGCAGTTATTACAAAATAGTACTTTATTATTTCAAATTAGTCTAAAGAGGGCTTGAAAGCATGCATCACCGTATCTTGTTAGTTAATGGGTTAACCGATCCACAAATTTCATGCGTCATGATTTCAATAGGAAATAGCTTTAGGATGGAGATTGAAGCTACAGATTCTAGCTTTTCCCCCAGGCTTTTAATTGTTAGGCATTGTTCTTGACCTTCCCTCACCTCAACTTCAACAGCATTCAGACAAATTAGTTAATTATATGGGTTAGTAGGTCACCAAAACATGTATAATTGAACAAACCATATGCAAATCAAGACTAAATTATTTGGGAATTAAATAATGCTTGCAAAATTAGATTCTTTAGTGACACTCATTAACAAAGTTCTATGAAATCCTTAAATTCCGAAAAAGAATCTGCATTCTGAAATAGTATCACTCTCTGCCCTACTTTATATCTCAATACTAACTGATTCTCATCTTCCATACTTAGCCTTTCTCAAGTATTTTTCCCAACATCCTCTATATCCCCAGCACACAAATGATTAAACATTTTCTTGTCTATGTGCTATCGATAGCTCTACTTCAGCAGTTATCTCTTTGACTCATACCTCTTTATTTTTTAAAAATAAATAAATTTATTTATTTATTTATTTATTTATGGCTGCATTGGGTCTTCGTTGCTGTGTGCGGGCTTTCTCTAGTTGCAGCAAGCGGGGGCTAGTCTTCATTGCAGTGTGCGGGCTTCTCATTGCGGTGGCTTCTCTTTTTTTGCAGAGCACGGGCTTTAGGCGCGCGGGCTTCAGTAGTTGTGGCACATGGGCTCAGTACTTGTGGCTTGCGGGCTCTAGAGCATAGGCTCAGTAGCTGTGGTGCACAGGCTTAGTTGTTCCGCGGCATGTGGGATCTTCCCAGACCAGAGCTCGAACCTGTGTCCCCTGCATTGACAGTTGGATTCTTAACCACTGTGCCACCATTCCTAGACTGCAAATCCTTTAAGGATAAACTGTAACTTAGGCATCTCTTTATCTCTAGGGCTTGGTAGACTGCCTGGTACATGGTGTGTCTTCAAATTTTTTTGGTTAAAAGAGGAATGAACAAATGAAACGTAAAGAAGAATTTTCCTGCATTTTGAAAACTAAAAAAAAAGATTTATCACCCATAAGTCAAATATATAATGAATTATTCTAATATCAAATGGTGTCATAAGACGACACTAAAGTAGAGGAAAGGTTTGCAATGAATTTCATTCTATTAACCCATAGGACCTTAGGAAATTTTTGTAACCCCTTTATCTGTTAAAAAAGGATGATAATACCTGTAATACCTACTCCTATTATCTACTTTAATCTTTGCTTTGAAGATAATTGAGAATTGTATAATCGTGTGTATCTGTGTGTGTGTAAATTCTGAAAACCATGGTATGTTAAAACATGTAAGTTTCCATTGCTCCATTAAAAGTGGTCACCTTCTGGGCTTCCCTGGTGGCGCAGTGGTTAAGAGTCCGCCTGCCGATGCAGGGGACATGGGTTTGTGCCCCGGTCTGGGAAGATCCCACATGCCACAGAGCGGCTGGGCCCGTGAGCCATGGCTGCTGAGCCTGCGCGTCCAGAGCCTGCGCTCCGCAATGGGAGAGGCCCCAACAGTGAGAGGCCCGCGTACCGCAAAAAAAAAAAAAAAAAAGTGGTCACCTTCTATAAAATAAGATAAATTAGAAAAGACATTCATCAGTTTCAAGAACCCCTGTTTAATATTAGGGTTGAATGTATGAACCATACATATATTTTACTATTAATTCTAAGCTGAATCATTTTTTTTCTTTTGGGGTACTCTTAATAAGTTTGAGATATTGATGGGAAGGACGGAAAATTCTGTTTTCTTTTTCCTTTTTAAAAATCTAGTGTACTAATTTTATTAAAATAAACAGAAATAAGGGAGGTATACACTGATTCAAATAAATCAAATATTTTTTTTTGTTATCCTTCAAAATTCTTCAAATCCAAATGTTTACATTTTTATATAATTGAAATCAGAGCAGAAATTTAATTTGAATACTGTTTCCTTGCATTGTATCTTGAATGTTTTTCCAAGTCGCTACAGAATTTCCTAATAATATTTATCAAGCATACTACCATATTTTACTTAAATATTTCACTAATTCTGGATATTTTGATTGTTGCTAATTTTGCTATTGTAAATTATATTGGAAGGAACATATTTCTGTAAATAGGTTTTTCTTCTTTGGATTAAATTTCTAGAGTAGGGATAATTAAACCACTTGGCTAAGTTTACCTGCAGTAAACACCTATATAGGAAAGAGGAAATATTTTCCTTCTTAATAAAGAATTCTTCTGTTGAGTATCAGAATCCTGAAGCAAAATTAAATGAATGACAAATAAGAATTTGAGATATGTTATGAATATTCAAAACCATTATTTAACAAACAAAACTAAAAAAAGAAATTGGGGAAATAAAGATAGCTTCAGAAAAAAAAAAAAGATTCCAGGACTTATTTCTTCAGCACTATGTGTTTGTTTTGTCACTACTTTTGCCTGAGGTGAAAAATGCAAAATTACAATGGAAATATTATGGTTCTTAAAAAGTTCAGTAAAATTACTCTCCAAAAGTATTTAACACCAATAATGTACTAGTTTATCCTATCAGTTTTGTACTATTGAAAATATGTTTTATTAGACTTAATTTTAATAAAATTATTGTATTGTTTACTTTAAAAGCAAAAGAAGTAAAAGAAACCAAGGGGAAGCCCAGGATTGTGAGCCTTCATACAAATGTTTCTTCACAATCTATTATGTATTAGATTTTTAAAATGGAGATTTTTACTTCATCCTCAGTTTATGACTTAATCTGTAGCCATGTTCATTTGGTTACTGAGGGCTTCTATTAAATTTTTCATTTCAGTATTTAAATTCTATAAGAACTCATCATTCTTTTATAGGTATGTTTCAGAGAAGCCTATTTTTGTTGTCTTAAAACAGCAGTCCCTTGAGTCTCATTAAGAGTAACAGGTTAAATGAAAAAACAAATTTTCTCTGTTTTCTTAAATATATATTTCCCCACCATGGTTTTCTTTCTTTCTCTTTTTTTCCTATTTATTTGTTCTTTCTTTTTAATGTTATGGGTTTTCCTTAAATGCTTGCTGGTTTTCTGTTCGAATTTATGAATAAAAGATTAGAGTGTTTAACATAGGTATCTGGCAAGGTTTTCCTCTCATGGTAATGGAAAGTTTTAGAGCTGTGAATTAGGAGCTGCTGAGGATCATGGCTGCTCTGTTTTCTGGCAGTGTGATACAGCATATGCAGCAAGTTCAAGTGAGGCCTACTTCCCTGGAATGTATACCACATTGTCCCACATTTGTGCTTTTTGTAAAAAATTACTTAGAAAATAGCATTCATTCATTCTTGTGTTTTTTTCTTTCAACAAAGTTTTTTGTTGTGATGCTGAATAAGTTCAAAGTGCTTGTGAAATAAAGGTGACTCTCTCCCTCAAAGAGCAATTAGTAAAAGTGCAAGTGTGATAAGAGAAAAGGAAAAGTAAAGGTTGACTAAAATTCCTCCATAACCCAGGTTGCGAGTGAGACCAGAGGCTGGTAAGAGGTGAGGTTGGGTGGAGTGAGTGGTGTCATGAGCTTTAGAGTCAGTGCTGACTGTAGTAAGATTTGATGGATCTGTACAGGTAAGAAAGGTGAATTGGTTGAGAAAGAGGGCTTTCAAAGAGAACTTTCCAGACAAAAGGAAAGTCATGTGAAGAAGTCAAATGCTTAAGAAAGGCCATGGTGGATTTGAAAAATCACAAGTAGCTCAGCATGCTTAGAGAAAGTAGTGTGTGCAATGGCTGGACGGGAGGAATCGAGACATGACGTCACTAACTGGATGAGCTTATTGGACGAATCATTTGATTACTTTGTTTTCTTATCTGTAAAAGGAGCAAGTGGTTTTCCAGTGGTGCTCCAAATTGCCCTCCTAGGGGCTGGAGGAGCATGGTGGGCGGACCTCTTGGTCCCCTGCCTCCTTCCCTTCTACTACATCAGTTCTGTTTTCATCTGAAATATTTGACTTATAATTTCATGTAATGTTTTGGAAAACTTAACCACCACCAAAAATATTTTGAGAACTAAAAGGCTAAACTATCTTAGGTCTTTCTGCCAATTTAGCTAAAGTAGCAATGTGTACTGTTAGAAAAAAAACGTCAGACTGGGAGTCCAAGGTCTGATTTCTATACTTGACAAACCCCTGCGTGACAATAAGGAATTCAGTTTTCCTCTTAGTCAATTTCTTCAGTCATAAAAAGGAACAAATATTATCTGCTCTCTTGTCTCAAAGGTTTTTCTTTTTTTACAAGTCAAATAAAATTAGATATGCTAAAGTACTTAATACTCAAAGTACAACCATGATTGATATTCTTAAGGAAAATATCACCTATTCTGAAAGGTCTTTCTATGTACAAGAATCTCTTACATCAAATATGCTCTTGGCATGAAGGATTTGGTTATTTAAGGGAAGTATTCTTACGTCACACATTTCTTGGCTCAAATTCCTTTACCTAGAATTGAGATAAAAATCTCTGTAGTGGACAACTTTCTCCACAACTTTCAAGATATATCAGAATGAGTTTTATTTATTTTAAAGTTTCATTTTAATAAAATTTAATATTAATAAGCATTATATAGTTCATTGACCAGTGATGGTAACCCTGTATCCCACGATGTTTCCTTTTTTTTTCTTCTTCTTCTTTTGGCTGTGCTGTGCAGCTTGCAGGATCTCAGTTCTCTGACCAAGGACTGAACCCAGATCACCTCAGTGAAAGCACTGAGTCCTAACCACTGGACTGACAGGGAATTCCCTTCAGGATGTTTCCTTGAGTTATACATTCCCTCTCCAAGTATGTAGAGATACTACGTATGAAATAAAATGTATCTGTTGTTCATAGAACATTCCTTACAAAGCTGTGGAGAGTAGGTTTTGGTATTTGGTTTTCTTGTTTGTTGGCAGTGTTTTAGTAGATCATTTACAAAAGCAACAAACCTTTCTCTTATTAATGTTGATCATTCCCAAAAACAGAACTTAGACATGTATTAGGTTAAGAGACCTTTCTCTATCCAACGTGAATAGGTGAAAAAATTGAGGGAAATAGGTAATTCTGCTTTTCCACAAATAATGTGGCCATTTCAATGTTGCACATGAGGAAAGAGAAACTCAGAGGGAATAAAATGTCACTAGCAAGTGGAACACTTAGGAATTGAATCCAGATCCATCTTATAGCAAGCAAATCCTGTGCACATCACTCTGTGCTAGAAGGTCCAGTTTAATTCAGTTAAATATATTTAATATTATATACACTTATACATTATGTATTGTATTATATGTATGTTAAGAAAAGAGAGGTAGAAGGGGAGAAAAAGAATAAGAAAAGGAGGGAGGCAAGCTATATTGATACTGTATTCTGTTTTATGTTATTATTGCTATTATTATTGTTATTATTTTGTCTTTTACATTGCTTCCTGGTCTACTTCTTGATGTATTCAGGGAGCAAGAGGATAGAGAAAGATTTTTTAATTTCACCAATATTAGGAGTCAAAAAAGATGAAAGAACATTGGCATTATATCATAAAATTTCATTTCAATATATGTAGCCAAAATTAAGATTGATATTGAGTTGTATTTTGACTAGTTTGTTTTAGATTTGGATTTATTTTGAAGCTTTTATTAAAAGCACTCTATTTATAACCCAAAGTTCTTTGTAACTCAATTAAATGCTATCAGTAAGAAATACCTTTTGAGTATGGTGTTAGGTAGTGTTCTAATTTCATTCTTTTACATGTAGCTGTCCAGTTTTCCCAGCACCATTTATTGAAGAGGCTGTCTTTTCTCCATTGTATGCTCTTGCCTCCTTTGTCATAAATTAGGTGCCCATATGTGCATGGGTTTATCTCCAGGCATTCCATCTTGTACCACTGATCTATATTTCTGTTTTTGTACCAGTACCATACCATCTTGATTACTGTAGCTTTGTGGTATAGTTTGAAGTCAGGGGTACTGATTCCTCCAACTCCATTTTTCTTTCTCAAGATTGCTTTGGCTATTTGGCGTCTTTTGTGTTTCCATATGAGTTGTAAATTTTTTTGTTCTAATTCTGTGAAGAATGCCATTTGTTCACTTTATTGTACAAAAGAAACTAACACAGTATTGTGAAGCAGTTATACTCCAATAAAGATCTGTTTAAAAAAAAAGAAACACCTTTTGATAAAAATATGGTTGATTAATTAAATAGAAATATTCACATTATATTGATGAGTAAACCAGAAATAAGGAGACCTTACTGCACTAGAAGATAGAACAAGATACTAGATGTTAAAATTTGATTAAATAAAATTAAAATTCAATTTGAAATTTAATATTTAAATAATTTATATCAGGCTTCCTATAAATAAGTAGTTTGAAAAAGCATTATTGGAAAACATATTTCCAAAAACACTTGATCATTTTAGATATTCTGTTTTTAAAAGTGTATGATCCAAGGCAGGCTCCTACCAAAGTTTCTCATTTATACCCATCATCAGACTAATTTGCTTAATGGACAGTCCTGATTACAAAACAAATTCCTTTGGAAACTTTAATCCTCAAAAAAAGCGAAAAGAGAACAGGTCGTCAAAGAACATTCATTGGATGCCACAGAAGAATGATTGTTCAACTTTCAAAGGATCTACTCAACTACTCCATCATTCAGCTTCAGAAGAAAATTATGAGTGGTTTTTATAAAAGGCCTTGGATGGAGTCAGGATAAACAAATCAAGCCACATTTTTGATCTGCCACCCCAGTAATTCTAATAAAAGATTTTATTCTGATTTATCATACACTTAGTGAACACATGTGAATGTGGGTTCTAGAATTTCAGTTAATGTCCAGAATAGTAAACTTCAGTTTCTGGAATTCTGTTTGAAAAACAGAACAGTTAACAATTTTCGTGGCATTTTTCCATGGTGACTCAAAGATAATAGATACTAGTTCCCAGAATACATCTTCACATACTTTTAGTATCCTATTAGGTAATTGATTTAGACTTGGAATCTTAAAACTAATTTAAATCACCTTAGGCTTTCTTACCATTTCCTCACCATCATATTCTTTTCCAGTTCAAACATCATTCTTCTCTATGGAGAAATTGGAAGCTAGGGTTTAATGGTTTGCTTTTCTATTGGTTGTTTGTTCATATTACCTAGTTGGCCCCAAGCAATGTCATTCTTATCCTATCCTTGGTTATCTTTTTGCTCTGAAAATATCAGAGAAATTTCTTTTCTTATGTCCTTAGCATTTTTCACAAACATCAGACAACTCAGTATTATTAGGTATTCGTATTCTTCTTTCATGTTATGTTGTTCTTCCTTTCCCAGCTTTTCTTTTTAAACATACTTCTTAAGTGCAAAGTTACAAGAAAATCGGCCATATTATCATCCTGATTTCTTTAGATTCCTCTGTGATTCTTAATCTAGATTGTTATAGATAAGAGAATATTAGAATCAACTGTAGAATAATATATGAATTTTTCTTTTTAATTTGTTTCTTACAGTCTGATGCTGCACTGTTCAATGTGGTAGTCTCTTATATGTGACTTTTGAGCTCTTGAAATGGAACTGGATACCTAGATGTCCAATATAAAGATTAGATTTTGAATACTTTGTATGAAAAAATTATAAAATATCTCAATAATTTTTGATAGTGTTGCATGTTGAAATGATACTTCTTAAAAACATATTGAGCTAAATAAAATAAATTATTGAATTTACTTTCACCTGATTCTACTTCCTTTTAAAAAATGTGTGTTAGAAAATGTAAAATTGCATATGTCACACACATTGTTTCTGTTGGGTAGCATTGATTCTCAGAATACTTCTAATATTTTTAATTAATTGTATTATATTCCTATTGCTGCTGTAACAAATAACCATAAATTTGGCGACTTAAACAACAAAAATTTATAAATTTGTAGTTCAGGAAGTCAGAAGTCTAAAGTGGGTTGGCAAGGGCTGTCTTCTTTGGAGGCTCAAGGGAGGAATCCATTTCTTTGCGTTTTCTAGCTTCTAGCGGCTACCTGCATTCCTTGGCTTATGGCTCTTTCCTCCATTTTCTAAGCCAGCAGTGTAGCTCCTTCAAATCTCTCTCTATTTATCTCCCTGTGATCTCTGCTTCTGTTATCACATTTCTTAGTCTGACTCTGACTCTTCTGCCTCCTTCTTATAAGGACCCTTGTGATTACATCAGGCCCATCTCAAGATCCTTAATCACATCTACAAATTCCATTGTGTCATATAAGGTGACATGTTCACAGATTTCAGTGATTAGGATGTGGACATTTTTGGAGGGCCATTGTTCTGCTTACTATATTAAGTACATTTAATATTATGCATCCTTGGTTTGTTTGTTAATTACAATTTTTAAAATTTAGTTTAAGAACAATGACACTTTAATACAAGTAAACAAACAGAAACAGAAACGAGTCTGAAGTGGCATGGTGCAATGGTTTCTCATCTATCAATGCCATGGAGCACAGTGTGACCTTAGTTACATCAGTCATTTGCCTTCTTGGGCTTTTTCTATTTAGCAAAAGGAGATTTTGGGAGTCTATGCAAGGACTATAAAACTGTAATTCTTTCGGTCACAGTTCAAATGTACCCTACTTTGTTTAATAATTAGTTTGAATCCTGGTAAAACTAATTTTAGCTATTCTTCCTGTATCTTTTATCAGATTTGTGAATGAGAATATGAATTATGAATTGGTTTAATGTACTGCAGATAGCTAAGAATTATACTTGCTTCATTGTATAATAGGTAAACTCCATTTTTCTAAACTACCTTATAGTCTGTTAACTTTTGTGACTTATAACAAATCTTGCTTTGAACTTTTTTCACATATTGTCTGCATAATGTACTTAAGCAACTACTTTAAAAAAATTACTGTTTTGTCTCTTTCCTTCTCTCCCTCCCTTCTAGTAAACTTAGATATAAGTGGTCAAGATTTCATTTTAAAAATAACAAAACATCATTTATTAGCTTGCTTATCTCTAGGGAGGTTTGGGAAGTTTTTAGAGAAAAAACCAAAATGCTTAAGCTGAAGGTCATGATTTTTAGAATGGATGGTTGGAAGGTTGAACAACTTCTTATGCATTGAGTGTAATGTGGTTTTATCATTCTATTTGATTTTCTCATTCTACTGTTTGTTTCCAGGTATCAGAAATGATTTTACTCACATACAATCAAAAAGCAAGCTCTAAATCCAAATACATGTGATTTTAGAAAAACTCATCCTTTTGAATCATTTGTTACATAATTCCTAGTTCAATGTAAGTAATCAAACATTAAAGAGACAGATTTATGTATTCAGAGATCCTGAAAGAGAGAGACAGACACAGACAGAGAGAGAGAGGGAGAGAAAGAAAGAGATGGAGACACACACAGAAAACCAAACAGAGAGAGAGAGAGAGAGAGAGAGAGAGAGGGAATATCCATTCCCTTTTAAGATGTAATTTAAAGGTCTCCTTTATTTAATGTTTTAGGAAATTATGGAACTAAATATTTTGGGACAGGTAGATGATGCTCATTAAATCACTGATTGAACAATAATGAAAATCCAGGCTAGTGTGTACTTTTAATTTGTAATTGGCATAAAATGCTATTCAGAGAAGAAAGAGTAACCAACCCATGTGTGTGAAGTCAATGAGATGGCAATGCCATTGGGATAGAACAAAAAATTTTTTTTCCAGCTTGAACTACAGAACATTAATTTTTATGTGACTTTTCCATAATTTGGTCAAATTTTACAATAAATTTTATTAATACTGGAAATAAGACTAAAATAAGCTAATATACAATGAACTTTAATGGATGATGTACAATAGGATGGTTTCCTGGTTGTATTTATTTGGTTCTAAAGGAATACTTAAGGAATACTTTTACTACTTATTATAAAATACATTTTAGACTGCACTACAATGTATTAAAATTAATCATGGTATGATGGAGTCAAAAGCAGCTAAAATATCAAGAGAATCTGCTGTGACAGTTATGAGAGGGTCAGCATAAATACTATTCAATCTTACAAATACATAAAATCTGCAATTTTAAATAAATCAGATATTCTACAAAATGATAATGTATTAAGCTATTAACTAAAATCTTTGAAGTTGAAAATGTATATATATATAGATATTTTATTTTTAACATCTTTATTGGAGTATAATTGCTTTACAATGGTGTGTTAGTTTCTGCTTTATAACAAAGTGAATCAGTTATACATATACATATGTTCCCATAGCTCTTCCCTCTTGCATCTCCCTCCCTCCCACCATCCCTATCCCACCCCTCTAGGTGGTCACAAACCACCAAGCTGATCTCCCTGTGCTATGTGGCTGCTTCCCACTAGCTATCTATTTTACTTTTGGTAGTGTATATATGTCCATGCCACTCTTACTTTGTCACAGCTTACCCTTTCCCCTCCCCATATCCTCAAGTCCATTCTCTAGTAGATCTATGTCTTTATTCCCGTCTTACCCCTAGGTTCTTCATGACCTTTGAAAATGCATATATTTTTAAGTAAAGAATAATTGTACCAATTAAAGATAAATATCAATCATAGATATTTTAAAAAACAACTCCTTCAAAAAGAAATGAAACAGATTCTTAATTATTAGCATATTATTAGCATAATAGCACAAATATTTGGAAGTTTTTAATAGATCAAAATGATTTAAGCTTGTTTTGAAATTTTGGATGTATTTCTGACTAAGTCCCTGAGCTTTGAAAATATGTTTCATTATCTCATACAACCCTTGATGAAGCCCCGTTTCTCTATGTAATAGTTTCATCCTAAAATATCTAGTCTTGATCATTCCTTCTTTGGTTTCCATTACAAGTCTTCAAACCAAGAAATATAAAGATGCATCTGGTAAATTTAGCATTCAAGCAGGTGTGTTCTCCCAATACATACCTGAAATATTCAGTATCAGTCAAGTGTTTTAAGTAGTCTTTTCTAATTAAGCAGGCTTATGTGAGCAGATTCTTCCCTGTAGAAAGAACCTCTTTGTAAACAGCCACCTTTGCAGTAGTTAGACCTTGTAATGTTGCAACACTTTTTATTTTTATGCCTTTTATAATCCCCAATTGCCATTCATTTAGATTCAAGACTTGAGCACTTAAAGTGAGGTTACATCAGGGGAGTTCTGAAGATGGTAGAGGAGTATTTTTTCTGAAGACTTGCTTTTGAAATATGTTTTACAATATTTTATAAGGTTTTTTTTTTTTCAGACATAGACCAATCTTTCATAACATCCTGAAATGTTTACTACCAGGCAGAACTTGATTGATTTGACTTGGTCATAAAAGTGCACTTTTATATCAATTATCCAAAAAAAAAAAATTACAGTTCTCTTTTCATAATGACTTGTATTAAAAGCAATAATTAAATACCTTCTCAACTAGTTTTTCGTAGAACCATGCCATTTCTTTATATGATCCATTTGGTATTAATCATTTTTTATTTGTTTACAGTAAAGAAATTGAAATAGGATGTGTAATCCTACTTACTGTGGGGTTTTTCAGCTGAAATTTTAGTGACGTAATCAAATTAGAATCCCACATTCCAATTGGCACTCAAGTTTGCCCTTCTTGGCCCTTCATTTCCCATTATTGTTAGTCATAGTAATTTTTTACTTCCCTCCTCTATTTCATTCTCTGAAGAGAGACTAGTGAGCCCATCCAGCATAGAGAATAAATTTGTTTTCTTCATGTACTGACTAGTTTCACTTTTTGATCTGTTAAGTCATTCATTCACTAATCATTGGCACTATGAGGAATAGAAAGATTAAGTAAGTTTCTATCATCTCTGTAAAGTAAATCCTCAGGAAAAGAAGTGAATTTTATTCGTATTTTATTCTCATCCTCCTACTTCTCCTTCTTTTACTTTTCCACCTTCATTGACTCTTTCAACCTGTCAAACAAGTTTGTACTTAAACACACTAAAAATGAACCTTCATTTTTATATTAATATCTATATCTCTTCAGGATGCATGATGAAGTATTAATTCAGAATAACTGCTAACCATTTACAATCAACTAATCAATCATCAATAGCAAATTCAGGGTTTGTGGTTGTTGTTTGTTTTAAAGTCAAGTCTTCTGTGATATGCTTTGTACCATGCCCAGTATGCAAGAGGTATTCAATAAGTGGTTACTGAAAGAATATGTCAACCTCTCCAAATTTCAGAAATATTGTATCTACTTCTTGTAGACCCCTTGTCTGCTCTATTCTCAAAGGAAGTTAAATTGTTCCCTTACTTTTTCTTTATAACAAAGCTTCTTTGCTTATTGCCCAGGAACACTATTCTGAATGGTTGACAATCTATTGTTTGACGATTTATCCAGACATCTTTCCTGAGTTCACTGTGAGTTGAGAATATTAACTGCTAATATAGCTCATTTTACTTCTAAGATTGGGCTCTAAAAAATTCTTCCTGAATATTTGGTATCTTCTCCTATTTTGCATTAATTATGAAAAATACTATCTAATGACTTTGAAATAAGATTTTCAGTTCTCATATTTCACATCAACAAAGCCTCCTTATATGAATTCATATGTGTGGTTTTTTTTTTTTCACATGTGTGTTTTAAATGTTCTGGAAGAATCTTCTTTTGTGTTGTAGTTTGGCTTAGGGCTACTCTGGATTTGGTGGTTTTCAGTTAACTGGTCAGAACTGAACATGATCAATTAATTGCCTGTTTCACAATTTCAGAGGCCCTGTTGCTATATGTAAGATAAAAGGAAAATACCCCCCCCAAAAAAGCTAGTTAAGCATTACCTTTTCCCCCTATTTCAACCATATTTTTCTCATTTAGGTGGTGATTTTTGCTTGCTAGCTGGACATTTTTATACCCCTTATAGAAATAAATAAGCATCTATGCATTTCCAGTTCTTAGAAATATAAAGTACTACAATTTAAAAAAAAATCTATATAGACTTCTATGAAGACAGTACATTATGAAATTCTGGACTCCCAAACTATTTTTTTCACTTCTACATATACTTATTCTAAACAGAAATTTTTCTAAAACTACAAGGTTTGTAGAAATCATCTAATTTAAATACTTCATTTTAAGAAAATGGTTCAGACATACGAACACTTTACAATGTGATATTATAAATACCTGTGTGGTCAAGATTCAGTATGAGAAAGAAAGCGCTGAACATTGGGTTGAGGCTCCCCACAATGTCTTTCCAATTTCATTAACTTTGTTTCATCCCAGAGATAACCTATGCCCTGAATTTCATGCTTATCATTATCATGCACGTTTATATAATTTTGCTACATACACATATGCTCAAAAACAATAGATATAATTAGATATAATAATGTTTTAAAACGATATATAAATATATCATCCCACAAGTATCTTTCTGCAACTCTGCTTTTGTTGTTGCTGCTCCACATTGCATTTTTTTTTTTTTTTTTTTTTGCGTTGCGCGGGCCTCTCACTGTTGTGGCCTCTTCTGTTGCGGAGCACAGGCTCCAGACGCGCAGGCCCAGCGGCCATGGCTCATGGGCCCAGCCACTCTGCGGCATGTGGGATCTTCCCAGACTGGGGAACAAACCCGTGTCCCCTGCATCGGCAGGCGGACTCTTAACCACTGCACCACCAGGGAAGACCACATTGCATTTTTGAGGTGCAGTCATGCTAACTCAAGTAGCTATAGTGCATTGACTTTTCTTTTTACTGCATCTAATATTGCAGTATGTGAATATTCTATAAATTCCTTGTTCACTAATATATCCAAAGATGTTTTTATTTTTTCTCTTTCAAGTAATTCTGCAATGGGTATTTTCCATACATGCATAGAGACATAGAGAAGAATTCACGAGTGGAGAGACTGGATTTTGGGATGGAAGAATCTTTATTGCTAAACTTCTCTTGAAAGTTGTACTATTACCTGTTCTTCACAGTTTCTCCACATCCTCATAAATATTTCATATTGCTGGACTTATAAAATTTTGCCAATTTCATAGTTGTGAAATGATATTTCATCATTTTAACTTGCATTTCTCTACTAACTAGGGAAATTGAATACCGTTTTCTGATGTTTATTGGACATTGAGAATCCTCTTCTGTCAACTAACTGTCGATCTTGTTGGCTCATTTTTTTTCTGTAATATTTTTGTCTATCAATTTATAAGAAATCTTTATGTACTTGGATATCAATCCTTCGGTTATATAACCGAAGATATTGCATAGCAAATATATTCTGTCAGTCTATGCTTTGACTTTTTGTGTGTACATACATTTTTTTCATATGCCTAATCTATTGTCTGAATAATTCATCTTTCCTTACTGCCCTCTAATGCCACCTGGTATTTATCAAGGTTCCATAAATGTGGGGATATATATCTAAGCCCTCTATTTTGTTCCCCTGGACAAACTTCTAGCTATGAACCAAAGCTATATTGCCTCAATTACTGTCATTATATATTAAGCCTTAATAGTCAATATAGAAATTCCCCATACCTTGTTCTTCAAAATTGTATTGACAAATTTTGACCCTTTCCTCTTGTAAACACACTTTAGAATTAACTCTTCAAGTTCTATGAAAAACTATACTGGGCTTTCTGTAATAATTAATTTTATAGATTAATTTACAATTGAGTCTTCCTTCCAGGAGCAAGTATACTTGTTAATTTATTTGAGTTTACTCTTTAATTTTAATAGATAAATTAACCCTGGGTTGGAAGTTACTGCTCAAAGTCACATAGCCAATTAATAACAAAACCAGTGGTAGAAGGAAGATCTCTTGACTCCTTAGTAGCTCGTACACTAAAAACGTTTAATTATTTAGTCAGTTAAGAAAGAAGACCTTGGAGTCCTTGCAGCTACTGCACCCATCAGCAGGAAAGTGAATTCAACTTTCCAAGTTTACTGGGCCCTTGATAAATCAGAGTGTAGTAGAGGACTTGCTAGAAATGCAGAATTTCATCCCTTCCCCAGTCCTACTTAATCAGAATCCTAATTTTTAAAAGATCCCTGGGTTATTGGTAGGCACAGTAAAGTTTATGAAATATTGCTTACCAAACAGAATCCTAAAATTCATTGCACTGTTTTTTTTCTCTAAAACCTGCCAAAAATGCATATATATGTATATATATATACACATATGAATATTACTTTAAAGGAAACAAAATGTTAAGGGTTTTTCTAAAAACAGCACACTTCAGGAATACTGAGGCTTCTTTTGATATCTGTAGTTATTCAGGAAACAAATACATTTGCTTTGAAATCACTAGCTGCCCCAAATTGGCCTTTTAGCTACTATAAGCCATTGGGGAAAATTTTGTAGAAAAAAGATGGAATACTGCAGAGACAGAAGCACAGAAGATTCAGTCTTTAAAGTAAAACAAAGAAGAAAGATCAGGCGATTTTTTTCAAGTAGTCACATACTATTCATTTTAATCTCTGTTCAGTCTTCTTCTTGTTTCACTACTATAGCAGCCAGTTATCTACAGGGGGGAGAGGGGAGGAAAAAAAAAAGGTGAGGAGAGGGGATTAAAAAAAAAAAAAAAAAAAAAGTGAGATCCCTGCAATATCACCTCAAGCCACTAGGGGTATCTTTGTACCATTTTTCATCCTGCACTGATTTGGAGTAGAAACCTATATTAGGGGAAAACCAGGGTCCTCGGCATTTTTTGCGAGCAGTGCACCCAAAATCCAAAAAAGACTTTAAAAAGAAAGAAGGAAAGAATCCACAGTTCTTTTGGTCATCTGAACAGGGCTACGAAATCGCTCTACTGGACATCAGCACCAGGGATTCATTTTTGAGGTCAATTTCCAATCGAGATAAATCTATTGGATTAGTAGGATTATCTGATTGCAGCTGAAAGAAGTAACGTTGTTTGATCATTTGTATTTCTCGCCTGATGGTCGGATTTACATGGAGGTGGCTTTGAGTCTCAAGGATTTTGGATCGTGGTTGCATCTGGAGAGAAAAAAGGATCAATCGACACGTTTTGGAAGTGTCCGTGGGTGAATTAAAAAAAAAAAAAAAAAGGAAGGGGGGGGCGCAAAACTGGGGTTGCGGCTGCTTAGAGAAGAAAAAAGAAAAAATAAAGGAAGCATCTTGAATTCTGAAAAAAGAATTAACCGGTGCTCGAGATTTCAAAATAAGCGTCTAGGAACTGGTAAATACTTAGAGCAATTCAGCTTGAATTTGACGGCGAAGTGTTGTAGAAACTGTCTCCTTGAATTATTGGAAGGGGACTGGGGGAAGATGAGGGGGCTCCTTCTGTGGATTTATCTTACTGGGGGTAAGTGTGGGGTCTTTTATTGGGAGGGGGCTGCCTGGGTCTGTGTGCCGCCGCGCGGAAGGTGCTGCGGACACGGTGCCTGTGAAATGGAAAGAGAAGCGGGGGGGGGGGGGGATGTAGACCACTTCGCGCATCTCCGGTGGATCGCTAGGGAGCTACCTAGATCGAGCTTAAAAACCTTATTTTGTGGCGTCGGTGGGGAAGCCAAGCAACCCTCCAAGCTTTCAACTTTGCATTGAAAATCTGTCAGTTGGGAGATCCCTCTTGGATCTAGTGCTTTCTCCTAGTGATACTTTAAGGAGAGGCGGCAGCGATGCCTTGGAAAACCTGCATGTGGAAGGGGGAAGCCCAAGTAGAAATAGCTGCTGCCTTGGCCGCGGTTTTGGTGGCTGTCTTGGCTTCCAGGGGGAATTTTGCAGGGGGAATTGGCCGTTTCATATTGTCTTTTTCCCTCGCTCGCTCTTCCTTCCCCTTCCCGCCTCTCCCTCCTCTCAGAAACACCAAAGGGTTACAGGGTCACTGCATCGGATAGAGACAGTAGAAGTGGGTGACTGGCCACACATGTTGTTTTGTAATTCACTTGCTCGACTTTGCATAATACAGTCCGAGGTAACTTTCTTCCAGTTGGACGAGTCCAGGAAGGCGTTTCAGCCTTTCTGCTGAGGGCCCAGGCTGGCAAGTGCGCCAGGCAGCCGGCTGCATTTCTGATGGATCCCTACCCTGGCTCCCTCGCCAATTACTGGCTTTTCTTTCCAACTGAGCGGTGCGCGCGTTCCCAGACATTTTCTTGCAGCTGAATTCAGGGATTTTTTTTTCTTTTTGTTTTAAAATGTTATTTCATTGCTCTCAGTAAAAGCTCGTCTTTATTTACAGTAGGGAAATCAATTTCAGCAGATATAATTAAAATTAATCACTCAAATGAGTGAATATTAATTGACTTAGGAAACTATAAGTTGCTTTGGAATCAGAAAGGCATATTATTCTGTACCAATTTTGGAGTCCACATAGGTTCAGAACAATTACATACAAAGAAGTGGTTCGCTTAAAATATGTAGATAGATATGTTAAATAAATTAATGCACTCCCCTCCCTTTATAAGCTTCTAATACCTCAGCATCATAGTTTTAGTTGGCTTTTCCTATTTAAGGCCAATTTGTTAAATTTTAAACCTCAGACATTCATCTGTATTAGAATAAATGGAGATATATAATCGTTAAACTATAAAATAATGTATTTTCTACATTTTAATATTTTAAAGAAAAGCATCAAATATTTTTTCAGGGGTTTCTGTTTATAGATTATGAAAAGTGACCTTTATGGTTTTAACATTGAAACCTCTTCATTAAGTGTGAACTCATTGAAAGGCAACTCTTCAATATCATCTAAAGCACTCATCATCCGAATACTTATTTCAGGAATTCCAGATACATCAGACATTCAGGTATTAAAAGAGGAGCCTCACTAAACTTTCTTCCTGGATTTGTGTGTGTATATGTGTTTCGTAAATCTAAGTACTGGAACAAGAACAATGCCATTCCTTTTTTAAGATTAAATAGTAAAATATGAAACTCTTGTCTCCCAAGGATTCTACAGTGGAAAAGTTACTTATTTCTGCAGACTTTTCGTAAGTTTTTCTAGAGATGATAAAAACAGCAAGCAATAGTTTCTACAAGCCTAACTGTTAGTTTTAAGAAGATATCTGAGAGGTTGGGTTTGCCTTTTTTTTTTTTTTAACGCAGCTCTAAATCACGTGGTTTATGTGCAGCAAGAACTAGAAGAATGGATATTCTGCATTTTGGTACATTCTAGCCACTGATCCTGGACACATAGTCCACTAATATTAACATCTTTTTCAAAGTTTAAATTAAAAAAGACAGCTAGCAAGTAACATATTAAATGATAATAGTAAATCAATAATGAAGGTGAATGGGAGATGGGCTGGGATTCCTCTTTTTAGACTAGTAGAGAATATAATGTTGATACTATAAAAGTAGATGGAGAATATGAAATATGAAAAAGGAAGTCATTTAAAAATTTAATTTGCATATTTCACAACCACTGACCGAGTGGTCATGGCATGTGCCATAGTGCTAAAGCCAGAAGAGTCAGCTTAAAGTGCCTTTGTCATGGCTGAACAATATTTTCGTCTGTCAAGAATAATCAATACTTAGTAGCCCCTCATTTCATTTTCTTTTGGCAGTAAAAATGAAAAGGGGGAAACTTTAGCCCACTCTATGGTTTCTACAAGCAGTTCCTACATAAAACTTTGGTAAACTTTGTAGGTGGTAGATCAACTTTGGAAGGTTAATAATGATAGAAATAAAAATAAGCAAAATGATACACCACACAAAAATTTTAAAGCTGTAGCCAGTAAATGAAGAGCAAGTTACCCAGTTACATAAAAGTTCTGTATTAGTAGAGTGGATGACTCTAAGAACTATTGAAAAACCTGTAGAGTTCATTTAGAAAATTAATTACATTTGCTCTACTTAATCCAAATACATTTTTTTGAGTCATGATTATCAAAAAGAACATGGTAGCCTTGATCAGCTGTTTCAATTTTGCTGTTGAATAACACAAAATGTGGTAGTTTGGGGTAAAGAAATAGAAACTCTCAATTAGCCCTGAAAGTTGGATCCACAGTTGCTAATGTATGTGACAAGAAATAGCATTGGTTTCCCCAAAGCTTATCATCATGGAAAAACTGATGTTGATTCACTGGAGCTTTGCTGCACCTGTCCCTCGAAAGCCTTCCATGTGTTCTAGCTGGCCTAACATTCAGGGGGTGCTGAATACATTTGCTGCAGATTCGTTCCATGATTTTGAGACATTTAAATACAGTTAGATGTTATTCTACATTAACTGATATTTTTTTAAAGAAAATTACCACACACTCTTAATTGAAAGCAAAATGCAAAGGGCAAATCCTTTTTTAATGATTTGTTGAAATTTAACACATGGCTTCTCAAAATGCAAATCTTCCATCTCTTCTGAGAAATGCAAAAAAAATAAAACCCTTAAAACTTACAGTTTCAATTTTTAATATTTCAAATTTGCAAAGCACAGAAACATTAAAAAAACATATAGAACACTCACGATTAACTTAAGGTGTCCTTTTAAATGCCTTTTAAAAGGTAATTTAAAACATTTTGAGGTAGCTAACCTCTTAATCTTGTGGGATAGCTACATTCTCAACTGTTCCTAAGAATAATTCCTTAATAGTAACATGTTTGATTTTTTTTATGCTTTATTATTAATGGCATCACATTGACACTGTCAAATATTGCTGTGTTGCTATAAAAGGATATGAATTATTTCTGCCTTCAATATCCACCCCCCCCCCAAAAAAAAAACCACCTATTTGGTAGCAAACATGTGAAAGAGAGAAGACTGCCAACTCTAAGCTTAACTGAAGTCAGAGAAAACTAGTAAATCACTCCAGACATTTGATTAGACATTAAACTTTTGGGGGATTTTATATGAAGTCTTTTTATAACAGTCGATATAATCTCTTCTGTATCTATTTCTGTTGCATGTAAGAGAAATTCTAGTCAATGGCAAAATGCTTTACTGCTGCCATTACTGCAGACTTTATAGATGAGAGATGTGTCATCATGTTAGTTTTAGCAGTAATGCCTCTTTTGTGTGAAACCTTATGGGCCTTACAGGCACTCTCTCATCCTGACACTCATAAAACATTGAATTCCCCATATTATTTAATTTTCTTCCTATATATAGCAACAGAGCACTTTAGTATATGAATGTGTAGCCAAAAAATGACAGGCAAGCATGAATGGGACTAATGAGCTTTAACAATACACATATTAGGGGTTGCTAAAGGAAGTTAATTAAGAAAAACAAGTTGAGCATGAAATTCATTTTGGAACAAATGCAAGTTAAGTTATTGCTACAGATGTAAAATCAAAAATCACAGGGATACATCACAGGAAATAAAGTTCCAGCCTGAGACTAGACCTACTAAATGCAGTTGACATCTTAGGACCTGCCTTTAAGTTGATGAGCTTGGGTCTGACTTATGAAATCGAAGACTATACACTTTTTCACAGTTTTCACTCTTCTATAGCAATTTTGGTTTAGTATGTTAACTGTATCCAGGCATGTTCTGTATTAGTCCCCTTGAGACAGGCCACACAGTAGCCTTTCATTTTTCTATGGTCTACTTTTCTAATACCACATATGCCTGCAGTTAGGGCTACCTGCCAAAACCCATGCCATCCCTTTGGGTGTGCTGTAAGTGGTGCTTCAGTAGGAGATCTGCTCATATATCAATTTACCTGCACCTATAGTTTAATTTTTGGCATAATGTAGAAAATAAGTAGATTTATTTGTCTGTTTGCTTGCTTATTTATTTATTTGGTAGTGGCATTGTATATTGGGGCAGAAATTGAAGAGGAGAGAGAATATTGGGCAAATATTTCCTTAGAATGTATTTTTCTCACATTTTGTCTGTATTTTAATAATGTAGGTACATTCTGGGAAGAGTGAAGCAGTCAGGCAATAATATGAAGGTCTTATGTATGCTCCTCAACAACTGCCTTTTTGGAAACGTCCAATTGATAGGCTAATTTATTATTCATACAGACCTTTGGCATCACTTGTGTGTAACAGTAGTTTTTTCTTCCTTGAAACACCCAATGAATATTGAGTCTTCAGAAGAAAAGAGGTTAGTTGTAACATTTCAAAGTGAATTGAAAATCTTGTCTTTTTTTTAGATAGTTATGGTGAATACTTTCATACTGTCGTATGGAATACTCCATATTGGAACTTTAACATGGTCACACATTAAATCAATAAATACTGATTTGATAAAAAACTAACTTAGAATTATCACTGGCATAAGTTTATCCCGTAGGACAACCATTCTGCTTATGATAGAACTGACCAGGAAAACAGTGATTACTACCTATCACATTGACCAGCAGTTATCACAGTATTCACACCTGAAAATAATACTTGAGCCATCAATTCGTTAACCGTAATGCTAAAAGGAGTAAAGTTTCACGTCAGTAACCATTATGTTTCAAGTCAGTGCATCTGTTATTTTTAATTTAAATCTATATTACTTAGCTATCCAAAACTTTACATGCAAGTGACATTGTTATCTATCCTTTCTCTTATGGGTAAAAAAAAAAAAGTCACTAGTTTCTTTACCTCTTTAACTGTGCCAAGTATTCTAATGCATATGTTGCTCTAAGATTGATGCCAAAAGTTTCTATTATTTAGAGCTGTGGTCTTTAGTAATAAATTTGAGGAATTATTTAAGAGTAAAACATTTTACATGCTGCAATAATACAGTAATAGTAGTCTGTATAACATCCATAATGGCAGGGATTTTTGTCTGGCTTTTCAAAGCTATGTGTGTTTCTCCCCAACACCTAGAACAGTGCCTGGTATATCACTAGTGAACAATAAATATTGCTAAATGAATATAGAGACCTGGTTCTAGCCTTGGATGTTAACAACTAAATTGGTAACCTCTTGCTTAACACCTGATCTCTTCATTTTTGCTTTTAATTTTTTCTTAACATAAATCAATTGTTGAATTGATAGATATTTAAAGCTATGTGCAAAATTCCAAAAGTAGAAAGGAATATATTTAAAAGATTGCATTTTAATCAAAGATAAATAATAATTAAAACTTTTTAGTGAAATTTTTATACAGTTTATTTTATTTTGATAAATTATTTTATCAACACTCATAAGTATAATGGGATTATTTGTGGTTATACTTTACCTAAATGTGCATTAGAATTATTTTCTGCCTTGTAGAAAATGTGATATCTCAAGGAACTTTGGAAGCACTAAAAATTATTTCAAACACTTAGAACATGGGCAATAAGATCTAAAATATAATCATGTTTGGCATTTTGGCCACTTTTTTTCAATTTTTAAAGCAATTTATAATTACAAATTTCCTATTGTTCAGTTTATTTAAATGGTGAATTTAAATAAAATTTAAATTTTATTTATTTAAATGGTAAAATAATTTAAACTTACTCCATGTGTATATTAAATTCTTGTGAATATATATTCATTGATGTTTTGTTACACAAATGGCCCATGAATAGAGCATTGTTTTGAATTTTGTTATTATTAGTACTAATGGATCTGTAATACGAAGAGAAAA
Organism: Kogia breviceps; assembly: GCF_026419965.1. Taxonomy (NCBI): domain Eukaryota; kingdom Metazoa; phylum Chordata; class Mammalia; order Artiodactyla; family Physeteridae; genus Kogia; species Kogia breviceps. The sequence continues at coordinate 57,175,082 of NC_081314.1, forward strand.
TAAAAGATGTGGATATCTGAAGAAGATTGCAAGTATAATAGCCTTTCCCCTTTGGGGCACTGATTGAGCTCTAAGCCAGGTCAGAAGTGACAGAACCCTTATTGTTGTTTGGTGCCTTACCTGAAAGGAGTTGGTGGTCTCAGTCCAGTTCCTAGCAGACAGTTACTGCTTAAACAATAGTAACTATAGTATTTGCCAATTCTAGCAGAAGCCTAGGACTGAATGGGCACAAAGGTTTAACTCCCCCCTCTCTGCTAATCATCCTCCAAGGGGTCAAGATTGACTCACCCTGGCACAGGGCCATACTGAGAAACTTAGCCCTTCCTCTGCCAAAGTTGTAGCTATTCTCTGGCAGCACGGGACTTTTTAAAGAGGAATTTAATTAAGCAGGGCACCAGGAATGGCAATTCTCCACTCTTCCCAGGCACAGCAACTCACCAGAAAGAAAAATAGGCTTAAATACTGAATTGAGAAGGTAGCACTGCTCTTAGGTTGTACTGTCTTCTCTATAAAGATACTAGCAGGGATAATTAAGTTGCTTCTGGACATGATGACTTGCAAATGACTGAGCTCTTGAGTGATTATTCATTTTCTTTGGGGAGAATCACAGGGTCACCAAATGGTTTTAAAAATGTGTCCTGTGGTATTTTACATATACATTAAAACTGTTGCCCATGCTTTTTTTTTAACAACCTGTTTTACAGTTCTTGCCCTTCTTGCCCCATTAACCTTCTTGCTCATTTAGAAGTCAACACTCCTCAGTAGATTTTAAATTTGACAATTAATATTTAGAGATTCTATCTGAGAATAGGTTCAGAGCAAACAGAAAGTAAAACTTGTTTTATACAGTTAGATGTTAAATGGATTGTTTTACTTGCATACCCAAAACAAAACAAACAAGAACCACCCAGTGTTTAGCCATTTGTTGTAATGATGGTCTTAGAAATATTCAGTTGCAGAATGCAGAAGGAAACACTATCACTTAGATCTCTTTTTCTTTGTGTTGTCAGAAAGCTGTTATGGCATCTTAAAATCCCATTTTTTGCCAAACTGTAATGGAATTAGTCACCAGTCTATATGACCATCCATGCACACCTCTGCATGATGAGGAATTTTCATTGTACTTCAACTTGTCATCACCTCTTCTCTGTTTTATCTCCTCTTGCTGCAACTGTAATTAAGATAATGCCTTCACAGAGGTCAGGTATCACAGGTGAATAAATAAAATCTGAGGATAGGGTTAATTAATGAAAAATAATATAATGAATGAATGGGTTATTCAAGAAATAGTCTCCAATGGCCTACAATGTAATAAATTGTTCTGGGGATGGTAGTTACAGATCAGCAATTCAAAAGCCATAACCTCTATTCTCAAGGATTAAGGCTAATCTGATTATGTTATTTTTGTGATTATAATTATTCTCATCATGCTTGGAGTAAGATCTCACATCCCTAATTTTTTGGCCTAGAATTTCTTGAAATGTGACTTCTTCTCCAGCCTGATGCCCCACCCTTCTCTCAAGTTACACGGATGTCTTTGTTAATAGGGAGCCCCAGGCTTCACAGCATTTGGGTCTCCCCTTGCCTCTGTCTGACACAGTTTGCCCCCTGACAACTTCTACTCATCTTTCAGAACCCAGTTTACAGATCACTTCTTCAGGAAGATCATCCTTTCCACTCCAGACTCATTAACTCTCCCCTCAGAGCATTATCCTTTTTGGCAAAGAATTTATGACTAAATGGTTACCTGTGTGATTGATTTACATAAAGTTTGTCTTCCCCATTGAACTTTAGTCTCTTTGGGAATCATCACCATGCCTATCTCCTTCATGTTGGCCTTCCCCGTGCCTGACACTAAATGATGTAATAATATAAGAATGAATAGGGTATCCAACTTTACAAATTACTACAGTAAAAAGTACTACAGGTTCAGTTACAAGAAAGGCAACAAATGCTTTGAGAGTTGTGGAGAAGGGAGTGTTTTTGTGACTTGGAGGATCTGAGAAGGAAGTACTGACATTTGAGCCAGACCTTGAGGGATCCTGGCTGGAGTCCCTCCAGGCAAAATCTGATGGGGAGAGTATTTTTCAGGAAGGAAGATCTTGGTAAACAAGTTGGGTCCAATTCACTGACCATGGCTCCCAGTGCTGTGTTTTGTTTGTTTGTTTTAGTTAATATTGTTTTTTCACAAAGATAGTTTGCTACCAGGTATAACCTCTGTGATATACTTGTGATTTTTTCCTGTTAAAATATTTTATTGGTAAATTTTTTTTCTCCTACTTCTGTCAAATTTTAGTTTGCCTTTTCTCCGTAACATTTTATTTCCTCTGTTATTTACTTACATCATTGGAGAAGTTCATTCAGAGTAGAAGTAGCCCAAGGAGAGGGAGAACAAGTAGAACCCTGCTTACATGTTTTGTGAAGGAAGGGAGAAGGGGATGTAACCTGGTAACCCATTGAGGCCTGCCTACCCTTCCTCCTAGAAGGAGGCTCTGGCCAGAATTGAGGAAGAGGCAGGGTTTATCTTTAGAGTCTCCAAATTCTTCTGCCTTATCTCTTTCTATTTGTTGGAACTCCCTACGTTCATAAAAATGTTTTCTTTTTTTATGGAAAAGTGTTTCAGTGGCTTTGTGTTTCTGATCTTTAGTTTAATTATCTGTTACATAGAGATGATAATTATCTCTAACTCATGGTATTTAGACACAGCTAAATGAGATGATGTAGTTAGCTCACTGGCCCCAGTCCATACTTGTTGGTGCTAGCATTAATCAAGTTATTAATTAATTAACGAAGATCATGCCAGTATATACGTGTCACCATGTTCTCCATAGCTACGTGTTGGTATGGCCACGACATGGGCTGTGATAGACCTTGAACTTCTACATGATTAAGGTCTTGAACTTTGATATTCCCATCTTGGTGATTTTTGGTTCTAATTCTTTCATACATTTTCTTCTTCTACCCTTCTGCTTCTGCCTGCCTTCCTACCCAGATTTAGTTAATCTATTCAACACTAGAATTACCATTTCTTGTAACCTTTGCTCCTTGAAATTCTACCATTCTTGCCTTGCTTATCCCTAATCCTAACTGCTATCATTTACTCTCTGCCCCAGGTTATGGAATGTTGCTGGAAAAACTTTCAATACCACACCATTTGGAGCCGCTCCAAATTATGCCTATTAATTAACCTCAGCACGCTAATCAGCCACATTCATATTTCCCTCCTGTTGGTGTCCTGTGTATTTCACTCTCCTAAAAACCTTCACACTGAGCAGTATGACTTTATTGAGTTTGTCTCATTCAGGAGCAAAGCAAAATGTCATGTATCATAAAGGTTCAGGACATATTCTTTAGAGTTAGGGAGTCTGCCTTTTTATTTATTTATTTATTTTAGCTTTGTTGCCTTAAGAAAATTATCTAACCACATAAAGCCTCATTTTCCTCATCTCAGATAATAATACTTGGCTTATAATTTTGTTGTGAGGACTGAATGTAAAGTGCTTTGGACAGAGCTTGGCAAATATTTGGTGATCTATAATATTAGCTCTTTTTGATGTCATTTTCACATAAATGTGGATGTATTTAGCTGTGCTTCAAACTGAAACATGAAATGAAACATGAAAATGAAACTGTTTCCAGTTTCTTTCCCACCAATTCATTCACTAAGGTAATGGTTTCCACACCTTTGTGGTCACATAATCCTCTGTTTTTGATAACCAAGTCATAAAAAAGTATAAAATATATACTTATACTCCTACATAAATATCTCTACCATCAGATTGCAGAACATACACAGAAATAGACACTAAGTGATGAGAAAGATGTCAGTTTTTTTTTTTTAACATAAACTTAATGCCTTCTTCCCATGATTCATTAATAGCTCAAGATGTAGAGATTCTTAGGGCACAGTTCACAGCTACTAAAATGGATACAAATTTGCATTTCAAAGGTATCTTTTTGATGTTTTCAAATATTTTTGTCTGCTTGTTATTATATATGATTAGATAGCCATTATTTTCAGTCTTGCAATGTAGCTGAAGAAGAACTTATGCTAGAACTAGAAGTTTCATTTCTGCTCTTATTTTGTCCTTATTCTATTACTAGTATTTCCTTTAATCTATATTTATCTTGTGGGACAATCTTAATGTAGTAGCCAATTTTTTGAGGGTCACATGCAGTAAAACATGATGAAAAAGGTATACATCTGCTTATCCAGTGATATTAACTCTAATACATCACCAAACATTGAAAAGGAATGATAACAACAACAAAATGCCACTGCTGGCAAACCCACCGCAGTGTAGAACCATCACCTTCCAAAGGACATCTCAAGTGCTGTGTGCATCACACAACCACGTGAAGACACTGGCATGAAACCATATATTCATATTAGCAAAGCTTAATTGCTTTTTCTTTTTGCTTTATAAAAATATTACAATACATAGAAGTTCAATGATTTACTTCCCTTCTCTCATCTGGTACTCTTGTGGTGGGGTATAAACACACTGCTTTGGGTATCTCTGCTCCACAGTACTGCCAGTTTAATTTTCTTGTGAATAGATTTGATAATACTCTTTCCCTGCTAAGAACAGTTAATGGCTTTTCATCATCCAGTGAATAAAATCCAAACTCTTTAGCCTTTTAATTAAGGGCTTGCTTGATTTGGCTGTAACCTGCCTTTCCAGTCTCATCCAATGCTCAACCTCATTTACTTTGTGTTCTGCCCAAACTAAACTGTGCCCTCCTCAAATGTGGCTGCTGCTTTCCTTTCTGTCATAGGTCAGGTTTCCCAGGGAAAAAATATAAAAAGACTCTGAGATGGAGGTTTGCCTGCTAAAAGTTGATTTGGACATACCATTGGGAAAATCACCTGGGAGGGCATTCAGGGAATCACAACCAACTCCTCCCTCGGCCCCTTTCCACAGGGAGCTTTGGGTCTGGGATGGCCCCTCAGAGTGGGTCTGCATTGAGGCAAGAAGACCAGACCTTTCTACACTGGTGTGGACTTTCTACTTGGAGTGTGAGCTGCTCCCAGGGAGGTTGAGCACCACACTACCACTACATATCTTTTCCACTGTTTCTAGAATGTGCCCTCTACCTGGAATTCCTTCTGTAACCTTCAGTGTTTGTCCAATTCTTTGATGCCCAGCTCATAGTCCCCTTGATTCATGAACTCTTTCCTTATCCACTAATTCAAGGTACACCTGTCTCTCCTTTTAAAGCCTAAGAATGTTTTATTATTTTTTCTGATTGCATTCATTTGTTTATTCGTCTCATTTTAAATTACTATGTGAATTAATTACACATTACTTACTTTAAGTGGTCAGTTACTGAACGGACCCACAGGACTCAAATAGTTTATACTCATTGGACAGCTTTATTACAGGCAAATAATAGAGCAACATCAGAAGTGTATGCATTGAATAGGGTCTGTAAATCTCAGACTCAGGCTTCTTTGTTCTCCCATTCCTGGGTCCCACGGATACCCCTTGTCTCCAGGTCTTGAACCACCAACAGTGTACTTGTGAAACATCTTGGTATAGGAAGCCCACAATCTGCTGGTGGTCAGGTTCTCTTACAGTGAGCCGTTCCCATAAGCACATTTCAGTTACATAACCGGGATTGGCCATTGTAAACTGCCACACTCCACTGAATCCAGTTATTACTAAATGCAATTATTATTAAATTATTATTACTAAATCCAACTCTTAAATCCCATTATTATTACTAGGTGCTATTGCCAGGCTATGCTCTGACTTCAAAACAACTTATAGATTCATAGGTATGAAACATTATTTATCTTTAGTTAATACAGTCAGTCTTCATTATTTCTGGATCTGGATTGCAAATTTGCATGTTCACTAAAATTTATTCATAGCCCCAAAGTCAATGCTCATAGTGCTTTTGTAGTCATTCACAGACATGAGCAAAGCAACAAAAAATGTGAGTCACCCCATGAGCGTGCTTCCTGCTGAGGTTGAGCAAGGTGATGATCTGACTTCTGGTTTCAGCTCTCACGCAGAGATGAACAGAGGATGAAGATGGTAGAGAATGCAGTATAGTGAAAGAAGCTCCAGCTCTGGGGCCCAGTGGAGGGGATTTGAATCCCAATTCTGGCATCTATCAGTGAAGTGGCCTCAGACAAGTCACTAAACACTTCTGAACTTCGTTTTCTCTTTTGTAAAATAAAGAAAATAGACTCTACTAGGATGAATTGTTTTTAGGGTTTAAGATGATAATTTATAACTGTGAAATATGTATATATAATATGTGTTTGTGTGTATATGCACATACACATGCACACATGCATGTATGTATACAGATGCATTTCCCTCGGAGCAGTGGATTCATATTCCCTAATTCAGTGTTAGCAGTGACTTTATAGAACATAACTATGGTAAATAACAACCATCAGTTGTGTAGCATTGGCCAAGCTCCATGCAGCTCTGGTGATAAGCGTGTAGTCAATTCAGATCTTTATAATATTGTATCTACTTGGGAATAATGGCTAGATTGTACTTATCTTTAAATTCTCATAGGATTTAGCACAATAGCTTATACGTTATAGATATCCAATAAATGTTTGTTGAGTGAAGGAAAAATTGGATGCACGTGGCCACCCACTGTGTTTATATAATGTCCTTGAAATTTCTCTCTACTCTCTCCAGCATCATCTCTTTGATCTGGGTCACTCAGGAACAAACTAGTTGATGGACCAGGTGTTATAATAAATTAATGCAAGGAGATAATATATTCCCATTTATTATGTTTTTTAAAATGTTATTTATTTTTGTTTTATTTATCTCAGTGGGAATGCACATGCTTTAACCCAAAGGGAGGAATAATGGAGGAATTTGTGAGCTAGTATCTCCACCTACTGCAAAGTCAGAGAAAGCTAGTCCTGTGTGGATTGATAAACTCATCTACTTGCCTGGACTGCTGAATAAGGCTTTTCTGACCTCATTATTTTAATGTATTTATTATAAAATATTTCAAACATACAGAAAAATACAGAGAATTCCAACAAAGATGTGTGTGCTCGTGTGTGTTTGTGTGTGTCACCCAACACCATCAAATCTTAGATTTGTAAAACTTGCTGTAGTTAATTGTGGTCTTTTTAGGCCTCATCCCAGATTATCATTCATTGTTCCAATTAATCAATTAATAACATTAATTGTTAGAACAAATTTCATACCTTTTTCTCCCTACCCATGGATAACAAATATTCTGTTATTACATATTTATGCATCTGTGAATAATATGTAGTTTTTTTCATATTTTAAGCTTTATTTAAGTAGCATTTTACTATATCTAATCTTTTTTCAAAAATATTGAGATTTATTCTTGCTGATATATTTAGGTCTAGGTTCTTTATTTGCACTGAAGTATAGAATTCTAATTTGTGAATATATCATAATTCATTTATTAATATCTGTTAATGGACATTTATGCTATTATGAAGTTGGGCTTTTGGGGGTTACTTCTTATTATTTTAACATGATCTTGTGTAAACACATATGGATACCCAATCACTACATTCAATGTAAAGTTAAAAAAGGTAACAAAATCTAAAGTGCCAATAAGAAGAGGGTAGACCATTTAAATTTCTCTGTTTCTATGAAATTGTCAGAGTATTTACCTCCATTCTGTCTTCTGAAGGAACATAAAACACTTTTACAATCCAATTTTAAATGCACTAGGATCATTTTTTTTTAAAGTGTTAATTGTGAAGTGAGAGACTGTATCATGTGTAATGATCAAGAGGATGGCCTTTAAATTAGATTCCAGTGGGTTCCTGGATCTGCTATTGTTTAGCTGAGAGACCTGGGCCAAGGTATTTGTCCTCTAAGTCTCAGTTCCTTGTAAGTAAAAAGGAGATAACTGTTGAAGCTAGTTTTTAGAGTTGTTATAAATGAGATGTAAATGCCTAAAAGCTAAGGGTTTGGCATATACTGTACTAAGGAAGCACCAATAAATAGGAAAAAAAAAAACCCTGCCAACAAATTTGAGAGTCCTTATATTTAGGCATATATATACATATATAAGTAAATGTTCAGTTATTTAAACAAGCCATATATTTACATTAAACTTGGGCAACTGTTATTATTATAACAGTGACCTCTGAAAAATATTTGGGGTCGATACTGTAATTATACAGGTAAGCCCATGTAAAATGGGATATTTTTGTAACCTTAAAAGCTAACCATTAGAATTTAAAAATTTACCATGGAATGCAGAATTCTCATCCTCCACAATGTGTGTTAAAGTAGCACATTAAAGTGGGAAACAGCAGCCCTTTTATTTTTAACACAGTTAAGGATTTGTGAGTTCAAAAATGAGTGTTATTTTGTTAGTAACCAAACAAGTACTTTGTTTTTTTAATTTTTTAATTTAATTTTATTTATTTTTTATACAGCTCGTTCTTATTAGTCATCTGTTTTATACATATTAGTGTATACATGTCAACCCCAATCTCCGAGTTCATCCCACCACCACCACCCCTGCCCCGCTTTCCCCCCTTGTTGTCTACATGCCAAGCAAGTACTTTTTATTCTGGATGAGATACCAAGTATGTAAAGAAGAATTTTTAGAAATCACTGTATTTGAAAATTAAGCTGAATAAAATATGGTGATGGAGACTTTTAAGTCCTTACCACAGGTTCTCTATTTTAGGTGTCAAAATGCTGCTTTTTAACACCAAAAGGTGAGTAGGAAAGACTTAGTCATGCTGTGGCCCACCACGATTCTGTGCAAGAATGAGCATTATGTACTCTTAACAGAAGTGGGTTTGTGTAGCTAAATCTTCAATACAGGCTAGAGTTCTGGCACAGAAATGGGATGGGTCTAAGCCTGTGTTTTGTATGTTAATGTGCTTTCACAACAAAGGTATGCGAATTAACACTGACAAGTATTCTTGAAGAAAGGCATTTATCTTCTTATTGCCATCTGTGATGAATTGTTCAGAGCTAAAGGAACACCAGGCTTGAACCAAATCTCCTGCTGCCCTATATAGTTTTTGCAATCTCCTTTTCAATAATATAAAGTCAGGACAGCCTCACTGCCAGACCAGCACTTCTTCAGGAATCTTCCCATAATATGACAGGATAGAACCATCTATAATACAAATCAACACTGTTATTTTCAAACTAAGCACTTTAAAACATTGCTTGAACAAGAAAAGACAAATTTGTCCAGTTGTGTGCTATTTTGCAGTTAACGCAAGATTACACTGTGACTTGCATTGCCCTGAATGTTACATTTTATTCTGATGCATCCTAAGTTGGACTGGGTAAAGAGTGTTAGATGTTTGATTACTGTTAGTATGCAACACTATGATTAGGTATGGCTGTTCTTTTAAACTGCCGCACTCTTTTCTTTTTGTATTGTTCCTTTGATCTTTAACAGGTAGTGAGAACATTTGTAATTTAAAATATATTGACTTTGACTCAGAAGTTAATTTTCCTGTTGCAAATTTACTGATATCTAAAATATATAGCTAGCTAGATGGTAAAAAAAAAAAGTCTGCAAAAATGATGCCAACTTCTGTCTCTTTTTCAAGTTGTGTCTAAAGGCATTTTGTCTTTTAAATTCTTGAATCTTAATTTAAGGTGAAGGAGCTTATAGCCAATGATTTTATGTATACTTTTGAGAAACAGCAAGGAGATTGACCTTATAAGGTAGTTGCACTTAAATGATCATAGCTGAACTAATATTGGCTTTCTTGTTCTAACATAATCTTTGTTTTTTCTATATAGCACAGGATTGGGGACCATCTTTTTATTTGTTTGTTTGTTTAATATATATAGTCATTCTTACAAAGTTTGTTTATATTCCACTAATTCCCTACCAATATTTTTAAAAAGGTTTTCTGCTACTGAATTCTAATTTTTAGTATGTTTGGTGATTAATACTGTGGTCCCTTAAAGTGATTGAAGTCTTTCAATAAAGGGAAAATTTCACACATAACCTTCAGTATGTTAAGAAAACTGTATTGTGAAATGCTCCTGAAACTGTATATTTTAACAAGGGCTGCTTTCTATTAAATGTGTATAAAGCCAGGAGGCAAGTTTCTCAATATTCTAATAATCAGTTATTTCATCTGTCATCTCACATCAAACCACATTTTTCTTATGGTAGTATTTAACTCACTTGACTCCAGCAACTATTAAAGTATTTCTGTAGCTTGTAAAACATCTAGTTATCACTCTGTCTATTTTAGCTTGTTTGTACTAATGATTTATTTTCATTTTCTCTAGGATATAGACCTGCAGCTAACTGGATTTGATTTATAAGAGGGAAGTGTACAGTCAATGGCCACTCTCACTACGTTGCTACTATGGAAAACAGAATGGTCAATAGGATATGGTCTGATAAATAGCGATGATTGAAGATGCTACTTCAATACATGTGAAATCAATGGGAGATACTGGCTGCATGAAGAGCTTTCTGAGCTTTTCTTGACAAGCTCGCCTTTGAGAAATCTGAGGTGTATTCTACCGTTATATGGTTTTTCTCAAGTGGATACAAACGCCTTTGCCTCACTGCAACCAGACCACTACACAACTGATGTGGGACCATGGCACTGCCCAGATGCATGTGGCCAACTTATGTTTGGAGAGCAGTAATGGCATGCTTGGTACACAGGGGATTGGGTGCCTCATTGACTCTTTGTGTGTTGGGCTGTTTGCTTCAGGCTGCCCACGTGCTCTCACAAAAACTGGATGATGGAGACCCACTGGTGACTACCAACTTCGGCAAGATAAGAGGGATTAAGAAAGAACTCAATAATGAAATTTTGGGTCCTGTTATTCAGTTTCTTGGCATTCCATATGCAGCCCCACCAACAGGAGAACATCGTTTTCAGCCTCCAGAACCACCATCTCCTTGGTCAGATATCAGGAATGCTACTCAGTTTGCTCCTGTGTGTCCCCAGAATATCATTGATGGCAGATTGCCAGAAGTCATGCTTCCTGTGTGGTTTACTAATAACTTGGATGTGGTTTCATCATACGTACAAGACCAGAGTGAAGATTGCCTGTATTTAAATATATACGTCCCAACTGAGGATGGTGAGTTTACTACATGAAAAACAGGGAGATATATTTATATTTTTCTATTCTAACAGTATTAATTCATGTGTATTGGTAGCGTGCATGGCTTTTCCTGTTGGCATGTAGACATATTTACATGTGTGCATGCAGCTCTTTTTGTTTATGTGTGTTGGCGTTCTTATTTTTTTCCTGTGCCTACTCATTTTCTTTCCTCTGCAGCACGTATATTTAGGTAGAAATGGGTTCCTAATTTCCATTTCCTACCGAATGACTTCTGAGAAGATGCATCAACATTTCTCCATTGCATGTGCAGGTTCACCGAATTGGGGATCTTTCGCACTCAGTAAATGCAGGACCATATTAAGTTAGATAGTGGTGTTGCATGTTCCGGCGGTCTGTGATGGAGCGCCATGTTATTTTCTAGTCTTCTATTCATTTTTCAGTAAAAAGAATATCCAAGGAATGTGCCAGAAAACCCGGCAAGAAAATATGTAGAAAAGGAGGTATGTATAAAAGTGAAAATAAAAAATGGGGGAAACAGCTTGCAGAGGAAGAACAAGATATTCTCCCTAAGGATGATTTGCTGATGCTGGGAAGTGAATGGTTAGGCGATATTTGGCATTTAATGAAGCCTGTCAAAGAGTAGAAAGATGGTTGAGGAGAGCTCTAGCTGAGTAGATGACATTGACAAAGCTCATTGGTGGTGCCCTGTGTGCTGGTGCTGGTGGCATGGACAGGAGTTGAATCTCTGCTTTGAGTTTGTGTATAGAGAAAAAGATACTTAGGTTATTACATTGCCTGCAGGGAACCCAAAGTTGCTGCCTTCCTAGCTGTTCAGCTTTGATCTCTGAACCCTTTTCTACAGGTAATAGATTCTTGTTTCTCTTAAAATTGATCAGTTCAGTCACAAACCTAGTTTTTTGTTTGTTTATCCTTAGTTCCTTCTGAACACCCTATGAACTTTCTCATATAAGGGTAAATTTGCCATAACTGTTGGGCAATTACCATTATTAAGTAATGGTATTTTTTCCCAGACAGTCTTTCCGTTTTCAGTCACTCTTCCAGAAAAAAATGAGATTTTGCAGCTTTTTATACTAAATATTTACAGTCTTAAAATTGCTTTAACATTTTTATATTTATGTTAAACAATTTAAAACATAGGGAAGAACATGATTCAGAAGCTACAATTAAATCAACCTTCAAAGCATCCTCTAGCCAGATTGAGCAAATGTAGACACTGACAGCTGCAAGCTTGCATCTGAATGTAGCTTGTCCACACTCCATTTTTATAGAACATCTAGTAAATCACTCATAGGAGAGTATGATTTTCTCTGGCAGTAAATTATCTGTGTTATTTTGACCTTATTATAACTTTGTAGAATTTTCAATCTTCATACAGAAGTCATATTAATATTCCAGTTCTGTACATTCTCTCTCTCTCTGTGCATTTCTAATCTCCTGGCTGGACCAAGTCAGATTTCATTACAACATTCTTGTGGGGTGGGGAGCGTCTAAACTATTTTATTTCACTGGGATTGCATTATATGGAAGAAGCTTCATATCACCAAATCCTCAATTGCAGATCAGAAGTATTTGCATTAAGTTGAATTTTGTTTTGTTTTTGTTCTTATTTCTTTGGTCAGACTGATAGAATGGAATTTAACCTTTATTTTATTATTAATGTCATGATTTGGGTTAAAAGAATAGTATACTTAATAAGGTGGATATGGAGGCAACAAAGATGTTTTAGATAACTAAAAAAGTCTCTTGTTTTTTCCCAAATGAGAATAACTGCAGTAATTTATATGCTTTCAACTAATGTATAGTACTGCAGCGGTTATTATTATGCAACTTATCAAGCATGTGTAATTAGCTAAGTGACTTTTGCCTCCTATCACAAAGATGTTGATTCACAAAGTCATAAATAAAGATGCTATTGAAGAATGCATAAATATAGCATAATACATAAAAATATGTACAATCAAAAAAATGATAAGGACATCAAAAGGTAAACTAGTAAGTGAGAAAGTGACTTTCTTCTCATACAACTTCAGAAAGAAATGGATTCATTAAAAAATTCTTTTTCATGGTTCTTTCAATTGTTGGTTCCATCTGCTTTATGAGAGAGTTGGCAAAGAAGTATGTAGGCTGTGATATTTACTTTGGCAAACTTTGAACTACTTTATAATTAGCCTGAGGACAAGATCTATAGATACCTATATCAGTCTGTGGTTTATAGTCCAAATCTACTATGTTTTCATATTAAGAATTCTAAAACATTGGTTCACTTTGGTATTTAATATATTATTAATAACTAAATTATGCTGTTTATTAGTTCTTTGTATATTATCCTAACATCTAAATAACAAATAATTTAAATGTAATTTTTATATAAATAGTTTTTTAAAAAAATAAACAAAATCAAAGTTTAGAGCTTGACTTTTAAGCAGAGGAATAGAACTTTTTTCCCCAAACTTTCAGCTTTTTTTTCCTTCTCTATCATGAAGGGTCTATGCACTTCAGGAAATCATATTTTCCTGGTTCAAAAAATATTAGTCATTTCATATTTATGCATATGCTAATATGTATACTGCATATGGACTGTGAGTTCTTCAACAGAATTGTGGAAGTTTAGGAAGTATGGGAATAGTTGTGTTGCATTTTATCTAGGCGCTAATAAAATTCTGGCTTATTATTTATCTCTTTTTAATTGTGTATGGTCATCTGCAGAGGCAGATGGACCACCACCCTTGTGCCAATGTGTGTATGCTGTATTCATTCAAAACTATTTCTTAATTGCCTATTATATGCACTATCAGTAATGAATGAAACAAAGATGTCTCTTCCTATAGAACGTACGTTCAAGTAAGTTTACAAAGAACAAAGCATGTTCTGCACTTTAATCTGTATGAAAGGAAGAACATCTCCTTCCTCCAAAAGATGCCTTGCTGTAATTTTTAAACAGAGCTTTTATACTATTTTTCCTGTACAATTGAAGAAAAAAACATATTTTTACCAATAGGCTGCCTCTCATTTATAAAAGGTCCCAGTTGCACTTTTTAATCCATCTTTTTAAATTTCCCATGATAGTTTTAGCCATATGTTAACTACTCTGTAGATACTTCTTCAGGGCTTTATCCTTGAAAAATTGAAAGAAAGGATGAGTGCTTAAAATGAGATGACTGTCAGCACTTGGCCAAATAGGCAGGCAACATGTGATAGAAACTGGAATTTGGATGTAGAGACTGACATAATTTATTACCAAACTTTATGAAGAAAGTATATGACTGTCCTTATTTTACAAATTTGAAAGTAGGTTCTCAGAGTTAAGCATTCTGACCCAGTTTCTACTGCTAGTAAGTGGGTGGAGTCAGGTTTGGCCCTAGTTCTTGCTTATATTAGATGCATTTCCATTATGTTAAATTACTTCCTGTAGATGATTTCTACAGCAGAGGCTTGTATGTCTCCACCCTTTTACCCTCCTTTTCTTCCTGCTTGCTTTTGTACATTCAACTATATCGTGAATTCTTTTTATTCTGTCAGTTGACTCTATTTTAGATGGGTTTAATGCTCACCTTATTGAATTGGGTCAAGCCAATGTTAGCAACTGATTTCCAGAAAACATACTTAGTACCCATTTTAGTGAATACTTTTAAATAGTACACATATTTTCTCACTGTCCAGACAAAGATCACAGCGTATTTCTCCAGGCTGCTATCAGGAGTAGCTTTAATTTGCTTATGTTTCATTTTGCTTCTCTGGTTCACTCTCTTATGAGAGTTGCCAACAAACAGTAAAGTGGTCAAATATTAGGCAGTAAACATGAGAAGAGGAACAAGGGACCCAGAGAATCCACAGCAAATTGATTGGCTTATGGATACCCTAGAGTTGTTTAGCTTTGTATTTCTCCAGTACTTTGACTATAATTTGCATAGCTCATGTGAGATGAATACAGAATTAATTTTCGTTTCTGCATAAGTTAACTCATTTTTTTCCACTTACCCCAATTTTATTGTTTAGAAAATTACAATCTCTGTAGATGGCTGTGGTACAGTTCTTGACTCTGAGAATTTTATTCCTGGTTTTCATAAGTATTTTACTTTTACACACTCTGCTTAGTAGTCTTTACCTGAGATAATATTGAATTCATTCAAGAGCCTTTTCCATAAATTTAGGGTTTATTTGGTGATTTGTTGAACATAGAGACTGACTTTTTCCTAATTAGATATGTATAAAAATGGCTGCTATCACTGTCAATGTGTTTAGGATTTTAAAAGGGGATTATATTCCAGAATGCTCTTCCTTCATGCTTATACATTTCTATCTAATTTATTATTCACTTAACAAATGTTTATTGAGTCCTTACTCTGTACTAATTAGATTACTACTGTAGGCCCCTGAGATACATCAGTGAAAAAAAAAAACAATTAAAAAATCCTTGCCCTTCTGGAGCTTATATCCTAGTGTGTGGAGACACATTGTAGACAATAAACACAATAAACAACTAAATTTAGAGGGTATAAGAAGATGAGAAAATAACAGAGTATTGAGGCTTGGGTGTGCTGGTGTAGAGGGTGAAGGTAATTTTAAATAAGTTAGGCAGTATTGTCTTCTTTTGGGCAAAGCCCTGAAGGAAACGAAATGAGTATCTGAGGAAAGAACATGGCAAAGAGCAAGCACAAAGGCATTAAGATGAGATTCTGCCTTGTATATTTAAGGAACAACTAGGGGTATGGTAAATCTGGAAAGAGTAGAGAGAGCGAGGCAGTGAGATTCAGAATGATCTGACTTTATATTAAAGAGATCATTCTGGCTGACTTATTGAGAGTAGATTGCAGGAGAGTATGGAGGAACCAGGAGAGCAAATAAGAGGTTGTTGTAGCTTGGACAAGATGTCAGTCTGGTCCAGACTCAGACCAGAGGAGTAACAATGGAAGTCATAGTCTTGATATATTATGAACATCACATTTCTTGCTCATTTGGTTATGGGTTGTTAAAGAAAATGAGCAGTCAGAGAAGATTCCTAGATTTTGGTCTGAATGTCTAGAAAAATACATTTGCCATCAGTTAAGACAGAAAAATGGAATGTAGAATAGTGTAGGAGGAGGCACAGTAGAAGGATGATGTTTAGCTTGGACATGTTAAGTCTGAGATGACTCTTAAGACATCCAAGTGTAGACATCAAGGAACCAGTTTGACATTCAGGAGAGAGGTATAAATGGAGATATATATTTGGGAGTCATTATGATATAGAAGGTAGAGTTTTAAAGTCATGAGTCTGAGTGAGAATAAAAGGAATTGAATAAATTGAGAAAAGAGATGACACCAAAGATTAATCCAGGGACATTCCAACATTAAGAGGTCTGGAAGAAGAGAAGGAAAGACTATGGAGACTGAGAAAGTATTACATGTGAGATGGGAGGTAAACCAATATATTTTTGTTGTCCTAGAAGCTAAGTAAAGAAAATGCATCAAAATAGACAAGAGTGATCAACTCTACCAAATGAACTCTTGTGGGGTGGTGTGAGTCTGACACACTGGAGTGGGTTGAAGAGAGAACGGCTGAAAATTTGGAATCACTAAGCATAAATAATTATTTTAAGGAGTTTTGCTGTAAGAAGGAGCAGAGAAAATGGAAGTGTAAGGACAACAGAGGTTGTTTTGTTGCTATAGGTTAAGATGGAAGAAATAGAGAAATGTTTGTATATTAGGTTTGACATAAATACACTACCATGTGTAAAATAGATAGCTAGTGGGAAGCAGCCGCATAGCACACTGAGATCAGCTTGGTGCTTTGTGACCATCTAGAGGGGTGGGATAGGGAGGGTGGGAGGGAGACGCAAAAGGGAGGGGATATGGGGATATATGTATACATATAGCTGATTCACTTCATTGTACAGCAGAAACTGACACAACATTGTAAAGCAATTTTATTATTAAAAAAATTTTAAAAAGAGAGAAATGTTTGTATATAGTAGGAAGGGAACAATTAAAAATATAGAGGAAAGATGGTAGACTTCTAGAATAATATCTGTAGAGAAAGTTGGGATCTAGTATACAGTTGGAGGTTTCGGATTAAAAAGAGCATTAGTAGATAATTTAAATTAACATGTAGCTAGGCAGAGTACATGAGTATGAGTACATGGGTAGAAGCAGTAATATGATTCTATTCTCATCTGATTGTTCCTATTTTAATTGTTCAGTGTGTAACATTAAGGGAAGTGGAGATAGAATTAACGTTGGTGAGCTCTTAATATGTTCTAGACATTTAGCCTTATTAATTTATTTAATATCACAACAATCCTATGAGAATTTTTATTCCCACTTTACAAATGCAGAAATGGAGGACCAAAGAGGTTAAGTATCCTGTCCAAATATACATAATTTGTTAGTGGCCAACTGTATTTTCTTTAAGGAGATGATTTTAGAACAGAGGGAATAAAGCAAAACAATACAACAGCAACAATAACAATTCTGTTTATATGGGATCCCAGATCAAATAGAAAATTTGGTGGCCAATTTGCTAGTAGAAAAATCACTACATACTGAAATAATTAAAACGTCTGGTTTATTTGGGGTCTGAAGGTAAATGGGAAACAGATTAAACCAGAGATTTGGCTTCATATTTGAATTAGTATCCTTGGACAGATGTGGTTAAGTCTTCTAAAAGCTAAACAGTTTAAGTTGGAACTCTGAAATGAAGCAGACCTAAAAGGGTTGTAAAGTTTTAAAAGAACAACATCAATTGTTCCATTGTCTACTGATAGGTAGAGAGAGTCTCCTGAAGCTGATGATTAAAAGACCATTGTAGGTGTCCAACTCATTTTTTCCAGAGAATAAATACTTTTTTACTTGTAGAAATTGGGGTTGAAGTTGAAAACATATGACATGCCACCAGCAAAAAGAGCTATGTCACAGAATAAATCCTCTGTAGAAAATGCTTTCCTTTCTACTATCCAGTGTAATGATACGTGTTTTAAAGTGTTGTTTTCACATATAGAACATACTACTAGCTTCATAATTATGATGTAATCTTTGCTTTAATTAACTTTTACATTACTTTCTGTTACAGATTTTGTTGATAATCTTTTGTCCTCTCATATTTCTCCTCCTCTTCTTCTTCCTCCCATGGTGACATGCTAAAGTAGTTTAGGGAATGACCAACTTCAAAAATCACACCAGTACATATATTTGCTAGTAACAATCACATAATCTCATTCTGGATTTGATAATCTTAAACTCTGGGCTAGATGTAGAAGCATAATTTCTAATCATAAATCTTCACATGGTCCTTTGTAAGTGGACAGAATACTTTATGTAATACTCCCTATATTAGATTCCTAGGGCTGCTGTAACAAATTGCCATAAACTGTGTGGCTTTAAACACCAGAGATTTATTCTCTCTTGGTTCTGGAGCTGAGAAGCCCCAAATCAAGGAGTTGGCAGTTTGGGTTACTTCTGGAGGCTCTAAAGGAGAATCTTCCTGCCTCTTTTTTAGCTTCTGCTGGTTGCCAAGTCATTGGCATTCTTTGGCTTGTAGTTGTATTGCTCCAGTCTCTATTTCTGTTGTCATGTGGCTTTCTTCCCTGGGTGTCTCACAGTGTCTCTGTGTCTTCACATGGCCTTCTTATAAGGATACTTATAAGTCATAAGATTTATGACCCATCCCAATCCAGTATGACTTCATCTTAATTACATTTGCTAAGGCCCTGTTTCCAAGTAAGGTCATTTCTTTGCTAGGGTTGCTGTACAAAGTATCACAAACTGCGTGACTTACACAGCAGAAAATTTTGGTCTCACAGTTTTAAAGGCTGGAAGTCTGACATCAAGACACTGGCATGGTTGGTTCTTTCTGAGGGCGGTGTAGAAGATACTATTGTAAGTCTCTCTGGCTTGTAGATGGCTCTCTTCCCCCTGTATCTCTTCACAGGGCATTCTCCCTTTTTCTATTGAGGCATGATTGACATGTAACATTATATTAGTTTCAGGTGCACAACATTATGATTCGATATTTGTATATATTGGAAAACAGTCACCACAATAAGTCTTGTTAACAGCCATCCCCATACATTTTTTTTCTTATGATGAGAACTTTTAAGATTTACTCTTAGCAACTTTCAAATATGCAGTACAGTATTATTAGTTATAGTCACCATGCTGTACCTTACATCCCCATGACTTATTTATTTTATAGCTGGAAGTTTGTACCTTTGACCCCCCCTTCACCCATTTTAACCACCCTTCACCCCCAGCCTCTGTTCTATCTATGAGCTTGCTTTTTTGTTTGTTTGATTTTTAAATTCCAAATTTATAAGTGAGATCATACAGTCTTTCATTGACTTATTTCCTTTAGCATAATACCCTCAAAGCCCATCCATGTTGTCTCAAATGGCAAGGTTTCATTTTTTTATGGCTTAACAGTATTCTATTATGTGTTCTTTATCCATTTATCTATCAGTGGATACTTAGGTTGTTTCCGTATCTTGACTATTGTAAGTGATGCTGCAATGAACATGTGGGAACATCTTTTTGAATTAGTGTTTTTATTTTCTTCAGATAAATATCCAGAAGTGGAATTGCTAAATCATATGGCAGTTCTATTTTTAATTTTTTGAGGAACCTCCACATTGTTTTCCATAGTGACTGTGCCAGTTTACATTTCCACCAGCAATGCACAACAGTTCCCTTTTTCCAACATCCTTGCCAACGTTTATTATTAGTTGTCTTTTTGATAATTGCCATTCTTATAGGTGGTATCTTATTGTAGTTTTGATTTGTATTTTCCTGATGATTAGTGATGTTGAGCATCTTCTTACGGACTCATTGGCCATTTGCATGTCTTCTTTGGAAAAATGTCTATTCAGATCCTCTGCCTGTTTTTTAATTGGATTTTTGTGTTTTTTTGCTCTCGAATTGTTAAATTACCACTTTTTATAAAGACACCAGTCATAATGAGTTAGAGCCCACCCTAATGACCTCCTCTTAACTAATTACATCTGTAAGACCCTATTTCTAAATAAGGTCACATTCTGAGATACTCAGGGTTAGGACTTCACTATATGAATTTTGGGGTAACACAATTTAACCTGTAAAGTCACATTCTGAGGTTCTAGTTGGATATAAGTTCTTGAGGGATACCAAGCACTCTTCCATTTTTTTCATTCAAACTGAATCCCCGGAAAGATCTCAAAACGGTGTTATAATTATACCCATTCTATAGTTGAAGAATTATTGCTTTTCGGGGTTAAATAACTTACCCAAGGTCACATGGCTGCTAGTTAGGAATGCTGGGGCTCCTTTTCAAATCAAAACTCAAATTTCCCTTGATATCCAGTCCTTCTAATTGACACAGATTCTCTCTCCTCTACTGAGGAGATCCTTTAATTTGTTTTTAAGTATTTTTCTATCAAGATAGTGTACTATGCATTAATCTAGATACTTTTAAATATCTAAGTGTTTGTGTAGACAAAATGATTCAGACTTTTAAAAAATTTTCCCTGAATTTTAAACATTTTATCCAGATGGTTGCTTACATGCAAACACAGTTTTAGTTAAGATTAAGATCTTACCAATTTAAAGCTGTAGTAGCATTGATTTTCAATACTGTTTCATTTGTCATATTTAGGAAATTGGACCAAGTTCTTTTAAAAATAATTTTAATTGAAGAGCTATTTCTTTGTTCACTTTAATCCTATTCATCTGGTATCTATGTAATGATAGCATTAGAGCAATTTAATTATAGCCCATAATTTTCATTAAAGTATGTGAAATGTTGCAAAAATTAGTCTTCAACAATGACAAAAAGAAATCTTAATAAAAGGCTGGGGTTTCTGCAACCATTATTATAATTTTCTAAAGTAGAAAAACTGATTAATCATTAATAGTCTTAATATTCTGTTCCTTGTTTCAGGACTGAAGGAAGAAGTTTTCACTCTCCCCCTCATCCCTTTTCTTTGAGGCAAAGACTTCTGCCACTGTTACATCAAAAAGGAAATGACATATTGTCTCTTAGTTAGGAGGATGATTCAAAAATACCTTTCCTCTCTTCTTTTTGGCTCACATTCTGTTTTTCCAAAAAAGGTTCAGGGCTCCTCTTCTAGAACCTTCTTTTCCAAGTTCTCAAAGTGGAAGGAGGAAGAGAGAGGATAGAGGGATAAGTGTGCACAGCACAGGGATGACACAAGGACAAATGTAACACTTCCAAGTAGGTATGAAGCATTTGTAAATATTGCTGCTGCCAGGAAAGGAAGAAGGAGGCCTGGGTAGAATTATTAAGAACATTTATACTCCTGATTTGGATTCCTAGGCCTCTCGGGAACAGATCTGTCCCCATGAAGCGGGTCTGTGGAAAGGGGAATGCCTCTGGCTAGTGATCACTCTCCATTCCTGCTAAGTTCCCACTCATCATCTTCTTCAAGCTCACCCGTTGTTCCAGGTAGTGAGAGGCCAGGCCTCAGTTTGTAGCTCTAAGCTCTGGCCAGAAAGAATTGATCTGTCCCTTTGGCACAGTAATTTACAAGCCAGGCAGTTCCTGAGGATTCTGAGCACCAGCGCCTCTCCTGACCCACACCCAAATCCCCACCATCACCCAGTGCCATGCTCTCACACATCCACACCACCAGCACAACTTGGCTTTCATTCCTTACACATATAGGGAGAGACTACCGACCGTGTCAAGATTTCTTAAAACAAAAGAAAAAAGGAGGGGCGGGATTCTGTTGCTTAAAAAAATTTGGAAGTCATTTATTTAGGGGTTTAACTTTATTTCAGGGAGAACTGAAATATCTATAAATTTGGATTCGGAAGAGGAATATTTTTTGTAATGACCATTTAAAATATTTTGTATTTCAATTTGCTCTGAAAGACCAAGGATGAGATTTTTTTCCTGTTTTTATTTTATGAAGATCTTTGGTCACCTGTGCAGTTGAGCAAAGGGCTTTTTGAGGGAAACACACACACACACATACACACGTAAAATGCAGAATATTTACTGGGGCCTCATATTGCCATTAGTGGACTCTTTGACTATCTAAGCAGTGCCTTTCCCTATCTATATCTATCTATCATCTATCTATGTATCTATCTATCTACCTGTATATCTATATATTTATGTATTATTCTTTTGGTGTTGATGTTGCTTTGCTCTGTTTTGTGTTCTGCATCCAGAAAGCACTGCTTCAGATTTCCTACATGACTGTTTCTTCTCTCTGCCTGAGCCCACTGTGGACAAAGCATTCATGTCCAGAACTGCTGGAGGCTCAGTTGGGCAGGACATATTCTTTGCCCTCAGGGAGCATAACCTGCAATGACAGCCAACAAGTAATAAGAAACAGGACATTTTTGTTAGTGACCATGTCCATATGACCAAGCAAATGTAAGCCTGATCTGTATTGAAATCTCAAAACAAAATGAGGGAATGGTTGTTTCTGTGAGAAAAAAAAAAAAAGGTAATGATGCTGATATTTGGCACTGTGTTCCCTATAATAAGACATTTAATTAAATCTTTAAATGTGTATGGAGAACAAAATATGCACATCAGAATAAAACACATCAGGCATAACCAAAACTATAATTATATCAGTCCTGTTGCCTGAGCTCACCTTTGTTGCTCTGCCAAGAAGCAATGGTTTAAAACTTTCTAACCATCTGTTTAAAAAAAAAAACAAACAGCCTATGCTGTACCTCTGCAAATCTCTGTAAACCTTGGGAATGCTTTGGCTACTGATACAACAGCTGCCGAGTTACTGGGCTGCACGCTGTCTCATCTAGAGGTAAGTTGACAGCTGCTGCTCTGTGGTTCTTTCCATACTTTTGTTGAGCATCTACTCTATGCAGGGCCCTGTGGTGGGCCCTGGAGATACAGAGATAAAAAGGGCATTAAAGAGCTGTCCTCAAAGCATTCCCTATCTTGTGTGGGTAGCAGATACAGAAAGAGAAAACAACAAGGTAGTAAGAGCCCTGAAGAAGGGAAGCAAGGACCATTATGGGAACACATAGGAGAGGTGTCTGTGGTTTAGAGTTGTCTTGTGGTAGAAAGTTGTCCCCTATGTGAGCCCCCAGGAATAAATATTGTAGACCCTTCATGCCTTCAAAGGCTAGCATGGTCTGTGGGACCATTTTACCAAGTAACTCCAGATTAAAATATTTCTGAGTGCTTATTTCAAATGTTTGCTTGTTTATTTGTGGGTGTGGATGTGTAAGTATGTATATCTGTGTGTCTCCACCTTCTTTGCCCAGATATCAATTGTCTTCTGTTACTGCTCTTACTTTGCCAGGGTTTGGAAACACTGCCTGCCCACTTCTGAGGTAATGAATCTGATCTGTTATTGGTTGGGAAACTGAGCAATCACAATTAAAAAAAAAAAAAAACTTGTTTGTGAAATGAAAAATAAATAGGCTTGAAATGACTGTCTTCATTATGGGTAATCCATAGCAACTTAAATATATGGTCATTGTTCAAAGATTTTTTTTAAATTTTATGTTCTAAATAACTGAGGCTTTTGAGGATGTAGCCTCCAGATACGTGAGGTGTTTACTAATTGTGAAGCTATAGGAGTCAACCTTGTCCTCATGAGGTGACCCCTCAGGGATGTGTGCAGGCATCACTTACTCCTGATACTCAGGATACTGCAGACATTATCCCTCCACCTCAGTGCAGGCCTTCCCTCCTTCCTTCACCATGTCCCTTATCTTAATCTAGAACCTCCATAATTTCTTGCCTGAACCACTACAATAGCCTTATAACAGGTCTTTCTATTTCCATTCCTGCTCCTGCAATACATTCTTCACATAGTGGCCAATGTGATCTTTAAAGTCTGAAATCAGATGCTATCACTCCTTTCAAATCCCTTCAGGGGTTTTCTATTGCTTTTAGAGTAAATGTAGTACTACCATGGTCTACAAGATCCTACATGATGATTCCTGCCCACCTCTGCAGTCTCCTTCCTTATATTTCCCCCTTGCTCTCTAAATTCTAGCCTTGCTGATCTTCTTTTGATAACTGGAATAGCCAATTTCTATCCTACCTCAGGACCTTTGCACTTGCTGTTCTTTCTACCTCAAATGTACAATGTCTACCTCTTTTCTTAAGTCTTCTAAATCAAGTCTTGGCAAAATGCCACCTTATCAAGGGAGCCTTTGCTGAACACTCTGTTAGGATAACCTCACCTCACCATTTTCTTCCACCTATTCTTTTACATCCCCTTGGTTATTTCCTTCATTATATTTTTATCTCTATATGAAATTATCTTGTTCATTTATGTGCTTACATATATACTTTGTCTGCCCCAGAAGAATATTTCTCTTCTTCACTGCTCTATCCTCAGTACTCACAAGGGATTCAATAAATATTCATCAAAAACATAAACAACCATAAGGAACAATGCACTTTGTTGGAGAAAGCCTTCATCTCCCACCATCTACATTTATTTCAGTAATACAGCACCTGCTATCATTCCTCACCAGACAGAGCAAGTAATAATATATTCTGCTCCTCTCTGCTATGCAATCACTATTTGTTTATGGCTCCCAAAATAAAGAAAATTTCAAAGCCAACACCAGAGTCCTTAACTAAGAAATAACAGTGTTCAGTGGCTCAGTGTCTGACAGATATAACCTGGACTCTGTTGCAGGGGCCCGAGTGGCTGCCAACAGCCGAGCCGAGGCTCTTGGCTCTCTGCCTTTGCACGTTTCCGCCAGCCTTATTGCCTCTGCACTGAATTTATATTTTAATATAGGACGCCAGCAACGCATTTGTGTAATAGGAGCACAGAGAATGATTTTCCTTTTCCAGGCCAGAAGCTTCATTTTCCCTTCCCACCTTCTAATTTAATTTTCTTTCCCTCTTACCCAACCCCAAGTTCCCTCCTGTGACAAATATATCTTCTTTTGTAATTATTTTACTTTCTTTTGTCCTTGTCCTACCATCTACCTCTGTGATAGGACTTCTCGCCACTGTTTCTTCTAAGGCATTTCATTTGAGGTTACTCAAGAAGCAGCGCCTGAGTGCTAGATGAGCTAAGAGGAGGTCTAACTGAATTTGCTTAAGGGATTTTCTCTATAGTATGAAATAACTCCTCCAGTGGCCTGTGCTGGGGAGCTCCTTCCTTATGATTTAGGCTTCAGTTCGTTTATATCACCATTAACATGTGCATGCATCCAGAGGGTTATTTTGCCCTTTTCTTCTTTTATTAGTTATTATCAACTACTGGCTTTCCTATGAAAAACCAGAAATTTCTTTTTAAAGTGAGGCAGACCAGAGAATGAGACCTTCCTATATGTACAGCACCATAGGCAGAGTTTTGGAACATAGTTTGTGCCCCAAAATGACTGATAAATGAAGGAGTATTTTGAGCCTGACAAGTAATGGGCAGCTTAAATTACTGAGATAAATGGAGAGGCCAGTGGCTTTTCTAGTGGATGGTGGAGACTAGATCTTGTACAATTCAGGGTGGAGAGGCATAGTAAGAGCATGGTAGACCTAGAATCTTTTAATCTAGTTGAGAGAGACAAATCTGGCAGTAACATAGACTAAATCTGTGTTTCAGAACACATTGCAGAGCTGATGAGTAGAGGATATTAGATTCCTGATAGGGCTGGCTTCATAGGAGCGTAGTCTATGCAGTCAAACTGATCCCTGTATGCAGAATGTCTTCACACTTAGTTAAATGCTCTGCTGTTGCCATCTTGAAATTCATAAGAATTTTTGAACAAGGGATTCTGCATTTTCATTTGGCATTGGGCATCACAAATTATGCAGCCAGTCCTGCTTCCTGGCTTTGCTGGCATTTCCCCCATTCTGCATACCCATAGATGCTCTTGTAATTCTGAGAGATAGTAGAACAGAAACCCTCTGCGCATGTCGGAAAGTTTGATTAAAACTCTCAACTGAAACGCTATGAACATGTGTGTTTGTACCCTTACAGTTCCCTTCACATCTAAGGGGAACAATGAGAAAGGGACATGTTGTAATTTGGGGAAGTAAGAGGTCTGTTTTTCTCTTATTCCTATTTGTATGCATTTGTTCATTCTTTCATGAAGCAGTTACTGTGTCTAATATGTCCTAGGGACTATGCTAGAAGCTGAGAATAAAAACAACTAGATATACTAGATATGGTATTTGCCCATAAGGGGCATTCAAGCAAGGAATAATTTTTAAAAAATAATTATTATAATAGCTACCATTTGTGCAATGCCTATCATGGAATAGCCATTGTTTTAAGGGTTTTATATATTAACTTAATTCTCGTAGAAGCTCTTTGAAATTGTTACTATTTATGTCCCCACTTTACTGATGAGAAATGTAAGACACAGATAGGTTACATAAACTGTATGAGATTCCACAGCTAGAGAGTGGTGGAGCCAGTATTCAGAACCAAGCAGCTTAACTCCTTTGACAGTGCCCTTAGTTATTAAGTGTAACAGATGTTAGGGGTGCTATGAGGGAAGTAAATAAAGGTTATGTGTGGTAGGGTGCTGTCCTGAGGAGGGAATGGCTAGTTCTATCTTGGATGGGAGCTGGAGAGAAAAGGGCTTATTGTAATCATCTTGCTTGAAATGGACTGTGAAGCATGAGGAGGTGGCCCATCCACTGAGGAAGAGGATCTACTGGGATAAGGAGGGAGGGGGCTTGACTAGGTAGAGAGCAGCATGTGGTCAGAGAGTACACTGAAGCCTTGATAAGGCAGCTCCCAGATCTTTGTGTCTAAGGACCTTGGAGGTTTTATCTAGGTGATGGCAAGTCGTTAAACATTTTAAGCAAAGGCTTGACATGATCGGATGAGCACTTTAGAATATTCTCTCTGACAGCAGTGTAAATGGTACAATCCATGAATGAAAAACCACAGTAGAGATGAGTAGAGGGCTATTGTAATGGTGTGTTAGTGACTATGCAGGCCTTACCAAAGGCAATGGCTGGCGGGTAGAAAGGAGGAAATGAAGGATAAGAGATGTTTATTGGCAGCCTGATAGGATTGGGGAGTTGACTAGTGTTGGGACAGCCGAGGAAGGGATGGAGCACAGGATGTCTCTGGGATGTCTCAGTGCCCAGTGCCTTCCATTCTGACCCATTAACCTTGCTTCCCCTAACCAGCCTTCTCTAACATGCTTTTTCACCAGGACTCAAGAGGGAAGGGCAGGATAGAGAGGGAGTTACAATAAAGAATTGAAGTTTGAGGGAATTTCCTGACATCCAGTGGTTAGGACTCCGTGCCCTCACTGACGAGGGCCCGGGATCAATCCCTGGTCAGGGAACTAAGATCACACAAGCCACATGGCAGGGCCAGAAAAAAAAAAAAAAATTAAGAAATGAAGTTTGAGAAAAGGGAAAATATCAGTAGCAGAGGAGAAAGAGAAAAGGAAAAAGCTTCCAGAACACAAAACAAACAAAAGGACAGGATAGTATACTGAACAAGTTTTTAATCTCCCATATGCCAAATGTAAGGTAAACTTCTGAAAATAATGTATATATATATATATATATATGTAAATAAAACCGAGTCATCTTTTAACAGTAGAACTTAGAGGGAGAGATAAGTATGTCAGCACAAGAAAGACTTAGACTCTTAGAAAGACTCTTAGAAAGAGTCCTACGTCTGTAAGCTACCCTTGGTTGGGGCAAGCTTGAAGGTGATAAGAAGGAAATGCATAGACAGCAAATCACAAACTGTCAACTAGAAAGAGAGTAAAATTATTTAGTTACATGTAAATTGTTAAAAAGAACATACAGGTGCATAATTTATGTAGATTTGTATTAATGACTAGACAAACGAACATAAATTTTCAGAACACTAATAACTCAGAAGATACATGTTGATTGAATTCAGCATGTATTTTTGGAGCATTTACTGTGTGGTATGCCTCATGCTAGCTATTGGAATGTAAAATCCAGTCTGTACAAATTAATAACACATACAGACGTACACATTATACATGTTGCACTCAGGTACTTAAAATCTAGTATGAAGGTAAATTATAGATAATCAGGTATGTGTACTAAAGCTAGAGAGATCATTAAAGAAAGACATGTTATAGATTCTTTTAAGAATGCAAGAACTCATGAAGTTGGGTATGAATCAGAAAAGTTCCTTAAAAGAGGTAATATTTTGAATCAGCCTTGAAGGATGGGTAGGCTCTCAGCAGGCAAAGATGTAGGACTTGTGTGCAGCAAAAGGAAAGGCATAGCAGTTAACAGACTGGGGACAATAGTGTTCAGTTATTTACATCATAGAAAATATTGAATTATAGTAAAAGATCATTACTAGTTTTAGTGAAATATTAGAAGGCCTAGAAGGCTAAGATGAGTGGTTTTACTATCAACGATTATGCATTAATGATTTTTTGGGCAAGGGATTATGATGTGTGGTTTCAGAAGAAATTAGGCAAGGAACAGGAAGGTTGGAGAATTGATTAGATTACAGGAAAGCAGACTAGATAGGAAATAATGGTCCTATAGTTCAAATGAAAAGTGGCTGGCAGTGGAAACAAAAAGATGATGAATTTGAGAGAGATTTCAAAGCAGAATTAGCAGAATTGGAAATTGAGTGAAAAAATATGGGGGTGGAGAGTGAGCAAGGAGACATTGTCAAAGTTGACAGCAGATTGGAGACTGTATGGTCCTGAGGAAATTGATGCTGTTAACAAATCATATTTCCAGATCTACTCCAGGAATAGATGAGCTTGTGAAGTTTTCAGCAAAATTGATCATGGAACCTCCTTTCCTTTATTCTTATCAAAATGAAAGTACAAGAAAAGCTATTTATACCTTTGTAGTGTGTTCAAATACAATATTAACCTCATCAACTCAGGGAAAGCCTCTGAAAAAAATGCTACATTCATTTTTTTTATCAAAGAGGGGAAAAAAAGATGATGCATCTTCTGCACTAAAATTCCTCTATGACTGTCATTTCAGAGCTGGGTATAGCTTTAGATTTCCAAAAGAGAAATTAATAGGGCACATAATACTTTGCTCAGAAAAAGGCTACCCATATATTGCCATAGCCTGTGTGAGTATAATTCTCATTGACAAGCCAAGATTGAGAAATGTATACAAGGCAGATTACACAGACTCAGCCTGTTTTTCCAGCTATTTAACTGTTCACATCAAGGGCTGTGTTTATTTGCATGGAAGTGGAATGGGCCCAAAGAACCTGAAATCAGCATAGCTGCATGTCTTGCTGTGAGAAGTACATGCAGGGGCTGGTGAGGCTTTTCCCTGAGACTCATACTCCTAGATCATTAAACCCACATAAACCTCAGAGAAAGACTGAGAATACAGAATGTGGGACATGAGGTAGAAAATTATCTAAAGCAGTGGCAGGAACATCTGGCAAGATCAGAGCGTGATAGAATGCCCAAATTGCTTTTTGATGCTGACCTGCTAGAAGAAGAAGAAAAATAGTCCCAGGAAAAAGGGGAAAAAAATCAAACTCATTTTGAGATTTTAGGAAAATGAAAGTTTATATTTCTAAAGTGATCACAATGATCACTTTTAATAATAAGATTCAAATAGGAAAATTACTTATTTGGGGGGATTTCTGAAAAATAAAATGAGAACAAAGTAACTAGCCAACCCAATTAGTAAACACAGCAAGTTGCTATATTTCCTGCCCAATAACAGATGCAGGCCTTAGGGGAGCTGCACGCTGCCTTCCAGATCATTGAACAAATGACTTCTGCAGTGCACTAATTATGCTGAAAGAGTTAAAAAAAAAAGCATCTAAATATGTTCTACACCCAAGGAAATTTTGGGTCTCAGGGAAGCTCAGCTGTGGGAAGAACCAAACTATGACTATTCCTGAAAACCCACATGCCAGCATCCTGTCCCATCACCATCCTGTCCCATCACAGCAATGCATGATGTTTATTCCTCTCTGTCCATCTTGTTTGCCATGTCCATGTTGGTGGCCTGCCTCTAATATGGGCTTCCACATAAACCTCAGTGAAGGTTAAACTTAGTGAAGGTTAAATCATTCTTATGTGTTTTGTCCTGAAAAATCCTTTGGCATGAAAGTCAGTGATACCGATTGCATGTTGACAGCAGGGGAGCCTATGACTGGGTTTTAAAAGGGCTCAGTTGGATGGGAAAGGAAGTTAGGACAGGTATGTATATAATGTAAATATAAGGGAGTGTGATAATCTCCATGAAAGAAGAAAAAAGTGGAGTCTTTGGAGGCTTAAAAGATAGGAGGGATGATATCTAACTGTGAATGGGTTTTAGATCAGGTTAGAGGGTGGGCAATCAGAAAATGACAGTATTTAAGGTGACCTGGACTTTTGACAAGCAGATTTGGAAGGAGAGCAGATGTGCCAAGAGGACAGAAGAGCATGAAGGAGAAAAGGCAAGGAGGTAGGAAAGAACAAGGATTGTTACTGTCTCCTGGCTGGAGTTGGGCTGGGAAACAGGTAAGGAGTACCAGGAAAGAAAGACTTATTGGGACTTTGTGAAGGACTTTGAATGCCAGTGTGAGGATATTACATTTAATTTGGTAGGCAAAGGAGAGCTGCCAGATGTTTGTGCATAAGAGAGTGACATGACTAAAACTGTTTTACAAAGATTAATTTGGCAGTTGTCTTTGGTTAGATTGATGTTGCAAGAGGCTGGGACTTGGAAAAAATTGGTTAATAGGCTTTTACAATTGTGTCATCTGATCAGTAATTTAAAAAATCTTATAAATATTAAAAATTTCCTGTAGTCCCACTGATATCTGTTTAAAAGACTCCAAAAGAGTATAAAGAACATTATTAGCTTTTTCTTTCTTTCTTTCTTTTTTTCAAAGAAAGAAAGTTGTGCTAGGAGAACCAGTACATGAAGTTGAAAGGTTGTTTTCTGGGAAAGGGGCTGGGCCCTCCAGCCTCCTGTCTGCACATTAGCTGTGGAAAGAGTTCGGACTGGATTCATGGCTTCCTGTTCTCCTTCTGTCATTGCATCGCTGTGTGACTTTCAACAAGTCATGTCACCTCTTTGGGCCTCAGTTTTCACCTCATTTATGAAATGAGGTTTGGGCTCCATGACCTACCTCTAGAGTCATTTTCATATTTCACTCTTTCAGTTTTTTTTTCTTTTTTTAATAGGAACAAAGGGAATTGCAATGGATAAAGGATTAATGTCTGTCTACATTTTCTTCCGCCTATTTCACTGACTCACCAAGAATTCTAGAGAGGAGGATGAGTTGAACACTTCACTTCCTGCGTGGATTTAATGTAGCATGAGCTTGTTTCATTTCTTGCAACAGTTTAAATGCCATCTTTAATGTTTTCTTGTCATGCTACTGTTGCTGTTTTTCCCTGTTTCCAAGAAACTAAACTGTTGCAGATGTCTGTTCCCATCTTATAATGAATTAAGGATACATTAAGGATATAGTTTCTTCTTTATATTTAAAAAGACTTAGAATACCAATTTAAATAAATTAGCTGTGGTGTAATATTGGTATGTCTTAGTTTTATCTGCAAGCGAATAATTTAAATCAGCTAGCTATGAAGTGTAATACTTTAAAGATGTGAATGCAAGATAGCTACCACATGCAATAAGAACAGAGGCTATTTAAATTAATTAATTAAATTATAACAGAACATAGCTAGCATTAGGCAACCAATGGTAGTATTTCCAAGACTAATTTATAGCTCACAGATTGCCTAATTTTTCTTAACTGGGGAAGTGATATGGTTTATAATTCTTATATTTTTTCTTTCCTTCTTTATTTATATTTTTTTCTGGAGGCTTCCAGATAGTTTTATAAAAGGCTTGTGAGGATAACATTATTAATATGTATTTCAGTGAGAATCTTCTTGAGTTGTATGTAATTTCATCCATGTCAGTTTGGTCAGACAGATAAATAAATCAAATATTCTTAACTCTACTCCCTTGTCACTTTTCTGATTCTATTTAGAAAATCATCAACTGTTTCTGGATATACTCTTAATATGTTTAAACAGTATTCAGCAAACAGAGTTTGAGTCATTGGGGGACTGGGGATACCACTGTTAGAAGTACCACTCCCCTTTTCTTTAATTTTGCAGAAAAATGGACAGGTGAACTACGGTGGTAAAGAATTAGGGTAAAAGAATGACATTAATACATTAGGAACAATATCCTTGATGTGAGTTTTAGAGGTAAGCTAATGTGAACTGTTTTCTGAGACGTGGACAAGTATTTTGACGTTGTAGAAAATGGAAAAGTTTTGCCTCTTTCCCACCCTAACCCTCGCTCAGACACACATACCACCATTGCTACCACCCTAGTACTTTTGCTCATATTGCAGTAGAATAAGCAAATTTGGATTTATTTATTGGTTTTAGTGTATTTGATTAAGTGAGGATATGTGTACCTTTACTCATGCTTCTACATCTTCTCCCAGGTAGCATTTCCAAATGGGTCTTGGTCTTTCCCTTTCCTCTTTGAGAAGATACAAAAACCATGTTTGTTTCAAGTTACAAATCATGAACCGTTTACTAAATAATCTGTTATGCATTATTTATGAATTAGCTAACACGTCAGTATTTTAGTTATTGATTCAAACTTAAGAGCAATTGTTAACTAGTAAAATAGTAAGGTAATTAAGAAGTATTCATTCAACTTGCCTGACCTAGTCACCTAAATCTGCCTCAAAAATCTTGGAATGTTTAACGTAATAAAATAAGTATTTAAGGAGTCTACAGATACAAATCAATCGACTTTTAACAGAGTTACCAGTTTGAAAAGCTCAGTATAAAATTGAAAAAACTTAGTGTTAGGACTATGGACTTTGATTAATATAAAGGATGATAGAAATATCTTTGAAATTTAGTGTGATTATTTTTTCTTGTAGCTAGATAATATAGCTTTGGCAATTGAATTTATATTAGCATCTATATCACAATACATTCAAATTATGAAGTCTCTTTTCTGTTTATAGCCTGTAGATCAATGTTGTCTAATAGAACTTTCTGTAGTCATAGAAATGTTCTATATCTGCTCTGACTGGTATGCCAGCCACTAGCTACATGAGGCTATTAAGAACTCAAGATATAGCTAATGTGACTGAGAAACTATTTAATTTTACTTAATTTTTATTAATGTAAATTAAAATTTAAACAGCCATCTATGATTAATTGCTACCATTTTGGACAGTGAAGCTAGAGGATGAATACTAGTATCACCAGAAGAAAGATAAGGGTTATCTAGGATTTTCATATATGAGTAAAAACTTAGTGTCTTTATTTTCATAAATTTGAATTTAGAACATAATAGCTATTAACTGTTACAAAAAAGGAACTTATTCAAATGGAATATGTCAAGTATGATTATTTTTAATTTCAGGCATTTTTAGAATAGGACACTATAAAATTTATTTTACCCAGCTCTTTGCAAAATTTTTTCCTTGAAATTTTATCATCAATGAAAAATTGAAACAAAAGATATTCAGAAAAATCTGTTGCATCAAAGGTTATTATTTTATACAGGGTACTCTTGATAATATTTTTTTCAGAGAGATAGATACTTAAGAGCTTCTTTTTGTTATTGAAACTAATGTTTACCAAATTTTCTCTCAAGGATATATACCATTGTGGGCCACATTCCTCTAGCTATTCTAGAATTGGTCTCTGAATAGTGACTTAATCATTTGGAATTATTTTTATTAGTTGTTTTTATGACTCTCAGCTTACAAACTTGTCATATGGTTTGTTTTTAGAGATTTTAAAGTGACCATTATAACTGTTGAATTTTCAAATCATTTTCTAAGACTGTGCTGATGAATCATAATCTATCCTTCATTTTCAAAAACTAGCTGCTGCCAAAAATGGCAAAACTATCCCAGTGGGAGACAAAAGTAGATTTTCCTCGGGATCTCTTGAAACTCACTGTCTGGGGAACAAAAACATTTTCATGAAATTGGTTCATGAGGGCTTCCCTGGTGCGCAGTGGTTAAGAATCCACCTGCCAATGCAGGGGACATGGGTTTGAGCCCTGGTTCGAGAAGATCCCACATGCTGCGGAGCAGCTAAGCCCATGTGCCGCAACTACTGAGCCTGTGCTCTAGGGCCCACGAGCCACAACTACTGAGCCCGTGTGCCACAGCTACTGAAGCCCACACACCTAGAGCCCATCCTCCGCAATGAGAGAAGCCACCACAATGAGAAGCCCGTGCACTGCGATGAAGAGTAGCCCCCAGTCGCCGCAACTAGAGAAAGCCCGCGTGCAGCAACAAAGAACCAACTCAGCCAATAAATAAATAAATAAATAAATTTATTTTTTAAAAAAGATTGGTTCATGAGTAAGCCAATGTCATCAAAAGTGATGTCTTCTTTCTTGCCTTTCTTTCTTTACTCTGATTGCTATGGTTTTAAGCTGAATGTATTATATGGAAACATTTGCAATTTGTGATTTTCTAGTATATTAACTTGAGAGCCAAAGTCTCATTATTTGCAGCATTGCATCATCTCACCTAGCATGGCTTTTGATGTTGTTGTTTGTAGCAAATGAGTTCATTGCAGCCCTTGGTACAAAACCTCTTGCTTTTAAGGCTATTATTCTTTTACTCATGATTTTCTTAATAGCAGCTTGAGTTTTTTCTAATTTTTAAGATTACATGTCACTTAATTTGCATACTTTTTTTGTCACGAGGACTCATGCTTTAAGCTTTCAAGCAGCTGGCTGTACTTTTCATCCAGGTGAGACTTTTTATCTGCTGCCTGTTCAGCAAAAGAATCGTTCCTGAAAATCTGTATGCATTGTCTGAATTCTTCCGCTGTCTTCCCATGAGGCTTTTGTTGATGTTGTACCTGAATCCAGTATTTGTCCTTTGAACTTCTCCTTTTATATCTCCGTATCTTTCTCTTTTACGTGAATGCTTGCTTCTCTTCTTTTCAGATACTGCTCTCATCTTCTATCATTTGCATAGCTGGGAGTTTACGCAGTGAAAAGTAGTTCTTATTGACTTGAGCCTGTCCTGCCTGAATAAGCAACCTTCCTGAAGCCCCAGGGTCATCTGAACCGGCTTGGATTCCTCACCTCTGAGATAATCTTGCTCTATAACACGCTCTTCTTAGTGAAGACTGTTTTCTGTTCTTGTTTATAGATGTGAGGATGTCATTTGGCATTAACCTTAGGGTGAGCTCACTCATCGGGAGGGGAAAAAAAACCACAAACCCTCTTTCTTATTCTTTCATTATTACTGAGTTTTTCTGCCTGCAATTCATATGAATTTCCACACATTTCATGAATTTTAGGTTTTGCCTTTTAACAATAGTCATTGAGCATCCAAGCTGTGCAGAGCAACATATTAGCCTTGTGATTGGTTACATATGAAGGAATCTATGTAAATATGCACATAAAGAAAGGAGTTAGAGGGCAGCCAAATGAGAATTTTAAACATATATTCACTCAATATGTAAAACATTGTATAGTTACTGTCTAATAATATTGAGGAGAATCTTAGAGATACTTTAAGCCACATCATTTTTTAGGAAAGTAATTTGTTTGGGACCTGACATAACTTTCAAATTTTGTCTTAAGAAGTTAAATGTAATATGTTAGTTACCTAATGAAGTCAAGGCACTTTGTGGAGCATTATATAAGTAATTATTATTACTTTATAAGCAATTTTAGGAGTCCTATAATCCTTTTCTTTGTTTATTTTAATTACAGTGGTAAGGGGCATATCTGACTTGTAGACTATCTTGTTGCCTTTTTTTTTTTAAGTCCTCTAACCAGGAGGATCTAATTATTTCCTTGCACATGGACCAAATCCTCAGACTAGAGTTGATCCAATGTTAATTAGGTTGGCAAACACCATCTCTAAGTTCTTAAAAATTAGACTTCAAGAATAGCAAAATGATCAATAGACAATTACCTTTTTAATTAACAAATACTTCTCAAATTAAAAAGAAATATTCTTTATTCAAAGACTTAGCTTTAGTTATCATTAAAAAAGAAAAAAATAATTTAGGTTTAAAGGAAGAGCCATGTAACAATAGGTTGTAAAATATCCAATGAAAGGTTATTTGAAACTTGGGAATCCTTAGATAAAGGCTTTTAGCAAGTTTCTATTAGACAACTCCCTTTGAGTCATGTATGCATAACTAATCCCTTTATCTCCAACCTCTTCATGTCCTGTTTAATATTGCTGGTTTAAACATCTGTACCTTCATTGCTTTAAAAAAAAAGACGACTCTGTTAAGATGTTGAAGAAATCAATCTCCATTTCAGACTTTATCAGACTTGTATAATTATAGTTGAAAAAGTCTTCAAAATTCAATAAATTCTTTTTCTAAACTTAGAAAAGTTTTTTTAAGAGTGTATACCAAAAATTCTAGAGAACTTGAAAAATGCTGAAGGTTAAAAAGAGGCAGGAGTTGTTTGAGGAGGATTTTCTTTTTTCTAGACAAAGGAAATGAGAGAAAAATGCATGTCTTTAGAATAAACTATGTTTCTTGGTTACTTATGAGACATGCCTGGGAAAACGAACAAAGGCAGAGCCAGTCAAGTGTAATTGGGAAGCTAAGCTATTTTGGAAGGAATTACCAAGTCTACACAGACAAGGAGAAAAGTATTTCCAGGGAAGCGCTTAAATGGCTGACATTCTCTCCAAAGGATTAGGAAAATTTTCAAGGCACAGAGCTAATGTTTTCCCCTGTTAGCATCATGAATAGAGAACAGTAATGTTTTTTAAAGTGATGAATATGAAGTTCTAGAACCCCTAACTGTACTATAATTATTCATAATCTTACCTGATTTTCTTTAATTTTGGAGTAAGTCTGCTATATTTAAGGAGATAGAACCAAAAAAAAAAAAAGAGAGAGGAAGGAAAGAAAAGAAAATTTTATTAAAATATGTGTGGATGGCAGAGTTTCTGCATCAAGTGGTTCAGTATATTCCTTTCAGGTAGTTCCTACTGACCTTAGATACTTAGAGAACACCCCCCCCCCACCACCACCAATTTTGTGCAGTAATCAATTTAACAGCATTCTTATTTAATATTATCATCCTTCAGAATTTCTTCTTTTCCATAGAGGGAAGCTCAATCCATTGTGAGGTCTATCTCTGCAAGGGCATCTGTCAGGTACCAGCATTCTTTAAATTTCCTTTCTTACATGTTAACCTGATGTAGAACAATATCCTTCTGACATGCCTTGCTTAAATTTTATTTCAAGTGTCATAAACCTCCTTGACTTTGTTACCCCAATTAACACTGCATGCTAATATTAGAGTTGTTGAAGGTTGGGGAGGAAGACTGTTCGGAGAGATGAGACTTGAGAGGTGTCGTAAGGAAGAGGTGTGGTTTGGTTGAAATTGGTCCGGATGGGGAACTTCAGATAAAATTCCAAGATAAGAGCCAGTAGGTAAGTTGCCTTCTCAGGACTTAAAATGTGGTATGACAATTTGGCCTTCTCAGTGATCTTTCCGATTGGTAACTTCATAGATAGTTTTAGTTTCAATGATTGGAGAGAGACAAGTCCATTCTGAAAGTGGTTACTTTATATCAAATGTGTGGTTCAAATCATTATTATTAGCAAGTATTTATTAACTGATCACTGAATAAGGAGTATTCTGTTAAGTAAGCAGGCAGGGGATTCTTACATGTGGAGAATACAGATTCTTTGTTTTGAAAAAGATTGTTTATGATGCTATTTGTTCATCCTAAGTGTAGATTTTAAAAAAGTCTTAAGGGTTAACTTTTCTTTCCTTTTTTTCTTATTTATTTTGGGACTTAACTTTCCTTTTACTCCTGAACAGCCAAAAACAACAAAAGACTTTGTGCTTGGCTCATATGTTGCTGTGTTTCTGTGTGTGTATGTGTATGTGTGTGTTTGGTGGGTAGTAAATGTTTCTATGAAATATGTATGTATGAAACAAAGTGCCACTACTAGGGAGCAAGGGTTTCACTTCTATCTTTGTACTTCAGAAATGTTGTTTTTTGTCTGGGAGTTATTTTTGAAGTATAATATCATTTGACAACTTAGTAAGTATAGATATTTGTAGTTACCTATAACCATGGTTACAAGAGTAAATCCAGTCCAACTACAAGTAAAATCCTCTGGAATAACAGTTATTTACTTGGGAAATTATTTTCCAGCATGCCTTCAGAATAAGTGAAAGTGGGTTTCCATCTCACAAATTTCTGGTCATTATTTTTCTTGCATTGTACATTAAAATTAAGTTGTGGCACAAAAGTCTTGAAAATTGTTTTGTGGTAATTTATAATTTAAAGATGGAGTTTTAAAATGTTCCTTATTTCATAATGAACTTTAATAATTTTCTCCTTTCTTAAGCCTACAAAACTTGATCCAGGAGCAGATTATTTTACAGCTGGGGTATAAACTTTTGGAAAATGTTTTTTATAATAGAAATGCTGCCATAACTTTAAATCTAGCAGTGAAAGGAGGCAACCTTCAATCTTCATGATTTGCTGACAACATAGAAGTTTGTTTTCAGATGCATCTGCAATGTCTATCTTGAGCAGTCCAGATTGTAGGAAATAAAGTATCTTCCTCTTAGAGAAAAAAAATTCATTTTGCTGAGGGCAGCATCAGTGGAAATGGGTTTAGTATGCTGTACATTTCACTTAGTGCTTCTTGAATTTTGCTAGATATTTTGGTTATAACGTGGGGCTTCCCAAATGGTGGTTGTGCAAACATTTGTTCTGCATTATTTTTTTCCCCACAGTGTCTGGAAACCGTAGCTATGAAGTTTCTAGGAATAGAGTGAAAAATTTCATCTTACTTTCCTTTCAAA
This sequence comes from Kogia breviceps, assembly GCF_026419965.1. NCBI lineage: Eukaryota > Metazoa > Chordata > Mammalia > Artiodactyla > Physeteridae > Kogia > Kogia breviceps. The sequence continues at coordinate 57,213,842 of NC_081314.1, forward strand.
AATTTTGGTGCATCCTAGTCTTGTGGAAAATGCCTGAAATTACTGTGAGATTATTTTATCTGAAGGGATGCTTCTATTGATGGACTATATATTATAAACACTCAGAAAAAATGGCCATAAACTGCAGCAAAAAAAAAAAAAAACGACTTTGGTTTACTTCTCGCCTTGTCATTTTGTGCTTTACATTCAGGTGGAGGCCAGAGAATTCAGTCAGTCAATCATTAGATATTTGAATACCAGCTGGGTGCTTGACTATTTTTTAAAAATTTTTATTGGGGTATAATTGCTTTACAGTGTTGTGTTAGCTCCAGGTGTGCAGCAAAGTGAATCTCTGCCTGTCTAGCAAAGCTCAAGGAGGCAGGGTTTCTTCCAGGTCACTCTGCTCCCCGTGTCCATTCTTTCTCTCTTGAAATTAAGAGACAGGGAAACCAGCTCCCAGATATTTGTGTTCCTCTAATACGGTAGGCTCACTAGGTACACAGACAGGGTTTTTGATAACTACAGAGGGTTCACCTTGAAGGATAGTTTTTGTAGTTGTCTTCCAAAGAAGGATTGGGATGAGATTACTTCAGTATCTAGTCTCAGAGATCTATGAGTCTAAGTGCTTCCGGAAAGATTTTTCGGTAGTGAAAAGTTTGAAGTTCTTAAAATATTCTTAACTTTTGATACCATGAAATATTTGTTATATAAAAGAGGTTCGTGGGAGCTAAAATCTGATAAATGGTGGGGGAGGGGTACGGAGCAGATCATAGCCTTGTAGGCTACATTATGGACTTTAGCTTTTACTCTGTTTGAAATGAGGAGCCTTTGAAGGATCTTGAGTCAAGGATCATCATGAGCTGACTTTTTTTTAGCTCCTTTCAGTCCTAATAATAGTATATCCCGAATTGATATCTTCAAAACATGACAGATTATTTTACCATCCTTTCATACTCTAGTTAAAAACCCTTCTGTGGTGTTCATTTGCTCTTCATATAATATCTTTCGTGGTTTGGCCTCTGCCAATTTTTTCTAGATTTATCTGGTTCCACACTCACCCTTGCTATCTGGACTGCCTTCACTTTGTCCTTCCTTTAACATTTCTAATGTACTTTCACGAGGACAGTTTCCCCTATTGTATGCTCTTAGCCATATATATGTATATCATTAAGGGACAAGATGGGTGTCTACAACTGATCTGATAGGATATGGGAGATTTTGTAAGTTTCTAAAAATAGGTATATTGTAGCCCAGGAGTTCACACTTGGAAGAAACTTTGGAGGTATCTGGTTCACACATTTTCCTAGCATTCCAAAATGGCGACTTGGGTTCTATGTGGACACCTCCAGTGACAGGCAAAGGAATTGCCACCTATGAAGAAAGCCCAGTCCTTTGAACTATTAGAAACAGCTTCTCTGAAAAAAGAATTCCTGGTGAAGCGTATCAGGTAAAGAAAATTAGACTTCTAGGGCCACAACGGAAAGAAACTTCCTGATTTTCCTTCTAGTTCTCATTTAGCAGTACAGTATTTATAGAAAAACAGAAGATATTGGTCTGGATTTACTTTTACTCTTAACCCTTACTGCTCTCCCACAGCTTGTTAAACTTCTTACGCATAATCTACTTCTCTTAGCTTATACTAAAAACGACACTGCAGGGCATTGTTCTGTTGCCTATTTTAGTAGAATTCTGAGATGGTGTGATGAATGACAACTTGTCTAAATAGTTCCCTACTGGAATAAAGACAATCTACTCAAGGCTTTATATTCCAATAAAGGTAACCTTGCCTAAATCCATATTTTTAATTTAAAACATTACAGGCCCTTAAATTTTTCAAATTACTTGTAAAATACATATTTCTTGTTTTTTTAAAAAGCAACCAATACAATATTAGATAAAATAGTAAGTGAAAATCTTCATTGACCTCTTCCATGTAACTAGATAATTTACTGACAATATATGAAAAATATGGTTATAAAACAAAAATTAGAGTTAAACAAAATGCCCATTATATGCCCCATAAAAAAAATGAATATTTAAATAAAATCTCCTCCCTCCCTCATGCTCCCCAATCCCATCCCACAAATATGATTACTATGAACAAATTCATAATCCTCTATATTTACATATGTTGCTGTGCCTCATGTAATATATTCTTACATACATATTACAAATATCTATCATATGAATAAGTATATAATTAACTGTTTTACAGAACGGCATAACATAATAGATGTTATTCAGCAATTTGCTTTTTTTCAGTTAGCAATAAATTATAGACATCTTCCCACATTCCCTTTTCTTTTTTTACTAATTTTTAAAATATATGTAATAGGAGGATTTACCATGGTTCATTTAACCATTCCTGTCTTGAAAATATATTTTAAGATGCATACTAAGTATTATTTTATTTAGTGCATTTATACTTTAGCTTATTTACTGTTGTTAATGAAAACTGTGCTTTAGGAAGATTGTTCTGTCATCAGTGTGCAGGAGGAGTTGAAATTGGGGAAGAAGGTGCACAAGAAGAGCAATAAGATATTTTTTCTCCCTGTGATCATCCCGATCTGAGATGGAGAGAGATAGACTGGGATGGTGCAAAGGAAGGGCTGAAGCTGAGAGCTGGAGGAAGCACAGTCAGGGGAGGGACCCTTGGGATGACAGTAGAACATCTGAGTGGACGTGAAGAAGATGAGAGGGCTTTGTTACACAGTGCAGGAATGTTGCCACTGTGACACATGGATTGAAATTTTCCATCTCTTCTAAAATAAAACACACTTAAAAAAATAAAGTCATCAATAGAGTCCATGAACATTAATTTTGCCTAAAATCCACTGATAGTTATATAATACCATAAATAATAACAGAAAATATCTACAGGCTATTGTATGTTTCCACTTGCCATTTGCTTCTTATACACATACCATCCACTTTCCACAATCCCCCTGTGAGGCAGGCATTGTCATCCCTATTTTATTTTATCTATGTAGCTCAGAGATATTAAGTAATTTAAGTTTATAGGGAGTTATTATCTTTGGAGCTATGCTGCTTCTGCAGATAAGGGCAAGGGAGCTCCTGTTTCCTATATTAATTCTCATTAGTTCTCTAATAAACATGAAATAAGGCATGATGGCAATAGAAGTAGAGTCCTCTGTCTAGTTTTGAAATACAGGTACTATCATTCCACTTTTCTGTTTTGAATTGAAAGTTTGGGTTTATTTTTTCTGTTTGTTAGAAGAGAAAAACAATCACAAAGATCTATGGTGTCTTGACTGTATTTCTAATAGGAGTATACAAGATTTTTCTGAAGAAAATGATTTCAGAACACACTTTCTGCAATGTATGCTCAGGCCATTCAAGGAACTGACTACAATTTGAATTCTCTTCCTTTGTTTGGGTGCTTTCTATACTCAGAAATAGTTTTTCTTTATTATCTTAATTTTTTCATTACTGTTATTGATTGGAAGACATTTTATATCAATGAAAAGCTTAAAATATCATTCATTCGTTCCTCAAAATTATTAGAGACTGTCTATGGGGAGTTCATTGTATAAAAAATTTTTGAAAGGACTGAGTTTTATGTTTAGTAAGATGAGACCCACAATTCTATGGAATTGTTTTACTACTGAGTCTGTTAATAAATAGGTATGGAAGAAGATAGTAATCAAGAACATTAGCCTCCTGATGTGCAATTCCAAGCAAAGGAGAACTGTATTTATTGGCTATGCAAAGACATCAAGGAGGCAGTGTTTTATTCCCAACTTCTAAATTATTTTAATTTGGTATTTGCCAAATTGCCTACCCTAGTTTCTGTATGTCTACTAAAAAGTAAGATGGGACCTTAACAATGGTGTTTATCAATTGGTTGTTTAGTAGGATGTAATTAGTCAGTATATGGAAAAATTGCTGTGTTTAAATTGTATCTGTGATTCCCCCTACCTCACCCCTGATGTCTTGAGTTCTAGGAGAACTCACCCCTGTTGATTTCCAGAACTTCACATTTGGTCATTCCCTTTTGGTACTTCCACCAGTGCCAAAAGAGAAAAGAAAAGAAAGAGGAAAAAAAAAAAAAAATGCTTTCTGTCAACCACCTGTTTCCTGTATAATTAATTAATAGAGCAGTGAAGTGGTCCTGTTACACTTAGAGGTAATATAGAGCCCCAGAGAAAAGTCAGACTCACAGTGCCAGAGTTGGAGGGGAAGGTAAACCCTGAAAGGAAATTATAACCTAGTATAGATTACAAAACTGAGATTCAGAAGTTGAGTATCTTCCCTAAGGTCATAATTTGTCCATGACATTTCTGTCTCTTCTGCCTTTCTTCCTTTTATTTTATTTTATTAACCAGAAAACCCCTCATTCCTCATCTTTAGTGTGTGTGTTTTTTTTAAACTCTTTAGCCTGGGATGTTTTTGGTATAACTAAAAATTTCTAAGTGAAAGAGAATTGAGTTCATGGTATGGAATTTCAGAACATGATTATTGTAAACATTTTGTTCATTTTTGGGACTAGCTGGAAAATTGTTCTATGGGTACTTACTGTTAACTTGACCAAATTTTAAGAATAGGAAGGATATTCATCTTCCAGATAACACAGTGACTCTCATATTTCTATTGGATTCATACACTGTTGGGGTCATTAATAAATATAATGGAAAAGATTACAATAACAAACAAAATTAGAAATCTAAAATAAAGAATTAGGATGAAAATGACTTCCCATGAAAAGAGGTCAAAAGAGGACATTTGGGTGTCTCCTGACAATGCTGTGCTTAAACCAGTGTAAAAAATAAATTCTCCGTTGTTAACTTTATGATTCAAAGTAGAATAGAAGTAAGATAAGCTCTGGGAAAAATTTTTGTCTCATATTAGTCTAACAGTGAATAAGGTAATATAGGTTACTCTGATACATTCATAAGAAAAGTGTTACCTTGGCTGAAGACACATACTGGGTCCTTTATTCTCAAGAAAAGGACTTGACTCACCTATCTTTAAAATCTGAAGGTCAAGGAAAATCAAGAGGCCTATGAGATGTCTTAGCATATTATACATGGACTGTATCTAGGAGCCATTTTATTATAAAATAGCTTTGGAAATACGCAGTTTAAAATATTGAGAATAACTGTAGTTTCCTCCTGCTTTTTCATTTGCTCTGCTATTATAATACATAAAGGAAACAGTAATCACCATGGTCCATAGTTGGTTTCTAAATAACATTCAAATTGAATGACCCACACTTGGTATGAATCAGATAGAAAATAATTTTTTATCACTATTCCTTTATAGGTAAGTCTTTTACATGACTTTGTTTCAGTCACTAGAAAATGGTGAAAGTAACGTTTAAAAAAGGAGTCAAAAAACAGTACCGTATACCTATTTAGGGCTACTAATATAATCAGAATTTGATTTTTATGACCCTTATTGCTTTTACAAGAATTATTTTGTAGTTGAGATATTGGGATACTGTGATGTTATGAGGCATGTCTACATAGCACAGATGTTTGTTCTGAGCTTAGGGAAGCTTCTGTGATGCCTTAAAATGTAGAACTGAGTTATGGGTGAGAAGGCCATGGGGAAATTGCATCACTAGCTATACTATTACGCAAAGACATAAAGATGGTTTCTTTTGTGCCTAGGTCACTATAATATGCACATAGGATATAAACTTTGATGGGTGCTTGTGCTTCTCTGTATCTATGTTTTGGATTTGGCCCTCTGGACCCAGATAAAAATCACTAGAGACACTGTTTCATTCCTTACCTTTCCGCATTTGGAAGTGGAAAGTTGTGAAACTGATGGTAAACTACTCACTGCAGTTGAAGGTATATGCTGTTAGGTATATTGGTAGATTTTAGTAGAGGTGTTTTCTTTCCCTACATCCTCCATAAAACTTGAGATAAGACTTTTTTTTTTCAGCTAGGATAAAATTCTGGTTTTATGCCACTTCATGTTTATCAATACAGTTCCTTTTCTTTGTTTTTCAACAAATGAATAGCTAGGGGAATGCATTTGCTAAAATATTTCTTTTATATACAGTAAAGGTAAAAAACCATGGATGTGCCTCTATTTTGATGTTCCAGGCTGAAGAAGTGTCACTATAGCTGTGAAATGAAGTGGATATAAAATGAGTTTGATGGTTCCATCAACTTAAGTAGCCACATGTTTATTTTATCCTCTAATAGGAAAAGGTAATGCAAAAATTGTTATAAAATTAAAATTACAAGAGGTTGAGGAAGGAACCAAGAGGGCGGAGTAGAAGGACATGCCCTCACTCCCTCTTGTGAGAACACCAGAGTCACATCTAGCTGCTGGATAATAATCGACAGGAGGACACTGGAGCTTACCAGAAAGGGTACCTCACATCCAAAGACAAAGGAGAAGCCACAATGAGATGGTAGGAGGGGCACGATCACAGTAAAATCAAATCCCATAACTGCTGGGTGGGTGACTCACAGACTGGAGAACACTTTTACCACAGAAGTACACCCACTGGAGTGAAAGCTCTGAGCGCCACGTCAGGCTTCCCAACCTGGGGGTCCAGCAACGGGAGGAGGAATTCCTAGAGAATCAGACTTTGAAGGCTAGCAGAATTTGATTGCAGGACTTCAACAGGACTGGGGGAAACAGAGACTCCACTCCGGGAGGGCACACACAAAGTAGTGTGCACATCAGGACCCAGGGGAAGGGGCAGTGACCCCAGGGGAGACTGAACCAGACCTACCTGCTAGTCTTGGAGGGTCTCCTGCAGAGGCGGGGGTTGGCTGTGGCTCACCGTGGGGATGAGGACACTGGCGGTGGAGGTTCTGGGGGGTGCTCCTTGGCATGAGCCCTCCCGGAGTCTGTCATTGGCCCCAGCAAAGAGCCCAGGTAGGCTCCACTGTTGGGTTGCCTCAGGCCAAACAACCAACAAGGAGGACACTCAGCCCCACCCATCAGCAGTCAAGTAGATTAAAGTTTTACTGAGCTGTGCCCATCAGAGCAACACTCAGCTCTACCCACCACCAGTCCCTCCCATCAGGAAACTTACACAAGCCTCTTAGATAGCCTCATCCACCAGAGGGCAGACAGCAGAAGCAAGAAGAAATACAGTTCTGCAGTCTGTGGAACAAAAAGCACATTCACAGAAAGATAGACAAGATGAAAAGGCAGAGGGCTATGTACCGGATGAAGGAACAAGAAAAAAAAGAAACAGAAAAACAACTAAATGAAGTGGAGATAGGCAATCTTCCACAAAAAGATTTCAGAATAATGATAGTGAAGATGATCCAGGACCTCGTAAAAAGAATGTAGGCAAAGATTGAGAAGATGAAAGAAATGTTTAACAAAGACGAGAAGAATTAAAAAACAGAGATGAACAATACAATAATTAAAATGAAAAGTACAGTAGAAGGAATCAATAGCAGAATAGCTGAGGCAGAAGAAAGGATAAGTGACCTGGAAGACAGAATGGTAGAATTCACTGCTGCGAAACAGAATAAAGAAAAAAGAATGAAAAGAAATGAAGACAGCCTAAGAGACCTCTGGGACAACATTAAATGCAGCAACATTCGCATTATAGGGGTCCCAGAAGGAGAAGAGAGAGAGAAGGGACATGAAAAAATATTTAAAGAGATTATAGTCAAAAACTTCCCTAACTTGGGAAAGGAAATAGCCACCTAAGTCCATGAAGCGCAGAGAGTCCCATACAGGACGAATGCAAGGAGAAACATGCTGAGACACATAGTAATTGAACTGGCAAAAATTAAAAACAAAGAAAAATTATTGAAAGCAGCAAGGGGAAAACGACAAATAACATACAAGGGAACTCCCATAAGGTTAACAGCTGATTTCTCAGCAGAAACTCAACAAGCCAGAAGGGAGTGGAATGATATACTTAAAGTGATGAAAGGGAAGAACCTACAACCAAGATTACTCTACCCCGCAAGGATCTCATTCAGATTCAATGGAGAAATCAAAAGTTTTACAGACAAGCAAAAGCTAAGAAAATTCAGCACCACCAAACCAGCTCTACGACAAATGCTGAAGGAACTTCTCTAAGTGGGAAACACAAGAGAAGAAAAGGACCTAAAAAAACAAACCCAAATCAATTAAGAAAATGGTAACAGGAACATATATATCAACAATTACCTTAAATGTGAATGGATTAATTGATCCAACCAAAACACACAGGATCGCTGAATGTATAAAAAAACAAGACCCATATATATGCTGTCTACAAGAGACCCACTTCAGACCTACCGACACATAGAGACTGAAAGTGAGGGGATGAAAAAAGCTATTCCATGCAAATGGAAATCAAAAGAAAGCTGGAGTAGCAATACTCATATCAGATAAAACAGACGTTAAAATAAAGAATGTTACAAGAGACAAGGAAGGACATTACATAATGAACAAGGGGTCAATCCAATAAAAAGATATACCAATTATAAATATATATGCACCCAACATAGGAGTACCTGAATACATAAGGTAACTGCTAACAGCTATAAGAGAGGAAACGGACAGTAACACAATAGTAGTGGGGGACTTTAACACCTCACTTACACCAATAGACAGATCATCCACAATGAAAATTAAAAAGGAAACACAAGCTTTAAATGACACAATAGACCAGATAGATTTAATTGATATTTATAGGACATTCCATCCAAAAACAGCAAATTACACTTTCTTCTCAAGTGCTCACAGAACATGCTCCAGGTTAGATTACATCTTGGGTCACAAATCAAGCCTCAGTAAATTTAAGAAAATTGAAATCATATCAAGCATCTTTTCTGACCACAACGCTATGAGAGTAGAAATGAATCACAGGGGAAAAAAAACGTAAAAAAACATGTCGTCTAAACAATATGTTACTAAATACCCAAGAGGTCACTGAAGAAATTAAAGAGGAAATCAAAAAATACCTAGAGGGCTTCCCTGGTGGCGCAGTGGTTGAGAATCTGCCTGCCGATGCAGGGTACACGGGTTCGTGCCTCGGTCCGGGAAGATCCCACATGCTGCGGAGCGGCTGGGCCTGTGAGTCATGGCTGCTGAGCCTGCGCATCCGGAGCCTGTGCTCCGCAATGGGAGAGGCCGCAACAGTGAGAGGCCCGTGTACCACAAAAAAAAAAAAAAAAAAAAAACAAAAAAAACAAAACCTAGAGACAATTGATAATGGAAACATGATGATCCAAAACCTATGGGATGCAGCAAAAGCATATCTAAGAGGGAAATTTATAGCTATACAAGCCTACTCAAGAAACAAGAAAAATCTCAAACAATCGAATCTGACACCTAAAGGAACTAGAGAAAGAAAAAGAAACAAAACCCAAAGTTAGCAGAAGGAAAGAATTCATAAAGATCAGAGCAGAAATAAATGAAGTAGAAACAAAGAAAACAATAGCAAAGATCAGTAAAACTAAAAGCTGGTTCTGTGAGGAGACAAACAAAATTGATAAACCATTAGCCAGACTCATCAAGAAAAAGAGGGATAGGACTCAAATCAATAAAATTAGAAATGATAAAGGAGAACTTACAACAGACACCGCAGAAATACAAAGCACCCTAAGAGACTACTACAGGCAACTCTATGCCAATAAAATGGACAACCTGGAAGAAATGGACAAATTCTTAGAAAGGTATAATCTTCCAACACTGAACAAGGAAGAAATAGAAAATATGAACAGACCAATCACAAGTAATGAAATAGAAACTTTGATTAAAAATGTTCCAACAAACAAAAGTCCAGTATCAGATGGCTTCACAGGTGAATTCTATCAAACATTTAGAGAAGAGCTAACACCCATCTTTCTCAGACTCTTCCAAAAAATTGCAGAAGAGGGAACACTCCCAAACTCATTCTATGAGGCCACCATCACCCTGATACCAAAACCAGACAAAGATACTACAAAAAAAGAAAAATACAGACCAATATCACTGATGAATATAGATGCAAAAATCCTCAACAGAATACTAGCAGACAGAATCCAAGAACACATTAAAAGTATCATACACCATGATCAAGTGGGATTTATCCCAGAGATGCAAGGATTCTTCAATATATGCAAATCAATCAATGTGATACACCATATTAACAAATTGAAGAAGAAAAACCATATGATCATCTCAGTAGATGCAGAATAAGATTTTGACAAAATTCAACACGATTTATGATAAGAACTCTCCAGAAGGGGACATAGAGGGAACCCACCTCAACATAATAAAGGCCATATACGACAAACCCACAGCAAATATCATTCTCTGTGGTGAAAAACTGAAAGCATTTCCTCTAAGATCAGGAACAAGACAAGGCTGTCCACTCTTACGACTATTATTCAACTAGGTTTGGAAGTCCTAGCTATGGCAATCAGAGAAGAAAAAGAAGTAACAGAATACAAATTGGAAAAGAAGAAGTAAAACTGTCACTGTTTGCAGATGACATGATACTATACATAGAGAATCCTAAAGATGCGACCAGAAAAGTACTAGAGCTAATCAATGAATTTGGTAAAGTTGCAGGATAAAAATTAACGCACAGAAACCTCTTGCATTCCTATACACTAATGATGAACAATCTGAAAGAGAAATTAAGGAAACACTCGCATTTACCATTGTAACAAAAAGAATAAAATACCTAGGAATAAACCTACCTAGGGAGACAGAAGACGTGTATGCAGAAAACTATAAAACATTGACGAAAGAAATTAAAGATGATACCAACAGATAGATATACCATGTTCTTGGATTGGAAGAATCAATATTGTGAAAATGACTATACTACCCAAAGCAATCTACAGATTCAATGCAATCCCTATCAAATTACCAATGGCATTTTTTACAGAACTAGAACAAAAAAATCTTAAAATTTGTATGGAGACACAAAAGACCCCAAATAGCCAAAGCAGTCTTGAGGGAAAAAAACGGAGCTGGAAGAATCAGACTCCCTGACTTCAGACTATACTACAAAGCTACATTAATGAATACAATATGGTACTGGCACAAAAACAGAAACTTAGATCAAGGGAACAAGATAGAAAGCCCAGAGATTAATCCACATACCTATGGTCAACTAATATATGACAAAGGATGCAAGGATATACAATGGAGAAAAGACAGTCTCTTCAATAATTGGTGCTGGGAAAACTGGACAGCTACATGTAAAAGAATGAAATTAGAACATTCCCAACACCAAACACAAAAATAAACTGAAAATGGATTAGAGACCTAAATGTAAGACCAGGCACTGTAAAACTCTTAGAGGAAAACATAGGAAGAACACTCTGACATAAATCACAGCAATATCTTTTTTGATCCACCTCCTAGAATAATGGAAATAAAAACAAAAATAAACAAATGGGACCTAATGAAACATAAAAGTTTTTTCACAGCAAAGGATACCGTAAACAAGAAGAAAAGACAACCCTTAGAATGAGAGAAAATATTTGTAAACGAATCAGTGGACAAAGGATTAATCTGCAAAATACATAAACAGCTCATGCAGCTCATGATTAAAGAAACAAACAACCCAATCCCCAAATGGGCAGAAGACCTAAATAGACTTTTCTCCAAAGAAGACGTATAGATGGCCAAGAAGCACATGAAAAGCTGCTCAGCATCATTAATTATTACAGAAATGCAAATTAAAACCACAATGTTGTATCACCTCACACCAGTTAGAATGGGCATCCTCAGAAAATCTATAAACAGCAAATGCTGAAGAGGGTGTGGAGAAAAGGGAACCCTCTTGCACTGTTGGTGGGAATGTAAATGGATACAGCCACTCTGGAGAACAGTATGGAGGTTCCTTAAAAATCTAAAAATAGAATTACCATATAATCCAGCAATCCTACTAGGGGGCATATACCCAGAGAAAACCATAATTCAAAATGACACATGCACCCCAATGTTCATTGAAACACTGTTTACAATAGCCAGGTCATGGAAGCAACCTAAATGCCCATCAACAGACAGATGGTTAAAGAAGATGTGTTACATATATAGAATGGAATATTACTCATCCATAAAAAGGAACAAAACTGAGTCATTTGTAGAGACGTGGATGGATCTAGAGACTGTCATACAGAGTGAAGTAAGTCAGAAAGAGAAAAACAAATATCGTATATTAATGCATGTATGTGGAACCTAGAAAAATGGTACAGATGAACCGTTTTGCAGGGCAGAAGTTGAGACACAGATGCAGAGAACAAACGTATGGACATCAAGGGGGGAAAGCTGCGGGGGGTTGGGGTGTTGGTGGGATGAATTAGGCAATTGGGATTGACATGTATACACTGATATGTATAAAATTGATGACTAATAAGAACCTACTGTATAAAAAAGTAAATAAAATAAAATTCAAAAAGTAAAAAAAATAAAGTACAGTAAGTTGCAGCTTTGTGAACATTGTTAAAAGAACTGTATATGGAGAAGTTTAAAATGAAGTTTTAGGTCATAGTCTTATAAATATTTTTGTTTCATTTTTTTTAACAGTTCCCTCCTCTCACCCCCTAAGTATGTGAGGTTAAGTCTTTAATTTCTTTGATATTTTGTTTCTCATTTGTAAAATGAAGGTGATACCTACTACACAAGGATTAATGAGCAATTAGATGAAAAAATGTAAAAGAGTTGTAACTCTATCACCTTTTGCATGTAATGGGTTATTTTGTCAGAGATGAAATCTCCATGAAGGAAGTGCTTTTTATGAGACTATCAATTTTTTAAATGTGATCTATAATCTCATGATTAATATTGAGCTGCATGAGCTGTTTATATATTTCGCAGATTAATCCTTTGTCCATTGATTCATTTGCAAATATTTTCTCCCATTCTGAGGGTTGTCTTTTCTTCTTGTTTATGGTTTCCTTCCCTGTGAAAAATAACTTTTATGTTTCATTAGGTCCCATTTGTTTATTTTTGTTTTTATTTCCATCACTCTAGGAGGTGCATCAATCTATAATCTCAAAATTCTATGATAATTTCTCCTATAAGAACATTATAAGAAGCATCCAAAATAGCTTTAGAGAGAGGAATTCTTTTGCTGTATTAATTTTCATGCACTAATTAAAGGCATTAATTGCTTTCCCAGCTGATAGAATATAGGCACACAGTACAGGAAGGTATTGCCACACATTAAAGAAGAGTTGTATAAATTGAAGAAGTATAGTCACAATATTTAAAAGTCAAAGAAGTGGGAATTAAAGAAATAGTTCGAACTTGCTCCAGGTTTGATACCACCCATACTTACAAATTATAACATACTCATATTTGCAGTTACCAAAGGTTAATCAATCATTCATGTAAAAATATGAATTAAGGGATTCTATTTTTAATAAAAATAGCAAAAAAAAAAAAAAATTGAAACTTTAAAGTGAGTGATTTGTATTACTTTTAGCCTGTTTCGTGTGCTAAACAGGAATGCTGAAGGCCTTGTGAGGCCTGCAGGGAAAGGTAAAGTAGCAGTATTGTTGAACTTGAATCTTTGATACAAGATACTTCACCCAGTTAGAATCTGATTTCACTAGATTTGTTTTCTTACTATAAATGTGAATGGGACAGACCGTTAAGAATAAAATATTTAATCAATAAACAGTTTTCTTGGCCAGCATGCTCTTTCTGACTCAGGGCTACATCCTAGGGGAAAAGCTGCCAATCAGCAATCTCTCTCATACCTACCCAATGGAGTGAGATCTTTATTTGGGGTCTTACAGTCCTGAAAGTTCAACGAGGCAGGTGACTAATTTGAGTCCAGAAGTAGAGTGAAGGGTGTAGAACTTGGTCTGACAGCAAACAACATGGCAAAATGACCAAGAGGTTAAGAGAACATAGCCAGCCTATATGTTTATGCCCTAGTAGTAGTTCTTCAAAATACATAATTCAGAACTTGATCAAACTTCAAAGAGAAATAGATAAATTAGAGTAATCTTCTCTAAATAATTGATAGAATCAATAGGCAGAAAATCAACAAGAACATAGAAAAGTTGAACAGTTTTACAACCAATTTGAAATAATTGACATATATATAACATTCCACTCAACCTAGAGCAGAATACACATTCTTTTCCAAGTGCACACAGACCATTTACCAAGATAAAGCATATTCTGGGCCACATTATTCTCAATGAATTTAAAAAGATTAAAGTCATGCAAAGTATGTTTTTTTTGACCTTAATGGAATTAAACTGGAAATCAGAAAGAGAAATTCTCTAGAAAATTCCCAAATATTTAGAACTTAAATAATATACTGTTAAATAACACATGGATCAAAACAAAATGAATATTAGAAAGTATTTTAAACTGAATGAAAACAAAAATACAATGTATCAAAATGTATGAGCTGCTCCTAAAGCAGAATATAGGGGGACAGTTATAACAATAAACTCCTATATTATAAAAGAAGAATGGTCTCAAATCCATGGCATCAGCTTCCACTTTATGAATCTAGAAAAATAGGAGCAAATTTTACTCAAGTTTAATATAAAAGCATGTGAAGTACTTAGGGATAAATCTGCCAAAAGATATTCAAGACCTGAAAAATATTGTTGAGAGAAAGTAAAGAAGACTGAAATAAATAGAGATATACCTTGATTATTGGTCAAAAGAATGTGTATTGTTAAGGTGTCAGTTCTCTTCCTAATGATCTATGGATTCAGTGTAATGCCAATAAATATATCAACAGGCTTTTTTCTTAAAACAAAGATTGATACCTAATTCTCAAGATCATAGAGAAATGCAAAAAATCTGGACTATCTAAAACAACTTTGAAAAATAAGAAAAAATTAGGAGAATTAGTACTACCTGATTTCAAGAAAAATATTAATAAATTGAACTTCACCAAAATTTAAAACTCTGGCTCCTCAAAGTATACTGTTAAGAGAATGAACAGAGATGCCACACATTGGGAGAAAGTATTTGCAAATGATACCTCTATAAAGGACTTATATCCAGATTATACATAACAAAACCTCAAGAAGCAATAATGAGAAACCAAAACACAAAATAAAAACTGGTCCAAATATTTGAACAAATATTTCACCAAAGAAAATTTAGGGATAGGAAGCAAGCACATGAGAAGATGCTCAACATAATTACTCATAATTACTCACAACAGCAGTATACCACTACATATGTATTAGAATAGATAAGACTGACCATGCCAAGTCAGTGGAGGATGTGGAGGAATGGACACTTTTGTACATTGCTGGTGGGAATGTAAAATGGTACAACTACTTTGGATAACAGTTTAACAGATCCTTAAGAATCTTAACAGACACGTACTATATGATCCTATCATCTGATTGCTAAGTAATTAACCCAGAGAAAAGACAGCATGTGTCCATGGAAAGATTTATATGTGATGTTCCTTTTTGTTTGTTTGTTTTTTTGTTTTGGTACGCGGGCCTCTCACTGCCGTGGCCTCTTCCGTTGCAGAGCACAGGCTCCGGACGCGTCGGTCCAGCGGCCGTGGCTCACGTCACAGGCCCAGCAGCTCGGCAGCATGTGGGATCTTCCAGGACCGGGGCACGAACCCGCGTCCCCCGCATCGGCAGGCGGGCTCCCAACCACTGCGCCACCAGGGAAGCCCTGTGATGTT
Source organism: Kogia breviceps (assembly GCF_026419965.1). NCBI lineage: Eukaryota > Metazoa > Chordata > Mammalia > Artiodactyla > Physeteridae > Kogia > Kogia breviceps. The sequence continues at coordinate 57,229,389 of NC_081314.1, forward strand.
TTTAAAACCCTTATTTGTACTAGCCGAAAATCTTAATCTACCTAAATATCCATCAACAGCTGAATAGATTGTAGAATATTCATAAAATGGAATAACAGTAATAAAAAGAGAATGAACTACTGATACAAGCAACAACATGAGTGAATCTCAGAATAATTATTCTAAATGGAAGAAGGCAGACTGTCTTTTTGCCTACATAATTCTCTTTCATCCTTTACTCAAATCAGTTTCCTATAGGTAGCATTTAGATGGTGTCCATTATTTTGCCATGGCAAATAATGACATAGTGAATAATCTTGCATGTACTGGTTTTTATTTTTGGAGGATTATCTTCTGGATTAATTCCTAGAAATGGAATTGCTTTTATTGTGGAAGAAATTGCCAACTTCCACTCCATTTGGTTTTACATTTACACTGCCACCAGCAATTTATAGTCTACTCATTTCCCCCACAGCCTCTCCTTTGTGTGTGTTGCCAAACTTTTGAAGTCTTACCAATTTGACAGATTAGGAATGGTCTCACCTTTTAGGTTAAATTTGGTATTATTTTACTATTTAGGTTATAATGAAGTTGAGTACCCTTTAATATATGTTCAAAGACAATTGGTATCTTTTTCTCTGTACTTTCGTCTCTGTCAGTCTCTCTAGGTCTCTGTCTCTGTGTCTCTCTATTCTTGATTTTTAGAATCTTTTTCTATATTAGGGTGGTTTTTCTGTGAGATAAACTGCAAATATTTTATTGCAGTTAATAATATGTCTTTTGTCTCTGCTTATGGTATCTTTTAGAACATCGTAGTTTTTTTTTTGTTTTAATTGTAATTGAAGTTATCAAACTTTCATTGTTTCTGGATATTTTGTTATAATTAAGAAAGCTTTTGTTGTAATTTAGAAACCACACTCAGTTTATAAAGTAATTCATCCACTTATATGTCCTTTTAGTATCAACAAGGTTTACTTTTTTTTCACTTAAATGTATTTCATTTGGAATGTATTCTATTGAGCAATGTTAGATGCAGAGCCAGGTTGATTGTTTTAAAAATGACTATCCACTTGTCTCAACATAATTTATACACTCCATCTTTTTCTTATTGATTTAGAATACTACTTTTATAATACACTAAATTTTCACATATCCTTGAGTATGCTTTTGGTCTTCTATTTTGTTCTATTAGAGCTGCATCATATAGTTTTAAGATTGTAAAGGCTGAAGAATATGTTTTCATATGTGGCAGGACTGGTACTCAATTATTCATATCTAGGGAGTTCCTAGCTGTTCTTGCATGTTTATTTTCTTATGTAAACTTTAGAATTAACTCTTTTAGCTCAAAAAATGAAAAGTTAGCATTTTTATAGACATCATGCTGAATTTATGTGTTGATATGGTTGATTGAAAATGGCTACAAATTCTTGGTTACTCATACATGAAGACATGGAGTTTAATACCCCTTCTTTTGAATCTGGGCTGGCCATAGTGACTTGCTTGTCTAGCAGAATGAAGCAGAAGTGTCACTGTGAGACATAAAGGCCAGATCAGAGAAAGTGTCACAGAAACTTTCCAGGTGTCTTTCCAGGACCTCTTGAGACCCAGACACCATGCTGTGAGGAAGTCCAAGCAGCTCCATGGAGAGGCCATATGGACAGAAATCAAAGAACCTGGCCAACAACCCCAAATGAGTCAACAGCCACTACCACCTAGCCAGTCATGTGAGTGAGTCTTCTTAGAAATAGGTCTACCAGCCCAACTGAGTTATCCCAGCTGATGCTATATGGAGCATAGATGAATCTTCCCCACTGAGCCCTACTCAAATTGCAGATTTTTGAAGAAAGAAAATGATTATTAAAAGTTATTGCTTTTTAAGCCACTAATTTTGGTATAGTTTATTACATAGCAATAGATTGCCAGTGCAGTTATCTTAGAGAGAATTAAAACTAGATAGATAGCTAATACTTTAACTTCCCATCTTACACTAAGATGCCTTTTGTAAACTGTTTAACTTTCATTTTTCTACCCCATTTTATTAAAAAATATGTTGAGAGGATTGTAGTTTAGTGTATTTAAACACATCGACAATACTAGTAACATCATATCAAATATTGATCCTGAATAGCATAGCATAGTATTTGTCTTAATAGAAAGAATAATTTCTAACAATTGAAAACAATGTGTTTATTACTTTTATCCTATCTACTTTAAGTAAGTATTCAAGGCAGTTGCAAGCTTTGTATAGGTCAGGTCCTTGTTATAACAAAATAGAAGGAGAAACCCCAAAAAAGAAGAAGAGATTAAATTATTGCATTATTTTCTTGGTTCTAAGTTTCATCATTTTAATATTTTTACTGTTTCTCAAGTTGAATGCTCTTTATGATTGACATATATGTTTGATATAGTTTTTCTCCTTCCCCCAAAGCTATTATTAAATCAAAGAATTATCTCACAATTGAGGAACCACGTGTATGGCAAGAAACATTTTTCTTTTTCTTTTCAAAATAAAATAAGAATCTACAGATAGATATCTAATATCTGCAAGAAGATTCTTCAGGTATTTTGTTTGAAATGGCAAATGTAGGTAGACATATATCTCAATTCACCCAGGAGGTGAGGAATTAGTGCATGGCTCTATTTTTTCCTCTAAGGCGTTACCTTTTCAGCCATATGTACAGCATAGAGTCTGTAGAGTATACAGTGGTCACAGATGCTGAAACCAGGCTGCTTGAGTTCAGATCCCAGCTCTTCCATAGTAGCTATGAAACTGGGGGAAATTTTGCCTACATTATAGTTTGCTATGAAGATTAAATAAGCTAATAGTTATAAAGCACACAGGAAATTACCTGCATATACTAAGCATCATGCAAGTGCTTGTTAAATTAAACAAGAGGCAGGAAGGACCTCAGAAGGGGGGGAAATAGGTATTTTAAGGGAAAAAAAGAAAAGAAAAACAGGACTACAACATTGTAATAGGATTTATTTAAGCAACTGCTGTTCATTTACATCAACTCCTGTTCACTTACAGGTAGCACCCTTAATAATAATCAAGGATATATCTTGATAATGTTATTTATTGAAAATTTTAGTTGGCTCTGGGTTTTGGGTTATTTTATTTGTTTTTAGTGAGACTTGGCCAGTGTGGCCCAGATATATTGCCTTCTGCTCTGGTGACAATTAAAATATTTAATGAAGTATTTCTTAAACAGTGGTCTCCCACTACCTGCATTAGAATCACCTGAATAATTTGTTAGTTATTCAGGACCTCACCTCAGTCTTAATCAGAATCTTTGGGACTGTTATTTTAATTAAGCTCCTCAAGGAATTGTTATGAACAACAATAATGGCAAATCACTTTCTTGGAAAAATAGACCTATGGGAAGAGATCAAAGGGCAATCTAACTACAAGAAATTTGAGATTGGAATACTTTGTGTGCCACTATTCAAAGTTTCACAACCAGTAAGTTGATTAATTTTATCTCAGTTTCTTCCTCACTTAAAAATAGAGGAAAGCATTTTGTCTTACATACAAGGAGACAATTTTGATGATTACATTAGACAATATATGTAAATATTCTTTGAAAGCCATGAAATAAAATAAAATGACAGTCAGTTTTCATTATTATCATGGTAAACATGGTTTAATGGTCTAGCAGTATTAAGGAAGTTGTATGGCTTCGGGATCCCATGGTGTGTTTGCCTCTTGAATTCCACTCACTATGATATCTCAAGTAAGAGCCTTAAATTCTGGGGATGAGGGAATCTATGGATCCTTCTGCTTGATAAATAGATTTTCAAACAATCCTGAAGTTTTTAGGCTTGATTCACCACCCTTTCAACGACTTATTTGCCAATTCTTGGAACATTTGGAGTTCTGCAGTGAAATTGGGTTGGTTTTTGACCTTCCTACTGCAGCTTAGAAATCAACTTTTAGCTAAATACTTCATTTCTTGTTTTTCTGTGTTCTAGCTTCCAAAATGGTACTATTGTCTGTTTTCTCTTCTTTTGTTATTTTGATATTTTGCCTCTTTCAAAGGATCTGAACTGTCATTTTAAGGGGTACTGGGGAGTAGTGAGGACTGCTAATACAAGGTTTTTGCTTTGAATTCATTTTTTTCGAAATATAGATACTTCCTCCTTAAAATCATTAGTTAGAAACCTGATAACACACTCTTGTTTTAGAATGTTTTAAAATATGGTACATATATTCTGCCTTCAGCTAAAAAAAAATTAGAATTATCCCACCCACTCCAAAGTCCCAGATTCACTCACTTCATCCTCAGTACCACTAAATAACTAACTAAATAAACAAACACAAGGGCTTCCTGAGAGACAGAGCCATGAATAATGGATAATTTTGAGAAGTACTGGATGCTGATCCTTGTTGGAAATGTTCTTCCCACAAGTTTCTTATTACTTCATGTTATTTTTCTCCTAAAAGCTGATAAATGTGACAGCAGATGTATGCCCGGATCTACTGTGGGAGTGATAAACCTAAGTTTGAAAGTGCATAGACACTTTCACCAAAATTCAGTAAAAGGGATTGAAAGAAATTAGGCTATAGCAACTCTACCAATAAAACATAGATAATTAAGGAAGAAAAACAGTATAACTTGTATATCTAAGTTGCAGCAACTTAACAAACGAGTTGACAGTGTATATATTAGTAGATGCTGTGGCTGTACATATTTATAGCACAAGTCCAAGATACCACATCCTACAACTATTAGCATTCAGGAGGATCTTGGAATTCAGGATAGTGACCTGCAAGAATGATAATCTGAATTTTGTACATGCTAGGATAATGCTACTTCTGATTTCTATGCTGAAACATTTTGGCTACTCTAACCTTAATCTGGAAATAGCATAGAACCTTCCTGTTCCATCAGATGACTTCTGATATGTCCACTCTCAGGTGAGCATGCTTTTGCAGAGCTGGCAAAAATTAGTCAGGGTGAAAAGGTATCAAAGCCTTCTTGCTACTTTGTTTTGGTTCAAAGCTAAAGGTGCTGCTGACCCAAGACTCTCTTTGGGTTAATCTTGCTAGTCTCTCCCCAGGGCCCTGTTTCAAGGGTACGAAGGTGGGATGTTGATTCCAGTGCTAGCCATGGTCTTTAAGTGGGAGCCCCAAATGATCCACTGGACATAATATCTGTGTATGGTTTATAATGTACATTGCAATCTATTCTTACAGGACTGCATCTATATGATTTATACACATTCATAGAATGGAGGTCCATCCTTAAAACATTTGTAAAACTATCCTATAAAGTAACAAAGTTATTCAAAGAGAATAAATATCCCAGATAGCCTTATTTGACACTTCTGTGAAGACAGGCACATAATTATCGCAGCCCTCTCTTCTCCAAGGGAGAAATGTAACAGGAGGAATGTAAAACCTAGCGTCGTCTCATTAGGCAGATGAGTCCCTTAACTTCTATTGCCTCTATTTTAATATTTTAACCAGAGAATCTTGGGTTACCATTTGTGTCACTGTGAGCAATAGCCAGTGCAAGTAATAATAAAATATCCAGTGAAAATAAAATATAGAAGAATTCTAGAGTTCAAGAGGGTGCCAAGTTAAGATATATGTATTCTCATATTATATTTAATAGTGATGTATAAGCTGTTAAAAACAAAGTGGACCAAAGAAAAGGCATTTGTATTGTAATTTTTTTCAAATAAGCAAGTGGTGATTTCTAAGTCTATTCTATTTGCTGACTTCTCTTTTTGCTGTGTGTCAACTCTTTGTGACACAGCTAAAATGACAATCACTGCATGATATAACCACCTACCTGGTGTATACAAGGGTATGTCAGAAATATTAACCATGTGGGAGTCATTTAAAAAACAAGTAAGTATGACCAGAATCATTTAGCACTTAGAACCTTCCAGAGCAGCAGTTTAAAAAATAGCCTTGGGCCACAGGGTCTTCTTTGACAGCTAACATCCTGGGTTTATTATATAAGAGGGACACTGTGATGCCTTGATCCCTGATTCACACATTTTAGAGCATTGCTAGCTTCAAATCTTGATGTGTGTATTGTTGCTGCTTATTTTTGACTCTCTGGGCTTCTTCGTGTGCTTTTGAGTGTATTTTCTTCACTGCTTTCATCATTTGCATGCTTGTGTTTGTCTTTAGCTAGGAGTTATATGTGTGTGGTTCTACATTTTGTCAAAATCCCCTATCATAATGGTCTCCCACCTCAATATCTTGTAGGCTAAGTGTGATTCCTGAAAGTCATTTGTTTTGTTCTGAATTTACTTAACTTCTTGTATTTAATTGATAGACAAATAGGTTTTCTTCTTCTGTACTCTGTTGGTTTATGTAGGTCTCTTATCCTAATTATATAGCAAGAGAAGATGTGATACATGTTGTAGTAAAATGAGTGGTTATTCTTGCCATTCTGTAGAAACCTCCATGACATAGAGACAGCAGAGGCAGGTGAATTGTGTTCCTCTATGTCAGCCCCAAGCTAAATGGGGCTTTATCTTTTCAACACAATGAAAACATCTAGAGAGAATGCAAAGTAGTTTCCGTTGTACAGTGAATCACTCATTAAAGTCAGTTGACATCCATGGAACACTTATTTCAGGTATCACAACCATTGGGGAAAAAGCTGGTTATCAAAGAAATACAGAATACTACATTGGACTAATCCTACTTTTATATTCTTTTCAAGTGAAAAACATCCTTGGAGGTACATTAAAGACATTTTCTGTATATGTGCATTGAAACTTATGTCCCCCAAGTTTCAAGTGTTGTGTTTGTTATAGGTTTCTGAACATATGTGCGTTATTTTAACCTCTAGAAAATTGTCAAACCTCTTAAATTGCGTGAATGATTGAGGATCAAAACCATTCTAGTCAATTAATATGAGAATGCCATTTGAGTGAAGATCTTTGGAACATGATGCTTTATATATGAATTCAGCTTTACAACTTGGAAGTAAAAACAAAACAATTTTGTGCGACAAAAACTGCTTTAATATACTTTATCTTATCTAAGACACTATTAAAATGCTAAAATGTTACTACTACTAGTTTAAAGTGAGGAATCAGAATCAAAGATACATGAGGTTCTGCATGATAAAGTCCTTTTGACTGGTAACAAAAATACTGGTTCATATATTATCTGCGTCTCCCCAGTCAGTCCTTTCTTCATATTACACTTTGAGGTATCATTATGCCCTGGAAAGAAGTTTGGCTTAATTTCAGGCTCAGCCATTTACTCTGTATGACCTCAAGTTAATGAACTTCTCTGGGCTTGAGTTTCTTTAGCTGTAAACCAGGAGAGTGTGAGAGTGCTTTTAAAACATTCTTTGAAGAGACTGGAGAGCAAGCAGGAATGAGTAGTATCCAGTTAAAGGTCTATTATAATTGTCCACTTGAGAATGATTGTGCCTTTCGTAAATGTAGTAGTGGCAGAATTGAAGAGAAATGAACTAATTAACGAAATGTTTAGATGAAGAAGATCAAGAGAATTAAAGGTAGTGAGTTGAAAAATTTTGTAGAGTTTCTCTAGGACTCCAAGAGAAAATATTTGGTTGATGACTATAATTATAATACTTAATGTTTATTAAAGGCTTACTGTTCTTTGTCTTAATAAAGGTGAGTGATATTATCCACCTTTTTCAGATGGGGAAATTGAAATCAGAGAAGGCATGTACCTTCCTTAGCATTACATGGCTGGGAAGTGGAAGCATCTGGATTTGACTGTACATCTGTCTGACTTCAAAGTCTAAGCTCCCATAATTAGGTACAAACCAAACTATATGGTAACAGTACATGGTTAATATTGATACTATATTACATAGTGGTAGTAATGGTATGTACAAAGCACTAATAATTCCCCTTAGGATTCTGAGTTTCCTTCCACCATTTGAAAAAATAATTTCTTCTCTGATTAGATATTTGGCATGTGTATTCCTAGAGCTATGTATCACCAGACATAAGTCAGTTCTGATTAGAGAAAGGTATACTATTCCTTGTCTTGAGCTGTCTCTTAAATACAGCTACCATTCATGACTATAAATTATCCAGAATCATTAGGTAAAGATTGTAATTCAGCATTTTGGGCCATTTAGTGAAGGTCATGAGAATAACCGTTTTATTGATTAAAAAGGAATATTTACCAATATAGTTAATGTAAACAGTGATCTACTTATGCTATGTGCATAGTAATAGGGCAAATCAGAACAAAAAGTAGTGTGTGCAACAGCATTTGGAATCCCTGTTAATCAGACAACAGCAGCTTTTTACTAATTAAGTTGCTGTGGGATGATTGCTGAAGGCATTGGTCTGTCAGAACTCAAATGACAAGACTCATGCCAGTTTTTGCACAGGTAAATTCTTTAATCATTTCACTCTTCTTTGTATAGCTTATAATTCTGTTACCCTTCCACTGAAAGAGAAACAAGCTATCTTTCACTGGTTACTGAAGTCTCCTTTCAGCCCATGTGCACTCATGACAAAGGACATTATGGGATCTTAAGAAGAAAAATATTAAGGCTGTTCAATTCCATTGTCAAATAGGCCCTTGCAGGTCCTAAACTTAATACATAAAGAAGGGATATAAACTTAGACTCAGATAATTTGCTTCTAGACATAGTTCTGCTACTTAAAAAAAAAAAAAAATTCAACCTTGACAAAGTCACTTTATCTCAGTTTCCTCACATATGAAATAAAGAGGTTGTACAATTTATGGTGTCTCTCATCTATAATATCCTAAAACCTGGTCATCTAACTATGTTTAATTTCATAAACTGTATTAAAATTGTTAGAATAATCTGTGCAGTTTAAGGTTGATTCAGAAATCCATTTGTGGTATCTATTTCTTTCAATATAGATACAGTCTTTCCTATTTTATTCCTTATGAATATTAGACGTTTCATTCTCTATGGAAAATTGGATTTTTTTTTATTCATTGGCATACAATTTTATTAATTTCCTTTAACTTAATCAGTAATTCCCAACTGGAGGCATTTGGCAATGTCTAGAGACATTTTTGATTGTCATAGATTGGGGAATAATACTGGTACCTATTGGTAGAGACCAAGGATGCTGTTTTATATCCTATAATGCACAGTACAGACCCCTACCCCCAATAAAGAATAAAGTGTCAACAGTGCCAAGGTTGAGAAATCCTAAACTAAATATGCACTTTAGAGTAAGTAGGAACTAGTCTGGGAGTCTTATTTTGTACAATATTATATAGCATATTACAGGGAAAATATATAAATCAATTCATTACCTATTTTAAATCCATCAAGCAGCACTGAGTTGTAAATAATTTTTTTCAGTTTCTACAGAGGAATATTTGAAAGACAGTGGGATAGATAGTAAGAGAGATTCTGGAGTAGGCAGACATAACCTCATAGCCCATATTAAAAGATAGCATTAAGTGCTTATAACTAAAAGCTGTTTAAAGCTGACACATGGCAATGATTATGTTAACAATGATTTCAAAGAATAGTATATTTTTGTTCATTGATTTACTAAAAAATTTCTATGAATCAAAAATTTCTTTGTACCAGTTGTTTGACTTATTAAGGTTTTACAGCATAAGAGGAATACTGAGCTATGCTTCTGTTTCTTATTGAAATTAGAAATGAAAATAGGACAAAAACAACTTTCAAAAAAGTTTTTTCCCATTTTTAAATAATGTACGGAAAAAATAATTTTATATGCTGTAAGAAAGTACTTGCATATATAGAAACTGGTGCCAAAATAATAAATAGCATTGGAGAAATACTGTAAAGAACTGTGCTGAACAAGAGAAGCTCCTAAAGGTATTAAAACCACCCACAAATGAATCAGAAAAAAGCTACAGTTGAAAGATGACTAGAAATGTACTGGTAGTTGAGCTGGGAACCATTTTCAGCATGCTCCTTTTCTAAATATTCCATCTTTTCTGTACTAATATGACCTGTAAGGGTCAGTAACCATGACCAGAAAATGGTCAAGTGTAGAGCAGTGAATTCAGATACTTGAAAGCCGAGCTTCTTGAAAATGATCAGTTTAAAATCTATAAATCAGTGCTATTCTTTCCCATTATGAGCAGTCTTTTCCCCAAAGGAATCCTGGCTGATGAGTAGGAGTGCATTGTTGGAAAGAACTGCAGAAGTACTTGTTAGGTGTTTTTCCCCTTTAGCAAACTGTTGGGAAGATGGAGGAGTATTCAGCATGAGGTATACTGTCATTATATTTATTCTAGGGCTTTTTCAGCACAGTAATTTATTTTTGTGCCAAAACAATATGAATTGTTAAAAAATGTACTTCTTCACAATATGAAACAATTGGACTGGATCCCTACGGAATTATGCACATATCTTAGCTAAGAGGATGGTATTTTCTGAATAATAAAAACCACATCCTTTTGCAAAAACAAATCACTTAAAATCTTTATCAGTACATTTTTAAGGGCTACTCTTCTAGTTGGACCTAAAATGAACTTTTGAAAAATTTTAATGATACCCTGAAAGCTCACCACATCTTTATTTTACAACACATTACATCTAATAGCTCTTGCCTTTTAACTGAGATGCTTCCTTCTGGAAATGAACACTTAAGTAGAAGCAGTGTCTAAGTTTTAGAAATACAGAGTCACTTCATTGTACAGGGAAAAAGTTCTAGAAAAAGCGTGGCCAAATCATCCCCTTTATGAAAAAGTAATGGGCAGCTTAGATAAGAGAAACATTAAAAGTAAAAAGTTAGCACTAGACAGAACTAGCATTTCTCTCCTCTGTGATCCTAAGGCAAAGGTTAAGGAAGTTTCCAGTCACTGAGCACCTACAGTGGGTAAAGCATTCTTCTGATGCTTTCGCATATGTTCTCATGGAATCCTTTGAGCCACCATGCAGGGTGAGTGGTACTGTATTGTGTATATTTCATAGATGAGAATACTGAGGTGCAGAGAGGTTAAGCTCATTCAACTAGTGAGTAGACAGAGTTTGAGTCCAAATGTGAGGTCTCTAAAGTTTGATACCTTTTCCTCTAATCACACTGCTTACATTCTTTGTTGTTCTCTTATATGTATTTCTATTAAAAAACTTCCTCAACCACCTTAAATCTCCACTGCTAGATGAGTTAGTTCTTCAGCGTCAGAAGCCAGGGTTTACACATGTTAGTGCTCATCAAATATTCAGTATACTGACTGGCATATGGTTGGTGCTTACAAATATTTGTTAAATAGATGCCAAGATTGAAAACATTCACAAAGTGCATCATCCTCCATTTGTCAAGCAAAGGTTGTAGAATGGCATACCTGTCAAAGCATTTAGATATTCTGAAGGTCAATGTTAAATAAACGTGTGGTTATCGTTCTGTTGAAGTGACAGAGTTTACGTAATTGACACTGAAGACTTCAACATGTGTAAAGACTGCTTAACTTCTGTCTACTTGAATCACCTTACCAAAAAAACCCAATTCTTTAGGTATGTGTTCAAAAATAGTGCTTCTCTAAAACAACATAGAAAAAATAAGAATATATGTATTTCAAAGGAAAACATTTACGTTTACCTATGTGGTGTGTGTATTTCTTAATGTGCAAAGGGAACAAGTCACCTGTAATTACAAGATCTAAAATAGTGGTGACCAAATCCTTTTGGTAAATTGTTTCTATAGTAGGAACTTTGTTTTACTTTTTCACGTTTTTTTGGATTCGTGATTGGTATTAGTTTCTAGCCACGACTGATATTATAATGGAGCGCTGCCCAAGCATTTTGTTTATATGTCTGACCTCTTCTCATGAACTCCTGGTGGGCAGGGACTGGCTATTCATCTTTGTATCCCTGCTGCTGGTTAATGGGTGAATTCATAGTTTACAGTACTGTTGTATGTGACTGAGGATGCAAACTGTGATATAACTGGAAAACGCATCATGCCTGGACTGGAAACTCTAGCTCCACATCTTCTCTTAAATGTCTCTTGACTTTGAGTTCCTGATAAGTAAAATCATAGCATTGCAGAAATTATATGAAGCCTTTTCCCCTCTGCCAATCATATTCTATTGACATAGATACACACAAGCCTAAGGATCCTCTTCCCTATTAATAGAATACACTGATGCAATTCTGGACCAAACCATTCGCTCTGACCAAAATGTGTATCATTTTGAGTGAACTATATTCAGTGAGAGTTAAAAGTTACACTCTGCAGGGAGTTGAAAGCATGCCTGATGTGTTCATGTTAAAACAATTTATTGTTTTTGAAGGAAAATTGTGTTCAGTTAGATCTGTCTTAATCAGAAGATGTCAGAATTTAAGGATCTTTTCTCCTGTACAGAGATATGACTAACAGATCAATCATTCCCTAACAGGGAGTCTCCTGATGATGTCGTCTTTGAAAATGATCCCAGTTCTTTCTGAATGTATAATAGCTTCATTGCTATCCTGAGGCCTACGTTTCCATGAATACTAACTAAATGGATAATAAAGATGAACAGCTTTAGTTATAATATTACATTTTATTTTTATTTATTTATTTATTTTTTCTTAGTCATCCAATTTATACACATCAGTGTATACATGTCAATCCCAGTATCCCAATTCATCACACCACCACGCCCACCCCATGCCACTTTCCTCCCTTGGTGTCCATACGTTTGTTCTCTACATCTGTGTCTCTATTTCTGCTCTGCAAACTGGTTCATCTGTACCATTTTCTAGGTTCCACATATATGCGTTAATAAATGATATTTGTTTTTCTCTTTCTGACTTACTTCACTCTGTATGACAGTCTCTAGATGCATCCACATCTCTACAAATGGCCCAATTTTGTTCCTTTTTATGGCTCAGTAATATTCCATTGTGTGTGTGTGTGTGTGTGTGTGTGTGTGTGTGTATATATATATATATATATATATATACCATATCTTCTTTATCCATTTGTCTGTTGATGGGCATTTAGGTTGCTTCCATGTCCTGGCTATTGTAAATAGTGCTGCAGTGAACATTGGGGTGCATGTGTCTTTTTGAATTATGGTTTTCTCAGGGTATATGCCCAGTACTGGGATTGCTGGGTCATGTGGTAATTCTATTCTTAGTTCTTTAAGGAACCTCCATACTGTTCTCCATAGTGGCTGTACCAATTTACATTCCCACCAACAGTGCAAAAGGGTTCCCTTTTCTCCACACCCTCTCCAGCATTTGTTGTTTCTAGATTTTCTGATGATGCCCATTCTAACTAGTGTGAGATGATACCTCATTGTAGTTTTGATTTGCATTTCTCTAATAATTAGTGATGGTGAGCAGCTTTTCATGTGCTTCTTGGCCATCTGTATGTCTTTTTTGGAGAAATGTCTATTAGGTCTTCTGCCCATTTTTGGATTGGGTTGTTCGTTTTTTTTTTAATATTGAGCTGCATGAGCTGTTTATATATTTTGGAGGTTTATCCTTTGTCCGATGATTCATTTGCAAATATTTTCTCCCATTCTGATGGTTGTCTTTTTGTCTTGTTTATGGTTAACTTTGCTGTGCAAAAACTTTTAATTTTCATTAGGTCCTATTTGTTTATTTTTGTTTTTATTTCCATTACTCTAGGAGGTGGATCAAAAAACATCTTTTGTGATTTATGTCAAAGAGTGTTCTTCCTATGTTTTCCTCTAAGTGTTTTATAGTGTCCGGTCTTACATTTAGGTCTCTAATCATTTTGAGTTTATTTTTCTGTATGGTGTTAGGGAGTGTTCTAATTTCATTCTTTCACATGTAGCTGTCCAGTTTTCCCAGCACCACTTATTGAAGAGACTATGTTTTCTCCATGTATATGCTTGCCTCCTTTATCATAGATTAGTTGACCATAGGTGTGTGGGTTTATCTCTGGGCTTTCTATCTTGTTCCATTGATCTATGTTTATGTTTTTGTGCCAGCACCATATTGTCTTGATTACTGTCACTTTGTAATATAGTCTGAAGTCAGGGAGTCTGATTCCTCCAGCTCCATTTTTTTCCCTCAAGACTGCTTTCGCTATTTGGGGTCTTTTGTGTCTCCATACAAATTTTAAGATTTTTTGTTCTAGTTCTTTAAAAAATGTCATTGGTAATTTAATAAGGATTGCATTGAATCTGTAGATTGCTTTGTGTAGTACAGTCATTTTCACAATATTGATTCTTCTAATCCAAGAACGTGGTATATCTCTCTATCTGTTGGTATAATCTTTAATTTCTTTCATCAGTGTCTTATAGTTTTCTGCATACAGATCTTTTGTTCCCCCTAGGTAGGTTTATTCCTAGGTATTTTATTCTTTTTGTTGCAGCAGTAAATGGGAGTGTTTCCTTAATTTCTCTTTCAGATTGTTCATCATCAGTGTATAGGAATGCAAGAGGTTTCTGTGCATTAATTTTTATCCTGCAACTTTACCAAATTCATTGATTAGCTCTAGTAGTTTTCTGGAGGCATCTTAAGGATTGTCTATGTATGGTATCATGTCATCTGCAAACAGTGACAGTTTTACTTCTTCTTTTGCAATTTGTATTCTGTTATTTCTTTTTCTTCTCTGATTGCCATGGCTAGGACTTCCAAAACTAGTTGAATAATAGTCGTGAGAGTGGACATCCTTGTCTTGTTCCTGATCTTAGAGGAAATGCTTTCAGTTTTTCACCATTGAGAATGATATTTACTGTGGGTTTTTCATATATGGCCTTTATTATGTTGAAGTATCTATGCCCACTTTCTGGAGAGTTTTTATCATAAATCAGTGTTGAATTTTGTCAGAAGCTTTTTCAGCATCTATTGAGATGATCATATGGTTTTTCCTCTTCAGTTTGTTAATATGGTGTTTCACATTGATTGATTTGCATATATTGAAGAATCCTTGCATCTCTGGGATAAATCCCACTTGATCATAGTGTATGATACTTTTAATGTGTTCATGGATTCTGTCTGCTAGTATTCTGTTGAGGATTTTTGCATCTATATTCATCAGTGATATTGGTCTGTAATTTTCTTTTTTTGTAGTATCTTTGTCTGGTTTTGGTATCAGGGTGATGGTGGCCTCATAGAATGAGTTTGGGAGTGTTCCTTCCTCTGCAATATTTTGGAAGAGTTTGAGAAGGATGCGTGTTAGATTGTCTCTAAATGTTTGATAGGATTCACCTGTGAAGCCCTCTGGTCCTGGCCTTTTCTTTGTTGGAAGATTTTTAATTACAGTTTCAATTTAATTACTTGTGATTGGTCTGTTCATATTTTCTGTTTCTTCCTGCTTCAGTCTTGGAAGGTTATACCTTTCTAAGAATTTGTGCATTTCTTCCAGGTTGTCCATTTTATTGGCATAGAGTTGCTTGTAGTAGTCTCTTAGGATGCTTTGTATTTCTGCGGTGTCTGTTGTAAGTTCTCCTTTTCCATTTCTAATTTTATTGATTTGAGTCCTCTCCCTCTTTTTCTTGATGAGTCTGGCTAATGGTTTATCAATTTTGTTTATCTTCTCACAGAATCAGCTTTTAGTTTTATTGATCTTTGCTATTGTTTTCTTTGTTTCTACTTCATTTATTTCTCCTCTGATCTTTATGATTTCTTTCCTTCTGCTAACTTTGGATTTTGTTTGTTCTTCCCTAGTTTCTTTAGGTGTAACGTTATATTGTTTATTTGAGATTTTTCTTGTTTCTTGAGGTAGGCTTGTGTAGCTATAAACTTCCATCTTAGATCTGCTTTTGTTGCATCCCATAGGTTTTGGATCATTGTGTTTTCATTGTCAGTTGTCTCTAGGTATTTTTTTATTTCCTCTGATTTTTTCAGTGATCTCTTGGCTATCTAGTAATGTATTGTTTAGCATCCATGAGTTTGTGTTTCTTACAGTTTTTTTTCCTTGTATCTGATTTCTAATCTCATAGTGTCATGGTCAGAAAGGATGCTTGATATGATTTCAATTTTCTTAAATTTACTGAAGCTTGATTTGTGACCCAGGTCTTGAGCTATCCTGGAGAATGTTCAGTGCACACTTAAGAAGATAGTGTAATCTCTTTTTGGATGGAATGTCCTATAAATATCAACTAAATCTATCTGGTTTATTGTGTCATTTAAAGCTTGTGTTTCCTTATTTATATTCATTTTGCATGATCTGTCCATTGGTGTAAGTGAGGTGTTAAAGTCCCCCACTATTATTGTGTTACTGTCCGTTTCCTCTTTTATAGCTGTTAGCAGTTACCTTATGTATTGAGGTACTCCTATGTTGGGTGCATATATATTTATAATTGGTATATCTTTTTATTGGATTGACCCTTTGTTCATTATGTAATGTCCTTCCTTGTCTCTTGTAACATTCTTTATTATAAAGTCTATTTTATCTCATATGAGTATTGCTACTCCAGCTTTCTTTTGATTTCCATTTGCATGGAATATCTTTTTTCATCCCCTCACTTTCAGTCTCTGTGTCGGTAGGTCTGAAGTGGGTCTCTTGTAGACAGCATATATATGGGTCTTGTTTTTGTATACATTCAGCGATCCTGTGTGTTTTGGTTGGATCAATTAATCCATTCACATTTAAGGTAATTGTTGATATATATGTTCCTGTTACCATTTTCTTAATTGATTTGGGTTTGTTTTTGTAGGTCCTTTTCTTCTCTTGTGTTTCCCACTTAGAGAAGTTCCTTCAGCATTTGTCGTAGAGCTGGTTTGGTGGTGCTGAATTTTCTTAGCTTTTGCTTGTCTGTAAAGGTTTTGATTTCTCCATTGAATCTGAATGAGATCCTTGCGGGGTAGAGTAATCTTGGTTGTAGGTTCTTCCCTTTCATCACTTTAAGTATATTATGCCACTCCCTTCTGGCTTGTAGAGCTTCTGCTGAGAAATCAGCTGTTAACCTTATGGGAGCTCCCTTGTATTTTATTTGTCATTTTTCCCTTGCTGCTTTCAGTAATTTTTCTTTGGCTTTAATTTTTGCCAGTTTGATTACTGTGTGTCTCGGTGTGTTTCTCCTTGCGTTCATCCTGTATGGGACTCTCTGTGCTTCCTGGACTTGAGTGGCTATTTCCTTTCCCATGTTAGGGAAGTTTTCTATTATAATCTCTTCAAATATGTTTTCTTGTCCCTTCTCTCTCTCTTCTCCTTCTGGGACCCCTATAATGCGAATGTTGCTGCGTTTAATGTTGTCCCAGAGGTCTCTTAGGTTGTCTTCATTTCTTTTATTCTTTTTTCTTTATTCTGTTCTACAGCAGTGAATTCCACCATTCTGTCTTCCAGGTCACTTATCCATTCTTCTGCCTCAGTTATTCTGCTATTGACTCCTTCTAGTGTATTTTTCATTTCAGTTATTGTATTGTTCATCTCTGTTTGTTTGTTCTTTAATTCTTCTAAACCTTTGTTAAACATTTCTTTCATCTTCTCAATCTTTGCCTCCATTCTTTTTACGAGGTCCTGGATCATCTTCACTATCATTATTCTGAATTCTTTTTGTGGAAGATTGCCTATCTCCACTTCATTTAGTTGTTTTTCTGGGTTTTTCTCTTGTTCCTTCATCCAGTACATAGCCCTCTGCCTTTTCATCTTGTCTATCTTTCTTTGAATGTTGTTTTTTGTTCCACAGGCTGCAGGATTGTAGTTCTTCTTGCTTCTTCTGTCTGCCCTCTGGTGGATGAGGCTATCTAAGAGGCTTGTGGAAGTTTCCTGATGGGAGGGACTCCTGTTGGGTAGAGCTGGCTGTTGCTCTGGTGGCCAGAGCTCTGTAAAACTTTAATCCGCTTTTCTGCTGATGGGTGGGGCTGGGTTCCCTCCTTGTTGGTTGTTTGGCCTGAGTGGACCCAACAGTGAAGCCTACCTGGGCTCTTTGCTGGGGCTAATGGCAGACTCTGGGAGGGCTCACGACAAGAAGTACTTCCCAGAACTTCTGCTGCCAGTGTCCTTGTCCCTTGTTGAGCCACAGCTGCCCCCGCCTCTGCAGGAGACCTTTCAAAACTAGCAGGGAGGTCTGGTTCAGTCTCCTGTGTGGTCACTGCTTCTTCCCCTGCATCCTGATGCACACAATACTTTGTGTGTGCCATCCAAGTGTGGAGTCTCTGTTTCCCCTAGTCCTGCCGAAGTCCTGCAGTCAAATCATGCGAGGCTTTAAAGTCTGATTCTCTAGGAATTCCTCCTCCCGTTGCTGGACCCCCAGGTTTGGAAGCCCGACATGTGGCTCAGAACCTTCACTCCAGTGGGTGGACTTCTGTGGTATAAAAGTTCTCCAGTCTGTGAGCCACCCACCCAGAAGTTATGGGATTTAATTTTATTGTGATTGCGCCCCTCCTACCATCTCATTGTGGCTTCTCCTTTGTCTTTGCGTGTGGCATATCTTTTTTGGTGAGTTCCAGTGTCTTCCTGTTGATGATTGTTCAGCAGTTAGTTGTGATTCTGGTGTTTTTGAAAGAGGGAGTGAGAGCAGGTCCTTCTACTCCACCATCTTGAACCAATCCTCACCCAGCGTTATTCTTGATTCTTCTTTCAAGAAAAGATTTTAAAAGAAACAGATAGCAGTGGAAACCACCTCTGGAATCAGTGCTGGTGTAGCAAAACTTGAGCTGTAATCAGTGACTTGCTGGAGTCTGGACAACTCTGGGATTTAAAAACTCCAGGGGGATCCAAGCATAAGGGGCCCCACAATTTTGTCAGTTTTCCTACAGGAGCTCCCAGTAAATATCAGAGAAGAATCCCCTCAGGCTTACAGCAAGGACAGAGGAAAGGAGCCATTTTGAAATACACAAGAGAGCTCTGTTCTTAACAAGGTCTGCCCTCAGGAGAAACTAGTTAAGTAGAGATTAACCCAGTGAGGTATTATCAGAGCCTAACTGATCTACTAGGATATTATCAGAGCCTAACTGACTGTATTGCTGCTGATCTTTTGCCATCAGTACACTTCTATAATATTACTTTTAAAAATGGTATCCATTACCAAAATATCTTGAAATCCAGGAACAACATAGTGTTTAATTGCCCTATTAGAAGTATTAAAAATGCATATTAATGAACAGAACACCCATTATCTTGGCTTACTTAAAAAGCAAATGTTTACATTTTATTGTATATTCTTCAAGATCAATTCTTTTGAACATATTCAGAAATAGGAACTTTTTGGACTTAAAAAGAAAAATTAAAAATATACAGATAAAATAATTAGATTGTGTTTTATATGTATTTTATTCTGCATTTTTACATGACAACAGATTGCAAATATCTCTGTATGCCAATAAATCTCAAGGTATATCATAATTTTCATGACTGCATATAGCTTTGTGTATGAAACATAATTATTTTTTGGGCATTTAGGTTATTTCCATTTTCATTTTTTAAACAATGCCATAATGGAATACGTACACACACACAAGCATGCATGCACACATATAGCTTTGTGGGCTTTTCTGATTATTTCCTTGGGATAAATTCCTAAAGGTAAATTTGTGGGATTAATAGGTATGTACACTTTTTTTTTTTTCACATTGTAAAAAATAACTAATTTTAGACTTACAGAAATTTGGCAAATATAATACAGCGATTTCCCCAACACCCCTCAGCCAACTTCTTTTAATATAACATGTAGTGTAACCGTAGTACAATGATCAAAACCAGGAAATTACATTAGTATGATACTATTATCTAAACTGCAGGCCTTACTTAATTGAATCTCACCAGTTTTCTCTGTAAAGTCTTTTTTTTTTCCTATACCAGGATCATATATAGGTTCTCACATTGCATTTAGTTGCTTTTTCTCTTTAGTCTCAGTGACAGTTCCTCAGAGAGTTTTCTTTTCTTTCATGATCTTGACACTTTTGAAAAATACCAGTTAGTTGTTCTGTAGAATGTTCCTCAGTTTAGGTTTGTCTGATGTTTGCCTATGATTTGAATGAGGCTAGGTGTTTTTGGCAAGAATTGCATCCTTCACAATGCATAGTCCTGAGGGTTTTGTGATGTCCATGTGTTTTATCACTGGTGATATTACCCACCTTGAATACATGGATAAGATGGTGTCTGCTGGGTTTCTCCACTGTAAAGCTGGTATATTTCCCCTGGTAATGAATAAGTATCTTGGAGGAGATACTTTGAGACTATGCAGGTATTCTGTTTCTCTTTACCTTTTGCCCACTAAGTTTTGAATCCATGAGTGAATCTTGCCTGCAACAGTCATTACTGTGGCATTTGTCTAATGGTGATTTTTCTATTTCCTTTCCCTCTTCAGTGATGTTATACTTTTAAAATGACTTGTTTTTAATTATATAATATTTCAAAAATGAAATATTTAGAAAACAATAAAACAGATGTCCATGCACTTCCTCAACCTGATTTAATAAATTGGTAACATTTGGCACGTTAAGTTAAAGGTAAGATCTCTTACCTTTGCATATGATTTTTTGTTTTGATATTTCTTTAGAAATAAAATATAACAGATATAGCTAAATTCCCTTCTCCTATCCTTTTACTCTCCTTCCCTCTCTGGGAAGTTGGCATTTATTAATCACATGCATTTCTGATTATATACATGCCTATATATTTGACCATAAATACTATTTCAAATTTTTATGTAAACTGTATCATACATATAAAACCAAATTTACTTTCTCTACTTGCTTTTTACCTGTCAACATTAAGATTTTGCCTTTTAGATTTATCAGTGTTAATCCATATAGATCTAGTCCATCCATTTTAACTGGTGGATAATATTCCACATGTTCAAGGAAATATCTTTAAGATTCAACATTTATTCATCAGATTTATTGAGCAGCTACTATGGGGCCAGGGAATGTTTTATTCTCTGGCTTTAGAGTGGATTCCTTAAAGAGAAAGAGGATTTACATTTTAGTAAAAATATTGCAACATTATTTGTAATAGCAAAACTTGGAACCATGGAAACTTAATACTATGTTATATTCTCACCAAAAAGAAAAAAAATTGTAAAATGTTAGGTGATGGTTGTGTTTAGTTGATGGGAGAGTCCTTTCACAGTGCAGATGTATATCAAATCATCACATTATACACTTTAAATATCTTACAATTTTTTTGTCAGTTTACCTCAATAAACCTGAAAAATAATGTTATATCTCATTCATTTATTTATGTAATCTATAAATATATGTTTATTGTAGGTTGTAGGCACTAGGGATACAATGTGCTTTCCTTAAGAAGCTTACAGTCTAGAAGGAGGATATAGACCTGTGAATAGTAATATAAATGTCTAAATACTATAATTGGAATTTTTCCAGATTATCATGAATTCAGAAAGTAGGCAGTGATCATCAAATTTTCCTTAAGGAGAACCTAACTAGACTTCATGGAAATGGTAGTTGACAGGTCTCAAACATGAGAAGGCAGTTGTCAGTTTGGTTGAGATTTCAAATCTGAAGAAAAAGAAAGGTGTTAGCAGAAATAATGAGCAGGGAAACACCCAGCTAAATTAAAAGGCACATAATTTAAAATGGGTGTATGAGATGGTAGGTAGGGTAGTGGGAAGGTTGGTGTGATGTGAAGAAATAATCTTGAGTTACAACACAAGTAGAAACCATATCTGAATGGGCCTTTCAGTTATTGTAGTTTTCACATGGTCCATAACTATCTGTGCTCTCAAGAAAGACAATCCTGGGTGAAACCCTGGTTTGGCTCTTCTTTAGTGGTGTTGCCATGGGCAATTCACTTCCTCACTGTTTTATTATTTTTTTAATCTTTAATATGGGAATACTAATGCTTAATTCAGAAGGATGCTAGTAGTATATACTAGTTGTGGCTAAACCCCATGCATAGCCTGTAGTAGTTTATCATAAATATTAAAGCTATCATTGCTGTATTTTTGTTCTATGTTTATTTTTTTTCCTATAGATGTTGAGAAGTCATTACTGTCATTTTAAGCTGGAAAGTTAATGATTACATTCTTTTATTAAAAAATTGGGTTGGGATAATTTTATTTTCATTTTTAGTTGAGGAAAATGATTACATTCTCTTTTTTCTATTATCTCATGTATTTTTCTTTTTTTCCTTTTTTTTGTGAGAACATTTCAGTTCTATTCTCTTAACAAATTTCAGTTGTACAATTCAGTGTTATCAACTGTAGTCACTACATTATACATTAGATCTTCAGACCTTATTCATCTTATAGCTGAAAGTTTGGACCCTTTTATCAACCTTTCCCTAACTCCCCCAACCCCAACCCCAGGCAACCACTTTTCTACTCTCTAGGAGTTGACTTTTTAATTTTTTTTTAAGATTTCACTTATAAGTGATACCATGCAGTATTTGTCTTTCTCTGGCTGGCTTTTTTCACTTAGTATAATGCCCTGAAAATCCATCCATGTTGTCAAAAATATCAAGATTTCCTTCTTTCTCGTGGATGAATAATATCCTGTCATATATATATATATTACATCTTCTTTATCCTTTCATCTGTTGATGGACACTTAGGTTGTTTCCGTATCTTGGCTACTGTGAGTAATGCTGCAATGAACATTGGAATGCAGATATCTCTTTCATATCTTGTTTTCATTTCTTTTGGATATATACCCTAAAGTGTGATTGCTGGATCATATGGTGGTTCTATTTTTATATTATTTTTTTTGAGGAACATCCCTTCTGTTTTCCATAGTGGCTGCACCAATTTGCATTCTCAAGATGATTGTGTTTTTAA
Source organism: Kogia breviceps (assembly GCF_026419965.1). Classification (NCBI taxonomy): domain Eukaryota; kingdom Metazoa; phylum Chordata; class Mammalia; order Artiodactyla; family Physeteridae; genus Kogia; species Kogia breviceps. Next base: position 57,251,941 of record NC_081314.1, read on the forward strand.
TTTAAGAAAGAGCAGTGTGGTGGCAGTTTGGGGAATGACTTGAAGGGACTTAAGAGACAGACTTCTTAGGCAAGTGTTACATTTATTGAGTGTGTAGAGGGTAATGTGGTACAATCTTTTAATATATTGTTTGTATTAGTTTCCTATGGATGTTGTAACAAAGTACCATAAACTAGGTGGTTTAGAACAACAGAAATTTATTTTCTCACAGTTCTGGAGTTCAGCAATCTGAAACCAAAGTGTCAGCAATGCTGTGCTCCCTCTGAAGGTGCTAAGAAGGAATCTAGCTTCTGGTAGTTCTTTGGTTTGTGACAGCATCACTCCAGTCTTCTTACGTCATTCTCCCTGTGTGAATGTCTGTCCTTCACATGGCTTCCTTTTTATAAAGACACCAGTCATATTGGATTAGGGCCCATTCTACTCTGGTATGATCTCCTTTTAACTAAATACATCTGCAACTGTCTTATTTCCAACTAAAGTCACATTGTAAGGTACTGGGGGTGAGGACTTGAACATGTGAATTTGGGAGAACACAATTCAACATATAACATTGTTCTTTCTGACTTCAGAAAGAACATTGTGGTAATGATTACAGAGTGAGAATTCAAAGCTACTTTATAGTTATAATGTCAGTTTTATTATAGAACCAATTGCCTCTGTTCATCAGTGCTAATCAGAAACAAACCTCACCATTCAAATACTGGGCAAGTATGGGATGGTGCCTATAACTTCTCTTAATTATGCATGTATTCATGGATCAGGCAGTTTAAAATTATTAAGTGATATCAGGTTTTAACAAAGCAAAGTATAAAATTTTGTTTATAATATAATTAAAGCTATGTAAGGAATATTCATGTATGTGCATGTCTAAAACTGATTGCTTTGACTTCTAGATCTTGATTTCCATGCACTTTGAAACCTATCATCATTATTCTGAGCATATAGAAGAAGCTTAGTAAATGCTTGATGTGATTATTAATACCACAGCTCAGATGTGACACAGAAAGTGAGTAGAGTGCTGAATTGTTTTACTGCATCTATTCCATTTTTGTTTTAACTATTGGCCCATTTCTTGATGTTGAGAGAGATAATGTTTAACTCAGTCTCATTTTAACTTAGAGTAAGGATGAAAAAGTATTGATCATCTCATTCATTTACAGAAGAATTATGGTAGTTTTTTCTTTCTGGAAAAAATAATTTTGGACGCCACCTAAAAAGGCACTGCTTTTGAGTGAGATGAATCAAGAAATAGACGTGTGCCATTTGTTAATTATGAGTTATTGGTATTTTTAGAAATTCTATAAGTCACTCAATTTAAAAGTGGACAAAGTGTGTGAAGTTATTTTGAGAACAAAATGTCATTACCGAAGGTGTACTTTTTCATATACTGAACTAATAAATAGTTCAGAAAGTCCTTTGCAAATTTATCAAAATGTCATCTTCAGGTACTGGTTTGGAAAATTAGTAACTGCTGGAGTGTGTGACCACTGAAAGGTGTCACTATAGTCAGGGGCCTATCAGTTTTTAGCTCCAGGCATAAAGCAAAAATGTTAATCACCAGTGTTGAGATTTAAAATGTCAGAAGTTCTTAACATAAAACATAAAGGTGAAAAGTTAAGCATCTGTGGTAGTGTATATCCCAACGTACAAAAAGAAAACAGAATGCTAAAAATGTACTCAAATAAGTATCTGAGTACTTAAAAAATACTCAAATAAATTACAATAGCTAAGAATGACATAGGTAGCAAACACCTTTATAGTATATAATGGCATGTTCTTTAGTTTTATTCCTATAAGATGATTTGCCTTGGCTTTTAACTACTATAGGTGTGCTGTGGGATGGTTAGTATACCCTTCACACATACACCATTCATTCTTAGCTACATATGTGGCTATTAATATGTTTGGGAAAATATAATTTTGCTTCCTCAACGAAATTATTAGCATGTGGAAGCAGCCTAAAACCTTTAAAGAAGTGCTGTAAGATTAGACCATTTTACTTTAACATGTTTATCCACTTGGAAGAGAGAAGACCTGCATAGGAAATGACTCTATGCTCACTAAACCTGCAACATTATTTCTCCTGACACTTTATATTTGGCTCTTTGTTCAACTTCCCAACACTTTCACATACACTTTGCTCATTTGCTCCTCCCCAGGATGCAGATGGAGTCAGTAGGAAATCCCACTTGACAAGCGAGGTCAAAAAAGTGACCCTCTGGTATTTCTAGTATTTGACCCAAAGGCAAACCCATGCTAGACCTGGGACGAGAATTTGGGTCTTCTAGGGGTCAGAGATCCACTACAAAGTATTGTGGATCAAATGATATTTTAAGTGCAGAGTAAAGATTAAGGGCTCATCAGAGTTCAAGCAAGAAAGGAATAGCTTATTTTTAGTCATGAAGCTATACTGGTCTTTAAGGTTTGAGCAGAGTAACACTTGGGATTTATCTGCTACCCTTCCTTCAAAGAGAATACAGAAATATTTCAAATGCTATTAATCTATACCTGTGAGATAGCAGATGGTGACTATTAGAGTAGATAAAGACTGGCCCAAATGCTTAAGGGACCTGCATAAGGTCACTGTTTACAGCACAGTCTATTCTGACACCTAATGATTTAGAAACCCTTGGATAGATAAAGATTAAATCCTGGCTGAATTCTCAATGGCTTTGGACAAGTTATTAAACCTCTGAGAGCCTCTGTGCTTCATCAGTACAATGGGATGCTGGTAATTTGTCTTGGATAGAGTTGACCTAAGGATTAAATGGGAGAGCGCATGTAAATTCCCTAATAGAGGCCTGACACATTCAAGAAAACATACTTCTTCCCTTTCTCTCTTCTCTCCATCACCTAAGACACTTCTTTATGATTTCAGCCTAGTGTACTTCAATCAAGCCTAGTTACTATTTACCTCGTTATTATATTTATAGTATTTTGTAGTCTTATCCTCAAGTTTAAGTACTTATTATAGTGTGCCTTTTTCAACTGAATTGTTTTATTCTCCTTGCTGAAAAATAGAGGTCAATGTCACTTTATAACAGCATAAATGATTATGCTCATTATTTGGGAGACATTTTAGAAGGAAGCAGACCTTTAGGGACTCATTGGAGGTTTTGCTGGCTTAGGCCTTCTCGGTAAGCAATTGATCTCTCAGAGTAAGGGAATTTGGAATGACAGAGTTTTATTTTTAAGAACTGTTATGATATAACAAGGGAGCTGGTTTGTGGTAAATAAAGGTTGTTTTTTTAAAGGACTAAATGGATATTTTAGGAAATTTTATTGATAATTCAAAGATTTGTATTTATTTATAATAAATTATAAATTTATTTCCTCGTGAATAACATGGAAGAGACAAAACAGCATTTTCTGATGCTATGAAATGTACCCCTGGGTAACTGAGCAAACTAAATTGCCAAAAGACATAGTGAGTCGAATTGTGAAGAATGTCTCCAAATACAGTGATTTTACTTGAGCATAATTCATGTTATGTCATTTGTTTGGCAATAATTAGGTTCCAGTCCCAGTTAATCCCTGATAAAATCTTTAACGTATGATGATGTGGTCATGCCATCCACATAGAGGAAAAGAATGTCTTCCTATTTGCTACAGCAGAATCCTTGTGCTTTTACTCTGAAAGCAGTATCAGAGCTTTAGGATATACGTTAAGAGAAGAAGCTTTAAAATACGGCCGCCTTTTGAAATACTGGTCTGGTCTGTCAAGGTAGCATACCTTCTGACCATGATTTTTTCAGTGATGTTAAAATGCCAATTTTTAAGAAAAAGAAGGGAGTATCTAGCATGATACCAGTATCTTACCTACATTATTGTATTTAGTTCTTAGAATAACCCTGTAAGCTCAGTGGTGTTATCTCATTTTACACATGAGAAAAACTGGGGCTTAGAAAGGATTAGCATCTTGTTAATGTCACACAACTAGTTAGACATTACAGTGCAATCTCTGAATACAATATCCATTTTTGTTGGTTTTTTTAATTGTTTTAATTACATGCAGTCACCCAATCATTAGTGTCTGGAGATCCATATTAAGGTCATGAAGGTTTGTTTCATTTTCTGGAGTAATAAGAAGTGAATGAAAAGTGTACAATATTAAAAATTTCTTTTGGCAAATTTCTGTAAAAGATAAAAGAAAATATAAGAACAATCAATAGTAAAGTGGTCTTGTCTGAAGTTTACTTATTTCATATAAGAATTATTCGTCATTTTATCAAGCATATTTATTGAGCCCTTATTGCATACCAAACGTTAAGCATTCACATTATTATCTCAGTTTTACAGATGAGGAAACCAAGGCTTAGAGAGTTTAAATAACTTACCGAGGTCACCAGGCCTTGACTGGAAAAGCTAAGATTTGAGCCAATGTTTGGATGACTTCAAAGTCTGTGCACTTAATAGCTTTGTTTTATCTTGGGCTGAAGAGGAAGCCCTGTAGGGAAAAAAATGTGGTAAAGTTTGAACACATTATTCAAAGCTATAGGAAAATTTGTTAAAGACATAAAAGACTATCCTTTCAAAAATGGTATCTGCTTAAGAAACCATTACTGGGGAGTTTTTAGGACAATAGTAATTTAAGGGTTGATGCCCAGTAATTATTAGGTAGCTTTAAAAATTTCCATTGCAAAGACCTTTTCTGAAGTTGGTTTTTTTCTGAAATTATGTAAATAAGACATGGTAAGAGAATTTACAGAGTCTTAGCTGGCATAAGACATAAGTTCATAAACTTGGAAGAAGTGATCCAAATTAGGCAAAGTTTTCTGTCCCCAGGTATCTGTAATGGCAGTAATAGGAACCTGAGATCTATTTTTATTGTTACAAAAAATCTAACTCTTTTCATGTGTTTTGCATGATGAGGTTATTCATGTTCACTACATTTTTTTGTTTTTTACTCATATCCGTCAACCAGCAAGGTAACATTATTTTCCACAAGCTGACTAGGAGTTTTGATTGAAAGCTATATCCTTTTAATTTATAAACTGCATTGATTATTAATAAATGGTATTTGTTAGTCTTTAAAAATATGAAGCTTTGGATTTAGTATAAAGTAGTGAAGCAATAAAAAAGAAATCTTTGTTGATTAAATATTTGGAAATGATTGCACTGAAATCTATGTGGATCTTTTTTAATGAAATCTTTTTACACAAATATGGATGAATGTCAATAGAATATCCTTTTTTTGTTCTTTTTGGTCTTCAAAGTAGTTGATTTTCAAAATACTGGTATCCCAGGCTCATTTCATTGCACATACATTTCTCAATTGACCAGCCAGCTCAATATCCAGATTTGATCATATTAATAAGTTTAAGAGCTTCAGGTAGCAGAAGTAAACTGAGCAATTTATTACAACAACAACAACAACAAAAAAAACCTGAGAAGTCCTTATATAGCAGAACTAATCTGAAAATCAAACTACAGGTAAATGAGAAAAAAGTGATTGTAAGTAGGGGAAGTATCACATTACCCAATAGTTTTTTTTTAACTTTTTTTTTTTTTTTTTTTTTTTTTTTGCGGTATGCGGGCCTCTCACTGTTGTGGCCTCTCCCGTTGCAGAGCACAGGCTCCGAGACCATGGCTCACAGGCCCAGCCGCTCCGTGGCATGTGGGATCGTCCCGGACCCGGGCACGAACCTGTGTCCCCTGCATCGGCAGGCGGACTCTCAACCACTGCACCACCAGGGAAGCCCTACCCAATAGTTTTAACCAATTATTTTATTCTTGGTGTCTGCTAATACTTTAACTATCATTTATTGATGCCAGGAACCAAGCTAGATGTTTTGTAAATATCTAATTTCATGTTCTAAAAAACATTTGAGGTTGGTTTATACATGAAAAATAAAGTTAAGTAACTTGTATAAGGTTATATAGCTTGGGATTAAACCCATGCTTGCTTGATGCAAAAGCCCATCTCTTCTATCATGCCATTTTTAAATACAGTGTAATAAAAGATGTAGCAACGGTACCATGGCATACTACTCAGCAATAAAAAAATTAACGAATTGTTGATACACTAAACAACTTGGATGAACCTCAAGAGAATAATGCTGAGCGAAAAAAAGCCAATCCCCAAAGATTATGTACTATGTGATTCTGTTTATATAACATTCTTGAAATGACAAAATTGTAGAAATGGGGACCAGATTAATGGTTGCTAGGGGTTAGGAGGGAGTGTATGTGGAAAGGGGCAAGAAGGAAGTGGATGTTGTTACAAAAGAATAATACTAGGGATCTTTGTGGTGACAAAATTGTTCTGTTTCTTTCTTTTTTTGTTTTTACAATTATTAATTTATTTAAAGTTTAATTTGATTGACCTGCAGTTGGTTTACAATGTTGTGTAGTTTCAGGTGTACAGAAAAGTGACTCAGTTATACACATATATATATTTATTCTTTTTTAGATTCTTTTCTCTTATCGGTTATCACAGAATATTGAGTAGAGTTCCCTGTGCTATACAGTATGTCCTTGTTGGTTATCTATCTTTTATATCATAGTGTGTGTATGTTCATCCCAAGCTCCTGATTTACCCTTCCCCCAACATTTCCCCTTTGGTAACCATAAGTGTGTTTGCAATATCTGTTAGACTGTTCCTTTTTGTAAATAAGTTCATTTGTATCATTTTTTAAAAATTGGATTCCACATATGAGTGATAACATGATATTTGTCTTTGTCTTATTTAATTCACTTAGTATGATAATCTCTAGATCCATCCATGTTGCTGCAAATGGCATTATTTCATTCTTTTTTATGGCTGAGTAATATTCCATTGTATATATGTACAACATCTTCTTTATCCATTCATCTGTCGATGGACATTTATGTTGCTTACATGTCTTGGCTATTGTGAATAGTGCTGCAGTGAACATTGGGGTGCATGTATCTTTCTGTTTCTTGACTCTGGTGGTGGATACATGAAACTGTACAAGTGATAAAAGTGCACAGAACTATACACACACACTGACACCACCCACATATACACATGTACATATACACACACATGCATGTACACATACATACATATACACACACAGAAGTGCAAGTAAACTGTGGAAATCTGAGTAAGATCAGTGGATTGCGTCAATGTTGATATCCTGGTTGTGATATTGTATTAAAGTTTTGCAAGATGTTACCATTAAGGAAACTGGGCAAAGAGTACAGGGGAATGTCTCTGCAATATTTGTTTCAACTGTATGTGAATCTACAATTGTCTAAAATAAGAAGTTTAATTTTAATAAGGTAGGAAATGGAGCGCAGAAAGGGAAACCTTCAGCAAACTTTGGGACTTGCTAATCTTTCCTGCTTTCTGAACGGTCAGAGAGGTGGGGTACTGATGCCTTTGACAGATTGTAAAATCTGAGCAGGCTAACGGGCAGACCAACAGGACTGGATGTTAACAGGGTCCAGATGGAAAACTGGAAAAAAAAACAACAACAAGGCCTGGTAATAGGGCCAGAGCCCTGCTATATTTCAAATGAGTGCAAATGCCATGTAAAGAATTTTAGCCAGTCCACCCTCCTTGGGCCCTGACAGTGGCCATTTAGCCCCCAATAACTGATAAAAGAGAGAATACACAGGCTATCTTTTCTAGATAAAAGGAAATTTTAGGGGTTTTTTCCTAATAAAGGTACTGTGTTAAATGTATAATTTATTTTATGTGTATACCTTTGGTGTTCTGTTCATGAACATTTATATGTGAGAAAATACATTTAATAGAAATGATATTTTTGTTGTGAACATATGGTTGCGACATACTGGAGATGTTGAGTAAATATCCATCCTTAGACTTAAGAATGCCTAAATTTCTACTGCACATCTCAATATACTCCAAACAAAGCAATTTTTCATACTTTCTTTTCATTATTTGTTTTCATGTTCTCCCCTGTCTAGACATTGAGTCCTAGGATTGTGGGCCAATTCTTCATTTTTTAAAAAATTTCTTCTTTTACTGTGGGCATAATACCATTCAAATAGTGATCTTAATTAATGTGTGTTGAAATAATATAAAAGTGAATGGTGAGGAGTAAAAGGGTGAAATAGCATGTATAACTGCCCAGAGCATTTTAAATTTCCAGGGAAGGAGAAGGCTACAGAATTGGAACTAAAGGACCTGAGACACAGAGAAAGAATATTTCTAAAGCCATCAGACAGGTGCTTTGTTGAGGGACCAAGGCAGGATATACAGATGTCCAAACAGGTATGGAATGAAAAATGCCTATCATCTGGGCCAGAAGGGTGATCTGGAGACCAAGATTCACACCTGAGAATACAAATAGGAAGCCAGCCAATTATTAGAGAATTTTGTCTTTTACCAGACCTAAAAATAGTTCCATTTTACATCTGCTTGGAGCTAGATGCTGGAATATATTTCTGACATCCAGTCCAGTCCAGAACGTGTACGAAATTTAAGCTCTTCTTGCATATAATTCTATGCATTTCATATCTCTTTTGTCTGCTTTTATTGCTTCATTTTCATTCCTCATAACATATTAATAAATTTATCATTTAAGGTCTTCAAGTTGCCTTTATACTGTTTTGGAGAGAATTTGATTTTGACTTCCTTAGCAACAATTTTTTTTTTAACTAGGACAGTTTCTTTACAGAGAGACAGAAATATTGTTGTTCAGAGACCACCATATAGACTTGATAACTGTATAACCAATATATGAAGCTTATGTATTCTGAACATGTATTCTTAAAAATATTTTAACATAGATAGAAATAGAAATGTAAATATCTAAATACTTATGTCCATGGAACAAAAAGAAACTACTATAAATGAACCATCTCACTATCAGCCAGACACTGTGTGCTAACCACTCATATGATCTTCCTAATAATCATCCCTTCATTGTGTATTAATGTACACATTTGGTAGGTACAGAAACTAAACTTTGGAAACATTAAGTAATTGATTGAAAGAGATACAAAAATACTTGAGGTGGGATTAAATTTGATGGCTGACTCCAGAGCCCTCTTCATTCTGTGACATCAAGTGGCTTTTTTCAGGAAAAAAAAAAAAAAGGCGCAGTATAATATAATTTAATTTTCAGTTATCTGTAATTTCTGGTGTAATGTTTAAAATTTATGTTCAGTTCTGTCCGTGGGATATGTGCAGTTTCCTCAGTTTGTCCTTTATCTTGCTATATATATGTGGCAGCAGTTATGATATAAGCTGTTGAAACAGTTTCTGAATTGAAATGCAATACATCTAGTCAACCTGAGTGCCCACAGTCCTTTAATGTGACAAGAGTAGTTCATTCTCACAGTATCTCTGATGTAGTCATACAACAAACATATACTAAATGTCTACTATTTATCAGTACTTCTTCTACATACTGGGAACACTAAGATGAACGTGACACGATTCCTGCTCTTAAGGAACTTATAGATTGGTGGAAGGGATATGTAAGAAATAAGAACTACACAGAGTAATTAGCATTAGAGGTAAAAGAAAAGACCATATTGCTTGTACAAAGGGAGAGCTTATCTTTGCCTACTTATTATGAAGCCATGGGGAAACTAGGGCAGGCTTCACAAAAGAGATGATGTTTGACTATGAATTGAAGGAGTAGTAAGAATTATCAGATGCATCTCGGGTCATTCCAAACAGAAAGATTCATGCCCTGAGGTTTCAAGGGTGCTGTGATAGTTCATTGTTGCTATACTGACTACAGAGTAAAAAATTGAGGAGTGGCTGAAGAAGAGGCTTAGAGAGGTACATTGGCGCCAGATTTTAAAGGAATTTATACAGTAGCCGAAGAGTTTAGTCTTCATGTTGCTGGTAATGAAAACCATTCACGACCTAGTTTTTTATCAGGAGAGTGACATGATCAGATAAAAATCTCAAAATGATCACTTTGGCAACTGCATGGAAAAAAGATTAAAAAAAAAAAACAACAAACCCTGGAAGCAGAGTACTAGTTAGGGGGACACGGGTATAATCTAGGTTAGAAATATAGGGGTCAATTCTATAGGAATTGAAAAGAGGGGCGGATTTTAGAGATATTTAGAAGAATGTGTTGCTTTGTAACATGTTGGTGTTGAAGAGTCTGTAAAAGCTGGGTGGTTCCATGAACTGATATAGAGAATATAGTTAGTGGAGCAGGGTTTTGTTGAGAATTAAATAAATTTGGTGTAGGTACGTTGCTGAGTTTGAGAATACTCTGGAGACCACCAATTAGTACTGACCCAGCCTGTCAGTGCAAAGAATTCCATTCTGCAATGTTATGCAGTCTAGATGTTGAAAATGTACAATTAAGCTTTAGAAGCAACCTAAGGATGATGAAAGACAAGTGGATGAGTTGATTGAGATTTTTCATGAGAGAAAAATGTGATTCACTAGGGTTGGTAAAAATGAATAAGCACAGGGAGAAACTGATAGATCAGCAGAAAATACACAGATCAAGGACTTAGAAGTCCCAGGATTTCAGAAAGAATAAGGGAATGAAAGAGCTGAAAATAGTTTAAAGATTTTACAGGTAGAAGAATTCTGAGTCATATGGTACTCTATAGATTAAGGTTATATGAGTGGGTTGCTGAAATGATTTGGGGATAAATGTTATTATAAAAGAAGAGATCAAAAAACTGAGAAGCTAGGAAATTGGATACATGTACTGAAATCACCCAAAATCATTACATGAGTTAGACTGGAAAGGGAGATTGTAAGCCAAGTTATTTTTTTCTGCGAATATAGGGGAATGATTTGAAGCTCAGTAGAAGAAATGATAAGAGTGAGGCATGAAGTATAGTATAGTAAAATATTTTGGCCTGAAGGAGAAAGGACTTTTTCAAGAATGAATTAATAATATACTTAAAATTGAAGCCAGAAGCCAGGACAATGCCTGAGGTAAACCCTGTGTCTGATGAGAAACTAACTGCATAAGTACTATCACCAGATGCTGACCATGGATGACTGAGTCATAGAAACCGGCTCCATGTTCTAAAGAATATGGCCTGTTCTATGATAAAAGTTATTTGGAAAGTGCATGCTGAAGGAACAATTAATTATGATTGGGGGAAGTCAGGGAATGTTCTACAAAAGACAAAATATTGGACTAATACTTGGGAGGTGTATAGGATTTTCGCTGGAGGAGAAAAGAGGAAGAAGTTGGAGGGAAATATTTCTGAATAGCAAATATTTTGAGGCTACAGTGAAAAGAAGATGAGGTTGGAAAGATTTTATCCTGTCTTTTAAAGTTATTTTTTTTTTCTTTAGCAGGGGTATGAGTTTTGTGCTAATTTATGTGAATATACTGCAGCTTTCTTAGAAATTTTACTTGTATATTGCTTACTGATAAAGTCATTTGTCGAATAGTAACTTAGCATTTATTTGAAATAGAAGATGCTATTTTAGGGGTAATCAGAGATATACTTTTAGTATGAATCACCACCGTCATAGTTTTAGAAGTGCCTAAAAGTAAAAAAAAGCAAAGGTGGAAAGGTCAAATTAAATTTGATTAATTTAAAATATAATCAGTTTTTAGAACAATGTTCTCTATGTTATGGAGGTGGTACATTTTAAAAATTCTAAACAACTAAATTCATTTTAAATTCTAATTCTCTGAATGTCAAGCGGCAAGATGGATCAAGGTCATGCATGGTCACTGTGCTTTTTCAATAATACCATTTTATGACAATAATGATATTCCAGCATGAATTTGAAATGTGTTAAGGGCAAATAATTGAAGGAGAGGAAGTTGGTTGACAGTCCATTTAGACCTCTGTCACTAGGGGATTTGTAAGGAAACTGAAGTAACTTTGGGGATTGAATTGTATGTATATATAATTGTTTCAGATCTTGGTCCAGAACATTTTTGATCTGACTTTATATATATATATATATATACACACACACACACACACACACACACATACACATATATATATATATATACACACATACACATATATATATTAAAAATATAATATATACAATACATATATAATATATAGTACATATTAAATATACCTACTAGATATTATATATTTCTATTATGTATATGATATATATATCATATACATAATATAAGTTTAAAGAATGTTCTGAACCAAGAACTGAAACAAATGCACCCTTTCTGACCCAAATTAAGCAATCTGATGCCTAGGAATTGGAATTTGAGACATGGGAAATTGGGTCAGACTTTCTTTCTGCTTCAGGCTACATTAAAAAGAAAGCTAGAACAATTCATCTTAAAGATTGCCCATTTGTCTCATGTTAAAGCAGTATTTTTCAAGAAAATAATGTTTACCAGTAGGGATTTCAACAACATTTTTTATTTGAAATTTGTTGGTCTATCAAATACATGATGACAAGATTGACTGTTAACTTGGTATACCTTCAGACTACTCTCTCTTCAAAATACATGTAGCATTTTCTTTCCTGTGAGATGAGATACGCAGAGGTTGTTTTATATGCTGAGCACTGTTTTTTTAATACGGTAAGGAGATAGAAACATGAAATGTTTTCTCCAAGCCAAGGTAACAAAATGACTTTACCGTCAGTGTTGGGTATGAAAAAGGAATAGAAGATTGATGTTTTGATGGATAATGATTGACTCTTAGCTGTTCTCACTCTTCTAAAGGCAAGGATGAATTTGCACTGATGCTTCCTTGCTGTCATTCTAAATAATATATTTCTGTGGCTCAAGCTGATATCAGTAATTGTAAGAGGGTATTTTTGTGACAGTCAGCCCTCTGGAGCCTGTGTGATGAATCTGTTCTTGGCTTCTTCAGCCCTCCCTGGCTGCTGTACTTGAGGTGTGCCTCTGCACTCCCTACTTGTCAGGATGAGACCTGCATAGTCTTTTTGAACTGTTTTTATGACGAACTCCCTGAGTAAGAAGCACTTGAATGCCTTGATTAAGCACTTGTGCTCTGGACTCAAAGCTGCTGGTAACTACCTATTCGATATATGATCAGGTCAAGTTATTTAAGCTCTCTGCACCATATTCCTGCACTGAGAATGGGAATGCTGATAGCAACCTATACCTCACAGGAATGTCAAGCTGAATGCGCAGGCCTGGAATGCCCTCAGTAAAGAGTTCATATGAGCTCAATGAATGCTCAATACTGTACTTATTATGATGTTTGGGAATTCATTTAACTACCCCACGCAACCTCCTTATTTTTTAACAATATTTGTAACGGATTCTGAGATTTGTAAAATGAACTTACTAAGAATTGACAGACGATGTAAGCCCTATTAAGTAGGAAAGCAGGCTATGAAGTTTGTTAGACCTGATTTGAACCTGACTGTGCCATTTATTAGTGTTGTCTGTGGGCAATTCATTTAAACTCTCTTTGCTCTGTTTTTCATTTTTGAAATGGTGATAATGCTAGTAATATCCACCTTATAGGGTTTTGAAAGAATTACATGGGAAAGTATATATATACCACTTCACACAGTGGCTGAAATAATGAATTCAAGAAATGATGACTATTGTTATTATTAATTTTACTTTGAAATTTTTCATTAAGTGATTCCCTTTATGAAGTTATCTCTGCCCACCTGCAATAACAATAGCTATTACTATATATGCCATGATTTTCCAAAAGATATTCCTTATCTTTTAAATTGCTGCCTGAGGTGTCAATGAATTATATATTAGAATGTCATGGATGTTGAAACCTGAGGGTCATACCTAAACGTAGGTATCTCTTTAGTTGAAGAAATCCACCAAAGCCACTGTAATTTAAGGAGTTTTCTCCAGCATGAAAGAATATTTAGAGATTGTTATTAAATTGTCATCCTGTATAAGTTGCTGCTCTTGCAACTATTGACAGAGATGAAAGCTGTGCTTTTCATTATAGGGCATTCTGTATACAGCATGCGTTTTTGTGGTTAGTTTTACAAAAATAAATTTAAATGTTGCTTTCTTTCATTTAGTATTAATATGCAGCTGGCATGTATTTATAACTGATGTATAAGTAGCTATTTTTTGCTCCTTTTAAAATACAGAGATTTCATTTGATTCACTTTTCTTTCATTTTTATCCGCTTGTGTTCTCAGTGGAAGAAATGATCATTCCTGCATATGTCAGGCTCTCCTTCCCAGCCCCCTCCTTTGCTCCTCATGAATTTAATGCTGCTTCATGCACTGTGTGTTTGAAAACACCATGTTTAGTGAGTGCTGGCATTATCTTTCTGGAAAATAGGGTTGAAATTTCCCCAGATCCCACTAAGCTTTCCTCAGCCTGTCACAATTGAGGATGTGGAATTGACTCCAAATGGGGGGAATCTCCCAGTGACAGAACGATGACCAGTGCTGAGACATGTAAAAGATAAAGAATTAGAGAAAAGACTAGATTTGATAACCTGGAGGTAGTAACACAAAATACAGTTTTTTTATCCTCTTTCTCACACTCCCCCTTTTCATGGTAATAAAAAAAATAATGACTTAATTACAAGTTAATCACTTCTTGTGAGCAAATCATTTGTACTTAACCTCAGGTCCATACAATTAAGACACAAGTAATTCCCTTCACTTGGTTGATAGGATCAAATAAGATAGTGTATATGATGAAGGCACAGGATAAACCGTGAAGTTGAGAAGGGTATGTCAAGTATTATGCTTTTGTGAATTTTTTCAAATTTAATCATCCCTTCAACCCTAAGAAATGCATATTATCACCATTTGGCAGATGAAAAAACAGACTCTAAGGATACATATTAGTAATTGTCTATAGGGTTTGATTTTAACCAAGATGCAACTGATCCCAAAGCTAGTAGTTTTTGTTTTTTATCACAATATACAAATGTAAGATATTATTATTACTTAATTATATATAACAAGAGTACCTTATTTTGTTCAGTGAGTTAAAATTCAAACCTGCTAAAACAGAAAATAATTCAGAGTGATTATTAACTTTTCAAAAGAATTCTATGCTTTTGATGACACAATAATGTCTTTTAAATATAACTTTTTTTTCTAGTGCAATTAAGATACAATTTGATATTTAAAGACTTCATTTATATTCAAATTTCCAGGAACGTGGTTTGCCTAAACTGACATGTCCCTTTAGTGCATTTTCACTTTGAGCTCAGAAAGTAGATGAAGCATATTTGACAAGGATAAATTTGGAGGTTAAACATCAGAATCTGCATAGTGTACTTGCCATGTGTTCAGCATAGTGTAAGTCTGAATTGTACCTGAGTAATAAGATATAAGCGATGTTTATTGCTCTAATATACTTATAGGACATTAGCTTTCCTCACATCTGGACTTTGAAGACCTAGGCCAAAGGAAAATATGCTTGTGATGTCCAACGAACTCAATTTTTAAAATGTGCTGAAATGGTCCCATTAGATCTGTGAGCTCATGTGATACCCAATTTAGAGCATATTGGAAGTGATGGTCACTGAGTCAGGTTATTGTTTACTTCTTTGTTAGTTTTAAAATTATATACGGAGAATTTATGTGGAATTTATATTTTCTGGAGAAGATATTTAAAATCTGAAAGTTGTATGTAGTTTAATTGACTATATAGTCATCTCAATTTAATATTTTCCTGGCCATAGCAGCTAAGACCATAACTCAGCTATTCTAGAACTTAAGCAAATGAACAATGGAATGATACTCCAAAAGCTTTAGAGTTAAATAATCCTTGTCCTACATCTAATGACTCAGAAGTTACTGTTTTTAATAAAGTTCTTTACGTTGAGGATAATATACTACTTCATACTGATAGAACTTAACTTGTGTCACCATTTTAAGCCTCTATGCCCCAGTATGGTGCCAGATGAGTCTTACCATGATGTTAGCCTTCATTATTAGACTATCTAAGGGACTTTCTCTTTAATAATGGAAACTCATTTAATAATGTATGGTTTGTGTTACATAAAAGATAATTACAGGATACCCATTAGTTGCTCCAGCTGAAAATCAATTTAAATAAATTGCTCCCAGTATTACAATAGACACAAAATGAAACTTATTGGTAGTTACTAATTATGAGACAAAATCATTAAGAACTCTGTGGACAAGAAGAGAACAGATTTGCATCATTTTTTTATGTATGGTTAAGACATATGCTCAGGTTTTATGAGCTATGTGGGTTGAGGTTATTAATATGTTAAGAAAATTAAGTGCTAAATGTTTTTGAATGCATCAATAATTTGAAGTGTTCTAAACACTATGGTAAAAATGTTCCTAAGATTCCTACCCACACAATATTGCTGTGTGGTTTTTGAGGCCTTAAGTTAATAAGTATCACTGTCATTCCTTAGTTACTGCATAGAACATGGGCTTCTAGGCATGAAGAAAGGAAGATATTAGGATCTAATTATCAGAGATAGGTTGAAAGTCAGTGATTCAAGAAGGTGAGCTCTCTGTTGATAGCAAAGGGAGACGAATGTGTCAGGTAAGAACCCAAATCCAGGAAATTCAGTAAATCAACCTAAATCAAGGTTGGGTGATTCTGAGTGACTCTGAAGCAGGGACTGGGATTTTCTATATACACTGTATCAAACAGGCAAGCCTGAAGAGAGGGTTTAAAGTGGGTGTGGACAGATCATTACTTTTTGTAAACCTCAGATGTCATCACACAATTAAAATCAAAATAATAAACTTCTCCCATTTAAGTATTTTTGTTTTATTTTCATTACTCAAGGAGGTGGGTCAAAAAAAATCTTGCTGTGATTTATATCAAAGAGTGTGTTTTTATGTTTTCCTCTAGAGTTTTATAGTGTCCGGTCTTACATTTAGGTCTTTAATCCATTTTGAGTTTATTTTTGTGTATAGTATTAGGTAGTGTTCTAATTTCATTCTTTTACACATAGCTGTCCAGTTTTCCAAGCACCATTTATTGAAGAGACTGTCTTTTCTCCATTGTGTGTTCTTGCCTCCGTTGTCATAGATTAGGTGACCACAGGTGCGTGGGTTTACCTCTGCGTTTTCTATCCTGTACTATTGATCTATATTCCTGTTTTTGTGCCTGTACCATACTGTCTTGACTACTGTAGCTTTGTAGTATAGTCTGAAGTCAGGGAGCCTGATTCCTCCAGCTCCGTTTTTCTTTCTCAAAATTGCTTTGTCTATTCAGGGTCTTTTGTGTTTCCATACAAATTTAAAAATTTTTTGTTCTAGTTCTGTGAAAAATGCCATTGGTAATTTGATAAAACCTTCTGCATAGCAAAGGAAACCATAAACAAGACAAAAAGACAACCCTCAGAATGGAAGAAAATATTTGCAAATGAAGCAATTGGCAAAGGATTAATCTCCAAAATATATAAACAGCTCATGCAGCTCAATAGCAAAACAACAAACAACCCAATCAAAAAATGGGTGGATGACCTAATTAGACAGTTCTCCAGAGAAGACACAGATATGGCCAAAAGGCACATGAAAAGATGCTCACCATCACTAATTATTAGAGAAATGCAAAACAAAACTACAGTGAGGTATCACCTCACACAGGTCAGAATGGCCATCATCAAAAAATATACAAACAATAAATGCTGGAGAGGGTGTGGAGAAAAGGGAACCCTCTTGCACTGCTGGTGGGAATGCAAATTGATACAGCCACTATGGAGAACAGTATGGAGGTCCCTTAAAAAACTAAAAATAGAACTACCATATGACACAGCCATCCCACTACTGGGCATATACCCTGAGAAAATGATAATTCAAAAGGACATGTGCACTCCAGTGTTCATTAGCACTATTTACAATAGCCAGGACATGGAAGCAACATTAATGTCCATTAACAGAGCAATGAATAAAGAAGATGTGGTACATATATACAGTGGAATATTACTCTGCCATAAAAAAGGAACAAAATTGGGTCATTTGTAGAGATGTGGATGGACCTAGAGTCTGTTATACAGAGTTGAAGTAAGTCAGAAAGAGAAAAATATTGTATATTAACACACATATATATATATGGAATCTAAAAAAATGGTACAGATGTACCTATTTGTAGGGCAGGAATAGAGACGCAGACATAGAGAATGGACACGCATACACAGAGGGGGAAAGGGAGGGTGGGACGAACTGGGAGATTAGGATTGACATATATATACTACCATGTGTAAAATAGATAGCCAGTGGGAACCTGCTGTATAGCACAGGGAGCTCAGCTTGGTGCTCTGTGATGACCTAGACGGGTGAGATGTGGGGTGGGGAGGGAAGTCCAAGAGGGAGGGGATTTGGGGATGTATGTATATGTATAGCTGATTCACTTCGTTGTACAGCAGAAACTAACACAACATTGTAAAGCAATTATACTCCAAAAAAAAAAAAATAATCTCACTTGGTTGAGAGGATCAGAACCTGAAACTCATGAGGGTGTGTGTGTGTGTGTGTGTGTGTGTGTGTGTGTGTGTGTGTGTGTGTGTGTGTGTGTGTGTGTGTGTGTAGCAGGAAGGAAGTGGATTGTATTGATTGTATCAAGCTACAAGAAGGGTAAAGGGAAGAAGGAGAAAAAGAGGCATAGCAGATTCCAGTAATCATTAAACATGCTTCACTTGTGCAGGTGGCTAACGACTAGTGTGTTACTTCCAAGTTTTAAAACATTTTATAGGGAAATGCATTGAGTTAAAACCCAGGAACAGAACTTGTCCTTTGGTTACAGTATACAATTAATTTTTCATAGCATAACTGGAGCAATATTGAAATGACCGTGAAGCTGGAGAAATTTTAACTTATTCTTGAGTTGCTGAATTCAGAGTTCTCTTAATGTTGCACTATGATGAGGAGACATGAAGTATTTGGCTAAAAATAACACAAAAGAACCCCAACAGTTTAATCAATGAAAGTTTTTTTTTTACTTCTCTTTTTATTATTTTCAAAAAGAGGTTTAACTTTATTTATATTTTACTGCACTTCTATTGAAATCAGACTTACTGTATCCTTAAAGTTTTTGAATTCAAATTATGGTCTCTGATGACTTCCTAAGGATGGTTAATTTTTGTTCCATCACTGTGTAAATTTTTGCCTACCTCTAACCATAGGTGTGCTGATGCTTATCCATGCTTCTCCCAGCCATATAGATAGGCAAAATAACTGCACTTCAATGTCTTGCATGTAAATAGACACTCAAGGACTTCATATTAAATTTCCATGATGTGTTTGGTGTAGTGACATGTGTCCAGGAAGAGTAGTTATCATGGGTGAGAAAGTGTGTGGCACTGGGATATTGTTAATCTATGTATGTTGGATTCTCCTGTGGTTGTGAAGAAACTCCAAATGGAATCTACAATCATGTTGTTTTCCTCGGATTTGGGACTTAACCATATGTTTGTAGAGCCATGATAGATTCCCCTGAAACAGTGGTTCACAAAATGATCATACTCAATAACTTGTTTGTATAAAATCTTTTGTAATGTACTTTAATTATACTGAAAGGAAGCTAATAGAGAATATTCTCTACCTACATATGCCTTTTTCAAAACTAATTTTAAAATGATATGTACTTTATTATGTAAATGCATGGGAATGGCTTCACTAGAAGATAGATGAAATAGTCAGATGTCTATGCCTATGCATAGAATTGCTAAAATGCAGACAGATACAGGTAAGCTGTGTTGGAGACACAGACAACATCAGCAGTTCTGCTGTGAGTCACCCTGTTCTCCAAAATACAAGTGACTCTTGATAATGTTCTGAAAAAGAAAATACAAACTTCCCTGGATTTATAAAAATAGTTGTATTTGGGGAGAATTCATATTTCTCTTCGACTGTGACAAAACTAAAATGTTTAAATGTTGATAAGCAAAAAGGAGTCAAATTATGGGCTCAGATAACTACCTATAGTTTTTTTTACTTTATATATATGTCCAGAAAGATGTTTGAAAGGTGTGTGAGTTGAGATGTAGGATAATTCTTCACTCTACAGGATTGTTCTTAGAAACAGAATATCTAGCAAGTGGTGTCCAACAATCAATGAGAGAGGCTCCCAAATTAAAAACAAACATAAAACAGGCTAGAAGACACCAACCACTGTAGGTGGAAACTGTTGCTCTATACTAGTTTTAAAATCTGAATTAAATTACAGGAAATATTTGTTTTCTAAGAAAGGTCTAAAATCAAATAGAATGGTAGGGAATGCAATAATAAGACATGTTAGTGTCTAAAGTGCCTGATGTTATGGTCATTCTGCAGTTCATACATGGAAATGTATGTATTTGTTTGGGTTGTGGACCTAGACCGCGTCTGAGTGAGAGTGTACCTTGACTTTTCAAAGCCCTTTTCTTCAAATATTAAGTGACACTACATGACATAGTGTATGTGAACATGCCTTGTAAACTGTTAAGTCAAATATGAATGCTAGCAATTCTATTATGGAAATTTCCTTGAATACTGACATAAGGGTTTGTTAATGGCTCCTAAAAGGCAATGGAATCCTTTTAATTTGTGTGCTCTCCTGGGGTAGTAAGTTTAAGTAAGCTTAGACAAAGTTAATGACTCATTAGGATTTGAACTTTGGCCCCCCAAAACAGTACTGTTTTCGAGTGCTGCATGGCTGGGAAACAGAACAACTAAAAGGTCATTTGCATTTTCTTTTTAATCTTAGTAATCCACTGGAATCAAAGAATCATAGTTACTCAAAGAGCCCTTTAATTGTTTTAGTCCTCAAAATAAGGCTGTTTATTGAATACTAAACATATGCCAGGCACTATGTTATTAAAGATATTGTAGGCAAGTCTCATGGTCTAACTCTTCCTCTAACTGGATGTGTAGGAAAACTAATCTTGCCTTCCTATACATCTGTTTTAAACAGTCCTTACAGTCAGTATTCAAAAGTAGTCTTCAAAATCTCACGGACAAATTGCCAGTTTCTGAAACAAACTTTTCTTATTGCCTTTTCTCTCCCTGAAACTGTGTCAAGGAGTATTTGGAAGGGTGTTATGTATGAGACTATGGCAAAAGTTGAGTTTCTCCATTTCAGCATCCTGTTGTCAAATTTAGTCCCTGCACATTCCACGTGGTGGGTGTACCAATTATTTGTACTAATTACTGACATCTGAAACTAGTGCAATTTATGTCCTGCTCTGATAGACCTTAATCTGCTCTGACTGGCTGCATTGGCCCCATTTGGCTTCAAGACAGTCAGACCCTGTTTTCTGCCCTAATTCACTTCCAGCCTCTTCTTTGGATTCTTCTACATTATCCTGGTGGACTACTCAGCAGGCTTGCTGGTTCTCTACTCAATATCTTGACCATGTGAGATAATGCTTGCAACATAACAAAACCAACCCAAGAGCCTTTCTTTGTCTGACTACTTATGCTTCTAAGGGTATGAAATTTAGTTGTGTTCCAAGACCATGTGGGGTAGCACATCAGTTGGCTTCTTCCCCAAATCATAGAGACTAGATAGAGTCCTGGTGGAGCTTGCAACTAGTATAAGCCCCATTCTGCTCTTAAGGTTCCTCCCACTTACCTGATGCTCCTCCCTGTCTTTTGGACAATCTAGGAAAGTCAGGACATGCATCTACTGAAATGGCTCTTCTACTTTCCTTTCCTTCTTTCCAGTATTCTCTGGGGCCAGAAAGAGGAGAGTGGGATTTGGCTCCACTGCCTTTTCCTGTTGACCCTGCCAAGGTCTGACCCTCACTACCCTAAAGGAGTAGCTGAATTAATTTTGACAATTATTTCTCAAGATAACTGGAACCTCGTTTGCAAGGCTTAGATGTGCAGAAAAATCAGATTTTGACTATCAAAAGCTAACTTTTATCTCCATTTTTTCTTCCTTTTTGTATTTCATCTTTAACAACTCCTGATCTTCCCATTCTACCTCGCCCCATTCAATTAGCTGCTTTGGGTGAACTACAATAAAAATCCTCTTCTCATCATAAAAAAAGCACTTTGATAATTTTCAAAATATATCCCCAGTAAACTAAGCATTTAAGATACGGTGGTAGAGAGGTAGACATTATCCCTACACTCATGGAATCCACATTCTATTTGTGGAGAATGGACATAAGATAAGTATTAATATAAATAAAATAAATTGAAATGAGTATACCAAAAAAGTGAACAGAATGTTAAAGCAGGGAATATTGGGGGGCTTGAAGATATTGGGTGGTGCTGATTTTTTGTTTATATTTAAATAAACTGAGACTTAGAACTTTTCAAATATTAATCACTTAGTTACTGTTAGAGTCAGGAGTAGAGGCCGAACTCCAGAATCCCTTCTGAGTGAACCCATTTTACAAAGTGACATTTAAAAATAATAATAATAATGATTCTGGCATGAGTGCCAGTCTGACTGGTTTGTATAAAATATTATGCTATAAAATATCCTCTGCTCCAATTAAACTAGGCTGCTCACCACCTCCGTCATAGCTTACATATTTCATACCTTTGTGCTTTTTTGTTTTTCATTCCTGGAACGTAATATGCTCTCACTTCTAGGCATCGTAATTCTCTTCCAGCTTAGACACATCCTTATTCATGAATCTAATTTTGAATACCACATCTAGAAATAAGCTCTCAGCTCCTGAAATTACCTCATATGGCATTTTTCACATACTGCCTGAATTACTGTTTGGTTTCCCACTAAGTTGAAATCACGTTGTGGTCCAAATACTATATACTGTAAATGTATATAGTGCTTTGCTCACAGTTATTGTTAATTATTTGGTGAATAAATACATGAAGTATGTAATAAAAACCCATGATTCTAGATTCCATAGAAATTCCTGGTACATAAATGGTTCAAGGGCCTCATTATCTAATCTAGTTAATGAAGGACATAGTTTCTGCTTCTGTTTACAGCAACACTGAATGCATGCAAGAATAAAAGCACAGTGAAGCATAAACATAGATACGTGACTAATTTTGTATATGAGGAGATCAGAGCCAGGTGTGGTTAGTGAAGGGAGCCAAAGACAAAGAACTTGAGTTTAAACCATTTTTGAAGTACAGACTGAAAAAGTTGTGGTGCCTTAGAGAAAGTGGCTTAGGAGAAGCTTTAGAAATTGCAGAAGTTATAAAGGGTGAAGACAAGTTCTGTGTAGAGTGTAAGTTGATATGCCTGAATGGAGTATTAGCTGGAGAATCTAGGGGATGGGGAGGTGGAAGCTTTGAAGCCTGTGATTAGGAGTCTTAATTATATTCAAGGGATAATTGGGAGCCATTGTTGGCTTCTAAGAAGGGGAACTTGAAATAACATTTAGGGAATACTCCTACTCCTGTCCTTTGCTCATGCTGTTTTCCCATCTGGAAGGTTTCTTTTCCTTTCTTCCCACCTCTCTTTAGCCCATTTTCCTTCAAAGATTTGTTCAGGCCCTCCATCTCTGAAGCTTTTCTGATGATTCTAGTCAATGTGCGTAATCTCTTTCTTTCTCTCTCTTTCTCTTTCTCTCTCTCTCAATGTCTCTCTCCCATCTGCACCCCATTACATTCACTGCAAAATCAGCACTCTTCTTAATTCTTTCTTCTTAATTCATAATTGACTCCTTAATTTTTTTTGTTTTATTTTATGGTCATATTCAGTAGTCCAGAGTTTCTTGTGTACATCAATGGAAAATAAGGTCCCTGTAGGAAGGTATTGTATATTATATTCTAGAATAGATCTAGGTGCATGGATGATTAATACATATCTTTAAATTACACAGGAAAAACCTATGACCCAGCTATCAGCTCAGAAATAAATAAAGTTTAAGGGTTAGAAGGGACGTAGAGTCCTCTTCAGAGCTTGTGTTGGGATCAAATATGGAAGCAGTATGAATGGTTTGTATCACACTTTTGACCCTCGGTGGTGTTTTAGATTGATCATATGCTAGGTTCGCCATACCTGGTTCTGAATGATATTGATCTGTCTCAAAAAGAAAATAAAATTAAGCAGCAGCAACATATATTTCCTCTAGGTGAAATGTTTTCACTGTTGAAGGTTTTTGAAAAGTTATTGGCTTCTAGGTGGTAACTAATAGACAAATTGAATTCTCATTTGCAGAAGGACTTTAGTCATGTGAAAGCCAAGATGGTCTAGCACAATCTAGCATCTTTTTATAACTGAACACAAGATTAATTTCATTGTTCTTGGATACATATATCTTGCATACTGTGGATTTAATATATCAGAAATTAGTAGAAGATTTATTTTTCTGGTAGCAATAATTAGTAAGTAAAATTCAATGTACAAATAAATTCAATGTACTGATTATTATGTCAAATCTGGCATCTTTAGAAAAAACTGGCATCATTATGATTTCCTTTGTATTTAGTTTCTAGAGATAAGAAATTCTTAATTTGAAATCAACATTTTGTTAAAGCCCACTAGTGTTTAAAGAAAGAATTGTTCTGATATTAACCTGGTAGATGTCATTGCATCACTTACTTAGGTAGCCACTGTCTTTTCGAGTATAAAATAAGTAAGCTGTAAACCTTGTTTGGCAGATATCACTTCTCTGTGCATGGCAGAAGTGCATTTTTACTCAATTATTTTTTAAAAAACAATGATATATTTACATATGTGGCATAAGAATTAACTGATAAATATCTCTGAGGCCCTAATACCATGTGACTGCTGTATAATATAGCAAGCAATCTTTGAAAATATAGAATACTATATAAATGCAAACTGTGACTTTTTTCAACCACATTTCTCTGAAGTACAGAGGTAAGATTGGACTTATCAAATATCTGCAGTGGGTGTTGAAAATTCTTGGTAACGTACTAGTTTAACTTTTATATTATTTTAGAAATGTGTTTGATAGCTGAGATTTGGAAGTGCACAGAAAGCTTCAGAACCCTGGAGGCAAAGATGAGCTACTTGAATTTAATATGAATTAAAATGGTAATACCTTATACTCAAAAGCTAACTTTTTTTGCAAGATACTCTCAAGTCTTTAGCTGCATTACCTCTAATACTCAGAATACATCTGTGAAGATGGTCTCTGTGAACAAGGTTAAGTGCAATGGAAAGAATGCTGATAGAAATAAGGAGGGATCACTTCCCCATGAAGTTACTGTATAGAGTGAAAAGTATGTACCTGATTTCAGAAAGAGCTGATTACACAACTGTCTTCTCCACTAGTGGGACAGGTCAATCAAATCAAATATCTTTGCTGTTTCACATGGTACAAATTTGTGGCCTTGGAGAGTTTTGTTACATGATTTCCTCAAGAATACACTAAGTGAGAGTAAGAATTAGAATTATGAGAAGCTGGCTTAGGAATCTTTCTAAGATAATTTTATGGAAAAATAATACAGCAAGTAATTTTGACATCTTAAAGTAGAGTGAGATGAAATACTGAGGATCTTGCAATATGGGGGGAATATTTTGGGTGACCAGTGATCCATCTGGTAAGGTCAGTCTTATTAAGGACTGGGAATATGTTTTAACTATAAATTTCAAGGAGCAACTGAAATAAAATTTACCTATCAACTACAGGAAACAAGTGCCATTATTGCAAATTCCTGCATAGTTGAGTGGTAGCATCAGAGGTAAAAGCAAAGAATAATGGAGCATGTAGGAAAGTGAAGAATAAATAACACACCATATATTCAAATCCAACTTACATTTTTGCATTTGGACCAGAAAAAACAAACATCTGCAGGCCTAATTTCAGGTTGCAGTATTTTAGATTGAGCTCTTTAATATATGTCAAAGGGTTTTCCAGAAATATTAAGAGTGTAATTAGAAAATAACATTTAGTAGAGATTCTAAACTATGAGTTCAAACTTTACCAATACTTCAAACACTACATAAAAAGTTAGCTAAATATTGATGTGGTATTTATAAGTTAAATGATCCATTTATTGAAGAGAGTTTCTGTAAGCATCTCTTTAACAACCTGGTTATACTTGTGTTTTATTATTAGAACTTTAATTCATATTAGCCTTTATTCTCCTGAATTTAGTAGCATGAATTAAAGAAATTTTTTCTCTAATACTGGCTGTAGGACATAATTGCAGATAAATAATGTTTGGGGTTGAAAACATGGAAAGTAATGAACAAAAGGAAAACAAGAAATTGTGGTTAGAAAGATGAAAAAAGAAGTGAATTTACCGAAAAACAGGTTTTTCTTGGGCTTTAATTTGGGTCTACAGATATCCAGAGCAAATATTTTCAGGGGAAATTGGAGATACTGCATTGGGGAAAAAGAAAAAGTGATTAGAAAACTTTTAATATGGAGATCTTAATTTAATCCATGCCACAGAATAAAATTTATAAAGGAAGCATAAAAGAACACACTTTAAGGGCAACACACTGACAGCAATATGAAGACATAGGAAAATAACAGTTCTTGGAAAGCATGGGGAAAGTCCAGAGTAAACTGTATCCTTATATATATAAACAGAGAGTGCTGTGAAATTGACCAACCCTATTAGTAATTTTGTGGGACATATATTGGTTGCTACTGGTTAAAAGTGTTGTAAAACTCAGGGGTTTTTCTCCTTGTGCTCTAATTAAATAAGATCAATTATCAATTATACCTATTTTAATATATGTTTAAGTCAGTGATTCATTGTGGTTAGGGTAGGACAAAATAGGGCAAGATGAACTACCAAATAAAGCTAAACATAATGTAGAAGTGCTAAGCAACCTGAAAATGAGTTGGACGCTTGAGGGGCAAGTGGTGTGGGGAAAGCTTGTGAACAATAATGACAAGGTCCTATTTAGTGTCTCAGTGTGTTTGGTGCATTGGGACATATTGAGGGGTGCATGATCGAGGGCTTCAACTATATCAAGATATGAGTTGATTCAACAACACATGTTTTGTTATTACATTGTCTTGTGCTACAAAAAGAAGCAGCATTGCACAAGCTCTTATTTGTCTGTCAGAGTGTATGGTTAGATAATTAAGACATGCTTTTGTGCATAGTTTCTGGTATCCAGAGTGAAAGCCTGCCATTGTTGCATAGGAATCATTGAAAACATTACTTGCCTGTTGGATTTCTGCCTTGATTGTAAATTGAAAAGTAAGATTATTAAGCTAGGACCCTCAGCATAAGTATGCAATGCTCCTGATTGGAAGGTTACTCTCATGTGCAGTTTTGTGTTGCCTTTTATTGACTATGACAGAACACACTTGCAGCATTCTTACAACCAGTTGCTCCAAAGAGTATTAACAAAAAATGAATTCCAAAGATGGAAAATAGAAATATATTCTGCTGCCAGCCCTTCACTGAAGTATAGACAGATAGTTGAGCTGTTGAACATTTGCAGGTTTATCAGATTCTACTAATAAATTTATACCTATATTTTTATTTGTCCTCCTTTTTTGATATTGAGACTCTAGCTTTGTTATATGACACTTTTCCAGAGACTTTTAACTATGTATATGGAGCCTTATATGTAGTCACGGACTTCCAATTTTAAAAAATTGGTCAATTTTTTAAAGTATTACACATTTTATGGCCAAATAAAGTTGCCAATAAATAATGCATTTCAAAATACACTAATTTTTCAGAAGAAAAAGGGAAGAATATTTACCTTCAAAACCTAAAGTACTTTGAAAATGTAGTACTGTAATTTTAAATATTCTATCAAACTGAACAGTATTAATACAGTCAGTCCCCAAGTTTCAAAGGAGTTGTGTCCTAACATTCACTTGTTAGTCAATTTCTTGGAAGTAAAAAATATACATACATATTTTTGTAGGAAATGGTGATTAGGTTCCCAGACTGACTCACAAAATCTTCCTCAAAAAGTGCCATACATTCACACTGGGGCTATTATTACCAGCCATTTATTGTTCTGAGTTATTGGTAAAGTTGTAGTGGCAAAACTTGGCCTCATATTTGAATCTTTTGATCCTATTATTATCCAGTGCTATTTACACTGGTATGCTACCTCTAAAAGTTTTTGTTTTTGTTTGTTTCTTTTAATTGGATATCCGTGAGTAGTCCATAGACTTTCTGGTTTGGATATAGAAGGCATACCTGCAAGTCAGTTTTGTCTTCCTCACTCTTGCAGTAAAATCTTGGGCAATTTACTCTCTGACTCTCACTCAGTTTCTCTCTCTACCTGTAAAATTCAGAGAGTAATTCCTTTATCATAGGATGTCTGTGAACATTAGAGAGAAACTTTGTGAAAGGTCTGTCACAGTGCCTAGCATATGTTGAGATACTCATATGTGGTAGCCATTTATGTGTGACTCTTTATGGTACCTCTGAAGAAATTAAATTCCTACTAACTTGATCAAAAACTGGAAATCTATTAGATTATATATTTCAAGGAAAGAGTGAACAATAAAATAGTGGCATGCGACAGGAGCAACTGGCCCTCAGAAATAACTACAATCAAAGCTTTAAATGCTGACAACATTCTCTCCTGAGCTTTTGTTTCTCTTTGTCTTGGTATCTTGACTTCAGGGCCTCCCTGAACACTCTAACTTCTCTGATGGCATAGTGGGAGAATGGCTATGTAATCTCCTAAGACCTTCTTTTTCATCTCTAGTTCTTTAAATCTAGGGAAAGGACTTTGAGTTGACCATGTTGGTTAAGTGGTCTACTCACTGCTAAACCAATCATCTGTGGCCCCAAATGGAGTCATTCTGAGCTAAAGTGAACATTCATATGGCAACTGTCTCTGAGGAGGGTGTAGACTGAAGTTTCTAGAAAATGGAAGACAAATGCTGGGCAAACAACCCTGTTTGTTACGCTTCTTAGTTCTTTCCTCTCCTTTACCTTTCTTCTCTTTCTTTTCCTTTACCTAAAAATATGGCCCACTGACAATTGAAGGAACACCAGTTAGACTTGTTTCCTTGTTTCTTATGAGTTTGAGCCACATAGACATGTTGCCCCACATACACAAAAAATTCTCAATTTCTACAGCCTAATCATACTTCCATGATTATATTACGATCATTATTCACCTACAAGGAGTTCTACAGACATTATGGGGTAAACACCTAAAAGAGTAATATGTTTCATAGGAGTGTTTTGCCAAATAAGAACATGTTTGTTGTAAAGAAAAAGATCAGAAGATATGACTCTTCCAAAAGTGGACAGTCTGCTATAGCCATAGAGGAGGCCCAAGTATCCCTGGCTGTACTTACCAATGCTACTGTTCTCATATAACTTTAAAAATATATCATCATATTGGTTTTGATCATGGGGAAAATTAAATTATCAGTTTTTGTTCTGTCTTCTATTAACTAATGTATAAATACATATTTTAATTACAGTGAAATTTCATAGCTATCCATAGAGAACTCCGATGAGAATCAACATGGCACTGTGTGCGAAGCACAGGTCTGGGAGCAGACCAGTAATTTTTTCTTTGTGTTTTTGTGGATTTTTTGGGGGTCTAGATTTCCAGGTCTATGTGACCTCAAGCAAGTTATTCTAAGCCTCAGTTTCTACATCTGGTAAAAAAGAAAATGCAGATATAAATAGTGCTTACCTCATAAGATCTTTTGTGAGAAATATAAATAATGCATGCAAAGTATCTTGCACATAGTGCTTTCATATAGGTTAGTGATAATAGAGGTGATTATAAATGAATTAGTGACCATTTTTATCTCTTGTCTGACTTTTTGGAATTTTTAAATAAGATTGAGAGCAATATGCAAATGTTATACTATTTGTTAGGGAGAGGGGAAAAGATTTTCAATCTAATTTTCATGCCTATTCTCTCATATAGGCTGGACCCTCTCTGTAATTAGAGAGTAAATTACTCACTTTTTATTGTTACGTTAATATTTTTCAGACTACTGTGGCCATTTTGTAAATGTGTGTTGCAGTGCATTGAATGGTAACCAGTGGCCTAAAAGCATTAAGATAAGGCTTAAGAAGTGAGAAAAAAATTCTTTCTATATGCTTTATCTCTAGCTAATTTAAACACTATCTGCTTTTCCATGTTTTAGTGTTCAGTCCATAAATTTTTCGGAGAATTGTTTCTTTGTTTCAGGAGATTGTTGATTTGTGGAGCTTTGTATTTTTCAGCAACTATTAGACAGTCAGTAAATGCTACACCATGATAATGGTATTTTTTTTTCCCCTCAGGAAATGGAAATTCAGAAAAGAAAAGCATCACATTGCAATAATGAATTATCAAATTGAAGATTTTTTTTTAATATATAAAAGTGAAAATAAAATCAGTGTTCAGGTGTTCTTTTCAATACTGATTCTTCCACTGATGAGAAGTAAAAAACCTTTCAAACCATTCCATTAAATAGATTCTGGTAACCTAATGGATTCATGCACTTTCTAATGGGAGAACAACAAAATACTCCCTTTTGATATGTAAGACTTCACTCACTGATGGCAAAATGCCTTAAAATGATAGTTGCTTCTCAGATTCAATTGGCCACCATACTTATTCAGTTCTTAGTCTACACCTTGTTCTTAACCATGCCCTGTGGAACATATTAAAGAAATATGTCCTCAAAAAGCAATATTTTGCTAGATAAATTTTTCTACATTATGAGAAAATATCTGAAATTCTTAATGACAAAAACTAGGACCATTTACCTCTTAATCATGGCAAAACCATTTCTTAGATTACTAATCTGTTTGGTCATGCTCATAAACCATGGTTAAATCCCTGCAATAGCCAATCTTAGGGACAACTATTTATTGCCCCTACTTCTCCCAATTTTCCACATTGTCTATTGTGTAAAAAAAGTAAGGCAAATGCCAGTTGTAAATAACAATTTTAAGTGAACTAACTATACAGTAAGGCTGACAAATATCTGCTTTGACTGGTATTGTAGAATTACCTCATTTGTTTTAATAATAGTATGAGTTACTATATCACTTGTCACAGTGTTTCTTATAATTAATTGAAGAGGGTTAATCTAAAATTAATCTAAATTTTCTTCTGTTTGAATTAATATCATTACATAATTTGTGAAGCACATATGACCTCACTCCTGTAACCTGTAAGATAACTGTTTTTATTTTAGTTCTTATATGCACCCTTCTAGCCTTTCTCCTTGCATTCATAGTTGTAATCAAAATTGATACTAATATGGATACTAAATTACATTTCCCTTTCAAAAACAGGACATGGCCTTAAAATTATGGGATGCCTCATTTAAAAAACACCTTACAAAGCCTTACCTCAAAGACAAATGTTTGTATGACTCTGATTTAAAACTTAATGACAATTTGTGCATTATATATCTGTGCATACATAGATATTTTCAGCAACTTGATTGTTGATTTTTGTAATGTATCCTATTTTTATTGGTTTTTATTTCTTTGAATATGAATAAGCTTTTTTTTTTTTACTTGAAGGAGAGATTTAAAATGTAAGTACCACCTTCATCTTAATTTTATTCTGTATTCTATCTACTTTATCTATTTTTCCATTTCATAGCCCAAATTTCATGATAATTTACCAAGCATGAATATAAGATAAAAGAATCCAAACTAAATGTCGCCAATACAGTTAAAAACATACATCTGTAAATTTTAGGAAAAATCCAAATCAGCCTGATATTAAATATGTTAGTCTACTCTTGTGAAGCTCTTTTCTTCTTGGTTTGCTTTGACCTAAATTTCCAGCCTGATATTCTGATTCATATGTGTCATGAGGGCAGCCAGATGGCCTGATTTTTCCAGGCCCAAAGCAAAAACTGTTCTGCTTTCTCATGGATTATTTGAAATAAGTTGCTCTTGCAGTGAATATAAATGTAAGCTTCCTGTGTCAGTGAACTAAGCATCAGAATGGGTGGTTTAAAGTCACAGGCCTGAGTCCTCGTCTCCAATACTGTCATCATAGCCTCTGTGACCTTGACTTGTTTTTCAGTCTTGGAAATGGGAATTATAATATGATCGAGAGCATTTCATGTCCTAAGGTTTGGAGGAAAGAATAGTATAGAAAGGTATAGGAGTAGCAGCAGGTAATTTTGGGGGGACTGGTTAATAGAGACATTGTAAATTGCCTTACAAATAATGAGCTCTCTTCTCCTTCCAGTGGGGAGAAAATTACCTACTATTGGAAGGTTAGAGGATGATAAGAAAAGAAAAAGAAAGAAGAATTTTGCTGATCACAGAGGTACCATTTAGTGCACTGGAGCGCAATTTATTAAGTGGACCTTTGTGGCTAGAAAGAGCTAATTCACCTACCAAACTGAGCAAATTTACATTATTCCCATCCAAAGGATGAGACTCTGCAGAGCTAGTTATTCATCTTTTGGGAAATAACTTGGTAAGATATGAGCAATGGAGTAAATCAGTAAAATGAAATGTATTCTGAAATGCCAAAAACCACAGCCTCCTGGGAAATACACTAAAATATTATTGTTAATTGTATATCTACAAAAATTCTTGTAAATGCACTCATGTTAATCACTACTGCAGAAGCCCTCTATTTCCTTATGTTTTATAATGTTCCGTTTCTCAGAAAAATACAAGATAATTTAAAAAGCAATCAAAAGAACCAGATTAGTTCATTTTAATTAAATCTTATGGAAAACTGCCTTGTTATAGATGTGAATCCTAGTTAGTGACTTTCTTAAGGTGAGAAAAGATATACCGAGACCTCCGTATTACTATAATGTACTTTGTGCTCTACAAGTAGAAACAAATAAATTCCACCATCATTAAGACTGTATGAAAGAAGCTGAACAGTAGTGGTTTATGTTTTCACAGTGAGTTTCTTGTGTTGAATGCAGAATTTCTATCATATTTTCATTGACTTTTCATAGCATCTGTACATAACGAAATGCCTGTTTTTCCTCTCTGATGCATCATTTTTAGGCAGAAACTTGCATTTGTGTTTTTGGTGTTTAGCTATCGCCTGAATCTAACCCAGTCTCCGAAGATTTCTGCCACATTTATCTTTTGCACGCAAAAGATTTTTCTATAGAAGCTATGACTGATATATGGCAGGGCAAGCCAATTATCAAGAAGCCAGAATAGAATGCTAATGTGTGTATTTGGGAGTGGCTAATAGAAATCTTAAAACCTAGACTTCACAAAGGTGCCAGAAAATCCCATTAAAGTTTATCTAAAGATTTTCTGAGGCATATAGTCAGAAAAATGCCACCCCGCCAAGGATGTCCATGTTCTAACCTGAGTCTATGAATATGTTACCTTATATGGCAAAAGGAACTTTGCAGATGTAACTTATTTATTTTTTATTGAAGTATAGTTGATTTACAGTGTTATGTTAATTACTGCTGTACAGCAAAGTGATTCAGTTATACATCTCTACATTCCTTTTTTATATTCTTTTCCATTTTGGTTTATTATAAGATATTGAATATAGTTCTCTGTGCTACATACAGTAGGACCTTGTTGTTTATTCATTATATATATATATATATATATATATATATATATATATATGCTTACATGCAGATATAATTAAGTTAAATACCTTGAGGTGGGGCAATTATGCTGGATTATTTCCGTGGACCCAATGTAATCAGAAGTGCCCTTATAAGAGGGAGGCAGGAGAGTTAGGGTTAGAGGAGGTGTGAGGAAGTAAATTGAAAGCAGAGTGATGCAGCCTTGAGCCAGGAAAGAGGGTACCTGCTAGAAGCTGGAGAGGGCAAGGAAGCAATTCCCCTAGAACCTCCAGAAATAATGCAGCCCTGCTGACACCTTAACTTAGCCTAGTGAATCTGATTTTGGACTTCTGACCTCTGGAACTGTCAGATAATAAATTTCTGGAATTTTAAAATCACTAAAATTTGTGGAAATTTGTTAACAAGAAACTAATAGACAGTTGTTAATCTGACTTTTCAACTTTAGAATATAGATTGAGGTTTAAATTAGAATAGAGTGATTCAGACACGACCCTGAGCCATACTCTTAGTTCTTTTCAAATAACAGAGCTAGAATATATCTTAGTGGTATAAGCCTATTGCACTTGAGTACTTAAAGCCAGAGAAGATTAATGATCTGCTCAAGGTAACACAGCTAGTTACAGTGCAGAGTAACTTTGGGGCTACATAAGACTCTTAGACTACTGATATGTAATTTCTCTTCAACTGCCTCCGTTTCATGATATGAAAACATTTGCTTACAAAAGGTCAGTGCTTAAGAAGTGTTTTCATATGTTGTGATAGGAACAGGTGTAAAAGTGAGTGTGACGGTGAGGGCGTAGAGCTGGGGAGGGTCTATGTTGTGATAGGAACAGGTGTAAAAGTGAGTGTGACGGTGAGGGCATAGAGCTGGGGAGGGGTCACTTCAGAACAAGAATTTATACATGTGCTACTGAATTCAAGACTAGGCAGACAGGCATGAACTTATTAGCCATGGCCCTTGCCCTCTTGGTTCCTGTTAGGAAGGCAGACATAAACAAATATAATTATAGTTAATAAATAACTTGCAAGGAGCAAGATTCTGCAAAGAAGTCTTCACTCACAATATGCAAGGAATTTTTCCCATAATCTGTATGGTCTTTGAATAAGATTATAACCAAAAAAGAATTTAGTTTCACCAAGAGACCACCATAATTTTGAGCTGTTGTTCTTGCTCTGTAGAGATTTAATAATCACCTGTTACTATGGGGAAGGATGGATATATGTGTTTTTCAATATCTTTGGAAACATACTTGTGTATATTTTAGAAGCCCAGATTTGCTGATGACACTTTACTGCGATACCATCAGTTTCTATGGAGACACTAACTATTGTGCAGTTAAGGGGAGAAAAAAAAAGACTCCTCTGCTTCTCTGTCGCTTTAAAACAGTTTTTACTTGTTTTCCTCTTCTGCATATTCAGAAATAAAATTTAAATGGTTTTCTTTTCAAATAATGTTATATGAATGCCAATAGGATTCTCTTTTATTTCCCAAAGACTGTAAACATTTACAAATTAAATACAGTCCAACAGAAAATGAGATCTTCGCTGATCATCCCATTCTAATGGCAAAAACAGTGTTTCCTCTGTTTGCTTTATAAATCTAGAAGTTTTTGGCATTATATTACTTAAGTTCCTTTTTAATAACTTATACATTAAACATTACCAATAGCTTTACCTTTGGTCTTTTTACAACTGTGGTGTGTAGATAACTTCTATTTGTATTAACTGAAGTTACATTTGTATGCTAATAGGAAAGTACCCTTTATACAACCAAATTAGTATAAAGCTATATGAAAGAACAAGTCTTTTCTACTTAGAAGAGGCATGCGAGATTCTATTTAATAAAGAAATTCACATTAGCGTTTGTTTCCTGGATTCTGGTGGATCCATTCTCTTTTCTTTTGCATCATTTAAAATACGTTTTTAAAAATGTGTTTGGGGGCTTCCCTGGTGGCGCAGTGGTTGCGAGTCCGCCTGCCGATGCAGGGGATACGGGTTCGTGCCCCGGTCCGAGAAGATCCCACATGCCGCGGAGCGGCTGGGCCCGTGAGCCACGGCCGCTGAGCCTGCGCGTCCGGAGCCTGTGCTCCGCAACGGGAGAGGCCACAGCGGTGAGAGGCCCGTGTAAAGCAAAAAAAAAAAAAATGTGTTTGGTAAACAACAGATAGTATTTCCTGCTCTGAACTCCCTTTTTACACTGGCTTTACTTACTGGGTGGATCTTTTGATTCATTTTAATTCCTCATTAAAATAGGATTCTCTGTGTGATTTTTTTCTTTACATACATATCAGTAAATATTATAGTTGGTGAAGGCTTAAAACCTTTCCTAAAAATGGTTGTAAGATATTTAAAAAAAATTACTCCTGAATTCATACATTCAAATGCACTTTAATATCAAAGTTAAATGTTAAGTGTTAACAGTGAATCCATGGAGATAGTGTCATACTTTGCAGTCTAAGTACATTTAAGTAGCGCAACGTCTTTCAACATAATTAGCACAGAATAGTGAACCCTGCCAGAAATATGGGATTCACCATTAAATTTAGAGGCTTCTTTATCTCTCTAAGTCTAATCATGTGTGCAGAAGACTAATTGTTAGTAGCATGGTCATTATTGCTCATAGCTTTCTTTTATTTTAAATGGAATGGTCTGCTTTGTGAGAAATTATTAGGTTTTATAGGCCTACCTGCATAGAACCTTTTGTTGAGTGTCTTATGGTTTTGCCAATTCAGATCCTGAGAGCAATTAGAGGCTATGGCAGAACTGTTCCTTAAATCACACACATATTTTTTATTGCCTGCTTTTTATTTTTTTACCTGCAGTAGCAGATGCAGAAGCTTTAGTTACTTGCGAGTACACAGAGTAATTGTCAGCCAATGCAAAAGCTTGGACTGGGCGGCATAAGCTATGAAGAGGAACATGTTATGTAAGTCTGGCACATGTCAGAGTGCGTCCTGATGTCTAACATTGCCCCCACAATGCTTATGTTCTCAATCATAGAAGAACAAGTCCTTAACCATTCTCTAAAATGACAGGGTGGTTTCATTGTTTAAAATGATGGTCAGAGTTGGTCAGACTGCAGTCTTTTAGGATGTATGGATTTGTTCAACCAAAATAATTTATTTGCTTCCCGTAGTCAGTTGGGAATTATTTGTTGTTCAGTGAGGTAAATAATGGGGACACTTTTCAAACGTGCTCATAACAGTGGTCACAATCAACATTTCATTTCTGAGAGTTCAATTTATATGATGAGTCAGAGACTCCCCTGGTGAGATCCGATAGAGGCATTGTCAAAAATGTTGCAAAGTTTGATGGTATTTTGAGAGAGATTCATGTTATGGTAGAAAATTTTGCTGAAACATTTTGGCCACTTGGCCTACTGAGCTTCTCCATGACACAGAAGGACTCAATGAGATTACAGTTAATAATTTAATGATGATGAAAATCACTGTTGTTTCTATATTAAAATGCCTGTATAAACTGCATATTACTTAGAGTTGTCAAATAGTAATGAAGAGTTGGTATTCACCTTCCAAAATGCTTTCATCAAATGACAGTAAACTCTATGTGTGTACTGTTGCATGTGCCTTGAACTTAACAGTGCTTTTCCTTCTCTGTATCTTCAATTTGTTAGCCAGTTACCAGTTGCTCTGGCAACTCTACTTCTGCTACCATGTAATCAATAACAGTCTGGGTACTCTCAATCTTGACAACTTTCGTTAGTGGAAAATTACTTTGCATAGGCTTTTTACCATCCCAACTGACAAGCCATCTTCACTCAAATCTACAGTGTCAGGCATTATCAACCCCCAAAAGGTACTGACAGCTTTAGATATATGCATGTACAAATCAATATTTTTTTTTCAACTAATATCCTTTGGAAACATTGTTTTTTTTTACTGAAATAATAAAAACTAGATAAATTTGTGACCTAGATCTAGTGGCAAACCTGAAGCTAACTTTGAAGAATGTCATGTGAAGTTGCAGGAGCCACAGTGAAATATACCAGTGGGGAGTGGGATGACCTGTCCTTTTTGATATAAAGAAATAGGGAGCTTCCCTGGTGGCGCAGTGGTTGAGAGTCCGCCTGCCGATGCAGGGGATGCGGGTTCGTGCTCTGGTCCGGGAAGAACCCACATGCCGCAGAGCGGCTGGGCCCGTGAGCCATGGCCGCTGAGCCTGCGCATCCGAAGCCTGTGCTCCGCAACGGGAGAGGCCACAGCAGTGAGAGGCCCACGTACCGCAAAAAAAAAAAAAAAAAAAAAAAAAAAAAAAAAAAAAAAAAAAAAAAAAAAAAAAAAATAGGTCATTGTGCAAATGTTTTCATAGCAACCAGTGGTACTAAGATGTTTCTTCCTTCCTTCCTTCTTTTCTTTCTTCCTTTCTTTCTTTCTCTCTCTCTCTCTCTCTCTCTCTTTCTTTCTTCTCTCTCTTTCTTTATTTGTCTTTCCCCCAAGGTAAAGGAAAAAATAGAAAAACACCTTTATATTACCTGGGAGATTCCATTTTGGGTAATGGATTTCAGACAGGTAAAAATGCATATTGTTGCTTTGAAGCATACCTGAGATCTGTGAAATCCTACAAGGGGTTTACAGTTGTATAAGTACTTGCCTAATTAAAATATTGATAAAATATTGAGGGAGTATTTCTTTTTATGGAAAATATATGAAGAAAATAGAAAATCCAAGAATAACTTTAGCAGGTAGGAAGTTTTATTTGAAATAATCTGACTTCTTTGGTTATAAAAACATGGAATAATTCTGTCATCAGGTGGAAAACCTAACCTATCTGTCCTTTTGCTTCTTTGGACATTTTGGCCACAAAGAAACCTTGTTTGTATTCATGAAAATTAGTTGTTGTAGTGCTGTTTTGTGGTCTTCAGATCAAACGTAATTAAGAAAAAAATTCTAAAAGTGGTTGAGATTTTTTGAGTAATTTACCCCTCAAAGGCAGTAAGGTTGGGGAGAATAATGTGTTATGAGTTATGACAACTTATAATATTTAAACTTAAAATAATTAAACCTACTCCTTGCAAGTATTCAAACAGTGCTAGTGTTAAGTAGAACTTGAAAGTTCCTTGTAGTTCTATTTTCAGAGATAAATACTGTTTATGATTTGGTGTAGACTTTTCCATACTTGTCATACATATGTACATATCTATCTATCTATCTATCTATCTATCTATCTATCTATCTATCTATCTATCTATCTATATATATATATATATATTTTGCTCTACGCGGGCCTCTCACTGCTGTGGCCTCTCCCGTTGCAGAGCACAGGCTCCGGACGCGCAGGCTCAGCGGCCATGGCTCACGGGCCCAGCCGCTCCGCGGCACGTGGGATCTTCCCGGACCGGGGCACGAACCCGTGTCCCCTGCATGGGCAGGCAGACTCTCAACCACTGTGCCACCAGGGAAGCCCTGTACATATATTTTATCTACTTAAATGCAGGCATACGGTATTTACTGTTTCATCAGTTGCTCTTTTCACTTAACAATATAATGATGATTTGTTAATACATGTAGATCTACCAGTTTTTAGAAAAAGATGTTCTATAATTTATTTTTAAAATTCTGTATGATTAAGATTTGGACTGTTCGAATTTTCTCCATTATAAATAATAATACTACCGTACTATTCTACCATAATAAATGTGCATATTCATATGTCTTTGAGCACTTGTTCAGGTACATCTTGAGTATAGGTTTCTAGAATTGGATTTGCTGGCTCCAAGGTGTTCAGGCCATTAATCCTATTTTACACCCCCACCAGAGATGTATGAAATTTTGGGTTTCCATATCCGTCATTTACATTGTTCTTAACTATCTTTTTTTGTTCTGTGTTGCTATGATAGGTGAAAATATATTCAGTTGATTTTTGAATCCGCTGCTCTCTGCTATTAGTAGACTATTGTTTTTTTCAGCCATCAGATCTAGCAGGCATTACCAAACCTGTAGACATGGATATCTCCTTATAGATATCTATGATTATAGATCATATAGATATAGACAT
The DNA here is from genome assembly GCF_026419965.1 of Kogia breviceps. NCBI lineage: Eukaryota > Metazoa > Chordata > Mammalia > Artiodactyla > Physeteridae > Kogia > Kogia breviceps. The sequence goes on from NC_081314.1 coordinate 57,291,121, forward strand.
GGTTATAGATATAGTTACAGATATAGTTGTAAACACAGATGTAGACATAGATGTAGACTATAGACATAGGCAAAGTTACACACACACACACACACACACACACACACACACACACACACACACAGTCACACATACATTTCTTTTCCCCATCTCTAGCTTTTGCTTATGCTGTTTCATCTATCTAGAAACTTGGATTTCTCCCTGTATACCTTGCTTCATCCTGGGAAGCTGAGCTCATGTTCTGCTATCCCTACTGAGTCATAACTCTTTTGATTGCTCTTGTCAGAAATCGTATCTCCCTCCTTAGGATGTCTGTGGTGCCTTGCACTCCTCTGGGACACTTAGACTTATCCTATCTGTTTAATTTGACATAGGCATTTCTCAACTTCAGTATTAGTAGGTACACTCCCTGATTGCAGGAACTACGTCTTACCCATCTTTCATCCTCCACAGATATCTTATGATTTGGCAATATTTATTGATTTGGGGAAGGTAATAAGTCAGTGTTGTGTACTTATGAGTTCCCATCGTTGTCTGCCATAAATGGTGTGATTTTTGAGAAATATGGTGTTTTGGAAAAAAAATAGGATGTGGAGTCAGAGAATTTGCCACTTACATGCTGTGTGATTTGGGGATGTCCCTCATCTTCTGTGCACTTCAGTTTAATTAATCTGTGAAATTAAGATAATAACAATATACCTCACAAAGTAGTAAAGAAGAATAAATAATAGTTTGATAAGTGCTTTGTACATTTTTCTATAATCATAAATATTGGGGTTAAGATGTGAATTTTTATGTCAGTAGAAAGTAAATAAGAAGACTGAGTCCCCATCTCCCAATGTGTTCCCAATGATGTGAATCTGAAGTAGGTAAATAGATGACAAGATTCCAGTTGTAAATGTTATGACCATATGCATCCATCAGAAACTGTTTAGTAAAAACCGAAAGAAAAATCAAGTCACAAATAGGGTTATACTCTCTTTCCTGTATGATAGAATAGTTAAATTAATGGATAAATCTAATTAAGAAACTGAAAAATTACAGCTTTGCCTGCTGCCAATATGAAACCCAATGGACTGTGAGATAGGAGTATGGTAACACTTGAAATTACCTCACCATTGTTGAATATTAAGGCAATTTTGCTACCTGTCCTTAGAAATAAAACAGCCCTCGCAATTACATTTTGTAATTTGTCATTGGTTCAAAAATTAACGACTTTTACTGTAATAAATGGATCATCACAGATGACAAAGCACAGTTTTAATTAACAGTGACAGGTAAAAGTCCTTACAGTCAGACTGAATTTATATTAGCAATTATATAAGAAATTCTATTTTCATTATCACAGTTTTACTTTGAGGTTAAGAGTACTAATCATATATAGTCTTACCCCTAACAGTTTGTGGGGCATGAGCAAATATTAAAGAATTATAAAATAACAAACTGTTAAATATGTTCTTCTTGATAAATACACTTTCATAATGACCTAGAAGCCCAGGTTTGAATTTAGAATTCTCTAACTGTTGGATTTCTATGTCAGACCTTGGCTGAAGAGCAGGTCTCTCATCTGTCGACTGAGGCATCACTTTTCTACCCCCAGCTCAACGCTACACCACAAGGGATCTCATGCTCCGATTCTAATGAATCCTATTTCTAAGTCCCTTGATGCTACTTCCCAGCCCCCAAAGCTCTGTCTTGGCCAACCTTCTGGTCTAGTGATACACATATTCTACCTTTAGGAAGATGGACTAGGAAAGAGTCCTACAAGTTCCTGGATTAACCTTAGGAAGATTAGGGCAGGAAATGTCAGAGTTTTACATATCCTGGAGAATGGTCTAGAAAAGGTACCATAACCTGCAGATGGACACATCCATTTGGCCCTGCATATTCTTTGTCACTTGAGGAGTGCAGAATCACAGGGAGTCATAGATAGACCTTATAAAGTACGGGGTCCAAGGGCCCACCTCACCTGGGTCTAGGGGTGGTAATGATTGCAAATGAAGGACTTGAATATATCTCAGAGTTATCATAGATAATGCCACATAGATAATGCCACAAATATCTCAAAGATATTTGAGATATAAGTCTCATATACTGATTTTAAATTATATATACTTTATGTAATAAAGAAGCCTTTATATTTAAACCAATGCATTATTTGGTATATTAATTTTGTTTTAAAAACAAGGTTTCTGTTTGAAACAAAGTTTCTGTGATTTCTGTTGAGTTGTGGTATGATTTCTTTTTTAACATATTTGCAGGGCATGCAGTTATTAAGAAATCTATATGTCAAAGACATATATGTCAAAGTCACAAAGTGTACCAAATAGTTCACATAGACAATGCTATAGCTATAGGTATATGCACCAGTCTGGAGAGTCTAGGTATTTGTCTAACAGGACTAATGACTATCCTGTACACTGTATAGAAGTATATATCTAGAAAAGCATAAGACACATTAGAAGCATATGCATCAAATTGTTAACAATGGTTTCCTTGGGGGTGGAGTCTATATTTCTAATGTTTTGTGTTTTCAGTAATTTTGTAATATTTGTAAAACTAAAGCCATCGACAGACTTTAAAGGTATAAATACCTAATGCAGTACTTATATGTTGAAATTTAAATATTTGTCTACCTAACATTACTTTTGCTTTTATGCCATGCCGAACTGGTGATGGATGTATCTTTAATTAAATTTGACATTCAGTAGACACAACTAATTATGGATTTTCAAATATTTAATGAGTGAATATATATTTAATCTGATACTGTAAGAAAATTTAAATGAACATATGAAAAGATACAGTAGAAAATATTAGCCTTACATAAAATAGAAAAGGAACAACAAGGTACCCTTGTTGACTTCTTTGGAATCCTATAGGTTCTGGAATCTCACTACTGTCATGTTTAACATTCCATTTAATAATACTCTATTTGCTGTATTCCTACTCACACTAACACCAAAAAAAATCTCTGCATTGATTTCCCAGGATTCATGCTTTTCTTTCTTACTTGACTGTCTAGCACAGTCTAATTTTTCAGCATTTAAGTACCCAAACCTAGTTTTAAATGCTATGTTTCTGAGTTATTTCCAGTTGTTACCTACTGAAAGCGACTAAAAACAAGTCATATTGCTTAAAGATGATTTAATTTTCTAAAGCTTGGTTTACATAGAATACTAAGTCTATGTCTGCAATGACCATTGAATGCCTCACAGTGCAGTGTCTCTGATAGCGGGGCTTTTGTTAAATTAATGAAAGCTTAATAATTACATTTTTAATTGTATCCATAAATTTTTTGTTAACTGAGGATCTTTTCACAGTGAAGTCCCTTCATACCTGAGAAAGTGTAGAGGTACTACATACTTTTAGAGGCATCTAAATCAGGCTTAGCAAACTCCAAAGCATGTGTAACTGATTTACTTGCTGTACACCTGAAACTAACACAAACGTTGTAAATCAACTATACTCTAATAAAAATTTAAATAATGAAAAATAAAAATAAATTAATAAATAATTTTTTTTAAAAAACAAAAAATCCAGTCAAGTACTATGAGAGAGTAGATCGGGTAGTCTATAAGAAAAGAGGAATTCATGGTTCCTATGGTGACCCGGTAGTGCATACACCTCCTAAAGGCATCCGTTAGAACTCTTTTAAAGTGTTGTGCCAATGAAACTAAACACTGTCATGGGCTCTGAGTTTGAGACTCTAGAACTCAGATTCTCACTTATTATACGTATTTAATATTCTGTATTTATCAATGCAGATAAGAAGGTCCCTAGATTGCCATATTCTAAATCGAGGAAACAGGAAAAACACAAAATCAAGAGATTCAGACATTTGTGGATGGAATAATAGTATTGATTTTGTGATGGATATTTGGTATTATTGAGCTCATTTGAGCCATCTGTTAAGATTTAAGTGATTCAGGGTACTATTTCACAGATATCCCAATTTAGATGTTTTCTGGCTTAGAACCAACAGTGGGCTTATTAGCTTGTTTCTGGTGACGAGGGAGAAAAATCAGTGTGTAACTTGCTTTTCAAGTCAGGGAGGTAAAAGGCAATCTCTTAAGTCAAAACATGGAGCATAAAGAAAAGAAGTCCCCCAGTGAAACAGAAACTGTTAAAGCTACCACTTACTGCATGTCTGTTTTCTTTGCTAACATATGAAGGCAGCAAGGCTCATAATTTTCATATTACTAGGTTCAGGTCAACCAAAGGGTTAAAAAAAAATGGAGGCTGAAGGGACTTGTCCTTTTGCCAGGGGATGTGTCTCCATCATTCTTATCTTTTACCTGCTGTTAAGGGTACACAGTAAGTATGGTGGCTGCTTATGCTTGTTATGGGAATTGGCCCACCAAGGTGTTGCCGAGTCCCCATGAAGTGGGAGCCCAGCTGCCTAAGGAGGTAAGGTTAGGGCCTAGAACCTGACTGGCAGTGAGGCTGTCTGGATGCCACCCGACAGATTGATCAACAGCCCTTTACATTTCCCCAGAGCAGGGATAATACTTGTTCCAGGTTTGGAGTGGCACAGAGACCACGGCTCACTAAGTGGGTCAGAGAGTGAGCAATAGAAAACTGTGAGGGCACAGAGCCATACAGGTCATTTTACTTTTGAATCTGACATTTGTCAAGAGCCACGGTGTATTATTTGGTTCCTGCTTTTAAGCAGCTTTAAAAAGTGAACAGAATGTAGATCAGGAAGTACTGTACATTCTTCTATGGCTTTGCCTAATAATAATTTATAAGGCATGTTGTATATGATAGTGATTTTTTGTTTTTAGTGGATTTCCATCTGAGGACACTGAAATTTAGAGAGGGTGAGTTGCTTGCCCAGGAACACATAGCTCGTAAGAAGGGGGATTCACACCCATGTTTGTTGAATTTCCAGCCTAAGCTAGCCACTCTTTATTAGCTATGATTAAGCTAGCTACACTTAAGATTCTGAATCACTAAGCTTGTCTAGTCATTTTAGCATAGCGGCTAAGATTTGGACTCTATACAAGGCTGTCTGGGTTAAGAACCTGGCTCCACCCCTGCTACTTGTGTGACCTCAAGCAAGTTACTTTACTTTGTTGAAGCTCAAGTTTCTTACTATAAAAGGAGGATAATAGAATTCAGTTCCTAGGGGTCTCATTAATATTAAATGAATTAATACATGGGAAATGCTTTGGCTAAATCCTGCCTAGCCCATAGTGAGTTCTCCATACATAGCAGCTATTATTGCTATCATTATCATTACTATTACTAATTATCAAATACCACCAACCCTACAAGTAAGGACTAAACAAAGCCTTATAAATAAATGAATGACATTTTTTTAACTTGAGGTATTAAAATTCAAATTTTTAAAGTTATGATGAGCAATGTGCTATATGTTAAATAACAGATTAATTTCAACACTTCAAAACAGACTGACGGGGTGGAGAGAAATGCAAAACAGCAAGAAAACATGAGAAGGAGAGAGACAGACTGACATGGAGAAAGAGACAGTGAGAGACCTATACAGCAGCAGCCAGGATAGAGTCAATGACAGTGAGAGACCTATACAGCAGCATCCAGGATAGAGTCAATGATAAGCCCAAAGACAAAGAGGCAAATGTACATTCTAAGAGACTGTTCATCAAGCAATACAATTAGCTTGTGATTTCAAATGAACTATTACTTTAAACAAGATTGCATTTTCATAATTCTAGGCAAACATCAAAATATTCTCTCTTTGTATTGATTCAGACGGAGGCTTAAATGAGGCTTTCCAAAAAATTACTGTTACAGTATCACTGAGAACTCTGTGATAATGTGGAATCAGAATTAAAAACAGAAACTAGGTCCCAAATAAGCAAAACATAAGAAAATGGATACTTTATTAGTGTTCTCTTTACTCAATAAAATATTACCATCTTGGGGTTTACAAATTACAGAGACATATGGCTTCATATCTTAGTTCTCATTTGTATAAAAATCAACTTTATTTTTTTCTTTATCTGTGGGGAGCAAAGTGATAATGAGTTAGTACAGTGTAAGAGTAGAAGAGTTAAAGGAAGGAAAAAGATGGCACAAATGTTAGCTTTATATTTTCAAATTTGATGCTTAGGACACTGAAAATTGCCCTCCTTTTTGGGAAAAACTGTAAATTATTTCCATTTTCAAAATTATAATAATCCTATAATATATGGCCAGATGGCCTGGCTTTGAATCCCAATTTCACCACTTACTATATGACTGACTTTGGACAATTATTTGACCTTTCTGTACTCTTTGTCTTTAAGATGGGATTAATGATAGTAGAGGATTCTTGTGGGAATTAAGTAGGATAAATATGCAAAGTGTTTAGAATGCTGTCTTACACCTATTTGTACTCAATAGATGTTAACTATTATTAGCAGTAGATATTATGTACATGATTATGTTCTTTAGCTTACCTTCCATTAACCAGGCTACATATGTACTCGTTAGATATTATAAAAATGTTTCAATGATATTTTATGGCTTTATTCCTAAAGAGCTAATGCTTTTATGTTTTGCTTCCTCCAACCAAGTTAGAGATGGTCCAGGATACAAAGATAAAAGAGAAATATGAAGAGACAAATAAATGAAGGAAAAGAGGGATGAATATTTGAAGGCAAGGAATAATAGGAATATATTTGTAACTCTATGTTATTAGAAAATAATATCTTTTAAGGATATTCACTTGTTAAGATTCAAATTACAATGTTACATTAGTTGTAAGAATTGGTTATAACAATGTTTTGAAAACATTCAATTTTTTGTTTTATATCATCAGCTCAGCTGAGAATGTCTTGAAAGTGGAAATGCAAGTGTTGATAACTCTAAGGATATAAACTTTCACTCATCCATTTATAGATTGTTAAGTACTTTAAAAAAAATGGCCTTTAAGAAAATGGGTTCTGGGGGCAAATGACATTGTGTTCAAAATTCATTTCCATCACTCATAGCTACAACCCTGGTTGACCTCTCCAATTCTTGATTTCCTCATCTGAAAAAAGGGCCAATGATATGTCTATCACAGAGGTTGTTGTGAGATTTATTGGACTAATGCATATAAAGGGCTTAGAACTGTGCTTGACACCACATTTGCATTCCCTAATTTTAACTTATAATATTAATCCTTGGGCTAGGAGGGACAATGATCAGAAAGGTGCTGTTCTTTTTTTTTTTTGCGTTACGTGGGCCTCTCACTGTCGTGGCCTCTCCCGTTGCGGAGCACAGGCTCCGGACGCGCAGGCTCAGCGGCTGCTCCGCGGCATGTGGGATCTTCCCGGACCGGGGCACGAACCCGTGTCCCCTGCATTGGCAGGCGGACTCTCAACCACTGCGCCACCAGGGAAGCCCTCTTTTTTCTTTTAATTTTTATTATAGTTGATTTACAATGTTGTGTTAGTTTCAGGTGTATAGCATAGTGAATCGGTTATACATGTACATATATCCACTCTTTTTTAGTCTTTTTTCCCATACAAGCCATTACAGGTATTTAGTAGAGTTCTCTGTGCTATACAGTCTGTCCTTAATATTTATCTATTTTATGTATAGTAGTGTGTTTATGTCAATCCCAGTCTCCCAATTTTTGCCTCCCTCCACCCCTTGCTCTTGGTCTCAAGCAGATTGCAAGTCAATTGGAGGACACTGAAGAGTAAATAGGCTTCTGTAATATGGTATGGTAATTATTCTGCAGCAGATAGAAGTATGTATAGGTTGCTGCTCATAACGAGTAATGAGAACCCAGTCATTTTAGGGAATGAAGGATGCCTTTCTGGAGAATGTGATCTGTGAACTGGATTCTAAGAAAAGAGAGTGGGAAGGGTATCAAAAGTTGAGGGCACTGCATGTGCCCAGGAAACTTTGGGAAAATTCAAGTTGTCTAGTATTGCTGGAGAAAAATGTGGGAGTAGGCTGAGTAGAGTGGAACAGTTGGTAGAAGAAGAAAAGTGAGCAGGAGTAAGATGAGAAGTGTTTTGTTATAGGTATCAAGGAGGTTAGACCGCCAGGGATTCCTCAGAATAATCACATGGTGAGAATGAAGCTGTAGAAGACTACTCTTTTTTTTTTTTTTTTTTTTTTCGGTATGCGGGCCTCTCACTGTTGTGGCCTCTCCCGTTGCGGAGCACAGGCTCCGGACGTGGAGGCTCAGCGGCCATGGCTCACGGGCCCAGCCGCTCCGCGGCACGTGGGATCTTCCCGAACCGGGGCACGAACCCGTGTCCCCTGCATCGCAGGCGGACTCTCAACCACTGCGCCACCAGGGAAGCCCCGAAGACTACTCTTTGCTTCCCTTTGGTACACCATAGAAGATGGAAGGAAGGAAGTTTCTGGCAAGGCAACCCCTTAGGAGGCACTTCCTAAAATCCAATCACGAGGTCAGAGTAGCCCCGAAAAGGGCCCAACAGTGGGCAGAGAGATAAGTGGATGGATTTTACTCAGGTGGAATCAAGGGAACTTGATGTTTCCTCACTTCTTTAAATATGAATACAGACCTTCCCTCAAATGATTATTCCAGGCCCATTTTCACTTTATTTCCTAAGTATAAATCTGGACCTTGTCATTTGTTTTGCCCAATAAGAACTTATAATATTCATGTTTGATGGCCTCAGTATAAGCATTGTTCATACCCAATTCCACAACTATCATATAGACCATTTCTGCTTGAAATTTATTAGGTCCGTGGTTCCAATACCAAGAGAAGAAGAGGCAAAATAAATAGGCCACTTCTTTTTTCCTTATTTCATAAGTGACAAATAATTTTCTTGGTGTGATTCATCTCACTTATTAAATAGCTTTAACATTTGAGTGTCTGATTTTGTGCTATTACAGAATAAAGGTAGCAAAAAAGGGACTATTTCTCTGTGAGAGGAGAAAGGTTTTACATCCTTTTTATTACAAACAAACTTGACTTCAGTTTTATCTTCATTTTCTATCCATTGGCCAGTATAGAGAAGTCTTATTATGCTTTCTGATACTGCTTTGATGAGAAAAATTAAATTACTTAGATAAGTAGCATCCATTGTTTTTATAGATAGAAAGTTTATTGGTCAAAAATATATAAACTATTCCACACAATGCATTGGTTGATAGTTAAGTGAAAAAATAAAATCCTTGTTCTGTTCACACTATCTTTTATGTCATAACACTAAGAAAACGGTTTCAGACTTATTGTTTTTTCTTTATTTAGAGTTAATGAATTTTTTCAACTCTCAAACAAAAAAAAAATTAAATAAGACAGCAGAGAGTTGTATTTTAAATTATTTGGAGGATTTTTTAAATGCCTAATAAACATGTTTACAGTAGCTAAAGATATTCATAAAACAATTCTACCATTAATATAAAAAGCTTTGAGTTATTTTACAAAACAAAATTGAGTCTACAACTTTATTGGTTTCCTGTCAAAATTGACTATATACAAGAGCTGGTTGAGAAAATGAATTTGAAGTTTTAGAAAAGGGATTTAAAGAAATTAATCTTTACAGACATTTTTAATTTCTGAATTTAACTAAAATATCTCATTTACTGGAAAGATGGGTCACAAATTTTTTAGATATATTCATTTTACCTAAACATGAGTGCTTGTCAGTAGGATAATTTTTTATTTGTGTATAATATATACCATATATACATAATGTTTGAATTTTAGGTAAAGTATCATTTATATAATCTACAAGTAAGTGACTCATTTAAACTCCAGTCTCTCTTACAGCAGCCTAAGCACTACTGATATATAGGAAGCAGGAGGCAGCGCGATCTTTGCCCCAGAGAACCTCAGATCTCACCCCTTTGGAGCTCATCAGAGCCCATTCAGGTTTATTCCGAGGGGTCACTTGATGCATTGCCTGATTCTCCTTCTTCCTGGGGGCTGAATGCACAGCTTCAGTAAGACACCCAACTCCTGCTGGCTTAAGAACAGTGTTATTTTAATGATGATTATAATGAGCTTTAGTGTTGCTGGGAGCCAAATGTATCCTTAAGTCCAAGAGAGAACACTGCAATCAGGGTGAATTATAATGTAGTTTAGATTATTATTTGATAAGTTGGCCTTTTAATTTTTCCCTTCTTCTGTACTCATTTATTGCCTACTGTTCCAAGGTGAATAATTACCATGTATCTTTATGAAGATATCATAGCAACTGAAACACATTGAAGGCACTGAGGGGAGGGAACTGCCTCAGAACGTCTATCCTGACACATAAATCAGTGAAACTGTGCCTTTGATCCCAGGACCTGAATTCATTTCTGGTATTTGATTACGCCTCCAGCAACCATTACAAGCTACTTTTTATTAAGTGACTCCGCCTTAGCAGATGGCTTTAACAACTGCTAAGCCCATCCTTGCACTGCATTGTCATGAGAAGTTCATTTAAGAAACATCTAATAAAAGAAACTTCAGCTAGACATTCGATATGATGATGCCGTGGCAATCCTGAGGGTTAGTGGATATTGCGAGTGAACTTTGGTTTTAATAGAATTCGATGTGATCTGGTCTGAAATGGTTCTGTTTATTTTCTCTCCTGCCAGGCTTTATGGTTGAGAAATTTGTGGAAAAGAATCAAGTTAAATAGTTTTCATTTTTAAGCTGTTAAAATCTCTTAAGGGAAGTACATTCACTTGATATTGCTCATTTCCATTTTCATGAAAAAAGGTTTATCCCACCAGATAAGACTGGAAGTGCATAAGAAGTAGGAAACTAGAGGTCTTGGTCCCAGCTTGCTATGTAATGGCTCCTAATCAGTGGCTCCCAAAGTGTTTAGCGTATGATCCTTAGTAAGCAGCACATTTTCCATGGCAACACAGTATACACAGTATGTTAAAAATTGAATAAAAAAGTTTCACAGAATAATACCTTTTGTAACAGACAATGGACTCTATTTTCTGTTCTATTTCATTAAGAAGAGATGCTGGTCACGAATCACTAAATTGATTTCACCATCCATGAATGGGTCTCAGTTTGTAAAACACAGCTCTAGACCATAAATTACACAACTCAGAATAGAGGGAGGCAGGCATACAATATATTTCTAAAAGTTCCTCCCAACTGTAAAAATCTATGACTCTGACTAGAAATGCATGTAGATATGATCCTCACGTGGTAGATTCAAATCAATGAATATCCTGACTAGGCCTATAGATGCATCACCTGCCTGTGTGATCCCATTCAGTATGTGACTCTCTGATGCAAATTGTTTCTAAAATAAGTGGTAAAATGTAAGATTTTTTAAAGAACATTTTTTTAATAATCACCAAAATTGCTTATAAAAATACCTGAAATTTTACAGTTATTGTACAATATGTGAGTATTAGAGTTGGTGAACTGAATGTGAAAACTTTTTTTGAACCACTAATATAAAATAATTTCCTAATTGCTGAGCCACAGTTGAAGGTAGTTTATGTAATGAGATCCACTTTTCACACCACTGTCATTTTCTCTGTCCCCAGGATAGACCAGGCTGGCATGGAAATTTCATGGGGACAGGGCCATCGTGTCTTTAAGACCCATTGACCATTTTTTTCCCAAAGCAAGGCACTATTCCAGGCCCAGTTCCATGGCACTCACTGGGTATTTATGGAGTCTATGAATGTAAATGAATGGATGAATGGATGGATAAGTAAGTTTGTTTTATTAAGGCTTGCACTAGACAACCCGGAAATAACAAAACTGTCTTATTATATCTGGTTTTACTTTCTTTTAGTCCTTCTTGGACTTAATTCCCTTAGTAAGTACCCATTCTGATCTCTTGTTTCACCTAAACTACTTCTTTCTGAGTACCTTCTTGCCTGACTTAGCTCCTGACCATCTTCTTTTTACATTTTCCTCACAAAACTGACCAGCCTATTATCTGGTTCCTCAGATCATTAGTTACACACTAATGCCCATTATTTGGTTCTTCAGGCCATTTAGTTACACACTAATTAATTCATGTAAAGGAATGAAGAAATCTCACTAATTGCTTATAGTATAACTGCTTTCAGAAGAATTTACATCTCTTTTCTGGGAGAAGGCATCCTATTGGATGGTGTTATTAGCACTGTCAGAAAGATATGGGAAAGTTAAAGGAGGATATTTTGTCACTGTCTCACAAATAATCTCATATGGTTGATTTTGAACTTTCCTCAGAAAATACTGACACTACGCTGGGGATATAGACCTTTCTGTGGTCTAGGAGAGTTTTCTTTTATTATTAATTAATTAATTAATTAATTTATCTATCTATCTATTTAACATCTTTTTTGGAGTATAATTGCTTTACAATGGTATATTAATTTCTGCTGTATAACAAAGTGAATCAGCTATACATATACATATATCCCCATATCTCCTCCCTCTTGCGTCCCTCCCACCCTCCCTATAGGAGAGTTTTCTCAAACTGTCATTGTGGATTTTGGGGTGCTTCTAAAAAGGGTCAATCTCTGAGTCATAAATCAGACCTATTCAATCAGAATTTCTGAATATAGTAACCAGAAATCTTTATTTTAAAATAAACTGTCTCAAGTGGTACACATGCATTAAACTGAAGACCCAGAGTTTAAATATTTTTTGTGCATGTTGCAAAGTATCTGTGATAACTTGTTTGAAGATAAGTTTCAATGTCCCCCTATTCAAATGATTTAAACATCACTTATTTTTTCTCTTTCATTATAAATGGGCTTTGGGACCATGTGACATGAAAGCATAGTTTAATAGGAATGTACAGTGAATTCTAGACTACTTATCAAGACTTATCAAAAGTCTACCTCCTTAATAGGCAGAGCTAGTGTCCATTTATCACAGATTATTTGCTTAGGAATGACCAGAAATGTTTGAGACAATAGAGGTAGATGATCTTTTAATCCTGTTTCAGCTCCAGGGGAAAAACAACCAAAACTTTCATTATACTACACATTATTTGGAAGTTAAATCCACTAAGGAAAAAACACAACAAAACTAAATGTTTAACTCATATTTCTATGCAAATACATTCTGAATATTCCAGACCTTTAGATTTTCCATCTGAGTTTCTCTACTAGCAAGGGTAACAGAGTTAAATTTATTCTTTAAATGAATATTATTAAATACCTACCAGATAGAAGGCATAGTGCTAAAATCTGGAGATAGAGGAAGAAACAAAGACTTCATACTTGTTCTCATGGAGATTTTGATAATTCTAAGGAGATAATTATTTGTGAAGTTAATTTTTAATGATACAGTTAAATGAAGTACAGTTGCAATGAGAAGTATGTAAGTGGGAGGCCAGGACACCTGATTCAGCCTTAGGGGTCAAGGCAGGCTGCCTTGAGGAATAATATTTCATCACAGTCCTGAAGAATGAACAAGAGGTAGATGACCAGGCAAAGGGTCAGGTAAAGCATTTCAGGCAGAGACAGCATCAGTGAAGAGCCTATCCTTTCATTTGTAAAAGATGTTTTTTTTTTTTTTTTTCGAGTGTTCATATGCAGCACAGCACATATTTTCTAAGTAAACTCTATAGTTTTAGTTGTACATAGTCAATTCTTTACTTTCTGCTTCCAAATTTATCAGTTTGGTCACCAAACTCTAAGGTAAAATACAAATGTGTAATAATTCATAATACTATGTTCAGGGTGCTTGCTGTGTGCTAACTACTGCTCTTAGTATATTTATGAATTATCTTATTTCATCTTTACAACAACCCAATGGGTTTTTCAAAGGCAAAACACACTATATAAATTTTATGTAATTATTTATAGAGATTATTAGAGAAGGCCTTGAGATAGTATAGAATTTTAAAAGCAAGAAAATATGTTTTACTGCTAGAACAATTATAAAATAATTTTATATAATCTCTGCAGTATAGGAGTCACCAAACTATGGCTTACTCTTCTCTCTGCATACCCATTTAATCATTTTAATGGAATGGAAAAGTGGCTCCCATTTGGCCAGGATAAGGTATCAGGTAGGCATTGGTCCTGAGTAGGAAGCTGCTATGACTTGATGGACATCATGAATATATGCTGGGCAAAAAAAGGGCCCCCATGGACCTGAGTTAGATATTTAATTATTAGAGTTTTAGAGTCTTTTGTATTTTTCAAGAGTCTGTTGTAAAATTGTAATTTTCTTAGAATGAAGAAATACCTTAGGCAATGGCACCTCTGAGAGATTAGTAAAATAACAGATTTGATTGAAAAATTGCTCCAAAGTTAGTATCTACAGACTGGGTTGGTATCCTTTGCTGTTTCAGTAATAAGTTCTGTGATAGCTTTGTAAAAGCTGTTACCCTGTACAAACTTTGCTTTTTTTTATCCTCATAAGTGGTCTTAAACTGTACTTATATATTAAGCCACAGGAGACAATACTAAGGAAAGTTTCATTGTGCAGGCACTGTAGCCATACCAAATCCAGGGTCTGACAACTATACTATTGATGTGACCTTCACAAACTTACTTAACCTCTCTGTACCTCCCTTTCTTTATCAGTACAATAAGAATGATAATACTCTTAGTATCATTGATAAGCTTTATACCTATCATAAGATTTTTGTAAAGACCCATTCATTCATTCATTTATTTATTAATTCAACACATTTTTAAGAGCACCTACTATGTGCTAGGTACTATGGTACTTTTCAGTGGAGGAAAGAAAGACAATAAATAAAAGAAAAAAATAATAGAGTATGGAGAAAAGTTAATTTGAGAGGAGGAGGACTGTTTTAAATAGCATGTGTAGGAAAGATATTGCTAATAAAATGGCATTTGAGCAGAGAACTGAAAGAAATGAGTGAGTAAGTCTTACAGGTGTGGAGGGAGTGGGAACATATTGGTAGAAGGAATAGCAGAGGCAGAGGCCGTGACATGAGTGTTCATGACATAGTCATAGAACTGCGAGGAGGCTGCTGTGGTTAGGGGAGAATTTTGCAGAGATAAGTTTGGAAAGATATCAGGATGGTAAGAGCATATAAGGGCCTTGTAGAACATTAGAAGTACTGGCTTTTACCATATATCATCACATTTAAGACAGTTTTAGTTTCACCATCATTCCACATATGACTAAGAAAAAAAACAAACTTTCCATGTAAACGGTGGTACAGTGTTTTCCAATTAAATATTTTTATTTTGTTTTTATTTAAAGAGCTCATTTAGCTTTATTTAGGCAAAGATTCTTCTTTATGCCATTCATTTTGGCCTGCCACTGTGTCTTGTTGCAAACACAGTAACTTCTAATTTCAATGTTGAATTATAGTAGAAACTTATTGAAGATGTTAACTCAAGATATGTAGTCCCAACAGTACCTATAATTCAGCTGAAGTGATGGCACTGTGAGCACCTATGACCAAGTTTGCTCATGCAGAAGCAGTGACCACTGTATCACAACTGCCACCTGGCTGACAGCAAATATCATACACCTTTTGATTTCATATATAAAAAGTGAATGTGTATTATTATCAGTTAAATATAGGCCTAAATGAGATAGAAATTCAGAAGAGAGGGTTTTGAGAAAAGGGCTAATGATTTACTTCAAGAATCATTCTTGCCCCCATAAAGGGAAAAGACTGACTGAAATGAGCAAAGGTGGAGGCAGAGAGTGGGCAGGAGGTTTATTTTAATTACAATAATTCAGATAGATAGCAGTGGTTTGACTCCAGTGGTAGTTCAGAAATGGTATGACATGGTTAGATTCTTATATATTTTAAAGGTAGAGCTGACAAGGTTGTTGATATTTGGGTATGGGGAATGAGAGAAAGAGAGAAATCAGAATGACTCCCAGGTGATGGGGAAGACTGTGGGCAGTTGGTTTAAGGTCCACAGAGGTTAGGAGTCTGATTTTAGACATGGTACATTTGAAACTTATTACTCATTCAAATAGAAATGTTGAGTAGGCAGTTAGAAAATGGACCTGGATTTCGGAGAAGTACAGTCTAGAGAATCAAAATTGACATAAAATTACTCCATCCTAGGATAGATGCTGTTTAATACCATGAAACAGGATGGCGTCACCTAGGGCATTGTTTCTCAATATTTTTGGCACTATCCACACTTAAAATAACATTTTACATCACAAAGGTACACAGCCTACACACTGGAGAAAGATGTTCCATGTAACTTTATCTTACTATGTGTGATACATTTTGTTTTTCCTGTCTCCTTTTCTCCTTTTGTTCAAAAACCACAAGTTACTGCATGTTTCTCACCTTGAAAAACAATGGCCTAGAGTGACAATGAGGATGGAGAACAGATGAGTTCCAAAGACTGAACCTTGGAGTTCTCCAACATTTAGAAATCTAAGTGATGTAGTATATGCAAAGATCTTCAACAATGCCTAAATTGAAAAGTTAAGTTTTCAAAAAAAAATGTTCATTTTTATTATTAGAATGCACTCCCTCCCCCAAATATTCCTTGATTTATTGTTATCAGTCTTACTTCAGAGTTAGAGGGCTCAGGCTGTAGTTTACAGAAAAAGAAATAGGTACTGTGTTAGTTTTCTATGGTGTAATAAGTAGTAATCACAAATTTAGTAATGTGAAACAGTATACATACATTATGTCAGTTTTGATGACTTAGAAGTCTGAGTACAGGTTAGCTGAGTTTTCTCTTTCAGGATCCCACTAGGCTACATTCTAGGTGTTAGCTAGGGCTGTAGTCTCATCAGAAGCTCAACTGGGGAAATATCCAGTTCAAAGCTTCTCAGGCTCTGGGCAGCATTCATCTCCTTAGAGTTGTAGGACTGAAGTATTTAGCTGCTGGCTGTCTCCTAGGAGTCACTCTCAGCTCCTAGATGCCACCTCCTTTTTCAATTCCTTGACCCTCTCCATAGACAGTTCAGAGCATATATCTTACTTCTTCAAGCACAGCAGGTGAATTTCTCAAACTCTAGTCTGCTAAGATGGACTCATATAATGTAACATAATCATGAGAATGACAACACAAACTTTGCCGTACACTATAATATAATCAAGGGAGTGAAATCACTTTTGTCATACTCTATTGGTCAGAAGCAAGTCATTTGTTATGCCTGTAAGAGGAAAGGATTGTAAGAGGACCTGGCTTATTGGAGGTCACCTTAAGGTGTGTCCTCCTGCCTTTCTCCTTTTTATTCAGGTATTCCTCACAACCTGGAACTTGTAGAAAAGAGTTAAATTTCTGTTCTTCATCTTGATTATGAAATAGGAGAGCACAAACTAGGGGTTAAAAAGACATGAGCTCTACTGTGAGTACTTTCACTGTTATCAGATGAATGTGACAATGTAATTAACTGTCAGAACCTCAGTTTTCTCATCTTTAAAATGGTGGTGGCAGTGTCTTTCCAGAATCTTTTCTCACAGGGCTCTCATGAGTATGATATGAAATAATTCATGTAAAATTGAATTTTGAGCTATGAAGTAGTGACAATACAAAAACTATAAGGTGACAATATTCTATATGATGATGATTATACTCTAATTCTCTGAACTTTCATTGGCCATCTGGGAGGATACAGCAATATTATAAATGGCTTATGGCTTTTCACTTTGCTCTAAACCTTGTCCATAACAAGCTTTCAAATATTTATTGGACGAGTAAGATGTGTTTTTCTCCATTTGGTTTATAACTAGTTCTGTTTATCTTGGGAGCCATAGATAGTTTTACCTTCTTTTATAAAGTATGTTTGATTTTTAAGAGAAACCACAAGTGTTGCACAGTTTGTACTAAAGGACTACTTTATTGCTTTTTTTATTACCTGAAAAATGCAACAACAATTTAAAATTAATAACAGTCAGTAACAGGGAATAGGGATAATAAAGGTTATGATCCTTGCTTCAGAAGCAACTGACTTTCCATTTCTTATTAAAAAAAATGAGAAAACCTTCTGGTGGTTTATCAGGGGAGTATAAAAAAAGGAGATAGGGAAAAAAATAAGTAACTTCTAAACTTGAAGCTTAAATTTGCTACTTAGCATCTTTCAATTGAGAACAAAATTGGGGATTTGCTTGATTTGGATGGTTCCTCAACTCCCAGAAGAACCATATTCATATTTGGGAGGAGAAAACAACAATGAAACTTTAGGGGGGAAGCAGAGCAAATCTGGGTACCATAATTATTTCATGGGACCATGTCAGTTGGTCAAAGTGGCAAGCTTAAATGACCATTCCCGGAAAACTTATGTGATATACGGAGCTGAATCCCTGGGAGAGAAACATATTTTCTTTGTAGAACAATATCTATTTTGTATTTGTTTAAAATTTTTTTTTTATTTCATTAAACACATCTTCCAGTGCTCATCATTTAGAATAATTGCATCTTGTCAATATTTTGCATTTATGCCTGTCACTGATCTATCTAGTGCTGGAGTTTTATGCTCTTTTAGCATCTCAATCGATCTCCTAGAAACAATATTAACACATCCAGGGTCGCCATTCACCATCTGCTGGGTATTTCCAAACAAATCTTCTTTCAACTGAAATTCACTTCAGCAAAAGCAAGTTTCTAACCTTTCAACCTGGTTCTTGCCCAGCCACTTTTCATTCTTTATCTGTACAAGGACAAGAACATCCACACCTGGCATGTGCTATGGGCCCTCAGTCCACAAAAATGTATCTGACCTCTTTATCCTTCATTCAGGGAAGACATTCTGGTACATTTACCAATCTTTTCTACCCTGGAACATTGGTTTACAGTGCCTTTTGAGATGAAGGCAGAATTATTCTGATATAATGTATTCTGTACATTTTTTTGATATTTCTGAGAAAGAATTTTTGTAATTACTGCCTCTTACAAGCAAGAAGTGAAGGAGGGAAACAGACACAATAAACTCAGGCTTACAGGAAGTGATGTTTCCCATCTAGTTGTAAAAGAAAGTCTATTTGAGTAGGTGAGTCAGGTCAAAACATAAAAGTCTTTGTACCTGGTCTAAGGAGTTTAGATTCTACCCCAAAGAAATAGGGAGCCACTGAGAGTTTAGGGATTATGAGGAAATGTGAAAAAAAGTAAGAAAGTAATCTTTAGTGGTTTGTCCTATGATTCAATAATACACATTGAGGCTGGTGTTGCTTTGAAGGTGGTTATACTCATGCTGGGGTGAGGTGCTGAGGTTGGGTAGAATTAGAAGTGAGAAGACAAATGGATGTGTAGCAGAGAAAAATGACTAGAGTTAGTGATAGATTTGAGTGACAAATGGTTAAGATGTGGCTAGACTGTAAGTCCTAAGAAAAACAAAAACACAAAAACTTTCATAGAAGCTCTCTTAAAGGCAAGTTTTGGAAAATGGAAAAATAATATTTTTACACTACAGATCTAGGTAAACATTGCATGTATGTATGATAAAACAGTATATAACAGAGGTGATTATCTCTTTTATACTGTGCTTTTTTCTTTTTTTTTTTTTTTTTTTTTTTTTTAACCTTTCTCTTATCTTGCTTAAAGCCATGTGAGCCTTAGAATTAGTGAAGTATCTATAGTGGTTTGAATAGTGCCCCTCCAAAATTCATGTCCACCCAGAAGCTCAAAATATGACCTTATTTGAAAATAGGGTCTGTGTGGATGTAACTAGTTGAGTCATGCCGGATGAGGGTGGGCTTTATATCCAAAGACCTGTGTCCTTAGAGGACAAGGAGAGAATACACAGGGATACACATATAGGGGAGAATGTCACGTGAAGACAGAGGTAGACTTTGGCAAGAGGCAGCTACAAGTCAAGGAACACCACATATTGCTGAGAGCCACCAGAAGCTAGGAAGAGGCAAGGGAGGATGCTTCCCTAGACTTTAGAGGGAGAATGGCCCTGGTGACAGCTTGATTTCAGACTTCAAGCCTCTAGAATTGTAGCAGAATAAAATTCTCTCATTTCAAGCCACCAAGTCTGTGGTAATTTGTTATAAACACTGTACTTAGTGCTTTGTTCAGATGAGTTCACAGAAGTCTGTGTTGGAGGGCTTATTATTACATGCATTTTAAATGAGGAAACCAAGGCATTGAAGGACTTTGGACCTAAGAACACAGTGGTAGTATCTGGTGGAGCTGGGATTCTTAAAATTACAGTTGGACTCAAGATCCACCAAGCAAATGACCTGTCCTCCATTCCTTCAGCTTCAGAGCAACTCCTAGGAAATGTATTTCAAGGTTTAAGGGTCTCTAAAAAACATTTTTCGTTGAGTAATTAGAATCAGGAATGGGTCAAGTGTTTCTGCCCCAGATAAGACATATTATTCCTGTGCTTAGACTTCTTGGGCTTTCTGTGGGCCTCTGAGTCTTTGGGGATTACAATAACTTCATTTTGTTTCCATCCTTCCCAATTCTCCAGTCTTTGGTAACTAAAGATTTTTATAATCTCTAAATTTTTTTACACAGGGACATAAGTTGTGTGGGTGGTTTAAAATACACACACTTCCATAAACTTGGAGTCTCAGTGAAGCAATATGCAAAATATTTAAGCTTTTTTAATGATTTCTTCTTAATTTATCATAATGCCTTTGATGGAATGCAAATCTGCACTTTGGAGTTTCTGCTGTTTATAGAAGATGTACACTGGCAAGTGAACTTTTTTCATTTTAAAGGAGAAATATCACCAATATTGAATAGAAAGCTTTAAAAATGTCTTTCATAGCCATGCTTGTATATGTTGAAGGTAAATTCAATTTTTAAATCTCCAGGTTTCCCACATTATAAATGTATACATTGTTGGATTCATAAATGGGTGATTCAATAATATGATCATATAAATTTTTATTTATTGCCAATTTCCGTATTATTGTAAGTGCTTCAGAAATCTCATTTTTCATTTACATGTCTCTTTGTTTCAAATATTTCATTTATGGGACTTATAATTTCTGAGTGGATCTAGGAGGCAAATTCTCCTCTGTTTGCCCTCTGCTCTGAATTGTGTTTATTGCTAGAAAAACACATTGGTTCATAATACAATCAACATTTACTTATTGAGTGCATACTATTGGCCAGACACTATTCTAGATATTGAAAATATAATAATGAACAGGAGAGTGTAAAATATGGTTATATGCTTATGTGTATGCATACATAAGAGATTAATTTGATCAATTCTCTCGGAAATGCTAGGATATAAAAGAAATAGTAAAACAAAATTGTTTTAGGAAATATCACGTACAGAATATCAGTGACTTCTGACTCAAACTGCCTCATGGTTTGATTTTCTAACACAGTGCAGTCCCAAAGAAATAGAATGTGAGCTACAAATTTCTCCACATGTAATTTTAAATTTTTGAGCAACCATGCTTAAAAAATATAAAGAAAAATAGATGGAACATATTTAATATATTAAATAAATATATTAAAATAGATGGTAACTATATATTTTATTTAACAATATTTCCAAACATTATCATTTCAACAGTAATCAGTGTAAAAATTATTGAGATCATACATTTTTTGTACCAAGCATTGAAATTCAATGGATATTTCACACATACAATATATCTCAGTTTGGACTAACCATATTTCAGGTGCTCAAAGTCACACGTGACTAGTGGTTACTATATGACACAGTGCCTATCTAATGCCTTGATTTTTTCCTTACCTTTTCCATTTAAAATAGGGACATCCTATCTTTTTTTTCTCTAGTTCAACATTCTACAAATGGAAAAGATGGGGGAGAAAAGAGAGGATTTATACTCAATTATTTTCTCCAGTATTCCAATAAAAACACAAAGTATAGGATTTATTAAAAGGACATTTAAAAAATATAAAGCTAAGACGTTCATAGCTTGCTTATAAGAGTATCATATTTGGATATCAGAAGCAGATAATAAAATCCCTGATATATGCTTTTTGAAAATAACTGAGCAAGTGATATTTTCTAAGTTTAGAAATTTCAAGAAATTTGGAAAAGGCTTCAAAAGAAGCCATGATATGAGCCTTGAAAGATCTTTGGCCATCACCAAGGGATTTTTCTTTCTCTTCGAGCCAGCTCTGCAGAGGAATTTTATAATATAACCTCTATCTGTTTTCTTCCCAGTATCTACCACGTTGGGTCTCAGATGATGATTTTTTCTTTTTCTCTGGCAGAATTCAGTACTATTTTATGCATAATTTAGATTGTGTTATTACTCTGGCTTTAAGAAAAAATAGGTTTTTTTGCAATTCTTAGGTTCATTTTATTCTTGATGAGTTTATAGTTTTGATGAGTTTTATACATTTGTTAATTTAATACGACAATGAAACCTAGCACTGAAATCTGGAGAATGAAAAGAGAAATGGAGTTACTTTATAATTCTGTTTCTAACACTTTGTAAAATCATTTAATTATAGGATAGACTATGTTTAATTTTAAATTTTACTTCAGAGGTGCACAGATGGTATGAAAACTGTATGGACTTTGAATCTTGGGTCCCACCAGGATTATGAGTTTCCTCGTTGTGAAATGGGAACAATACCTTCACTACAGGTCTGTTGAGAGGATTAGATGAGATAAATATGTGATATGCAGCTTTGTAAGAGTATCACAGCATTGTGTGACTATTAGTAAAGGTTAACTACTCCTTTTCCCTTACCATAATCACAGCTTATTTTTCTGTTAAAACAAACAAACAAACAAAAAATCCAAGTTCTATCTTCAATCTGAACAACAGCAGATGAAACATTTTTTTTCTTCTTACGGAAACTGATAAAATTTAAAAAAAAACAACTTAGTTTAAAAAAATAATGCATCAAGAACAAAATCCTGCTCCTATAATTTATGTAGGCATATGAATATTTAAACAAAAAGTGCAAAGTAACATGCATTTAGGTTCTTCGATCATGACTGATTACTTGAAGCAGTCAAAAAATCAAAAATGAAAATACTGCTCTTTGCCAACAGGTTAATCAAAAGACAAAATCACTGAAGAATTAACTCAATAAAAATCATAAAAGAATTATAGTTTAGAATAGCTGATGTATATTTTTTCAAGAGAAATACAGACTAAATTATTGTTTACATTTATTCTAACGCACACCTCCAATTTATCAGTGGTTAGGACAGTATTTTAAGCAAGTTAAGATAAAATATTGTCTGTCATTTAAATTGCTTTAAACCCGCTTCACTAGGACCCTAAATGCCCCAGTAGGATGTCTTAGCATAACTAGATGTTTTCCATCTTTTAATTACTATGACTAATTTTTACAGCTCAGTTACAAACCCTTGAAAATAATGAATATGGTGACACAATCTTAATTATAATGGTGCAAATAGCACCACTCTAATACAGTGTGAGGCTTACATTGAAAAGGAATCTCCCCGGAATTGAAGCTCCTCTGATTGCTTTCCACATCACGTTTTAAGCAAACACTGTGGTGCTTTAGCCATTACTTGGTTGCCTAGGATACACAGTTAATGTAGCCCTAAGATGCTGCTACCAGTTAGGCTTTGAAGCCATGCCTGGAAGTGCTGCATATAGCTGCTGGTTAATAAATTAGAGAAATTTAACAGAGACACTTTGGGGGAGGTGCATTTTGATTAATGAAATAACCAACTATAATTTTGAGTAGTTACATTGATAATAGTTATATTTATTTTAGTTTAGTGTAATTTTCTGTGAGACAGGCTAAAAGTGACTGTTTTTAAAACAAATGCAAAATTGATTCAGTGACCTAATTCTCAGGCCATTCTCCAAGAATATAATTTTCTTTGTTACTGAAGTACTGAAAAAGGTAACTAGCTAATGAGATGGAGTCATCTCTATAAGCTTCTTCATTTGATAGTTTCTTTTATTGTTACATTTTTATTTAGTCTGTGTGACATACCAGTTTTTTTTTATTAAGATATTGCAAGGTTCATATATTATCATAAAAGTTTTATTACAATAAAAATAAACATTAGCAAGACAGTATTTGTAATTAAGTAATGAGATGCTGAACCACAGAAATGTACATAAATTTCAACAATTGGTATATAGGTTACTCTATCTTTCAGATTAACAAGTTACCTTTCAATACCTGTAATAGTACATTTTTAATGTTTCACCAAAAGTTGGTTTGCGATTAAATGTAAGATGGAAATACAAAGCTAGTTTTAAGTCTTAGCAAAATTTTGGGTTATCTGATTTTAAAAATCAGTAGTGGTCTTGCCTTATTCCTATGAAAAATTGAATTGTTTTCGTGGCCGACTTGAATGCAAATCAAATTGGAATTGCTGTTGAGTGGGAAAATCCAGCACTGAGCCAGCAGGTGGTGCTTGAGTTATAAGTGCATTTAGAATAGAGGTTTTTTTGTTTTGTTTTGTTTTGTTTTAAATCTTGCACAGCCTTCAGGGATGGTTGCTCTTGTTTTTGTTTATTCTACAGGAGTCATTACATTTTAGAGGGGAAAATATTATTTAGGGATTCTGAAGTATCTCTGGAATTGAGAGGCTTAACTCTTTTCCTTTCTTTCTCTCCCTCCCTCCTTCCCTCCCTCCCTCTTTTCTCTAATCATTGTTTCCTGCTCCACAGCGGCTTGCTGTACTGTCAGGGAGGAAGGGTGAAATCTTTTCTCCAAAGCAGAGCACCTGGGTGGTAGGAGTGGTAATATATTGTTTCTACAGTCAGGTGCACAGGGAGAGATTCTGGCATGTAATCTGCAAGTGCATCACTTTCTTATCTGGGAGGGATTCAAGGAGGTTCCTACCTTCATCTTGAAATCTTGGTGTATGTTTATGGCTCCACTTTCCAAGTTCACTGTTCTGTGCCTGCTCTCTCTTTTTGCCTGTGGTTATTAGCATGCAGCATTCTTTATTGTGACTTCACTTTCTTAAATCCTCAAAACACATATGGTCTGAAAGGTAACAAAGTTATGTCTTTTCGCATTTGTTACAAGTAGGAAGGATGGTGTTTATGTACTAAATTCTCCAGAAGAGAGTTTACCATTTGGCCAAATTCAACAGGAAGTCAAAAATCATTGCTTTTCGGTAGATTGTGCATTTTTTAATTGAAATATAGTTAATTTACAATGTTGTGTTAGTTTCAAGTGTACAGCAAAGTGATTCAGTTTCATATATATATATATACATATATATAAACTAACATATATATGTTAGTTTCAAGTATACAGCAAAATGATTCCGTTTCATACACACACACACACACACACACACATATAGTGCACTTTTAAGTTCGATGTACTAACACTAGTGAATGTCCATAGTACCTAAATAACAAAGGACATTATACTGCTGCCTACCTAGTGTTTTTTCTTTCCATGAGCATATCCAGTATATTTTACTGTTACATTGATTATTAAATCTAAAAAAAGTGCCAAATGGTCCATTGTTGCTACAGAAATAATCAGAGGGCAATTTATAATTGCATTAACTTTAGAGAATCCCTTTATTGGTTGTTTTTATTAAGTAATATTTTGTTTTGTAGTAAGGATAATTTTAAGGTCCTAGAGTTTATTTGGACCATCAGGTTTCTGATGCTTTAGTTTGGGTGTTAACTAAGTTATATTCCTAAAGTAATAGGTGTGCTGTTTCTCCATTTATTATGAATTATATTAGATAACAATGAGACTATGTGGATAGTTGATTCATTTTAATATAAGCTGTCTGAATAGATCACATTTTTCCTTTCATAAAAAGCCTCCTTTCTCCTATTTATTTTTTTTTCTGTAGGAATTTTCCCTCCCAGAATTAATTCTTCAACTAGTTATTGTAATGGTTCCTTCCCAACTCTGATTTTTTGTGTGTGTGTGTGATATGCGGGCCTCTCACTGTTGTGGCCTCTCCCGTTGCGAAGCACAGGCTCCGGACGCGCAGGCTCAGCGGCCATGGCTCACGGGCCCAGTCGCTCCACGGCATGTGGGATCTTCCCGGACCGGGGCTCGAACCCGTGTCTCCTGCATCGGCAGGCGGATTCTCAACCACTGCGCCACCAGGGAAGCCCCAACTCTGATTTAAAGTGGTCAGACCAGTTGGTATCAGCAATAGCAGAGTAAAGCAAATAAAATAATGGGCCTTCCCTCTGTATGATTAACATGGCATCACACATCCTTTTCTTCAAAAATTTTTCTTTTCCCTCTTAGAATTAAACTTAATACACTTTGTCAGTTATAAACCAGGCTATGCATATGGGGGTCTGCTAGCTCTCTGATGAAGGGAATGAAATTCATTTTGCCTGTGTAAGCTTCATTGGTTTGTACGTTATATTAATATTCCATTTTCCAGGTTTTTATTATTAGGAGTGGACATAGATGCAAAATGTATACATGGTTCATTCAAACTCCAACTGCTATTGAAAAGCATAATAACCAGAATACAAAGTCCTAATAATCTTGGGTCCAGGGAGTGAATATTTTGTTTTTATTCATGGGAGCTTATTTTCATATCCTTTCTCCCTTCAGATCTTGCACATCAGAACCAGTGAAACAAATTTCTTCTTTCCCAGTTCATCTATGGCTACTTGAATTTACTGTAGAGCTAGAGAAAAGGAATGTAAAATACTAATGAAACAATGTCAGCTCACATCCCAGAGTGCTGCAAACCAAACTCAAAGGATTAGGAAAAAGACCCCTCTTATGAATTTATGAGAAGGACTAAAATTTCTTACCAGTTCGCAAATTATATTTAACTTTTCATTCTTTGCTGCATATAAAGCTTGTTGTCAGCTGGCTGATTCTTTACACACCAGGCCAACTCTTCTGTCTCAAATCTGCATAGAGATAAGTTTTGAGAGGAGCAGAGACCCTTTGGGGATGAAATTTGGTTTTGATAGTTTTGTTATTCCCTTTTCACAGGACACTGTATAATAATTGTCTGCTCTGGGGTCTTGAAATAACATTAAAGATTAACAGTTCAGTTAGGCTTGTCACCTTCAGGTCTAAAGTTGACTCATATTGTACAGGGGAATTATGTCCACATGACTTTTAAAAAATACATTTTATATATAAATACTATTTTTCCAATTACAGGTGGCATTTCAAAATGCTTTCCTGTGTTGTGTCATTCAAACACATTATAAAAATATATATTTTATCTTTGTATACCCATACTCTCCCTTAGGGTGATTTTGGTCTTTGGAGGAGCTCTTAGAAACTTCTTTCTCAGGCAGACACCAAGCAGATGGGAGCACAGAAAAGTTGGAAGACTCCATGATTAGAAGATAGGCAAAGACTGAAGGAAGTAGATGCCCTAGGTTAGAGATAATTCCCAGGATTTAGGATTGTGGAAATGGGGTAAAAATGAACTCAGCTTGATTCATTTTTAGGCTTTATATTTACTACTCTGTACAATATATGAAAATGAGAACTCTTTCTACTTACCTTTGTTTTTGGCCTTCCTTCTTCCCCCAGCCTTCTCAACCATGGAAGTGAAATTGCTCATTGATTTCTGTGGTTGAAGAAGGAGGAAATTTATCCTGTGCCTCACCCTCCTTCCCTGCAAAGCCCTGCAAATGTGATCACCGAGCTTAGAAAAAGCATGTAGGTTCATTATGTACATTTTGTATGTGATGTCTTGGAAAGTTTAATGTCCAAGGAACATAAATTATAGATAGGAATGCAGAACCAGTATCAAAGGAATGGAGAAGAAATGCAAGCAGAGAAAGGGATCAGAACATAGTTATGAGATGTGATTAAGCCTTTTCCCTTTTGTTTCTATTTCTGAACAAAAATGTTTCCTTTGTCACTTCTCATGGAACCTTCTCCTATGTGGGAGGGAGGTTTGGGAGCTTGGGGAGGATTGCAGTGTGAGAGAGGAGTCATTAGAGTGACCAAAATGAGTTTTCACTTGAAAATCCATGTACCTATACAAGTTCTTTTTCCGGTTCTGTGGGTGGTCTTTTCAGTTTCTTTATAGTATTCTTTGCAACACAAGTTTTTAATTTGGGTGAAATCCAGTCTATAAATTTTATCTTTTGCCATTTGTGCTTTTGGTGTCATATTTTAAAAGGCTTTGCCTAATGCAAGGTCACAAAGATTCACTCCTATATTGTTTTCTAAGAGTTTTATAGGCTTTGCTCTTTAGGTCTATGGTCCATTTGGGTTAATTTTGTGTGTGGTGTGAGGGAAGGTCCAACTTCATTCTTTTACATACGGATATCCAGTTGGCCCAGTACCATGTGTTGAAAAAACTATTCTTTCCCTGTTGAATTGACTTGGAATCTTTGTCAAAAATTAGTTACTGCAAATGTAAGCGTTTATTTCTAGACTCTTAATTCTATTCCATTGATCTATATTTCTATCCTTATGCTAGTACCACACAATCTTCCTTGGTAGTAAGTTCTCAAACTGGGAATTGTGAGTCTTCTAACTTCGTTATTTTTTAAGATTATTTTGGCTTTTGGGAGTCCTTCAAACTTCCATTTAAATTTAGAAACAGCTTGCCAATTTCTGCAAAACAGTCAGCTGAAATTTTGATAGGAATTGTGTTGAATCTATAGATCAATTTGGAAGTTACTGCCATCTTAACAATAAGTATTTTGATACATGAACATGAGATGTCTTCCTTTTATTTATGTTTTTAAAAAGTTCTTTCAATCATGTTTTATAGTTTTCAGAGTATGTTTTACACTTTTTGTTAAATTTATTCCTAACTCTTTTATAATTATTTTTATGCTTTAATAAAGAAATTGCTTTAAAAATTCACTTTCTGATTATTTATTGCTAGTATATAAAATTAGACTTTATTTTTTATATTGATCTTGCACAATGCAAAATTGCTGAACTCATAAGTTTTAATAGCTTTTGAGTAGATTCCTTAGGATTTTATATAACAAGATACATTGTCTGCAAATAGATTTTTTTTCTTCTTCTTTTCTAAAATGGTGCCTTTTATTTCAATATCAAAAACATCCAGTCCAATGTTTAATAGAAGTATCAAGAAAAGACATGCTTGTCTTGTTTCTGATTTTATGGGGAAAGCATTCAGTATTTCACCATTAAAATGGTAAAATTAGCTCTGGGTGTTTCAAGGATGTCCTGTGTCAGACTGAAGTTGTTCCTTTCTATTCCTAGTTTATTGAGAGTTTTTCTCATGAAGAGCTGTAGATTTTTTTCAAATGCTTTTTCTTTATATGTTGAAGTAATAGTGTTTTTTGTCCTTTATTCTGTTGTTATGGTGTATTACATTAATTAAATGTAAAACCAAACTCAGATTCTTGAGATAAATCCTACTTGGTCATGGTAGATGATCTTTTTATATGTTCCTGGATATAATTTGCTAGTAGTTTGTTTAGGAGCATATGTACTTCTACAATGCAAAGCACTTGTAAAAGCAGGCTGAAAGACAGATACAAACAGACTACGCATCCACCCTTGCCCTATTTTCATTCAACATGTTTGTCATCAGCAGCAAAAATGAGGAGATACAAATTTAAAGTATTTGGTATATTAAATATACGTGTGCATTAGTGACATAGCTAAAGAAATACATAAAATACCAAAATCATGCCAATCCTAACCTCCAGTTTATAACCAGAAGAAACATTTTGAATCTGAATCTGGGTGTCCCAGAAAGAAAATGTCCCTGCCTCAATTTTGAGGTAAGGAGAAAAAAAGTTGTAGATGTAGATGTATATATCATCTACCTATCTTATCTATGTCTATCTACCTAATCTTCTCATAAAAATTAAAACATATTTGTTGAGGAATGTCACTTTCTATGGGTTTAGCCTTTACTTGGTAAGCAATGGAAAAACATTACAATCTTTTGATTAAGGATGTGCTATAATAGACGTGCAAAATCTGGTTAGATGAAAAGCTCAGGTATCTGTAAAGATTTTAACCTGCACAAAAGGCTACCTACTAAAGGTCCAGGCTCTGACAACCAACCTAATAGATCTTCTGGAAAACAAAGGGAAACATTGTTTATCTTGTCAATGGAAGGGGTTTGTGTATATTAATTCAGGATTTAATAGCAAGCTAAACCATAGGGAGCTGCTATCATGATGATAAACGCCATTGGAGTCCTCCAGAAAAGGTACTTGTGATGTAAAAGACCTCAGGGAATGGTTTCTGGGGAATCCATAAGTAAACGTCACATCATGGCAAGGGCAGAGAAAAAAATGACTCGGAAAATGATAAAATATGAACGTCGGTTCAAAATATTTTTATACCATGTAAAAAAGGCTGGCTCTCTATCTAGTGGCTCTGGACTTCCAGTCAAGCAGCTTCAGTGAATAAACTATTTGTAAACAAAACAAAGATGGTGCATACACTTCAGCATTTCTTGTCTTGATAA
The DNA here is from genome assembly GCF_026419965.1 of Kogia breviceps. NCBI lineage: Eukaryota > Metazoa > Chordata > Mammalia > Artiodactyla > Physeteridae > Kogia > Kogia breviceps. Next base: position 57,321,215 of record NC_081314.1, read on the forward strand.
TGCTGATAGAAATTCCTGGATTCTAAAGGAGATTTCTTTCATTCTGGATTGATGGTCACAAGAAAATTGAACAGAATGATACAACAGTGATTTGTTTCCTAATAGATAGTTTAAAATATGTTAGGGATGAAATAGTTGTACTTGCTTTCCTCACTTTCCCTAATTTAGTTTGTTTATTTAAAAAAAGAAAAAATAAACCTACTTTAGCTTTTGGTGGTATAGTCTGATAAGAGAGCATTGTGATTCAAAACCAGTTCATCCCTCCATATGGATCCCACTCACTGTGATAAACACATAAAATATGAAGGTAGGTAAATGTATACACAGTACTACCCCTGGGGGCTGCCATAGAAGCCAAACAATTAAAATTGCTGGGCATCAACTGAACTAGGTAGTTGGAACGACTTCAGTGATTTTGGAAAATACTGGTTTAATCCTACAGTAAGGGTAATTGAAAAATTCTGATCTTTAAGAAAGTGGATTCCCACTTTCATGACTTTCTTAGGTGAGTTTAACAGTGAAAGAATGGACCATCTTTTGCATAAGGTACAGAATGAATAAGACTCTTTAGATAAAGTCAGATATAAAACCAATATAAAACCAATATCCTGGCCACAGTTTCTCCCTAATCCCTCACCCAACCCCCTTTTCTCAAGAAATGCTTACTGGAAAGAGAAGAAAATGAGTTAAGACAAAAAAGAAAGAAAAATCTCAGGGATAGAAGTAAAACAAAATACAGTGAAGTTTAGGAAATAGAGAATACAGAAAACAAAAGTAATGACGACAGGCAACAACGTCTAAAGTGAAAATATACTTGCTTTTTCTCATAGCACAGGTCATAGGCAAGGAAGCACCCATGTGTTTAATTCTTGGATAATGACAGATTTTGGAATTGAAGGAGAAACTGAAAGAATAAATTGTTCTCAAAAACTAAAACAGCTGTACATAGGTGGAAGAGGTAAGGTCTAAGGACCAGCACTGACAAAGAAGAACCAAATGAAAGTAGATGAGATGTGAAGTCAAGAAGGAGTCAAATTATCTTCTGTGACACTTTCAAGGCCTATAGAAAAAGTTTTGACTTTATATAACACAGACTGTATTGTTAACATCCAAAAACCAGCTAGTAGATTTAGGAAAACTCTTAATTAACATATAGATATGGAATTAGTTATGAGAATGACTAAATACAAAGAAATTTGACTTAGTCAATATTTTATAAGCTAATAGAGTTTTATAAACTAATTAAGATAGTTATTAGTACATATGTATTGTACCTTAAATATCATAAGAATCAATGCGGTAATAATGCATTAACTTGCTGCTTGATTTTCATTAAGTGGCACCAACTGTTTTCTTGTGCCTAGCACAATATCTGGTACATAGCAGGCAATCAATAACTATTTCTCGAGTTAGTATATAAATACGTTTTATCCAGTGCCTTCACAGAGCTGATGATATTATTGGCCTTCACCCAATATTTCTTACATGCCCATTGTGTGCCAGATAAAAGGGACACAGGACACGCATGTTCTGAGGGGTTGATAAACTTTGAAATGGCATATATGGGCTCATTGATATTTATTCAATTTACTGTGGTCTTTTATAACATCTCTCTAACTCATGAAAACATAGTTATGTTACAGCTTAGAAAATCTAAGATACAAAGACTGAGGAAAGTAAGAAAGCTTCTATCCCTGAGAAAGTTGAGTATGTATCCATACACCTACCTCATCCCTCTATTTCATGCTCCCTTCATGGAAGCTGGCATTCTTGCTCCCTCTAAGCCCTCTGGTGAGCAAGCAGAACTGGTCTCACTTCAGTTCTTACATCAACCAAATCACAGAGATGTCTTAATTTATCCTGCAATGCTCTCCATCCTTTCTGTAATATGATTTGTTTCAACCACCTCTTTTCTTTCCAGAACCCCATTCCACTTCCCTTTCTCCAAGGATAACTATATTACCTCTCTTAGGGATGAACATTATATCTATTTTCCCTTTAAAGGAGGCTGACACTTTTAGTGAAACTGAAGACGCAAGTAGTCATCAACAGGGACATTGAAGAAGAAGAGGGAGGAGATAAAAGAGCTGAGATAGTCTTTAAAATTATGACCAATTGTTACTGTACCAGGTAGTATATATAGAATTTTTCTATTTGTCTCAATTGATTAAATGTAGTTAATACCATTTCCAAAATACTTTGTTTTCCTTAATAAAAGAAAGTGAGTGAAATATTTTCAAGCTCCTACTACATGCTGTACATGACTACTACATGATACATACATTTTATATGTACTATCTTATTTGATCTTTACAATGATCTTTTAAAAAGGTAGCTACTGTATTCCCATTTTACAGATGAGGAAACAGTGTCAGAAAGATTGAGATTTCTTTAAGGACTCATAACTAGGTATACTATAAAAATAGCTCTAGACTCTTATACTTTCTTTCATAAAACATTATTGCCCATATATGAAAATAAAGATTTAATTTTTTATATGACATAATGATGCAACAAATTCTACCTGAGTTCAGGCATATATTTCTCCTTCACTTTTGATTTGTGCTAGATGCCTTTGCAAGAGGGCAAGTTGTGATTTTGTTCTCATGAAAGTGGCTTCTGGTTTCCTTATTTTAGTTGAGGTTTTAGGAACCTGTTCCTATGAGTCATCCCTAATGTAGGAAAAGCAGAAAGCATATTTAATGCTATTTTGGATAAATACATTTTCTAGATTTGGGGGTGGATTGTTTGTATATTACCTGTAAAATTATTTGTACATATTTGAATTTAGTATATTTCCCCCAAAACTTGTAGAGATTGCCTGGCTAGACCTATGTCTTAATAGCAGCAACTTTGCTACAGAAGATCAATACGGGGCATAGCTTGATTCCCTCAATATGCTTTGTCTACCAAAACTTGTATTATTATTGAGATCTTTCTCTAGATGGAAATTTTCTGCTGTTGACCCTTAAAGACTCATAATAAACCCACACTTCAGCAATATATGGCAACAGTTGAGTGCTGCAGTCTAAATTTAAATTGTCATTAATATTTGATAGCAGCTCTAATACTTAAAATCACACAAATATCTAACAAGGAGTGGTGACATGTATAGAATCTTGAGTAGTTTGTCCTGGAGTGTAGTCTAAATTATGTTCTCTGTGAAAATGATTTCGTAGTGACTAAGTACTCATCACCTCAAGGGACAAATACACCATTTACTCTACCGTGTTATATTTTCTTCTTTGAACAGCTGCTACTTATTATTCTTATTGCTTCATGTCAGGGCTTTGTACTATCAAATATATCATAGCAAATATCCATTTCTTTGCTTCCTTCACATAGAATTTGAGAAGAAAATCAGTTTTTTTCTTTAGAATTTCCTCTTCACTTTTTTCAGCTTTGAAACAGTATTGCCAACATTCTGTTTTCTGTGTCTTAGGGAAAAGTGTTTCATCCTTGGTGGGGCTACAGGGATGAAATAACAGAAACAGCAAGCTGCTGGCCTCTCATTGGGCAGTTTGATGTGGAGGGGGTGGGAATAGTTCAAGAATGGACTCTGATTCACTAGGCAAATTCTCGGTCTCTCCTTCAAGGTTAACTCTAGCCAATGCAGTTTCTTTGACTACCTGCAGAATCCGATGTTCAGAGATAGACACTCATATTTCATTTGTCATATGTTTAATGTTTAATATAGTAAAACCTGTCAGAGGAGGCAGTTGTCAACTGTGTAAGATTTCTGAACACTGGAACATCACCATTTAAAAAAAAAAATTATAATAAGCCAGTTAGGAATTCAGACAAATTTCTGTAACATAAAGAGGTAGCATGATATATTAAGTAGTAGTGGAAAATGCATGGATTTGGGGCTACACTGATCAAGGTTTATGTCTGTGCTCCACATATTTTAGTTATGGAACCTAAGACCATTGACTTCATTCTCTGAGATTCAATAAAATGCAAATAATAGGACTCATCTTGAAAGGTTGACATGAGAAATATATATCACATCAGGATAATAGATGCCACACAATATGTATACAAAAGTGTATTTTAATTTCTTCCTTCCATTTCTTCCTCTTCCTTTAAACAGACATTTATTGAGCCCTGAGACACTATGCTTTGGTCTAAGGAGACAGTGATAAGCAAAAGCAAATGTACTATCTGCTTACAGGGAGTATATAACTGAGTGGAGAGAACTACAACAAAAAACCAATCATACAAATAGAGGTACACTGCCATTGGAGCAGGTGCTACAGAAAGGAGGGACAGATGAGAGCATGTTTCAGAAGAATTGGAGTCTGCCATGAAGGTCTGGGAAGACTTTTGTAAGGCAGTGACAGTTGATCTAAGGTCTAAAAGAGAATTAGGAGTTAACTAGGCATAGTAGGGGGTGAAAAACTATCATCATCATTATCATCATCACCACCACCATCATCATCATCATCATTATCCCTACAATCACCATTATAAAACACGAGCCTCTTTTAATGTTTTTCCAGAGAAGGAAACTCCATTCCAAATTTTGCAATTCATTAAATTGTGCTGTGTATCATATCCTTGTCTTTCCTTCTGCCTTTCTGTGTGCACATCCCTGCCTTTGGTCACTTTTGGAGGCTGCTGATCAGCAGTGGTACTGACGAGGCTGTTATTAATCTTTTGTTTTCTTTATTGCTTTGTTGGAGTGAAGCTGATACATCTCTATTTCCTACTGTACATACCTTCCAACAATTAAAATCCTCTCTATTCTTCAGCAGAGTCCATCACTCACTCTTTGTCCACATCACCAACTCCAGATGTTCCTAGCATTGTTAACAGGCTACCTGTCTTTCCTAGCACTAAACTGAAACTGGGAAGTCAAGTTGGGTCAGTGGTGTGCATTCCTAATGGTCCATTCCTGACCCTGGTAGATGAGCCCTGTGTATGGGCAGACCGTGGCAAACATGCACAATGGCACTTGTATTCTTCATCTTCCATGAAATGTCTGTAGAATTAATGACTTGATAATTCAACTCTTACCATGTTTTCTGAGTTCAGAAATGGCTTGCTTGTGACTAATGTCCTTACTACAGTTTAAATGAAGAAAAAAGGGAAATAGGGGCAGATGATAGCTTTATAGCAACAGATATTATAATGTAGTTATGTATGCAATTATTTACTCAAGATACGTAAATTACTTATCTTCTTTATCACTGGAAGATAAGTAATCCCCACGAAACACAGATCATGTCTTTTTGTTCAATATATCACATAGGGAAAGTGGAAGTTATTGGATATAATGGAGGAAATGGTATCAATATCTACCTAGTATGTGTGGAACAATTTTTGACACCTAGTGACAGCTTCTGGGAAGAAAATGTAATGGTGGGATGGTTCTCCCTCAGAGTTATCCACCAATGTATGTGAGTAGAAGAGTTTTCATCTCTGTATAAACATTGACTGTTTGCCTTCCCATATCTAAATGAGGGAGAGAGAATAAGAAAAGGATGGATGTGAGGAATTAGCCTCACAGTTACTGGCTGTATCTACATATTATCATAACATCCAGATATAATTTTTTTAAAAAAATCATCTTTCTCCATATGATCACCCATTAACTACTAAAAACTGCTTGAGCATGGCCTTGTGTTTTTACTTTTCATCTGGAGTATTCAGCTGTGTAGACATCTACCTGTCTATAAATGTGGCCATTATATCATAACTCTAAAAAGTGTATTTAAAACAACTGTAACACAGCATTGGAATATTGACATAAGGTCTGAGAAGTAATTCTGATGGTGGCTCCAAATTCTTCTCGATGCAGGTGTCAACAACTTTTTCTGTATGAATCTATCATGGCTAGATAAACTGCTATTATTTACTAATAACAATATTGTCCAACATTTGAATTACCTTTGAAAGTTTACCTAGTGTTTTTGTATATGTTTTCTTATTGAATCTTCACAATGATTCTCTGAAGGATGTAAAAATATTTTCAGAATCTTATCTTGATTGAGGTGACAAAAATGAAACGTTAAAGAAAGGAATCAAATGCAGATTTTCAGATGCCAAGTCTTATTCTCTGAGCATAATCAATTTAAATCATGTCCATTAACTATACAGCCAGATAAAAAATAGTTTCAGAAACTTAGTGTATAAACTCTTAACATATTGTGCATTCAAATTCTTCTATTGCTAACATTGCCCCTTGTTAGCAACAATATCTATCTCATTGAAAATACTATACTAGTAATAAAGTATTACTTGGAAATACTTAGTTTGGAAACACAGCTTGGAAATATTTAGTTTGTGTACACAATTTAATTTGGTGTAATTCTTTATATATATATATATATATATATATATATATATATATATATATATAGCATATTTGTCAGCAGATATAATTAGCATTAGTATCTGTCAGTCTTTTGGAAATATCAGTACTTTAAAGTTACAGGTAAAAAGATACTCCAATGCTTTTCTATCTAGCTGATAAATTTTGTTTTGCCTCCAAAATTTAATTTGAAATGATTTTTAGCAACATTTAATGCTCATTTTTTAATTTAGTAAGTTGAAATCACTACTCTTAAAATTAATTTTACTTGAGTATATATGGATAACCTATTTCTAGGTGATTTTATGTGGGTGTTTAGGAATGGAGAGTTAGCTGAGACTTTCTCCTTCCCCATAGACGACCAGAAATGTGGCAGTTTCACCATAACTATCTAAAAAGGCCTTTGTGGAACAAAGTGGAGAATAAATAAGTAAATAAATAGAGAGATAGATAAATAAATACAGATGCATGCAAAGTAGAAGTGGCATTGGAAAACTATCAGAATTTCAGCCTATTTACATACTTTCATATTTTTTTTACAGGGGTTATAGCTCATGGTACATTTACATCAGCCTCTGAGAAAATCACATAGCCCCTGAGGATGATGAACTTTGGACTCAAACCTGTGTCTGACCCCCATCTCCTCAGTCATCATGTATAACCTTAAGGAGATTTTACCCCTTCTATAAGATAGGAAGAATGATTGATCTCCTCGAGAGATGGAGCAGATGAGATGTTTTTGTGCATATGCAGAGGAGCACACACATGGCGTGGTGGTGACCAGCATAGTGTGGACCCATACCCAGTACTTAAAACATAGGAAAGTACATTCTCTTGTCTTCTGTTTAAAGTCAAGGAACAAACTAGCATTCTTATAACAGTATTAAATAGAAGAATCTCTTCTCAATATAAGATGTGAACTATACAATTAAAAGATATAAAAATATTTATAATTCAATTCCCCATATTCTAGTTAATTTATCCATCATATCTCAAGTTACCTAGAAGTAGAGCCTAAGGTGGAAAATTCTTTGTACAGGTGGTTATTGAGGGAGTGCTCATGCAAGAAATGGCATGAGAGAAGCAGGATAGGGTAGGAGATAAAGCTTATAAGTAAGGTGGTCTTAGTGGGAACTGAGCTTTAGCCTGATGGCTCCAGGAGTCCTGGAGCATTAATTACCCCACAGAGCTGGTCCCATCTTGCTGTATGGGGATGTGGCCTTTTGTCCAACGTGTGCATGATGGGGGAAGGCATGCCAGGGGTGCAATATGTAATCTCCTGGGCAAGGTGGCTTCTGTTTGCCCAAAGACAACTCTCCAAAGAAAGGGGAAACTGTGACTGTTAGTGGTCACTGAGGAGAGTTCACTTGCCTGATAAAGGGTATGTGGGCAAGGCCACCACAGTGGTCACAGCAGTATCTCATTATATTACACTGTGTCTCACATGCCAACCAAAGGAAGAAACACATCGGGTGAAGTCTGGGAGAGTTCCAAATGAGAAACTTCCATCATTTTCACAGATGAGTTACCCTTCTGACATTGATATATGACAATACTCAGAGTATTGCCAACCAGGAAACTCACCTGAACCTTTTGTGTCCAGCATTTTGTTGAGGCTTCATCAACCAGGCCATTATTGATTTAATTATTGCCAAGAGAGTTAAACTCAATCAGCCCACTTCTCCTCCTCGGAGGTATATAGAGATATGTGGCTCAAAACCATGCGGTTGTTGTTTTTTTTTCTTTAAGATTTGTCAACCCCCGATCCTAAATTACTGTGTTAACATAAACTATCAGGTGTAGTCCATGGGGCCCTCCATGAGTCACCTGGTTAGGAAAAATCATCAGGTAAGAGGGGAGGGACACCATAGGTACAGGGACATTCTTATCACTCAGGAAATTCCAAGAGTTTAAAAAGAAGCCCGGGCAAAACCCAGACCTCTCTGTAGATGAGGCCAAATTCTTTACTACACATATGCAATAATTCTATTCTTTAAAATACTTTGCATCTTCTTATGATAAATGCTTTGCTCATTGGTTTCTTGGACCTGAATTCTCACATGGACTCCAAATTAAAGTCTCCAAATTAAAGACTCCGAATTAAAGACTCCAAATTAAAGACTCCAAATTAAAGATCCTCTCTCTTAAATATTACTCTATGAGTGTGATCCAACCTACCTATACAATTCTCATAAAAAAAGGATCAGAAGAAATTTTAAAGTTCCTAAAAGGAGAGGATTTTGGTAGCAATACAGTTGGAAGAATGGGAGATTTGTGTCTAAGTAACCTCTGAAAGCTGCATTTGTAGATCAAGCCTGCAGTTTAAGGATGCTTATTTATTTGGAGAAGTTTTGATTGCTGCTAAGAGAGGCTAATTGATGTAATAAAATGGCTGCTCCTTGGTGCTGCCTCTGGGTATAGAGAATCCAGGCTGTTTGTGGCCCTGTGATTGCAAACATGTGAAGTCATGATATGCATATAGTATGATTAAATTGTTGTGAAATTGAGTTCAAATGCATGCTTATGTTTTGTTTGAATGTATGTGGCATCTTCTGTGTGCTTGATGCCATCATATAGAGGTGAACAGAATACCTGGGTATCACTCAGGTGTACTCAGAGGTTCTGGTACATGGATTAAACCCCTCTGGCTGCATCCCCTATTTTGACACCTAATTGGATCTGTGGTCATCTTTTCCCGGTCATACTTTTAGGCATGCTTTCTTTACTTTTTTTAATCCTTCTTTTATTCATCTACATTCTTTCTGTTTGATTTCTTTTTCTAGGAAACCAGAAATCCTATGACAGAGAAAGAAAACCTTAGGTAGACTATATTTTATTTTATGCCTAATTTACTCTAGTTAATCAAAGACTGAAAAGTGAAGGTGAAAATATAAGGTGGAGAACACTATGATTGAATTAAATATACAGCTTGTCTTCAAAAAATGTTACTTGTCCTTTTTCTTTTTTAACTTAAGCATATTTTTGCTATAATTTAGAAAGCAAACTTGGAATAAAGTCACAGGAAAAAATAAGACGATGATTTATGGCCTGCAAAATTTACAAAGTCATTGTTTTGTATGATCACATAGTTTAGTCAAAAGGCTATTGAACAGGCCCTGAATGGATCAGTTTGTCTTTCCTAGCCCTCAGTTTCCTCATCTGTAAAATGAGATTGTCCTAGCTGAATGGTCTCTAAGGATCCCTTCTAACTGTAATATTATACAGTTTACATTGGGTTACATGACTTGAGAATTTGGCATGTTAGTGACAAATTCAATTAATGTAGACAAATAATTTGATGTCAGTAAATCAAAGCATAACTAATGATTTCATTAACTAGAAAGACCTTTCGTCCAAAATAAACGCTGAACTTTCTAGTTTGAAACAACACCAGTGATCCTTATTCCACATGTAAGACATCATTTCCTAACTAGTACTTCTACTCTAAAAATTAACTGTGAAGGTAACGTGTTTATTCAAAACGTTTCTCTTCTGGCAAAAGGTGATTATAACCCATCAAACATTGCTGTCACTGGGCTGTGATGACCAATACATATTAACTAAGAATAGAATGAAGTGTTCCTCTATCACCTGGTTTTCTGAGAATAACTCCCTTTGTAACATGGTAAAATTTTTATATTACAATAAAATCTTCATAAGCTACATTAAGTTATCTGGACAGTGGGAATGTTCCCCTGATAAATTTTGTATACCTTTTGTTTATTCATGCTCAGTTGAAGATAACAGTGCCTGAAGTAGGTAAACTTAATGAAGTTTGTCTCCAGTCTTCTGCCCTGTGCTTTTCCTCTGCTCTGGTCAGAAATTTGTCCAACTGGAACTGTGGAGACCTAGACTGAGTTGATTCTGTCATCCCATCAGAGGTTTCTTCCAGAATGTGGATACTGCCCTGCCCTGATTTACGCTATACCAAATTAATCGTTCTTACGCCCTGCCCTTCTTCTCTTTCCACCCCTTGTAACCTTGCTCATTATTTTGGACTTTCTGCTGAAGCCTATTTCATGTTGTCCAGTCTTTGTGACTTTATTCTGCTCCATATTTAATGAAATTTTATTATCACAACAACACTTTTCTCATGTCATATACCATAACCTTATGCTTCCTGTATTTGTTTTAAACTTGGGTAGTGAACTTTCTGGTAACAGTGTGTCACTGAATTGCATCACCTCTGCAAACTGGAAGTTACTGAACTAAGAAAGAAAACTCATTTCCTTGGCATAGTCAGAGTATTATATTTTGTACTTAACAAAACTTAACAAAACATTAGCTTACAGACTGAATGGGATTTGCCAATTTTCTAAGAACTAGAATGCGGTACATTACAAGTAGTTGTGGATCTGTACCAAAATAATTTTATATCTGTTGAGAACTCAGAATGCACTTCTGTGCCTCAGAGGAATCATCATGCACACTAATTATTGTTGTACACTGCAAAAATAGCAGTTAGTAGAACTTTCTTTTGATAGAAAGGCAGATAAATCAAATTCCCTGTAGTTAATTCTTTAGATGGTACATAATCCCTTTATGCAAATGCAGGTGTCCTGCAGTTTATATTGAGGTCTAAACTCCAACAGAGTTATGATGTGTGGAAGAAAATTCAAAGGCAAAAATGTTCTTTGTAATGTACTTGACCCTGGGATCATTTGAACATTTCAGCACAACTTAACTGCCTGAAGAAAGAACAGTGCTGCAGGGAGTTCACCTCTGTGCTTTGTGACCACCTAGAGGGGTGGGATAGGGAGGGTGGGATAGGGAGGGTGGGAGGGAGGGTGACACAAGAGGGAAGAGTTATGGGAACATATGTATATGTATAACTGATTCACTTTGTTGTAAAGGAGAAACTAACACACTATTGTAAAACAGTTATACTCAAATAAAGATGTTAAAAAAAAAAAAAAAAAAGAAAGAACAGTGCTGTAGAGGAAGGACTTTAACTACGGTGGATGGGGCAAAAATCACAGTAAGCATAATAGCTCCGGAGAACGTGTTTCAAACAACAATTGGAAGGCCAAGTGTTCAACCATGTGACAAATATGTCCCTTGAAACTGAATTCTGGTTACAAACTATAGAAGTATAGCTTTGAATTTTAAAATATGATTTTAGTATAACCAAAGTAGGGGAATATCTATAATTGGACTATACTAGTTATAATTATGTTTTGTGCAAAGACAGACCATTTGCTTTTTTGGAAAACAACAACAAAACTGACATGATCCAATTTCAAATGACTTAAATATTCTGCATTTCCATTCATTGCTTGCCACAGAGGATCATAGAAGCGTATAATATGTTTGTCAGTTATTTAGTATATATAATAGACATCCTGGTCATAATGAAACCACACAATGCAGATTGGGACTTGAACCCATTGTCTTTTAATTGAGATCACACACCTGGTCTCAGGACTTAGTGAAGCTCAGGTTCTTGATGTCTTACCTCAGAAAGAATTTAGTGAGGAGAGACAAAGTGATAGGTAAGAAGTGGATTTATTTAGAAAGATACACATTCCACAGACAGAATGTTGTCTGTCTCAAAAGGCAAGAATGGCCCTGGGAGAAACACTCCACAGACAGAGTGTGGGCCATCTCAGAAGGCAAGAGGCCCCAAAATATGGAGTGGGTAGTTTTTAATGGGTTGGGTAATTTCATAAGCTAATGAGTGGGAGGATTATTCCAACTATTTCTGGGAAGGGGTGGGGATTTCCAGGAATTGGGCCACTACCCACTTTTTGGCCTTTTATGGTCAGCCTCGGAACTGTCATGGTGCTAGTGGGTGTGTCATTTAGCATATGCTTATATATTATAATGAGCATATAATGAGGCTCAAGGTCCACTGGAAGTCAAATCTTCTGCCATCTTGAACCTAGTTGGTTATGACCAGTTTATGTCATATCCTCACCTCAAGGGCTATGTTATTCTTTTAAAGGTTGTGCCTTGCCCCCCTCCCTCCTGTTCCAATAACTTGTGGATTTAATCTAACACTTATTTATCAATTTTCTAGTTCTTAACGAAGTAGCTTTAATTCAGTCCATCTTTGTTTGCTGTATGTTTTTGTAAAAGGAAAAACATGTAAGCACAACTATCATATCTTCCTAAATGCAGACGTGTTGCATCCATTTATCCAATTCATTCAAACAGGCCTTAACTAAGTTACCTCTGTGAGTGAGAGTCTGCTGTGCTAAGACTCAGACACTGATAAGACAGAGTCTTCTGCCAATGCATCAAGAGTCTAGATAAACAAATCAACGATTTTGTCGTATACAGGAAGGAAAAGTATATCCTTAAAAGAGAACAGAAATAAAGTCATGGAAGTGTGAAAGTTTAAGAGAATTTGGGAATAAAACATAATAATTGTTAGTAAGCCCTGTTCTAGGTACTATGCTAGGAACTTTATTATCTAATGTTATAATATAATAATCTGTTTTATTCTCTAATATTATAATATTAGTGTTATCTATTATGAGTCCCATAACTCTTCTTCAAGTTAAGTGTACTTTCCCAATTTTACAGATAAGAAGCTGAGGGTTAAATAACTTGAGCAAACTGTCACATCTAGTAAATCATGGAGCTGTGATTTGAATCTGATTCTGACTCCATTTCCTGTGATTTTAAAACCCTGAGTCTTAGACTGAGTGGTTTGTCACAGCTGGAGAAAAGAATTCTGGGAAAAGTGGCTGAAACACAGTCTCTTTACCAGGCAGGTGAAGATCTTATAGACCCTGTTCACTGTATTTGTATTTTTCTGGTCTTCAAAATTTCATTCATGAATGTGAGTTATTTCCAGGATTATGATGATAACAAATATCCCTCCTGCCAGACTTCTGAGTGGCAAATAACATGTTTTCTGGTTTCTGAAAAATGCAGATTTGCATTCTTGACCTGACTTTTTTTATCTTGGAAAACTTCTGCAGTTTTTACTGAGAAGACTGTTGACGTCTTGAACTCTTTTCCTTCCTTCTCGCCCTCAGCCCTATGTCAACCACTCACTCCCACAGACACACCCTGTATTTTCCGTCAGAAGCAGCAATTCCTCCATGAACTTGCTTTCAAGTATTCCTCTCTCCAATCACCAGCTACTCTTTTCCAAGCTTACCCTTGATGCCCCCAGTCTTAAAATTCTTCAGTCCTACTCAGTAATGCAGCTGTTGATTCAACCAACTCTTCCTTGTTTCTCAACCCATTGATATCTTCTTCCTCAGGTTTAAGCATCTCACAGTCCATCTTTGTTATCTCTTACCTACAACTATATTTACTTCCCCCCCCCTCTCTTCCTAGACCCTGATTGTCTGCTTCTTCACTCATTCTGCTAAATATGTCAGGAAAGGCCACAGCCACGTTGAGTGGCTGGCCACTCTAAATATACTGCCAACTTCAAGTGGTTCTCAGGCTGCTCAGTAATTATATTATAATTTCCTTGTTTATTTTCCTTCCTTCTGTCATTGACCTCTCCTGCATAACTCTTTCTGAGTTATTGTTTTCTCAGGATATATGCCCAGTAGTGGGATTGCTGGGTCATATGGTAGTTCTACTTTTAGTTTTTTAAGGAACATCCATACTGTTCTCCATAGTGGCTGTATCCATTTACATTCCCATCAACAGTGCAAGAGTGTTCTCTTTTCTCCACACCCTCTCCAGCATTTGTTGTTTGTAGATTTTTTGATGATGGCCATTCTGACTGGTGTGAAGTGATACCTCATTGTAGTTTTGATTTGCAATTCTCTAATGATTAGTGATGTTGAGCATGCTTTCATGTGCTTGTTGGCAATCTGTATATCTTCTTTGGAGAAATGTCTGTTTAGGTCTTCTGCCCATTTTTGGATTGCATTGTTTGTTTTTCTGCTATTGAGCTGCATGTGCTGCTTGTAAATTTTGAACATTATTCCTTTGTCAGTTGTTTCACTTGCAAATATTTTCTCCCATTCTGAGGGTTGTCTTTTCCTCTTGTTTATGTTTTCCTTTGCTGTACAGAAGCTTTTAAGTTTCATTATGTCCCATTTGTTTATTTTTGTTTTTATTTCCATTTTTCTAGGAAGTGGGTCAAAAAGGATCTTGCTGTGATTTATGGCATAGAGTGTTCTGCCTATGTTTTCCTCTAAAAGTTTTATAGTGTCTGGCCTTAAATTTAGGTCTTTAATCCATTTTGACTTTATTTTTGTGTATGGTATTAGGGAATGTTCTAAATTCATTCTTTTACATGTAGCTGTCCAGTTTTCCCAGCACCACTTAGTGAAGAGACTGTCTTTTCTCCATTGTATATTCTTGCCTCCTTTATCAAAAATAAGGTGACCATAAGTCAGTGTCTTATAATTTTCTGCATTACAGGTCTTTTGTCTCCTTAGTAGGTTGATTCCTAGGTATTTTATTCTTTTTGTTGCAGTGGTAAGTGGGAGTATTTCCTTAATTCCTCTTTCAGATTTTTCATCATTAGTGTATAGGAATGCAAGAGATTTCTGTGCATTAATTTTGTATTCTGCTACTTAACCAAATTCATTGATTAGCTCTAGTAGATTTCTGGAAGCATCTTTAGGATTCTCTATGTATAGTATTATGTCACCTACAAACAGTGACAGCTTTACTTCTTCTTTTCCAGTTTGGATTCCTTTTACTTCTTTTTCTTCTCTGATTGCTGTGGCTAAAACTTCCAAAACTATGTTGAATAATAGTGGTGAGAGTGGGCAACCATGTCTTGTTCCTTATCTTAGAGGAAATGGTTTCAGTTTTCACCATTGAGAATGATGTTGGCTGTGGGTTTGTCTATATGGCTTTTATTATGTTGAGGTAAGTTCCCTCTGTGTGTACTTTCTGGATGATTTTTATCATAAATGGGTGTTGATTTTGTTGGAAACTTTTTCTGCATCTAGTGAGAATATCATATGGTTTTTCTCCTTCAGTTTGTTATTATGGTGTATCACCGTGATTGATTTGCGTATATAGAAGAATCCTTGCATTCCTGGGATAAACCCCACTTAATCGTGGTGTATGATCCTTTTAATGTGCTGATGGATTCTGTTTGCTCATATTTTGTTGAGGATTTTTGCATCTATGTTCATCAGTGATATTGGCCTGTAGTTTTCTCTTTTTTTTTGACTTCTTTGTCTGGTTTTGGTATCAGGGTGATGGTGGCCTCGAAGAATGAGTTTAGGAGTATTCCTCTGTCTGCTATATTTTAGAAGCATTTGAGAAGGATAGGTGTTAGCTCTTCTCTAAGTGTTTGATAGAATTCGCCTGTGAAGCCATCTGGTCCTGGGCTTTTGTTTGTTGGAAGATTTTTAATCACATTCTCAGTTTCAGTGCTTGTGATCGGTCTGTTCATATTTTCTACTTCCTGATCCAGTCTTGGAAGGTTGTGCATTTCTAAGAATTTGTCCATTTCTTCAGGTTGTCCATTTTACTGGCATAGAGTTGCTTGTAGTAATCACTCATGATCCTTTGTATTTCTCCAGTGTCAGTTGTTACTTCCCCTTTTTCATTTCTAATTCTATTGATTTGAGTCTTCTCCCTTTTTTTCTTGATGAGTCTAGCTAATGGTTTATCAATTTTGTTTATCTTCTCAAAGAACCAGCTTTTAGTTTTATTGGCCTTTGGTATAATTTGCTTCATTTCTTTTTCATTTATTTCTGATCTGATCTTTATGATTCCTTTCCTTCTGCTAACTTTGGGGGGTTTTTGTTCTTCTTTCTCTAATTGCTTTAGGTGTAAGGTTAGGCTGTTTATTTGCGATGTTTCTTGTTTCCTGAGGTAGGATTGTATTGCTATAAACTTCCCTCTTAGAACTGCTTTTGCTGCATCCCATAGGTTTTGGGTCATCGTATTTTCCTTGTCTTTTGCTTCTAGGTATTTTTTGATTTCCTTTTTGATTTCTTCAGAGATCTCTTGGTTATTTAGTAGTGTATTGTTTAGCCTCCATGTGTTTGTATTTTTTACAGATTATTTTCCTTGTAATTTATATCTAGTCTCATAGCGTGTGGTCAGAAAAGATACTTGATATGATTTCAATTTTCTTAAATTTACCAAGACTTGATTTATGACTCAGTATATGATCTATCCTGGAGAATGTTCCATGAGCATGTGAGAAGAAAGTGTATTCTGTTGTTTTTGGATAGAATGTCCCCTAAATATCAATTAAGTTCTTCTTGTTTAATGTATCCTTTAAAGCTTGTGTTTCCTTATTTATTTTCATTTTGGGTGATCTGTCCATTGGTGAAGGTGGTGTGTTAAAGTCCCCTTACTATGATTGTGTTACTGCAAATTTCCCCTTTTATGGCTGTTAGCATTTGCCTTATGTATTGAAGTGCTCCTATGTTGGGTGCATAAATATTTACAATTGTTATATCTTCTTCTTGTATTGATCCCTGGATCATTATGTAATGTCCTTCTTTGTCTCTTGTAATAGTCTTTATTTTAAAGTCTATTTTGTCTGATATGAGAATTGCTACACAGCTCTTTTTTGATTTCCATTTGGATGGAATATCTTTTTCCATCCCCTCACTTTAAGGCTGTATGTGTCCCTAGGTCTGTAGTGGGTCTCTTATAGACAGCATATATATGGGTCTTGTTTTTGTATCCATTCAGCCAGTCTGTGTCTTTTGGTTGGAGCATTTAATCCATTTACATTTAAGGTAATTATCAATATGTATGTTCCTATTACCATTTTCTTAATTGTTTTGGGTTTCTTATTGTAGGTCTTTGCCTTCTCTTGTGTTTCCTGCCTAGAGTAGTTCCTTTAGCATTTGTTGTAAAGCTGGTTTGTTGGTGCTGAATTCTCTTAGCTTTTGCCTGTCAGTAAAGGTTATAATTTCTGTCGAATCTGAATAAGATCCTTGCTGGGTAGAGTAATCTTGGTTGTAGGTTTTTCCCTTTCATCACTTTAAATATGTCCTGCCACTCCCTTCTGGCTGGCAGAGTTTCTGCTGAAAGATCAGCTGTTAACCTTATGGGGATTTCCTTGCATGTTATTTGATGTTTTTCCCTTCCTGCTCTTAATATTTTTTCTTTGTATTTAATTTTTGATAATTTGATTAATATGTGTCTTGGCATGTTTCTCTTTGGATTTATCCTCTATGGGACTCTCTGTGCTTCCTGGACTTGGTTGACTATTTCTTTTCCCATATTAGGGAAGTTTTCAACTATAATCCTTTCAAATATTTTCTCATTCTCTTTCTTTTTCTCTTCTGCTTCTGGGACCCCTAAAATTCGAATGTTGGTGCATTTATTGTTGTCCCAGAGGTCTCTGAGACTGTCCTCAATTCTTTTCATTCCTTTTTTTTTTTTTTTTTTGTCTGCTCTGCAGTAGTTATTTCCACTATTTTATCTTCCAGTTCACTTATCCATTCCTCTCCCTCAGTTTTTCTGCTACTGATTCTGTCTAGAGAATTTTTAATTTCATTTATTTTGTTGTTCATCATTGTTGTTTACTCTTTAGTTCTTCTAGGTCCTTGTTAAACGTTTCTGGTATTTTCTCCATTCTATTTCCAAGATTTTGGATCATCTTTACTATCATTACTCTGAATTCTTTTTCAGGTAAACTGCCTATTTCCTCTTCATTTGTTTGGTCTGTTGGGTTTTTACCTTGCTCCTTCATCTGCTGTGTGTTTCTCTGTCTTCTCATTTTGCTTAACTTACTGTGTTTGGGGTCTCCTTTTCGCAGGCTGCTGGTTCGTAATTTCCATTGTTTTTTGTGTCTGCCCCCAGTGGCTAAGGTTGGTTCAGTGAGTTGTGTAGGCTTCCTGGTGCAGGGAACTTGTGCCTGTGTTCTGGTGGATGAGGCTGGATCTTGTCTTTCTGGTGGGCAGGACTGCATCTGGTGGTGTGTTTTGGGGTGTCTGTGACCTTATTATGATTTTAGGCAGGCTCTCTGCTAATGGGTGGGATTGTGTTCCTTTCTTGTTAGTTGTTTGGCATAGGGTGTCCAGTACTGTAGCTTGCTGGTTGTTGAGTGGAGCTGGGTCTTAGCGTTGAGATGGAGATATCTGGGAGAGCTTTCGTTGTTTGGTATTACGTGGAGCCGGGAGGTCTCTGGTGGACCAACATCCTGAACTCGGCTCTTCTACCTCACAGGCACAGGTTTGACACTCGGCCAGAGCACCAAGACCCTGTCAGCCACACAGCTTTTGGGAAGTCTGAGGTCTCTGCCAGCGTTCAGTAGGTGTTCTGTAGGAGTTGTTCCACATGTAGATGTATTTCTGATGTATTTGTGGTGAGGAAGGTTATCTCCATGTCTCATTCCTCCACCATCTTGAAAGCCTCCCCATGCTGAAGTTTATAGGTTTGAAATGATATGATTTCTGAAAATTGCTTTAAGATACTTTGTAACAAAAGAAGAAGTAGGACATGTAATTTAAAAATCTTTATAAAACTTGGATGATGGGTGCTGTGGATTGAATTATGTCTGTCTCAAATTCACCTATTGACGCTCTAAACCTAATGTGACTTTGGAGATAGGACTTACAGGAGATAATTAAGATCAAATGAGGTTATGAGAGTGGGATTCTAATCTAATAGTACTGGAGAGGAAGGAGTGGAGAGTGAGGAGAGGAAGAGTGAGGGCTCTGTTTTTCTCCCAATGCAGTCACATACCAAGGAACAGTCATGTGAGGCCACAGCAAGAAGGTAGCCTTCTGCAAGCCAGGAAGAGATTTCTCACTTAAAACTGAATTACCTGGCACCTTGATCTTAGATCTCCCAGCCTCCAGAGCTGTGATAAATCAATTTTTGTTGTTTCAGCCACCCCGTCTATGGAATTTTGTCTTGTCACCCCAAGTGGATTGAGACAATGGATAGAGGGGAATTGATTACATTAGCCTTTCTAATTTTATGTATTTAGAAAACAAAAAATTCTGCTGACAGTTTCTGACCCATGTCAGTAGAAATAAAATGTTATTTAAAATTAAAATTCTCATTTTGCTACTCTGTCCCCTAACCTCAATCCATTTGTTCTTGTAGGTTTCCTGCTAATATGTCATTAGCAGCCTGCAGCCTACAGGAGAAAAGCCAAACTACTTAGCCAGCCAGTCTTTCCCATAATTAAGCTCTAAGTGAATATTTCCAGAAATGTCTCCCTCTGCTCTCTGTAACACATCTTTATACTTTAACAAAAAAACTAACTTTACATTACCAAAAATGCCCTCTCTCCATTTATATTTGTAATGATTCTTCAAGTTCAGCTCAATTTTTACATTAAAATAAAAAAGATAACTAAACAGTTACTATATCCAATTATATGCAACCAAATAAATGAAGGCTGCATAGGTTTTGACAGCAGCCCTTGATTTTTCTTTCCTAGGGAACTGGTAATAACCTTCAATCAGTGTGGCTGTGAAATTACTTCTGAGAGAACTGTACATCCTCTCCTATGACTCTCACTCTGGGATCCTCATTGGTGTAGGCATGTCTCCTAGTTTCACTACCTGTATTGATGAGTTCATAGTTTTGCACTTATATACTTGCAGGATGTTCAGCCCATATTATTGTGTTGCTTTTCTTTCACCTTACACATTTTCTTTCCCATCACCTTCTTTTTTCATACCCCCCGTCCCCCAGGATGTTGATTTTAACTTGCTACTTCCATATTCTTTTAATTCATGTAATTATATACACACACACATACAAAAGTTTCAAGTCTTTGGTTTACAAAGTGGGAATATTTCATCTGTACTTCTCGGCATCTTGCTCTTTCTTACTTAACAGCTCATTACAGAAATCCCACCTCATCAGATGATGAAGATTTGACTCATTCTTCAAAATAACTTCATAATATTCTCAGCAGAGATAAACCACAGTTTACTCAACCATTTCCCTATTGATCAGCATTCACTTCTCCTCTTCTAGTTTTGCCACTAACACCTTGTGGGAGTGGATTCACTAGTATGTGGATTTTAATTTGAACACATGCTTTCAAATTGCTTTCTGAAAAGTTTGTGAGAGTTAACATTTCTTTAAGTAATGTATGAGAGTCCCCCAGTACATGGGGGCATGTTAGGCATTATTACGCTTTTGGTCATATGACATCCATTGGGGGAATATAGTCGTATCTCAGGATTACTTTCATTTGCATTTCTCTCACCCTCCATGGTGGTTCATCATACCTCCAGCTATCTTTGGCCAATTTGATTTGCTCTGTAAATTATCTATTTTTATCTTTGGCCCATTTTTCTGAGATATCAGTCTTTTTGTTATGTTTTTAAATAGAATATTAAACATAATAACCCTTTTAAATTATCTACATTACAAGTATTTGTTTTCTCTAATCTATCATTTATTAACTGCTTAAAATTTACTTTGTTCATAGATGAATTTTGAATGTTTATGTAGTAAATATGTTCATCTTTTGTTTCATACCTTCTAAGCTTTTTGTCTTGTTTTTAACAAACTCTCAAACATCTAGGTTGTATTATATCATCTCTAAATTGTCTTCTAAGATTTTTATTGTTTTATAATTACATCTTAAATCAACAGGAATTGGGTGAGACAGGGATGCAATGTATTTTCTTCTAATGGATAGTCAGTTATAACATCCACTTACTACGGTATACCATCCTTTACAAATGAATTGAGAAACCTCCTTAGTGATCCATTATATTCCACAATCTACTGTGATCTATTTCTGAGTCATGTGTGCCTCTCTGCCAGTGGCTTTAAAATTTTACATTCATATAAAATCTTCTCTCTTACTAGTTGGAAGTTCTGTCTTCTTGCTTTGGGGTCCCATAGTACTTTATTTTTACTTCTCTTAAGGCAATTACCACTTCCTACCTCAAATTATAGTTGCTTATACACATCTCTATTTTGCTATAAAATCCTTTAAGGGAAACATGCCCATCTAATTTATCTTTTCACTTTCCACAGTTTCTTGAGCAATTTAGAAACTTCGGACATAGTTACTGAATGAACACACTAATGATTAAACACAAATTATGAAAACCGTAAGAGTTTCATACAGTTTTAGAAACCCAAAATGATGGTGATTCTAATCAAGATGACACAGGATTTGTTCTTGTTTTACCTCAGAAGTTCTTGCTACAGTGAATGGATTTGAACCAAGAAATTTTATTTATGTAATCTCTTAATGTTTTACTCATTGGTGCATAAACCCAGACTACCCCTTCTTGCATAGTTCATTCTACTATATGAACATTTAATCAGTGGTTCAGTTTAATTTAGTTTTATACTTAGTACCTTTTCCCACTTCTTAAAGTCATGAATGACATAAATGAGTTCATACATCTACAAGATCCAGAAAACTTTGATAATACTAAACCAAACCAGAGAAAAGCATTTATTATTATAGGTGGTTTATTCACATATTTTTCTTAATCACTGCTTTTGAAATGCCAGTTTTGCTGTAATACAATAACAAACAATAATCACAGCAACTAAAATTTCTAATTCTTTAATATGTTGGCATTACATAAATCTTGATATTCAAGTCAGCAAAAAAGAGGGATTAACAAATGTTCACCTGGAGCTACCTAAAATCTTGCAGCTTTAACTCTGGGCCTATAACAATTTGCAGAGAAACTGTTTGTGGTAGCCTCTGGGTAAAATAAGATAGGAAATTCTGCTTCATTTCCAGCCATTCTGTGAAGTACGCTGAGAAAAGCTGAAAGCTGACTCAATTTTGCCCTTTTTGACAAAATGTTTTCTTTCTTTATATTCAGCATATATATATATGGCAGTGTGCAAAAATTTTTAATACTCAAATGAGCATGTAATGATAATAGTGAGATGCAGTCCTTGTGTTAAAAAAACACCCTATGGGGCTTCCCTGGTGGCGCAGTGGTTGAGAGTCCACCTGCCAATGCAAGGGACACAGGTTCGTGCCCCGGTCCGGAAGGATCCCACATGCCGCGGAGCGGCTGGGCCCGTGAGCCATGGCCGCTGAGCCTGTGCGTCCGGAGCCTGTGCTCCGCAACGGGAGAGGCCACAACAGTGAGAGGCCTGCATACCACAAAACAAGCAAACAAACAAACAAACAACAACAAAAAAAAAACCCACCCTAATTTGCTTGTTCT
This sequence comes from Kogia breviceps, assembly GCF_026419965.1. NCBI lineage: Eukaryota > Metazoa > Chordata > Mammalia > Artiodactyla > Physeteridae > Kogia > Kogia breviceps. The sequence continues at coordinate 57,343,559 of NC_081314.1, forward strand.
GGTAGGGTGCTCAAAGCCCACTGTAGGACCTGTTATTATCTCTTCTACTGAAAAGAGAGAAGCTGTCTCCTCGGAGGTTGGCAGGGATTCCAAACAAGGAGAAAACGTTCATCAGATAAACTGCACTTAGTGGCCCTGACAGATAGGCAGGGAGTGATGGGTAAGATGTCAGGGAGCCAGTGTGAACAATTAAGTGTGAATCAAAAGTGCAGTTGCACTGGGGCAAAAGCAAAGGGGTTCTGATGAGTAGACTAATGGGCAGGATTTATGGAACATTGCCACTTTTAAATATGGTTATTCAGCTCATTTTGGACAGCTCTTTCTGAGATTTTTTATTAAATAGATCATCATATTTCTGAGATCAGGAGCCCTCCATTAATGTTTTAATACACTTCATCTTCCTTAATGACCTTCATTTCCTACAGAAATATTTCTTCTAGCCTGATAACTCCAAAATTAGCAAAATGAGCAAACAAGGCCTTGGCCATTGTTGTATGAATTGAGTGGATGCTCTTTTTGTCCTTGTTACTTTTTTTTTCTCTGATTTAAGCTTCTCATTTGAGATAACATAGACTTATTACCAGGAACAAATCAATGTCAGAAGGCCAACCTAATAACAATGAACCAAGAGCCATCAGCTTAATATCAAAGTCTTTGATTAAATCCTTGGAATGGGCCAGTTGAAACATCTAGTTCTCAGAGTTCAAAGCAAAGAAATAATCCGAGAAAGCAGTTGAAGGGTTAGAGAAAGTCAGAGGGACAAGAATCGTATGGCCTGCTTGTAATTTTAGTGCTAGTCAGTAATATTGAGACATTATTCTGATTTAATCCTGATTATTTTATTTATTTCTCCAGGACAGGAAATAAGCCAAGGGTGGTTTGGGTAGTCCTGAGTTTAGAGGAAATGCAGAGAAGTGACTCCCTTGGAAAGAAGGGAAATAACAAAAGAACAGTGTTAAAGTAGACACCAGAGAATGATGTTCTCTGACAAGCAAACATCCTGGGTCTAATTTGCCTTCCCTGGTAATGAAGCACTTTTTGTTTTGTCATAAAATGAAAAGCAGTTTACTGTAACAGTGGGTTGCTAAACGTGAGATCCATCATAAAAGTGATGATGTAAACAGATATTTGAACCATTTAAAAATATAATACATAAAAAGAAGTGATTAAAATCTAAATGAGATTAAATATACCATGGTTATATAAAATATGCAAATGGTCTGATCTTTTTCTTCATTTACTATGTCTTAATGGTGGGGGACATAATGTACTTCCATTTGATACTAAAAAGAAACTTTTATTATGTTTAATACACAATGAGCCTGCCTAAGGCATTCTCTAGTTATGTTATACATTATTAACTGTTACAAACCATTACTCTGAATAGCACCCAAGAGGCCTGGAAGTTAATGTATCTCTTTAAGTGCTTAGCTCACTACAACAGGGTAACTTAGACATTGAAAAGTGATTGCTTGTTCATTGACTTTGATTCTGCCAAGATTAGTATAAACTTTGGAGTGGGGTCAGAGCATGTCATAAAACATAAAAGGAAGAAGAGGGGGAAAATTCAATTCATTGAAACAGAAATTCTCAATGCTGATTTTATGATACTCTAGGGTATCCATTTCAATCACTGTCACAGAATTCTCCAAACGATCAAAGAATATGGTTCTGATATGCCCTTCTAACACACACCCCCCAACACACACACACATAGGTCCTTGACAGGCACAAGGCATGTCTGTAGCCTTTCCTCTGCTACCACTGCTGATAAGGACATGATTAGAGAAATGGACAGGGTTTGGAGAACTTACTTCCCTCTTTCTCTTCCTCCAATCTGCTAAATGTTTTTGGTCAGAAAACTTTTCTATACTTCCTGTACTGCTAAGGACAGAGATAATTAACTGTTGATTATTTCATTAATGTTATCCCAGCACATGATATAAGGGAAGCCCCCCTCCATTTTTTGTTCCAGTCTCTACTAGAAAGTATAAATACATATTCCCTTGTCTGATTGAATTTATTTCTTTATTCAGCAAACATTTATTCATTTATATCTACTATGTGCCAGGTAGTATGCAAGGGGTAGGAAAAAATAAGATATATATACCCATGTCCTTTTGAATAAAATTGGAAAACACTTAAGAGAAACTCATGGTTTTGGTTTGTTTTTATATTACAAGTATAATTTTGGTTTGATAGGACATTTGTGATTTCTTTAGTTTACCTCTCTTTATATCTCATTCATTGTGAATTTTTCCTAGACCTGTAAAACATTTTTTGATACCATGAAGTCTCTCATTTAATTTGTATACATGGTATAGCTAACAGAACTTAATATTAGTTAACAGGTAATAGAACTGTCCCATGCCTTCAACTTTGTTCTTTCTGAGCTTCGTCCTCGTGGACTCTCCTTTATTACATGCCAGAGATATAAGAAAAAGGAGAAATATGAGGAAGGAAAACACTGAAGAGGGAACACAAAAAATGGAAGGAAATAAGATGGAAAGGATAAAGGGATAGTATGTAACAGGAAGACAAGGAAATTCAGAAGTGGGGAAACAGAATCAGTAATGTCAAAGACAGAAGCAAACTCATACTCATTTATTGTTTCACACATCAAGCACAGCCCCTCACTGTTTCCTAAGAGGTAAATAATCATTTATTATCCAAACATTTACAAGCAGATCCTCACTGTGTCCAACAATCTAACAAATGTCTGAGAGATTGCATTTAAAAAATTACAAAACACTATTCATCTATTCTTTTTAAACCTTTTTTTCATTGGGCATGTTCAGTTTTTGAAGTTGTCTGTGGAGTTTTTGTATTCTCACAGATGAGTTCCAAACAAACAGCACAAGACAAGCAAACAAACAACAACAACAAACCCTCTACAGTTCAGGATGGAGAAAAGTTTAACAGGAGCTCATGACAAAACACACCTTGGGATTGCAGTAGAGAGGGGTCTTAAAGATGTATTAAAGTAGAATGTGGTCATCAGGAAAACCAATATGATCTTAAGTGACATAATAGAAGTATAATATGCAAAAAGGAGGTGATAATTATACTGTATCTGATTAGACCTGCCTTAGGTTTCACATTCATCACAGAGGACTGCAGACAAACTATACTCCTATACTCTGTTTAGAGGATATGACCAGGAGAATGAGTAAACTGCCTCCTGTGGGCTTGGACTGTTGAGTAAGCAAGATGAGAGCAGAACTATGGGTGTCTTTACTTATCTGAAGGGCTACCATGTAGAACAGGTATGTTCGTTCCTATGGCCCCACAGCATTAGGAGTAAGAAGTATATTCCAGCTCACATTTTAAAGCATATTCTCATCCTCACAGATGCCAGTAATAGATTGGGCTATGCCAAATTACTATTAGCCACAATTAGCATAATCTGGATACCTACCCGGTAAGAACATTGTTGAAAGATTCAGTCATCAGGTGGATAGCTAAATGAAAGGATTTCTATGGTCTCCTTCTACTCTAAAACATAACTTTCTGAATATTAATAGAAAATAGAAGTATAGAGTTCTCTAGTCTATCAAAAGATATATGTATTAATAAATATCTTAGTACAGTTTTCCTCAATAAATAATTTTTATTACCTTATGTCAATGAACCAGTCATTTATATTGGTTTTTATAACACTGCATGATACTGTATGATAATTTCTATCTTATTCATTAGAAAAAGTATCCTTATGTCCATCATTAGGGCTTCAAGATGGATAAGTGAAGACATGTGCCAGAAATTACACATGTAGATGCGTATGTACACAAACATTTGTATGGAGGAGGTTGTCTATTTAGGGATAGAATTACTTCTGGCTCACAGAATTACTTCTGGTTTGTGAATATTAGAAAGAAAGAAAGAGAGAGAGAGAGAGAGAGAGAGAAGGAAGGAAGGAAGGAAGGGAAGGAAGGAAGGAAGGACGAAAGAAAGAAAGAAAGAAAAAGAAAGAAAGAAAAGAAAGAAAAGAAAGAAAGAAAGGAAGGAAGGAAGGAAGGAAGGAAGGAAGGAAGGAAGGAAGGAAGGAAGGAAGGAAGGAAGGAAGAAAAAGAGACACGAAATCTGGGGCAGCAGAGAAAACTTTAATTTCGTGGATAAAGATATACAGGAAAATGAGTTTTCAGAATCTAAAACAGTGTTAGGGGAAAGTTCCATTGGTTTAATAATAATACGTAACTGACCAGATAGGCAACAGCTGTTTCTACATTGTAGACTAAGCAGATTGAGAGAAATCAGTGAAAATGTCCTTGGAGAGATGGTAAAATGATATGCAAAGAAACAAAGAGAAAATTTACCAGTATGAGCAGAAGGTGAAAAAGGATCTGGAATTTCTTGTTTCTTATTTCGAAATTGAAATCTTTCTCCTATAGCCTCCTCTTTTCTCTAGAACCCAAGAATAAGCGAGCATCTAATTGGAATGGTATCCTGTTTTAGAGAATTTTACATGCTCTTTTCAAACCATACATTCCATTGGTCCAGTCTAAATCTATAACTCTCTATAGATTTAATCCAGTTTCCTTAAATTATTGGGTTTTGGAATGACCACTGTTGCCATGGAGAGTCCTACTCTTATATTATGCGGTTAGGACTCCAAGAAAAGTTGCTTTACACACTTTTACTGTCTGCTTCCATGAGAAAAGAAAAAATTGATTTCCGTTTCTTTTCAGCACAGTTTATTCCAACATATAATTATTTGGTCAAGATCCTTCCTTGACCTTTGAGTTACATCCATTATGTCCTTTGAAGGTAGGTCATACTCAGGGTTTTGGTGACATAGTAAAACTTGGTAGAGGAGAAAATCTATTTTCTAAGTCACTATATTCATGTTATTATATAAATGCATATATATATATATGTATATACACACATGCACAAACATAATTTCTTTACTATGTTTTGTCTTTTCTTCCTCTTTTCCTCATACGTTTTCTTATTTACCTTATTCTCCTTCCTCCTCTTCCTCCTACTTTTATTACTAGTAGCAATAGCAATAGTAATATCTTCTACTTATTGAACAATGACCATATGTTTGGTGTGTGCTTGTCATCCTACATACATTATGTGTAGCGCTAAAAATGTTAGTATTTCCCTACTTTATAGGGGTAGAAACAGAGGGAATAAAATGTTAATTCACAAAGTTAGTAGAGCAGGATCCCTGCATTAAATTATTCTAAAAGTCAGATAGTGCTGAAACTAAAATTTCACAATTTGTAAAGTTAAGAGAACTGGTCTCAATGGATGTTGAAAGAAGCAAAGGGAAACTTGTTTTACATACGCAAGTAATGATAAATATTTCCATTTGTATAATTTTAGGACAAGTTTATAAATGAAAGCAGGGTGTGGACATGAGTTATTTCTGGTTGTCATCTTATCATAGTGCCATTTAAAAACTCCTGTGTTAATTGAAAATGAGTCTTACCAAAGTTTTATCTAGATAAATAATAATTTTGAAATTTTGATTAAAAGTTTCTGCTGCCTATCTCCCTAAAATATCTCCTTTATTGATGCTCCATTCTCTAGATCAGTAATGATAAATAGTAATTACAGTTTATCTTGAGAGGGTACTTTAAAACTTCAACTATAAGTGGCTGTAAATGTTTAATGTGTAATTATAATGTGGGAATAAATTAATAACCTGGAAAAACAAAAGAAGAGGTTGGCATGTGTTCCTTTCATATTGAACATTTGTCTTCTAATAGACACTGAATCAGTAATATGAAATTGGTACTTAAAACAATAATGTAAGCCTAAAGGGATTTCTTATAGTTGATGACCAAATTATATTTGGTGCATAATTGATATTCAGCATATGTTGTTGAATAAATGAGGGATGGACAACATAGACTGAAGTTGGCTTGTACTTAGCATAAAAAATATTTTCTAATATGTAAGGAATGATAGCCAAAATCTTGGAGGGTCCAAAGGTATTTACAAGGGAATAGGCATTTTCACCTAAAAAATATTAAAAATAATAATAAGAGAGAATTATTCAGACAGTCTCAGATACTGACTTTTCAAGACCTCTCCATCAGAAATTTATTATTTGTTTTAAATTATCCAGCTAATTCATTAAATCATTAAACATAAGAATACATTGTTTAGTAAATAAAAAGAGTGGACTCAGAGTAAACAATGGTGACCCATTCAATCTGGAGGAGTAAGGCACACATTAATTGATATTCTAATTGTATATGTTTTAAAGTTTCATATTTTTTTTCAAATTAAATGATAGTTTTAAAATCTAGAAACTAGTCTGGACAAATCAAGTCATTTGTCAAAGTTCAGCGATTAAAAGAATCTTCATACATCCCTAATCATTTCACTTTCTGCTTTTGAATAATAATTTTTTGTAATTTAAATTGTAACTTTTAAGATTACTTTGAACATTTAAAGATTGATTTTATTTAAATTTCTCTGTTCATCTCAGTATTACCAAAGCACAGTTATTCAATAAGTTCCTGACATTACCTTCTTTTTTTTTTCCTATCTGAAATTCTGTCTCAAATTCATATGTATTCATGAAATACTTAGAAAATTTATCCATCTTAGAAACTGGAAATTAGGTAACCAAAAGCATTTTGACTTTCCAATACCAGAGTTTGGCAAAAAAAAAGAAAAAGAAAGAGAGAGAGATTAGAGTTATTGTTCAGAGAACAGTACTTCACTGATTTTTTAGAAAATATCCAATTTCTGCTATGTGACAGCTGAGATGTTCTTTGTGAAGCTCTTCTTAACTGATAAAGAATGAGTTTACTCATCAGTTGTCAATTACTCAAGGTGATTCAACAGGAAGTGAGAGAAAAATTGCTGAGACAATGCATGCACTAAGCAGTTTATTAATGAATGAATAGCCCCCTCCTCCAATTCTAGTAAACAATCCTTTGCAGATTTGCTTCTTAGCATCTTGAAAAGATTTTCATCTCAAATGTACCTCTTTCAAAGATGCTCAAACTCTTGGAATGGTCACCATTCATCAGCTTACAGTTCACATATTACATATGCCAAGTATTTCCTCAAGGTCACCTTTTAATTATCTCTCCCTAGGACTGTGTATTTTTAAAAGAATATTATTGCCATCAAATTACATTTATGTTTTAATTAATTTTCTTCCTTTTACCTATCAAATACATATAATAGCCAATCACATGTACTAAATTATTTTTTCAGTCAAAAGCAAAACAACAAAACTTAAATTTTAATTGACCTAGGTAGATCTCCATTACTTTATTTGAGATTCTTCATGGCTCAAAAAGTCTGAATCAGGAAGCATAGTTTTGATTATTGTGGTTGATAGTGATTTTTTTTAGTATTAACAGTGATTTTTTTCCCCTTTGATCCATCTTCTTCACAACTGTCAGAATATCATATTTACCATGAAACTCTTCTGCCAAAATCTTTCAGTGATTAACTATTTCTTCCAGGAGAAAAGAAACAAGCTAATTAGCATGGTTTACAAGAGCATCCATAACCTGCCCCATTCCTCATCTTCCACTGTTGCTTGAGTTACAGTACATGTTCAAGTAACTAAACCATTTGCCCTCTCAATCTGTACTTCACTTCCCAACATTCTCCCCAAGCATATATACTAGTATCTTGTGTTCTCTGCCAGTCATCCTCCTTCTCAGCTCAGAAAAACCCAACCTTCCACTCAGAAAACTCTTTTGAACTTTTCAGCATGTGCTCCCTTGGCAACTCGTGTGTGTGTCTGGAGTAAAACATGCTATGCATGCAGCTGTCTGCCTTTCTAGGTGCTTAGCTCTTTGAGAGGTGGGTCTATATCTCAAGAATCATGTACCCAGTGCTTGGCACACACAATGGCAGAATTGGAGATAGGCTTTAAACTGGTGAGAGAGACACTGAATGGAGATAGAAGAGTATAAAGTTGAGTTCATCTATTTAACTTCCTTTAGTCATATGCCAGTGAATAAATAAACAGGAGCATCTTGTTATGATTTGAAATACACAAAAGAAGAGTTCAGAGTCATTTGGCTTCTGATACACTCTTCCCTTACATCACCTACCCCACTGGAAAAAGGTGGCATTTCTCCTACAGGACAAGAGAAAAATATGCAGTATTTTTGTTGTTTATATTTTCTTCATGCAAAATCTATACTTTTCAAAGCTCAAGGCAGTTAATGGAGGTCCCTAGTTTCTACTGTGTTCCAACGATGCAGCAAAAATTGGAAGTTACGTTATTTTCCTGGACTTCTGGAAAATGTCACACCCTAATAGAATTCTCAAGCTGGTAGGAATCTTAGGAGATCTAGAGCAACTCCTTATTTTACAGGTGAGGAAACATCTGCTTATTTATCCATCATCCATTTCATAGTTGAAAATGCCAGGAAAGTGCCTGGTGCCATGACAAAAATGAGTAAGCATGCTCTTATTTGGGGAGTTTACTGTCTAGTTAGAAATAATGCTATTTATTAAGATAATTACACAGATAAAACATTTACAGAATTTGGACCCAAAGAGGTGAGTTGATTTGCCCAAAGCTTCATGCACAGAAAATTGGTGGTTGATCTAAAGTGCAGGGTACAAATGAGTTAACTTCTGTCCTTTGCTCTTTCTAAAATTAATTGTTTTTAAAAGTTTTATAAACTATAGAGTGATATATGAATAATTTTAATTACTTCATTGTTACCCTTTAAAGTTTTGCTTTTCTACTGGTAGAATATTAAATCAGTATTTACTACAGTATATCTAAAATTCAAGATCAGCTCTGTTCCTCATAGACTCCTAATTCCTTTGAGAGAAGGTATGGTATAATGGTAAAGAGAACAGCCTTTTGAGTGAGAGCCACGTGAATCACAGCTGTAGTCCACCACTTACAAGAAATACAACCTCAGACAAATTAACTGACCTTTCTCTCTTAGTTTCCTCATCTGTGAAATAAGAATGGAAGTGTTCCTCCCACATATGGCTTTTAGGGGATTTAATAAGGCACTGAATGTGATGCAACATACATAGTAAGCACTCAATAAAATGGAAAAAATGTTTGCTATTTTTGTCATTTTGCCACCTCTATACAGTCTTTATAGTACAGTCTGTGAATCAGAAAACATACTAGCAATAACATAACACTTCAGAACTGAACTTGGAGTTCACTCAGTTTACAAAGTAAAAATCATTTTCTCACTCCTTTGTTCAAGCTGATTCCTCAGCTTGCAGTGGTCTTGCTCCTGTCTTTCACCTATCAAAATCCCTATAATTCTTTAAGTTTCACCTCAAATGCACTTCCACAAAGAAGCCTTCACTAAGACTGCACAGAAAAATTGAATCCCCCCTTTTTTCCCTTCCCATAGTAGTTTGCTGTTATCACTGATTTCAAACATCCTGATTTTAAAATTGTCTGCAAGTCTATCTTCCCATAGTATGATGAGATCTGTAAGCATATGGGGAATGGTTAGCACAATTTTGTGCATAGTAGGTTCTTCTAAACTGAAAAGAAAATGAGGAACTTCATTATCCTTGTGACTCATCTTAATTTTGCAATCATATGCCATCATTTAGAAACAAATTTATAAACGTAAATGCAGATGTGATGATTAGGGTATTTGAGCACATTGAGGAATATCATAATTCTAGGAAACTGTAGAGGAAGTAATTTTCTTGACTGGAGAGCAGTGGTAAATTCACTCATTTTTTATTTTTTATTTTAGTTTTTATTGAACTATAATTGACATACAGTATCCTGTTAGTTTCAGGTGATTTGATATTTTTACACATTAAAAATGATCACCATAAGTATAGTTACCATCTGTCACCACTGTACAATGTTATTACAATATTATTGACTATATTCTCTATGCTGTACATTACATTTTTGGGACATTTATTTTATCACAGGAAGTTTATAACTTTTAATCCCCTTACCCTATTTAGTTTTTCCCCAACCCCTCTCCCTTTTGGCAACCACCAGTTTGTTCTCTGTATCTGTGAGTGTGTTCCTGTTTTGTTTTATTTGTTCATTTGTTTTGCTTTTTGGATTCAACATACAAGTGAAATCATACAGTATTTCTTTCTCTATCTGACTTATTTCACTTAGCATAATATCGTCTAGGTCCATCCATGTTATCACAAATGGCAAAATTTCATTCCTTTTTGTGACTGAGTAATATTCCAGTGTGTGTGTGTGTGTGTGTGTGTGTGTGTGTGTGTGTGTGTGTGTGTGTGTGTGTGTATCACATCTTCTTTATCCATTCATCTGTCGATGGACACTTAGGTTGAATACATATCCTGGCTATTGTAAATAATGCTACTATGAGTATAGGGGTGCATATATCTTTTTGATTTAGTATTTTCTTTTTCTTTGGATAAATACCCAGACGTGGAATTGCTGGATCAAATGGTGGTTCTATTTTTAACTTTTTGAGAAGCATCCATACTGTTTTCCATAGTGGATGTACCAAGTTACATTCCCACCAACAGTGCACCAGAGGTCCCCTTTTTCCATGACCTCACCAACCCCTGTTATTTCTTGTCATTTTGGTAATAGCCATTCTAACAAGTGTGAGGTGGTATCTAATTGTGGTTTGGATTTGAATTTCCCTGATAATTAGTGATGCTGAGCACTTTTTCATATACCTGTTGGCCATCTGCATGTTTTCTTTGGAAAAATGTCTATTCAGGTCCTTTGCCCATTTTTTGATAGAGTGCATGCTTTTTTGTATTGAGTCGTATATGTTCTTTGTACATTTTGGATATCAACCTCTTATTGACATATGATTTGCAAATATCTTTTCCCATTAATGGTTGCCTTTTCACTTTGATGTTGATTTCCTTGGCTGTATCATGTATTCCTATTTGTTTATTTTTTCTTTTGTTGCCCTGGTCTGAAGAGACAAATCCAAAAATTATTGCTAAGTTCAATGTTAAAGAGCATACTGCCTATGTTTTCTTTAGGAGTTTTATGGTTTCAGGTCTTACATTTAAGTACTTAATCCACTTTGAGCTTATTTTTTTTTATAGTACAAGAAAGTAGTCCAGCTTCATTCTTCTGCATGTAGCTGTCCAGTTTTCCCAACACCATTTATTGAAGAAACTATCTTTTCCCCACTGTATATTCTTGTCTCCTTTGTTGTAGATTAATTGACCATTTGTGCCTGGGTTTATTTCCAGGCTCTCTATTCTGTTCCGTTTATCTATGTGTCTGTTTTTGTACAAGTACCATACTGTTTTGATTGCTATGACTTTGTAGTATAGTTTGAAATCAGGAAGCATGATACCTCCTGCTTTGTTCTACTTTCTCAAAATTGCTTTGGCTATTTAAGGTCTTTTGTGGTTCCATAAAAATTGTAGGATTGTTTGTTCTATTTCTTTGAAAAGTACCATTGGAATTTTGATAGGGATATCATTGAAGCTGTAGATCATTTGGGATAGTATGGACATTTTAACAATGTTAATGTTTTCAATCCATGAGCATGGAATATCTTTCCACTTATTTGTGTCATCCTCAGTTTCTTTCATCAGTGTCCCATAGTTTTCAGAGTACATGCCTTTCACCTCCTTGGTTAAATTTATTCCTAGGTATTTTATTCTTCTTGATGCAGTTGTAAATGGGATTGTTTACTTCATTTCTCATTCTGATAGTTTACTAGTGTTAGAAGTGCAACATATTTCTGTATATTAATTTTGTATCCTGAAACTTTACTGAATTCACATAATACTCTTTTTGGTGTGGCCTTTAGGATTGTTATATATAATATTATATCATCTGCAAACAGTGACAGTTATACTTTTTCCTTTCCAATTTGGATGTCTTTTATTACTTTCTTTTTTGTATGTGTAATTGCTGTGGCTACAACTACTGATATTATGTTGAATCAAACTGGCAAGAGTAAGCATCCTTGTTTCTAATCTTAGAGAAAAAACTTTCAGCTTTTCATCACTGAGTATAATGTTAGCTGTGGATTTGTCATATATGGTTTTTATTATGTTGAGATATGTTTTCTCTATACCCATTTTATTGACATTTTATCATAAATGTATGTTGAATTTTGTTAAATGCTTTTTCTGCATCTACTGAGATGATCATATGATTTTTATCCTTCATTTTGTTAATGTGGTGTATCATGTTAATTGACTGTAGATGTTATACCATCCTTGCATCCTGGAATGAATCACACTTGATTATGGTATATGATCCTTTTAATGTATTGTTGACTTTGGCTTGCTAAAATTTTATTGAGATGTTTGCATCTATGTTTATCAGGGATATTGACCTATAATTGTTTTTCGGTGTCTATCTGGCTTTGGTAGCAGGGTAATGGTGACACTGTAAAATGAGTTTGGAAGTGTTCCTTTCTTTTCAATTTTTTGGAATAATTTGAGAAAGATAGGCATTAACTCTTTTAAAAATATTTGGTAGGTTCACATGTGAAGCCATCTGGACCTGAACTTTTGTTTGTTGGGGGATATTTTTTGATTACTGAGTCAATTTCATTACTAGTAATTGGCCTGTTCAGATTTTCTTTTTCTTCATAATTTAGTCTTGAAGATTATATGTTTCTAGGAGTTTATCCATTTCTTCTAGGTTGTCTAATTTGTTGGATTATCTTTGTACATAGTTTTCTCTTATAAGCCTTTGTATTTCTGTGGTATTGGTTATTTCTCCTCTTTAATTTCTAACTGTAATTATTTGAACTCTCTCTTTTTCTAGATGAGTCTGACTAAAGATGTGTCAATTTTGTTTATCTTTGCAATGAACCAGCTCTTAGTTTTATTGATGTTTTCTTTCCTTCTTTTTTTTAGTTTTATTTCATTTATTTCCAGTCTAATGTTTGTAATATTTTCTTCCTTCTGCTAACTTGGGGCTTTGTGTATTCTTCTTTTCCTAGTTCCTTTAAATGTAAATTAGATTATTTAAGAATTTTCTTGTTTCTTAAGGTAAGCAGGCATTGCTATGAACTTCATTCTTAGAATTGCTTTTGCTACATCCCAAAGATTTTGGAACATTGTGTTTTCATTTTCATTTATCTCAAGGTGTTTTCTGATTTCCTCTTTGATTTCTTCATTGACCTATTGGTTGCTTAATGGTATGCTGTTTTGTCTCCATGAGTTTGTGCTTTTTAAAGTTTTCTTGTTATAATTGATTTCTAGTTTAATACCATTGTTGTTAGAAAAGATGCTTGATATGATTTCAATCTTCTTAAATTTATTGAGACTTGTTTTGTGGTCTAAATGTGATCTATCCTAGAAAATATCCCACGAGCATTTGAATAGTATTTGTATTCTGCTGTTCTGGATTGAATAGTCTATATATGTTTATTAAGTGAATCTGATCTAATGTGTTGTTTAAGGCCAATTTTTTTTTAATTGATTTTCTGTCTGGATGATCTACCAATGATGTAAGTGGGTGTTAAAGACCCCTACTATTACTGTATTACTGTCAATTTCTCCCTTTATTTCTATTAATATTTACTTTAAATTTTTAGGTGCTCTTACATTGGATGCAAAAATGTTTACATTTATCATTATGTAATACCCCTTTATTATTATATAATACCCTCTTCACCTTTTGTTACAGTCTTTGTTTAAAAGCCTATTTCATCTGATATAAGTATTGTTACACCAGTTTTCCTTTTTTTACCCACTGGCATGGTATGCCATTTTCCATCCTTTCACTTTCAGTCTGAATGCCTTTGGATTTGAAGTGAGTTTTGTAGGCAGCATACAGAAATGCCTCATTTTTTTAGTCCATTCAGCCATCTTATATCTTTTGTTTGAAGAGTTTTTGTTTTTGGATGTTTTTGCAGTTCCTCTCTGTTTCTTCTTCTCTTTCTCTCTTCCCTTCTAGTTTGATTGTTTTCTTTAGTGTTATGTTTAGATTCCTTCCTCATCTCCTTTTGTGTATTTATTACAATTTTGTGTGTGTGGTTACCATGAGGTTCACATATAATATCCTATGTATATAACAGTCTCTTTTAGTTTGATAGTAATTTAATTTTGAACACTTTCCAAAGCTTTATATTTTTTTCTCTGAAATTTTTCTTTTGTATACCTTTTAAATTATTAGTGTCTTTTTAGTTTAGAGAAGTCCCTTTAACTTTGCTTGTAAGGCTGTTTAGTGGTGATGAACTGCTTTAGCTTTTGCATATTTGGGAAACTCTTAATCTCCTCTTCACTTCTGAATAATAACCTTGCCAGGTACAAAATTTTTGGCTGGCAGTTTTTTTCCTTTCAGAGCTTTGGGTATGTCATGTCACTGTCTTCTGACATGTAAATTTTCTGCTGAGAAATCTTCTGATAGCCTTATGGGATTTCCCTTGTACATAATAAGTTGGTTTTCTTTTGCTGTTTTTAAGATTCTCTCTTTATCTTTAACTTTTAACATTTTAATTATAGTGTTTCTTGGTGTATTTCTCTGTAGGTTATCTTATCTGGAACTTCCTGGGCTTCCTGGACCTGGATTTCTGTTTCCTTCTCCAGATGAGGGATATTTTCAGCCATTATTTTTTTCAAATACATTTTCTGACCATTTCTTTCTCCTTCTGGAACCATATCATGTGAATGTTATTCCATGTGAAATTGTCTCAGAAGTCCCTTGAGTTATCCCCACTTCTTTTCATTCATTTTCAATTTTGCAGCTCTGTCTGGGTGTTCTCCAGTGCTTTCTCTTCCAGGTCTCTGATTTCTGCTTTACTTCACCTATCCTGCTGTTGAACCCCTCTACTGTATTTTCCACTTAAGTTATAATTTCTCTTTGGTGCTTTCTTATATTTTTCTATCTCTTTGTTGAAATTCTCACTGTGTCCATCTATTTTTCTTTCAAGAATGGTGAGCATTTTTATAACCATTACTTTGAACTCTTTATCAGGTTGGTTGCTTATCTCCATTTCATAAAATCTTTTTCTGGGGATTTGCCTTGTTCTGTTTTGAAATATAATTCTCTGTCTCATTTTGCATATCTTTTTGTGTTTGTCTATATGTATTAGCTGAAATGGCTACCTCTCTCAATCTTGAAGGAGTGGTCTATATAGGAGCAGATCCATGTAGCCCAGAAGCACAATCTGCCCTGGCCACCAGAGCCAGGCACTCTATGGATGTACCTCATGTGGGCTGCATGCATCCACTGGCAGTGATAGGCCCACGACTGCTGTGCAGGGAAGGAGGGGCTCAGTGCACTCCCCCGACCAGATGGTGGCTCAGTCATCGCATGGGGAGGATCAGATTTGAGTCACTTAATTGTCCTGATTACAGCTTCATCTTCATATGAGATAGGCAGGGCTTGGGGCATTTGCCTGGCCCAGTTGCAGCTCAGCTGCTGGGAGGATGTAGCTCAGGGCTCTCATCCTTCCTGGTGTGGCATGGGATAGTCAGAGCCCTTCCTCTGGTACTAGCAGGATATAGATAGTGCACCAAAAGTGACAGCTGTAGGCTCCATAACCAGTAAGTTAGAATGAGATTATAAAAATGGCATCCACCAGTGCTTCCATCCTCAGATAAAGTCCCTGTAGGTCCCTAACTCTGACAGATGGTTTAAAATTAGTAGGTGGGTCTCCCTCACTTATGGTATTGCTGCTTCTCAATCTGTTGCTTTTGCACTGGATCTCAGGGCCAGTGGGTTTGTCCACAAGCCCTTTAACTGCAGGATCTCTCTTCCCTACCACTCTATGATTCTCCTTATTGTAATCCCTTTTGATTTTCAAACCAGACCTTTTGGAGGCTCATCTTTCCAGTCCTAGTCCCCAGGATTGGTGTGGCTGATGTGGAGCATAATTCCTTCACTCCTAGAGGGAGAGTTCTGTAATTTTGGTACCTCTCCTGATTATGAGGTCACCACATCTGGGGCGGGGTCTGAGGAAGGCTGTGTTTCTGACTCTCCTACCCTTCCTGATGCATCTCTTTTGCTTTTTACTATGGAGGTACTGTTCATTTAGTGCTCAGGCCCTTTTCAAGGAAAATTATTTAATATGTAGGTATAAATTTGTTGTATCCTCGAGAGGAGGTGAGTTCAGGGTCTTCCTACATGGTCATTTTTGAATCCCTTCATTTTTAATTGATGGGCTAAAGAAATACTCCTTGAATGAGTAAGTACTCAAGGGATAAAATGAGAACTGGAGTTGTACAAAGTTTGAATGTGACACTGTATTTTAAAAATAAAAGCTAGTAAATGGGTAATTTGAGTTTCATTCATTCATCCATTCATTTCTTTCAAATATTTATTGAGCCTTCAATAGGGCTCTAGAATTTAAAATATTATTACCTTACCCTCCAAGATTTCAATATTGTTAAAATATGATAACATTAGTCTTGATAGTTAGAATGTTTATACCTGATTTAGATTTTAAAAATAAGTTTTAATATTTATTTAAACAAATTATTTTGTACATGCTGTATTGTAAGAATGGGAATCCTTTGAGGAAGAAGATGAGGAAACAAATTAAAATATTCTAATTCTAAATATATATATATATTTATATATACATCTTCAAATAGCTGTGCATTCAAGCTTTAACATGTTATAATTAACTTGAAGTCTTTTCAGTCTTGAATTTAACAAAAAAACAGTAAAGTGTAATCTTATTTTAAAAAGTTCTATAGATCTCTTTGAAGAATGATAGTAATGATCAGTATACTGATCAAAGAGAACTATAGAATCATTACTATTGCTCATTATTGATCATTAGTATTGATCATTAATCATTAGTATTAATCATTAGTATTGACCATTCATTAGTATTGATCAGAGGGAACAAAATCCTTGGTACATTTTTATTAGTCATATAAATATGTGTTTCAGTTATTTAAAGGGAGAAGAGATTTAAAAGATTATTGACTCATTTCCATTTTCCCTTATGTAGATGTTAAAGTTGTTTTTTTTTTTCTTTTAAATCAATTAATTTATTTATTTTTGGCTATGTTGGGTCTTCATTGCTGTGTGCGGGCTTTCTCTAGTTGCAGCGAGTGGGGGCTACTCTTCGTTGTGGTGCGCAGGCTTCTCATTGTGGTGGTTTCTCTTTGTTGCAGAGCACGGGCTCTAGGCACACGGGCTTCAGTAGTTGTGGTATGTGGGCTCAGTAGTTGTGGCTTGCGGGCTCTAAAGCACAGGCTCAGTAGTTGTGGTGTATGGGCTTAGTTACTCTGTGGCATGTGGTATCTTCCCGGACCAGGGCTCGAACACGTGTCCCCTGCATTGGCAGGCAGATTCTTAAACACTGTGCTACCAGGGAAGTCCCGAGGTTAAAGTTTTGACTAATTTATTCTCATTGTAAATAGTGTACATTGGAAATAATTTTTTTTCATTTGAAAGAACACTTTTTTTTTTTTTTTTTTTGGTGGTGGTACACGGGCCTTCTTTCACTGTTGTGGCCTCTCCCGTTGTGGAGCACAGGCTCCGGACACGCAGGCTCAGCGTCCATGGCTCACGGGCCCAGCTACTCCGTGGCATGTGGGATCTTCCTGGACCGAGGCACGAACCCGTGTCCCCTGCATCGGCAGGCGGACTCTCAGCAACTGTGCCACCAGGGAAGCCCTAAACAGCGTTTTTAAAAAACATTTTTGATGTGGACCATTTTTAAAGTCTTTATTGAATTTGTTACGATATTGTTTCTGTTTATATATCTATATATATACATATATATATATAAAGGTTTTTTGGCCCTGGGGCATGTGAGATCCTAGCTCTGCCACCAGGGATCGAACATGCACCCCCGGCATTGGAAGGTGAAGTCTTAACCACTGGACCTCCAGGGAAGTCCCCCTAAATATCTTGTTTTTAAAAAAATCCTGGCCATTCTTGATTTCAGCTGATCTGTTACCATGTTACCATTAAATGTGGGTTTTGTTATAAATTTCAAGTAGATAACTTTAATTACTTTATTCAAATTTTTTGAATTAATACTTAAACTAAATACCTATTTGTGCCATGCACTGTTTTTGATCCTGGAGATATAACAGTAGGAGGAAAATTACTCTGTCTTACATTGTAGTTGGAGGTGGAGTCATAAATGTAAAATACACACAGATAGTTACATATATAAATATATCCAATATTTTAGAAGTTGATAAGTGCTATAACGTAAACAAAACATGGTTATGTCACAGAGTGACTGGTGTTTGAAAGCAGATGAGTTGGGGGAGAAAAGATTTCTTTATAGAGATGGCATTTAAGGTGGATTATCAAGTGGAACTAATCATGTAAGGAACAGAGAACCTTCTAGTCAGGGAAAGTAGCATTTGTGAAGTCATAAGATTAGGATATAATTACATGTCTAAGAAACAGAAAGAAGGACTGTATAGCTATAGAACAGTGAGGAAGGCAGAGAGTAGATTCATTCAAATAGCAGAGCATGTGGACCATGGTAGAGTCTAAATTTTAATTTAAAAGCAACTGGAAGAAATTAGAAGGTTTTAAGGCAGGAGAGTGAATTATGGTGTAAACTGAAGTTGTCACAAGCAAACATTGATGTGTGATCACCCTAATTATAAGGCTACTGAGATAGCCAAAGCAAGAAATGTTAGTGGCTCAGATAAAGCTATTAGTAGTGGAGATGGGGAGAACTTATAGGAAATGTGCATGGGGGAAGAAAAGGACATCCTGCAACATAGGGTGCTTCAATAGCCAATCTTTGCCTCTGGGCACTCCCTAATCTTCCTCTGAGTTTTTGGCTACCTGGTCAGCCTATCTTTTCAACACAAATTCTATATTTAAAAATCCTTTCAACAAACAGTGGCTCCTGTTTCTGGTCTGGCCCCAGACAGGGGTAGGAGGACATTATAAGGTTCCACAACTGCTTCTACTATCATATCCCAAATAGTTACATTATGGGTTCTTTGGAGTCCTTTCTACTTCTGGGTCTCTCTTGGTATTGAAGCCACCTTTTGTGGTAGTTTTCAGTGAGTGTTTTGATAGTGTTTTCTATGGTCAATCCAATTTCATTTGTTTTCTGTATTTCTGGAATTCCGTGATATATCTGAGTACATTGGTAGTCTTATTCATATCTTTTTCTTGGAATTTCTAGATATGTGGGGAGTGAGAGAGATTCTAGCTCTTGTTTAATCAACTGTCTTGATCTTGAACATCTCTAATACAGCCCTGCAAAACACACACACACACACACACACACACACACACACACACACACACACACACACACACTAGATATTACATATCATTTTAACATAGAGTGCTTTTCCTTATTGCTACAATATTTAAACTCATTCAACTCTTTTAGTTGCACTTTTAATATAATATCTACTAGTTTTGAAAAATGTTCAGGTTTGATACATTACAGTTGTCTTCCTCAGGTATTGAAAATGTTGTCTAAACATTTTATCATCACATTAAATTAATGCAGACAATCTTAAGTCAATAAAATAATTTTATATTTCCTGAATTTCCTGTCTTTTAATCATCTAGATGCTTATTACCATAATCTAATATGCTTGTCTTTTCAGAGTATTTATAAGAAATACTAGGTTTACTAAATCTTCATTGAATTTGCAATAATTAAAAATTAAAGTTATAAGAACTTAAATCTTTCAAATATAACTCATTATTATATGTTCAGATTATATAATTTAGGTTATTTCATGGCTTTACATCCTTCATTACTTTTATGAGGTTTAAAATACATATGTGTCTTCTGTAATCTTTTAATGGGAATATGCTGCTCTCCCTTAAGACTTTGGCCTTTGGAGTTGACCAGACCTGAATTTGATTCCTAGCTGTGCACTCTGTAACCTTGGGTAAAATACTAATCTCTGTTACTTCTTTTCCCCATCATAAAATTAGGATCATGTCTATTGCAGGAGGTTGTGCAAATTTGATGATGCAATGTATTTAAGGCTTTTTCATAATGCCAGATTTTTAATAAACATTCATTGCCATCGTTCTTCTTCCTGATTCCACGTTGGATTTCAATTTTGGCATCACCATTTATTGGTTGTGTTGATATAATTTCACATAAGCAATTTAATAATTCTGAGAGCATAGAATTTAGGGGTTAATTAAATGTGAGTGTAGATTCTAAAGTACTTTAAAAACAATAAAGTATTTGATAAATGCAAAGGTTGCAAAACAGAATTAAAGTGACACTTCTTAACTTAGGACATCCGAAAATACAGCACTATTACATAATTACAAAATAGAAGGAAAGATAAAGACAGTAATCATGTAGGAGGACTACAAGCACTGAGATTAAATGTAGACAGTCATAATAGACAATCAGTATCAGATATGGAAACATCAACTCTTGTCCATTTACTTCAGATTTTCTGCTGGAGTTCTTTACCGTGCATTATAGCCATTTCTACCAGTAACATTAGCTTGTCCGATCAACTTGTATTTTTCCTACAGGTTCTCTCCCCTTTGCTTCATCACAAAACATCCAGGTGAAGAGGCCTCATTCATATTTTTCTTTAACTGAATTTCTGCCTTAACCATTAGTCCCAAATGTGCAATTCTAAATAATTGCAATTTCTTACAAATATTTGGGTAGCAAACGAGAATATTTCCTTAGAATTTATCATGTTTTACTACACCTGTCATTTGTAAACTTCATCAGTGGGTTTTAGGGAGCCCCTAAGCTAAATATGATTATAAATGGAATTTATCTATTATGGATTATATGAAGATTTGGTGAGATATAATAAAGGAATAATGGCTTTTTTAAAGAATAATTGCATCTTTTATCCTTTCTTATATTAATATTTGATGATATGCGTTATCTGAAGATATTTGGTTTTCTTACTGTAAATTGTTATAATCAGCCAACATCAATGATAAGGTCTAATCTACTCTGTGTTGCCAATCTGATACAACTGTGATTACTCCAGTAATGTGTGTGGAGAAATTGATTTAGTTGATGGGCCTTCAGCAGCTGCCATTGAGTACATTTTCAGTTCTTTCTTTGTCTTTCTTTCTTTTTCTTTCTTTCTTTTTCTTTCTTGTGTCATCCTTAGTGCATGTATTATTTTTAATTGAAGTATAGTTGATTTATAATATTATATAAGTTTTAGGTTTACAAAAAGTGATTCAATATTTTTATAGATGATACTCCATTTAAAGTTATACAAAATAATAGCTATATTTCCCTGTACTGTACAATATATCCTTTTTGCTTATTTATTTATACATAGTAGTTTGTGTCTCTTAATCCTGTACCCCATCATTGCTCCCCCCTTCCCTCTCCCCACTTGTAATCACTAGTTTGTTCTCTATATCTGCGAGTCTGTTTCTGTTTTGTTATATACATTCATTTGTTTTATTTTATAAATTCCACAAGTAAGTGATAATATAGAGTATATTTCTTTCACTGATCATAATAATCTGTAGGTCCATCTGCATTATTGTGTATATATATATATATATATATATATATATATATATATAATATATACATCCCTCATCTTTTTTTATTCATTCAACTGTTGATATGCACTTAGGTTGCTTCCATATCTTTGCTACTATAAATAATGCTGCTGTGAACATTGGGGTGCATGTATCTTTTTGAATTCGTATTTTTATTTTCTTTAGATATATACCTAGAAATGGAATTGTTGGATCACATGGTAGTTCTGTTTTTAGTTTTTTGAAGAACCTGCATACTGTTTTCCATAGTGGCGGCACCAATTACAATCCCACAGACAGTGTACTAAGGTTCCATTTTCTCCACATCCTCACCTACATTTGTTATTTCTAGACTTTTTGATGATAGCCATTTTGACAAGTGTGAGGTTATATCTCAGTGTGGTTCTCATTTGCATTTCTCATCTGATTAGTGATGTTGAGCATTTTTTCATGTGCCTGATGGCTGTCTATATATCTTCTTCAGAAAAATGTCTATTCAGGTCTTTTGGCCATTTTCTGATATATTTTATATTGAGTTGTATGAGGTATATATATACATATGGTATTAACCTGTTTTGGTCATATCTTTGCAAATATTTTCTCCTATCCAGTAGATTGTCTTTTCATTTTCAGTGCTTTCCTTTGTTGTGCAAAAAAGCTTTTAAGTTTGATTAGGTCCCATTTATTTACTTTTGGTTTTATTTTTTTTGCATTAGGATATAGATTCAAAAAAATATTTCTATGATTTATGTCAAAGAGTATACTGCTCATGTTCTTTATTTTCTAGTTTTATGGTATCAAGTCTTACATTTATGTCTTTAATCCATTTTGAGTTTATTTTTGTACATGGAGTGTGATTCTTTCCATGGAACTGTCCAATTTTCCCAGCACCACTTTTTGAAGAGACTGTCTTTTCTCCATTGTATATTCTTCCCTCCAGTATTGTAGATTAATTGACCATAGACCTGTGGGTTTATTTCTGAGCTCGCTGTTCTGTTTCATTAATCTGTATGGCTGTTTTTGTACCAGTATCACACTGTTTTTATTACTTAACTTTATAATGTAGTCTGAATCAGGGAGCATGATCCTTCCAGCTTTGTTCTTTTTTCTCAAGATTGCTTTGGCAATTTGGGGTGTTTGTGGTTCTCTGTAAGTTTTAGGATTATTTGTTCTAGTTCTGAAAAACATCATGAGTATTTTGATAGGGATTGCATTAAAATTATAGATTGCTTTGAATTGTATGGGCATTTTAACAATATTAGTTCTTCCAATCCTTGAACACAAGGTATCTTTCCATTTTTTTGTATCATCTTCAATTTCCTTCATCAATCTTTTATAGTTTTCAGAGGACAGGTCTTCACCCCCTTGGTTAAGTTTATTCCTAGGCATTTTTTTTCTTTTTGGTTCAGTTTTAAATTGGGTTGTTTTCTTATTTTCTTTTTGTTATAGTTAATTATTTGTTTATAGAAAAGCAACAGATATATGTATATTAATCTTTTATCCTGCAACTTTACTGAATTCATTTGTTAGTTCTAGTAGATTTTTGGTGGAGACTGTCTGCATTAATTTAATGCATTGTTAAAATATTTAAACAACATTTTCAATACCTGAGGAATACAACTCTAATGTATGAAATCTGAAAATTTTTCAAAACTAGTAGCTATTACATTAAAAGTGCAACTAAAAGTTTTGAATGAGTTTAAATATAACAATAAGGAAAATCACTCTTTTATTTCCTTTCTATCTTTATTATTCTCTTCCTTTTGCTGACTTTGGGCTTTAATTTTCTTTTTCTAATTCCTTTAGATGGTGAGTTAGGTTGTTTATTTGAGATTTTTTTGTTTCTCGAAGAAGACCTGTATTGCTATAAACTTCTCTCTTAGAACTGCTTTTGCTGCATCCCATAGATTTTGGAAAATTGTGTTTCTATTTTTCTTTGTCTCAAAGTATTTTCTGATTTCCTCTTTGATTTCTTCATTGACCCATTTTTGTTAATTAGCATGTTGTTTAGTGTTGATGTGTTTGTTCTTTTCTCATTTTTCTTTCTGTAATTAATTTCTAGTTTCATACCATTGCATTTGGAAAAATTGCTTGATGTAATTTCTATCCTCTTATAATTGTTGAGAATTATTTTGTGGCCTAGTATGTGATCTATCTTGGAGAATGTCCCATGTGCACTTGAAAAGAATGTGTATTCTGCTGTTTTTTGATGGAATGTCCTGTAGATATCTGTTAAATCTAAATTATTTATTGCATCATTTAAGATCACTGTTACCTTATTGATTTTCTGTCAGCATGATCTGTCCATTGATGTCAAGGGGGTGTTAACATTCCCTACTATTATTGTATTATAGTCAATTTCTCGCTTTATGTCTGTTAGTATTGCTTTAGATATTTAGGCACTCCTGTATTGGCTGCATATATGTTAAGGAGTATAATAGCCCCTTCTTGTATTAATCCCTTCATTATTATGTAAAGCCCTTCTTTGACTTTTAGTATAGACTTTGTTTTAAAGTCTATTTTGTATGATAGAGCATTGCTACCCATGCATTCTTGTCATTTACATTTGCATGAAATATATTTTTCCATCCCCTCACTCTCACTTTCAGTCTTTAGCTCTTCAAGCATATAAATGGGTCCTTTATTTAAATCCAGTTAGCCACCCTATGTATTTTGATTGGAGCATTTGGTCCACTGAAATTTGGAGTAACTATTGATAAGTATGCACTAGTTGCTATTTTATTATTTGTTTTCTAAATAGTTGTTTTTGTAGCTTTTCTCTGTTTATTTCTTTTTGTTTTTCCTTTGTGTTTTGATGATTTTCTTTAATAGTGTTCCTTTCTTTCTTGTTTCGGTGTATCTATTGTAGGTTTTTGATTTGTGGTTACCAAGGGGTTCCTATATGTTGACCTATAACTATATCTATGTGTTTTAAATTTGTAGACATTTCAATTCAAACACATCCTGAAAGATCTGCCTTTTTTACTCCCCTCCTCTGCATTTTGTGTTTTTGTTGTCTTACTTTACATCTTCATGTTTATCTCTCTACTGCTTATTGTAGTTATAGCTGCTTTTACAATTTTTTTGTCTCTTAATCTTTGTACTAGCTCATTTAATTGGTTGAGCCTCCGTTCTTACTACCTGTCTTTCCCTGTGGAATTTTTCCTTTCCTATAGCTTCTTTCTTCTTGTTATAACCTTTTCTTTTCCACTTAGAGAAGACCCTTTACAGTTTCTTTTAGTGTAGGTTTAGTATCGATGAACTCTTAATTTTTGCCTGATAAGGTCTTTATATCTTTTTCAATTCTAAATGATCTTTCTGAGTAGTCCAAGTTGCAGGTTTTTCCCTTTCAGCACTTTGAATATATCATGCCACTCATTATGACCTGCAAGTTTTCTGCAGAAAAATCAGCTGATAGCCTTATGGGGGTTCCCTTGTATATTACTCTTTGTTTTTCTCTTGCTGGCTCTAGAGTTCTCTCTTCAACTTTAACTTCTGCCATCTTAATTATAATATGTCTTGGTGTGGGTCTGTTTGGGTTCACCTTATTTTGGACTCTCTGTGCTTCCTATACCTGGATATCTGTTTTCTTCTGCAGATCTGGGGAGTTTTCAGCCATAATTTCATCAAATTTATTTTTAACCTCCCTCTCTTTTTTCACCTTCTATGACCCCATAATGCAAATGTTGGTACACTTGATGTTATCCAGGGATCTCTTAAACTGTTCTCATTTTAAAAATTTGTTTTTCTTTTTGCTCTTCTAATTGGGTGATTTCCATTATTTTGTCTTCTAGATCACTTATGCATTCTTCTGTTTCACTTAGTCTGCCATTCATTCTCAGTCTGATAGGTTCTTTTATAATTTTCTAGTTCCTTGTTAAAATTCCCATTTTGTTCATCTATCCTTTTTTCTAATTCAGTTAGCATTCTTATTACTAATGCTTTAAATTCTTTATGTGGTAAATTGTTTATTTCTGTTTTATTTATTTTTTGAGGGATTTTCTTTTTCAGTTGAGACCAGTTCCTCTGTCATTATATTTTGCTTAACTTTCTCTTTCTCTATGAATTTAGGTGAAACAGTTACTTACTGAGGTTTTGAAGAGGTGTTCTTATGTAGGAGTATTTCTATATAGTCTGCATGTGCCCATGCCTTTGGTGGGAGAGCTGGATTTGATGTGAACAGAAGTCACGTCTTTCTTCAGGGTGCACCTATCACCTTGGTAAGAAGTGGGGCTGGAGATGGAAGAGCTAGAGCTGGAGCTAGGTGTGAGGTGGGGCTCCCCCTCTGTTCAGTGACTATCTTCTCCATATTGGGGGTGGGGTCAGATACCAAGTTGATGGAGCAGAAGCTATGAGTGTCGGGGCCAAACTGGCTGTATTCCCTTTGAATGTGTGGTCTTCTCTCTCCCAGCACCAGCATCCTTGCCCCAAAGGGTAAAAGTATTTGAGCAAGAGGGGCCCATGCAGGCTCTTGGCTTATGACATGGTGTGAGCTGGAGTAGGCTGGCCACCGACAGAGGCATTGCTTCTGATTTGCTGCTTGTGCAGGTGCTGGCAGTGGCAGCCTCCACTGTCTCAGACTCTCCATTGTCCTTTACAGCTGATTGCTCCCCCCAGCCTCTGCTGCCCCCACACTTTTGTGGAGCAGGCAGGCCTGCATTGGCTCTTAGAGTGTATCAGGGTGCAGACTGTCACTGTCCAGCCACTCTCAAGAGATCAGAACCACCTGTGATGTGCAACCTGTCTAAGTGCCAACAGTGGCCACCCCCACTATGATCAGACACTTCCCAGAGTCCAAGTTGCCTTTGTGTCCCATGACTGAGGGCTGAGCTCTCTGCCCATTTATGGCAGCCCTCACTCCAGTGTGGAATTGCGAGGTGAAGTATACAGAGATGGAGCATTCACTTGGCTCAACCTGAGGCCCATGCCGGGGTGGTCATGGGAAACTGGGCAGCCACTGGAGCAGTCCTCAGTCCACCCCCCCACCCTACTTTGTGAGTATATCAGCACTTGCACACTCCTCCCAAGTGGAGTACACACTTCCCACAGCCCTCTTGTTCCAATGACCCTCCAACCAGCCAAGGGGGTTCATCTTCCATGTCAGACTCCAGGACTGGGGCACCCAATTTATGGCTCGAACTGCTCACTCCCCAGCTAGATCTCTGCCCGTGTAATCTCCCTTTTCCTCTGAGTCCCCTCCTAGGGGCACAGGTTCTGACATGATCATTTTCCTTCCCTTCCTGCCCAATTCCATGTGGATCTTTCTTACAGCCTTGGTTGTACAGGAGTCTTTCTGCTAGTTTTCAGTAAGATTTTTTTCCCCATGTTGATGTATTTTTGATGTGTGTGGGGGGGGAAGTGAGTACCACGTCTTCCTACCCCACCATCTGGATCAATCTTTGCTACTTTAAGTGTAAGAGAAGGAAATCAATTAAATGATTAAAGGGGATTTCCTCATAATTGATCACTCTCTGATGGCAAGTCTAATTCCTGTGGAAGCCATGTGAATGACTTGGCTGTTAATATGTTTATTTTCCTCTATACACAGAAATAATATGTGTGACCCTACAGTGATTCTCCAACAAGAGTGACTGTTTTTTTGCCAAACTAGATACCTCTCCAGTCTTTTCTTATGATGCATTGAAAAAGGACTCTTGTAGGGAGGTTTGATAGATGAGTTTTGATAGCAATGGAATAGACTTTCATAAGACAACATCAACTGAACACAAATCAAACTTGTGACTCTGACTTCATTATTGCCATTATCTTTATATCCAAGCCAACAGTGTAGACTGTGTAGACCGTAGAGAGGTGTTGATGAATTCAAATTTAAAAAAATAAAACTTAGTCAAAATAGAGTATCTATATAACTGGGTAAGCAATAATAATGATTAAAATTGCAGGCTCTGTAACACTGCTTTGAATTCAGTCTCTCCACTCATTGATTTGGACAAGTTACTTAATCTTTCTAGAAATATCAGTTTACTCACTTATGAAATGGGGATAATAACAGTATCTACCTCACAGAGTTATTGAGTAGAATTAATAAGGTCATTCATGCAAGGTTGTTTTGCCAGTGCCCAGGATATAATAGATAATAAAAGCTAGCTTTATTAGATTTTATTACAATCATAAGATAGTACTTTGAATCTCCAAAGTAGTGTGTTATAGATTCTGTGAGTGAATCTTCATAAATAAGTGTTAGAATCTATCCCTGAACACTCAAATGACTTATCTTAAAGAGCATTTACCACACTTTTCCAAATTCCATGCTGGTCTGAAAGGGTTCATGCAACTTTCCTAAGTATCTATTTCATGCATGAAAAATCTAGCACATTTGTGCCTAATAATGAGAATAAACATTTTATTAAACAACCAATGCTCCAGTGGTTATAGTGCATTCCTAAGGAGTATAATCCTATGAACATTAATCAAATTCATTTTTCAATTAAGGTGTTAAAGTTGATCCTTGGTCCCTGAAAGGCCATTCCTGATTATAGAAGCTGGGGTTGTAAAAGTGTATTTTAAAATAGCATACAGTTTCTTTAGTGTCCATTTTTTAATCACTTTCTTCATAGCCTGTGATCATACATTTATATTTATGGTATGAGTGTCTTATTCATGTGGGTCCACTTAATTTTTTTCTAGCTTTATGAATCTCTTTTTTATTTTGATATTAGACTATAAATTGTCTAAAACAAGTACCTCAGTATCCCTATCATTGTTGAAAAATAAGAAAAATGGAAAAGACTAGAGACTTGTAAAATATTCAGCAGACTTTATTAAGCAATGGTTTTAGGAAACAGAAGTGAATTGTTTTGTGTGCCAGTGTTTCCATCTTATTACAGATGGCTCTTGCTGGCAGAGGATAAGGGCAGAGGGAAGCCAATAAACTTGCTATCTTTTTCCTAAGAAGATATGAATAATATAACATATACCTCTGAAAAATAAATGTTTGCCATCATTCTCTAATAATATCTGTTTCCTCTTGTTTATCTGCCTTAAGGTTGCTATAGAAAGACAATATTAAACCTCCATATTTCTTGTCAAAAAATATTATATCACTGTTGAGAGTATTTTGTGTCTTAGTCTTCTCTCTCTTAACAATGAAGTTAGTGTTCCAAACATGGATGGCAAAACTCAATTTTAACTGTCGGGTGATGTTTTTTCAATAAGCAACTTAAATCACTTCATGTTCTTTAAATAGAGGAACAAAAGTAGAATTTAGGATTATACATTACAAAAAATAGAATTTAGGATTAAGGATTATACAAACAAAAATAATAATCAATGTGATTGAAGATTTTGATATATTACTGTCTAACCAATAGTATTTATAATGGTAAAAATTATTCTTGGGGCTTCCCTGGTGGCGCAGTGGTTGAGAGTCCGCCTGCCGATGAAGGGGACACGGGTTCGTGCCCCGGTCTGGGAAGTTCCCACATGCCGCGGAGCGGCTGGGCCCGTGAGCCATGGCCACTGAGCCTGTGCATCCGGAGCCTGCGCTCCGCAAAGGGAGAGGCCACAACAGTGAGAGGCCCGTGTACCACAAAAAAAAAAAAAAAAAAAAATTATTCTTATCGAGTAAAAATAAGTGCAAAATTATCCTATTTAATTTGAATATCTAATATATCCCTGGTATAACAAATAATTTAAGGTAAGTGGGCTAGTATCACATTTAATGTTTTATTCATAAAATATAAAATATTTTAATAATAAGAATATTCATTAAATACGAAATAGTTATACTTGATGTAGTTTACATCAATAATCTGTGGAGATAAATAGTAGGATTGTAGAAATAGTAAGATCTGATAAGCCAGAAAATTTGGATATTTTCATTAATTAGACATTAATTCAAATATTCATTTTATTTTAACACTTCATTTTTTTTCTGGAAAATATTGCTTGATTTTTCTTAGTTGAGTATACTTTATTGAACACAGACTGCATTTTTAATTTTAATTTTTCTCCTTGTATAAAGTGTCTGAAAAGCCTCAGAATAAACATTGTGAATGCTATCAATTAAACTCATAGCATGTGGTACCTATAGCTATATAGGTAGAAGAGATTTGTTTGACTCTTTAGAAGGCATCTAGTTTAGGTAAAGTGCTACTTTGATTCAAGTCATTTCCCTTAATTTCTGTTACTCCCCCCTATTTACTTAACAAACCTTTACTGAGTTCTAAAATGTGTCAAGCTTTGGGCAGTGACTTCAGGTGCAGAGATGAGTTTGACATGGCCTCTCTCCTTCAGATGCTCAAAACATATTGTAGAAACCAGAGAAACATCAAACCAACTGAAAGCAGTATGGCAGGGATGATTAATGTAGTTTGAACTAATTATTGTGGAGCATAAGATAAATCTGCATATTACAGAAATGATAAAATAAGCTGATTGTATTTCAGTTAAGTAGATTTTGAGAAGAGTTGTCAGCTACGAATCTAATTGTATGGGTCCCAGGCTCTGGGTAACAGACCTTAAGGATGAGTAGCTGAATATGGACTCAAATAACAAAAAATGTTTTACTAGTTTTCCCTCAACTACTATTTTTACAAGATTATATGAAATGTTCACAAATTGATGCTTCAGTTTACAACTTCTTTTAACCATTTAAAAAATTTTCTGTCAGTTATTTATTTATTTATGCATGCATGCATGCCAAAAAAGTGCTATCCATTAATCTGCAAGGTCTGTGAGTCAGGGAATTAAAATACATGAATAGACTTTCAAACTTGCACTGCAAAAATGTAAAAAGCTACACATTTTCTAGACAGCTGTTCGTGGAATATATCATCTGTTCTTTGAAAAGTCCTTATTTAAACTTAAGGTTGATACTTTGTCCTTAATTCATGCTGCAGTGCTTCTAACTTCCCTACATAATAATGTGAGTTAAGGAATGTATTAATCTATAGTTGCTAGTGCTGTCACTTGGTTCATATATTTAACAGTATAATAACAATGACTTTTACATGTTTCTCTCTGTATGATATGGAAATACATGCATACATGTGTATGTATGTGCTTATTGGGATCATAAATGGATTCAAAGGTTATATTTATGTCCTAAATGTGAGTCTCAAATCATACTCTGTAGTTTATCAGCTGAAATAATTGCTGTGGTAAGTTCAAATAGCTGGAAGACTTAAAAGGTTCAGAGAATGTTTCATGAAACATACACTTTTGAGTTGCCCATCTACATCTTTAATGTCATGTACACTGGTAATCAAGATAATAGCGTGTGTCTTGCTAATCCAACTGGAATGTCATTCTGAGTGGCCATTTTATTGATGAGGTAAAAATTCAACAAATTTATCCCTGTGTAGTTTAAACTCCCCACTAGCATTATAATTAATTGGAGAAATTAAATATTTATTCAGAAGTCAATAGAGATTTTGGCACAAAGAAAGTCAAAACATCACAGAGCAAGAAGTAATCTAAGAAAAGCAGACATTTAAAGGTATGCCTTGAATATTTATTCGATTTGTCCAGGTTTAACAGCAGTTAAAATTTATGACCATATGATATTTTAAGTGATAAAAATAATATATGTACATGATAAAAAATGGAAACACTGAGAAGAGTGCAGGTGAAAAAGTAACCGTTCAAACTATTTCCCTATAACACATACTATACTAACTCCCTAGAGAAAACAATTTATAACAGTTTCTGGATATCCTTCCAGGGAATATCTGTGTACATTTAAACATGTGTATCTTTAATTCTTTTTCTATACAGATGGGATGATGCTTTTCATATTGTTCTGAAATTTGCCTTCTCTTCTTAATCATGTGTTACATAACTTTAATATCAGAACATATGGATCTATCTAATTCATTTTAACAAATGCCTAAGAGTGAATTGGTTCACTGCTAATGAGTAGATGAACTTTAATAGATATTTTAGTTTCCATTTTGCTTTTTTATCATTCCCATTTTTGGATTGACTCAATTATCGTGTGTTATCATGGGCAGTTGGTTATTTCTGAAGCTGAAGATGGTTTAAGTTGGTCCCATGAAAAGTATTGGATCAAACATGGGTAACAAGAGTCGCCGTCACTAGTTAGTGACAGGATTTTGGACTAGTGGAGTTAACCTCCAATGTTTCTGTGATTACATTTATAAGATGGATATGTTTTATTTTTTTATTTTTATTGTTCTTTTAGAGCTTTCCTTTGACTTTTTTTTTTTAAGAGTCTTTTAAATTTTATTTTACTTATTTATTTTTGGCTGCCTCCCGTGGCATGTAGGATCCTAGTTCCCTGACCAGGGATGGAACCCGCGCCCCCTAAAGTGGAAGCACGGAGTCTTAACCACTGGACCTCCAGGGAAGTCGCAGATGGATATATTTTAAAACAGGAACATCAACCCTTGACTTACAGGGTGGTTAGGAGAACACAGTGAAACAATATGTGTTTCGTGTTTTGAAAAAGATGAAGTCTCCTTTAAACGTAAAGTAGATTTAGCATCCCATGCTCTTAACAGAGTCATAAACTGTTAGCTCAAATCTGGGCAATGTTACATGCCTCAGTCATGGAAAAAGAACTTCTGGTAATTTTATTTTATTAGACTTTACTTGATCTGAGACTTAAGGGTAGTTCGAGGTCTCACTGGGCAACACGCAAGACACAGTGGACGAATCTGCCTCTCCTTGTGCCTTTGGTTACTGTTATTACAACTGGTCCTGTGAGCCCAACATAAGCAATCCTACTGTCGGAGAGTCTTCTGAAGTTTTTAGTTATCTTTGTCTACTGTAAATTGTGGATAGAGAGGAGTAAGACAAATCAGTTGTGGAATCTAATTGTGTGGCCCTGTGGCAATTGGGGAAGATAGGACTTTGAAAGTGCTAAGTAGGCTAGGATAAAGTACATGCAACACCTAGCAAAGTTCCTGACAGACTCATAGTCACTCAAATGTTAATTCCCTCATAATACATAGATAACCAAGTTAATAGTAATGTAGTACAGGGGTCGCCAATCCCCGGGCTACAGACCAGAACCGTACAGCACAGCAGGAGGCGAGCGGTGGGCGAGAGAGCGAAGCTTCATCTGCTGTTTCCCGCTCGTCGCTCGCATTACCGCCTGAACCCTCCCCCGCCCTCTGTGGAAAAATAGTCTTCCACGAAACCGGTCCCTGATGCAGAAAACGTTGGGGGACCGCTGATGCAGTAAAGGCAATAGGTAGTGGAATTATAATAAAGAAAAATCTCAGCAAGATATTTCATTTTACTATAAAACCATAAAAAAATGTATTGTACAAAACTGAAAAAAACTGTGTGTGTGTGTTTTGGTAAGCTGGTAACTTTCTATGGCAGTTCTGAGCACTGCATATTTTCAAAAAGTTCAGTACCTTCTAACAGCTCCTATTTTATGAACATTTGTATTTTATGGACTTTTGCTCCTGGGAGTAAATAGTAAAATAACTGCAGGTATTTTATCTACTCATTCCATGCCTCAGGCAGCCCCTGGGAGAACAGGAAAGGGAACAGGTGTGGTGTGGCCGGGCAGCTTTTACTGTGTTCTCACAGCTTGCCTACTCCCTCTTCTTTGCATTGTTCCTTAGCACCCATGAATTAAAATTGTTATAGGAATTTCTCAAACTGCAGACTTATATCTAGTTACCACACTTCATCCCCCCCTTCTTTGGTTTAACTATTCACAACTAATTAGATTTCTTTTCAAAAATCTAAAATCACTATGCAACTGTGAAAAAAAGATGAGGAAGTTTTGCATTTACTGGTATAGAAAGATCTCCCAGATATATCATTAAGTACAAAAAAGCAAGGAGCAAAACAGTGAATTTAGAATATCGTCCTTTATGTAAAAAAGAGTAAAAATAAAAATACATATAGTTAATAATTGCTTGTGTCTGTATAAGTAATTTCTTTGAATTTGCTTGAAGGATACAGAAAGGACACACACAAAACTGAAGAGTAGTTACTTATAGGATTGGGAATAAAAGGCAGGAACAGGGGAGTTAGGGGTGGATGAGATGGGACATGACTTTTCAAGTACTTTGATATTTATTGATTTGATTTTTCAACTTTTTGAATGAATTATCGATTTTAAAGTTACACTAAATGAAAAAAAATTTTGAAATTCATAGTGGATGTAGCAAAATGCATTGCAAGCAACATGGACTATAAACCTGAAGGGAATGGGTTTTTGTAGCACGTATGTCACTGTAGCCTGAATTTAGGACAAGTTACTGAGACTCTCAGTCTCCCTGGCCTCAATGTCCTCACCTGCTTCAGATGAAGAGGCTGCAGTAGACTATCTCATGCCCTAGATGTCATTTGGGTTGTATTTTAATTGATCTAAGACTGTGCATAATCTAGAGCTACCGGATTAGTGCCATAGGCCACTGAAAGAATGGAAACATATCTTCTAATATATTTTCCATTCAAAAGTTGTCATAATATTTCTTTGAAGAGGTCCCTTTCATAATGTTCTCCTAGCTGTAGTTTTTAAAGGTAGGGACATTGTGTGAAAGAATCTCTCTTTAAAGTATTTGATTATATAGCAATTTCCCTTAGAGGAATTGAACTTTTCAATAAAATTTTAGCCTAGAAATATGCCCTGATAATAGTGATAGAATTTATGGAGCAACACCTATGTCCCAGGGAGTGTACTAGGAAGTTTACATCTGTAATTTTCACACCAACACTACAAAAAGTTGCTTTTACCCGTATATTTCCTCTTGAGGAAAAAGGACTTAGAGATATTTAGATTGTGGAATAGATATTCTAAGTGTAAAACTTGAGTGTCAACAGAATGTATTTGAAAAGACAAGGAAGATAAATATTAACATCCCTCCATAGAATATGTTAGCTGTAGCCCTGTCTAGAGGCAATAAAGGGCTAGATAATTTCTTTAAGTCTTTTCACTGACCGACTGGGTCTGAGAGAGGGTATGTATCATGGGAGCTTCTCTTGTCTGCCTACTGTCCCACAGGCATGCTCAACAGAGAGACATATAGAGAAAAATGGACACACTGAGACATCCACTCGGAGATGCCCACATAAATGGGAGCAAACAAGCGAGACCCACAAACTATACCTACAGGCACAGAAAGAAAGAGAGAGAAAGGGAGATACACACAGGGAAAATGCAGAAACAGAGATACATGCTCTCAGAAACACAAACTCAGAGACAACCACTGCAGAGATACAGTGAGATGGATCCGGGAGGCTCACAGGGAGAAATACACAAAAATACAGATAGAATGGGACACAGAGTGTCAAAGACATTCAGAAGCAGCAAAAGAGAGACTCATAAATGGGGACACAGGGAAATATATACAACAGATAGAAAAAAGCACGCGCCTGGTCAGAGAGATACACATGGCAGAGTGAAGCATGCAAATAAGCAGCAAGACATAATTGGGCAGAGTCTCATACATTCAGAGCCATTTAGACACACAAAAAAAGTGGTGACATGTAACTCCACAAGAATGAAACATGCACTTAACTAGACAGAAAAATTCACACACCTTCACATACAGAGAAATAACACACAGAGAGGCAGATGTAACATTCATGCACACAAAGATAGGCACACACATAAACAGGGGGAGAGACATAGATACCCATAGCCTGTAGACAAAGAGAATAAGACTTTAGTTCTTAATATAATAATTGTTCCAAAGTTTTCCTGCTTCCCTGGCTCCTGCTTCAGGCAGAGGGCCAAGAATTCCTCGTTTCCCAGGCCACAGATGGTGCCACCACCCTTGGATCACTGTGCTCTGTTCTTATTACATTTTTATATTTCTGTTTATTTCATTATGTTCTAAGGAACAAATTTCTCTCACTCTTTGATGTTTATCCCCCTTGGATATTTCTTGACAATTTTCACATCTTCCTTACATTATACTCCTTAATTATCCTAAAGGAAAGTTCTGAACTGCTTCAGGTTGGGGTCATTGTTTTGTCTAAAAATGACATTTTCCTATTTAGGATTTCCTACATAGCATTTTTTCCTATATTATGTACGATAGTAAAGTGGATATTCTTACTAATAGGTGAACCCCAAAGAATCAAAAATATTATCAGTATTAAATAAATTTTATTTATTCACACCAATATGGTGTAAAATATTTTGAGGTAAGGATTATTTTTTGACTAGACATAAATATGAAAGCAAGGGAATAGTGCTACTTAGTACTTTCAATGGCACATACATGTTTACATGGATATATATATACACACAATCTATCTGTATATATATCTATTTACTTATCTACCTATTTAAATATTCCAACGAAATACAGCTTTTTTTTGGGAGTGGGCAACTCTGTTTCTTCTGGGCATTGTCTTCTCAAACAGAAGGCACCATTGGCCTTCAACTTGCAGTCACACAGACATTTCCAGCTGATGTGTGTCATAGCCAAACATGTACACAACTTGGTCAGTTTCATATATTTATGTACAGCTTTTCATTTTACTCCATGTTGAGAGTTAAAACAGAAAAAGAGTCAATTCCCCAAATAGGAAAAGGGTCTAAAACACAAGTTTTCCTCAAAGTGTGGCCCAGGGACCTCATTCATCATTAAATTGTTGAATTCTAGACTGAACCCTGACCAATCTCAGGGGGAAGGGGAAGTAAGAATTGTCATTTTTAATAAGCTCCCTAGGTATTTTTTTATCCATACATGTTGGAGAACTACTATCTGGAAAACTAAATTATATTGATTTTCTTACAGGGATTAATTCTGAAAGATACGTTCAGATACAGATGAAGGACAATGTGGGAAAATATTCCAGCTGTGAATCTTGTGCAATGAAATTGTCCTGAATATCCCTATCTATTGTTTTCTTTCTTCCTTTTTTAAAATGATGAACCATTTTAGTCTTTTTATGTTCCTGTTCTCTTGTGAGTTTCTTCACTGCCCTTCTGCTTAATAAGGAATATCCAGAACAATTAAGTTGCTTACAGATTTCTACACCATTCCAACAAAATAGCATTGAAACTCATCCATTCTCAATGAAAAGTTATTTTCAGGTGACTCACAAAGGGTAAATGAACTCTGATTCTATGCAATTAAAACATTAGATACTGTTTCTTAACATGTTCCAGAAAAGGTGAGTTTTAATACTAAATAAATACAGATGTAATCCTATTCAAAGGAAAAATACATAGGAATGGAAACTTAGAAAATACACATTGGAGTGATTTTTCTCTTATAAAAGGGATTTATTTATCCAAATAATTCACCACAGTGTGTTCAACAATGCAGCGTCTCTTAGTGTATTTAAAATTTACAAACATTGATTCATGTGCAAATTTTTGAAGTCAATTGCATATTTTTTATTGGTTTAAATTTTAATACAGCTGTTTTGAGCTTTCTATATTAAAATAAAAATTATGTGATATTTGTGACATGGCTGTTTAAATGTGAAATATTTCACAAAATCAAATGTGATTTCCATATATTTGAAAAATGTGCTTTCTGTTTTCATTGTAAAAATACTGGAGACTATAAAAGTGTTTATATGGGTAAGATATTTTTTTCTTCAAAGGCAATCTTTGAAGACTTGAAGAAGACTTGAAGACTGCCAATAGCAAAATATGTTATTAAATAGGTTGTCTTTGATAAGTATTATTATTCTGAACTATCTTACAGAAAGTAGCTTGATTCAAGGCATTTTAATGGCTTAAAGGGAAGAATGAAAATGAGAGAAAGGAGAAATCAATAAAGCATGGGACCTCTTATCCTATATTGATTCTTATAATCCAGTAACCATTAAATACTTGAGAGATAAGCCTCTTTTAAAATGGCATGTTTATATTTTGAAGATCAAGTACGTTAATTTTGCTCATGGGTTTCCCAAAATACAGTTCGTGCACAAGATAAAATGCAAGCTTTCAGTGGTCATGCTTCCTATTACAGATATCCTGTTTTTAAAAAATTAAATTTAATTGTTTTTTATACAGCAGGTCCTTAGTAGTCATCAATTTTATACACATCAGTGTATACATGTCAATCCCAATCACCCAATTCATCACCCTCTCACCCCCCTGCCACTTCCCCCCCTTGGTGTCCATACGTTTGTTCTCTGCATCTATTACAGATATTCTGAAGCTGAGTGTCTTAAAGGCACATTGTGAGTGGGGTTACCCTCAAGCAGTCGCTTCTTACAATGCAGTTTCACCTTTTAAATAATGCTACACATTATAAAAATAAAGCTAGAACATCTAAGTTGGTAATAGAATTAACAATAATATTTTAATATTCAAATAATTTAAAAGCATAATTTCATCCAGAAGATCATTCTTAACCTTTCTGCAAAAATTTTTGGCATCTTAACTGGATAAAGTATGAGAATGCTAGTTTGTCCCAAACCTGTCAAATCACTTCTTGATGAGTATTATTA
This sequence comes from Kogia breviceps, assembly GCF_026419965.1. Lineage (NCBI taxonomy): Eukaryota > Metazoa > Chordata > Mammalia > Artiodactyla > Physeteridae > Kogia > Kogia breviceps. The sequence continues at coordinate 57,381,246 of NC_081314.1, forward strand.
CAACGGAAATAAAGAATTGCTATGACATTTTGCTTTTAAATTTTCTTTTTTTTTTTTCTAATGCTACAAGCTCAGACCTGACATTTTGCCAAAAATGAAAAAGTACTTTTAATCCTCATTTTCTGGTAATCATTTTCAAATCTATAATGACTAAATATTAAATGGGTAATGGTTTTATTAAATACATTTGGAACCTTTACTTTTATAAAGACACCATAAAATACCTATTTTTTCTCGTGCAGTTGTTCTAGTATCAATCTAGTTTTTTAATGTTTCATTTACTGTGTTTTATTAATAATTCTTAATATTTAGTGTGTCCTTAAAATGTTCCAGAGACTGGTCTAAGAGCTCCACATATATTACTACATTTAGTGTATGAGCTTGGTGTTATTTCTTTTCCCAATTAACAGATGGTTAAATCAAGGGACAGAGTTATCAAGTAACTTGCCTGAAGTCTGTTAACAGGTAAGGATAGTGCAGCCAGGGTGCAACAAGAGGAAATCTGATTCCAGAACTTGTGTTATTAATAGGCATGTAATAGGAAGCAAGGGGATTTTAACTTTTAAAAAATTGTTTTAAGTATGTATGGACTTTCTTCTTTAAGATAATACAGATACTCTTTTGAACGTGTGATGCAGTCACTTCTTTGTGTCATAGCCATGACCTTTGTAACTGGTAGTCCCCACTATTTCCACTTCACTTAATTCCAGTAATACAAAGCTCCCATGTTACATGTGAAAAGTCTTTAACATTATGTTCGAAAACATCATCTTTTTTGATTCTACAATAATCTCTTGAGATGGCTAGAAGGCAGTGTCTTTTCCTTCTTACAGCTAAAGAAAGGGAGGCTTAGAGATGTGTAGTAACTTGAACAATGTCACACAGATTATCACCTAGTTAAGTGGCAGACTTCAACCTAGAACCCAGGCCTTTTGTTACTAATTTGCGCTCTTTCACTACAGAACCTGGCAGCTGTCATTTTGAGATGAGCCATCTCATACCACTAATTCCTCTGGGTACTTACTGTGAGCGCAATTGCCTTACAGCTTCACCATCTGGGCCCTAATGCGCCTGTGGGATCCATACCGCTGGGACGAAGTAACAGACTCAGGTTCAAATGTGATGTTCTACATTTAAATAGATCATGCTTCTTACCTTCTTCCAGGCTGCCTTGCTTGCATGAAGCTAATTTCCTGCTTACTTAGCGTCTCTGTTAGGGACAAGACATCTATGAGACCCATTCCTTCTGCAGAGCACAGTACTCACGTATGTCTTTATTGTTTTAATCCTGTGTATACGACCTTGTTTCTCTTTCCTCATACCATAGAAGAGTTACTCAGCACATCTTATCTTCCACTTTCCCACATTTGTAATTGATTCATTTACTGTTTTCTTCATCATTTTAATGCACCTAATGCCATATAATAAATTAGCAGCAGAGTTTACTCTGAGTGGGTAGGGAGTCTCAGATATATATATATATATATGTCTCCCAATGAGACACTCTTGAATTTTGACTGCTATTCTGTTGATCTCCCTGAAAGCAATTTTATGACATTTTTGTCATTTTCTGCGGGAGCACAGAATAATCCTGATGGTATGAATTCCAGAACAATACAGATCTGGCTCCGCATCCTGGCTCCCTACTTATTAGAAAAAAGATACTGGACAAATCTGTCATTTTTCTAAGCCCTAGACTCCTCTTCCAACTCACCTTTAAATGGAATAATAATAATAATCTTGGGATTTGGAATAGTTGTGAGGAGTCAGTGAGATAATCTCTGTGGAGTAGTTAGTATAGCATGTTTTCTTAAACAAGTTTATTCATCTCTATTTCCCAAACTATTAAATGAAGATAATACCACCTACTTCATTACAATAGCTAACATTTTGATTGACCATTTACATTGCATCAAGTAAGCAATTTGATATATTGATTAATTTAGTTCTTATTACAATTCCATAGGTAGTAACATTATTAGTATCCTTATTTTACAAACCAAGAAATGGAGAAATAGAGAAATTAAGATCACAGAGCTTTTAAGTAGCAGAGGCAGGATTTGAAACCAGGTAGCATAATTCTAGAACCTCTACTTTTAATCACTATGCTGTATTGCTTGGCTTAGCCTATTAAAATTATATGAAATTCCATTATGTGTTAGACACAAGATAAACACTCAGTTGATGACTCATCCAGAAAACTATTTCTGCCATATGGTCATTGTCAAAATACAGAGCTATGTGTAGCTAATAGGGAAATTGTTCTTGGGTGAAGAAGTACTTTAACATAATCTTCTGGATTCTGTTCTGTTCTGTTCCGTGGGCATTGTCCAAATTTACATTTGAAGAAACAGTAATACAGAGGATAAGAACATTACAAAAGTCACATAGCTAGTAGATGGCTGAGTAGAGATGACCTAATTCTAAGTCTTTTTTCTTTAGTACATGATACGATAGGAGGTATATGTGTGAGTGTGTGTGTGTGTGTGTGTGTGTGTGTGTGTGTATGTGTGTGTATGTGCATATTAAGAATTTGGGGGCTTCCCTGGTGGCACAGTGGTTGAGAGTCTGCCTGCCGATGCAGGGGACACGGGTTCGTGCCCCGGTCCGGGAAGATCCCATATGCCGAGGAGCGGCTGGGCCCGTGAGCCATGGCCGCTGAGCCTGCGCGTCCGGAGCCTGTGCTCCGCAACTGGAGAGGCCACAACAGTGAGAGGCCCGCGTACCGAAAAAAAGAATTTTGTTTGAGGCAATGTATCAATGGATAGGAGAGAAGTGAAAGACAGACAAAAATTTAAGCAAACTTCTCTATGTTAAGCCCTTTCCTAGCCATTTATAATTACAACAACAATATTTTTAGGGGGGTTAGCATTGTGCCACTAAGAATCTATGAAGTTAAAAAAACATGTCCAAACATGAATGAGTCAGGATCCAAACCTATATATATATATATATATATATATATATATATATATATATATATATATATATATAAAATCTCCAAACCCATTACAACATAGTCACAATATCAAGAAGTATTAATATATACTTTAGGGAATACATGTTAGAGTCATAGACTTTTGGGTTTGAAAATGTCTTTGAGATTAATCCAGAGGTAATATTAAAAGTATAAATTGTCTAGTTAGAAAGAATATCAGCCTAGCAATGTGGCTAGGTGCTAGGATCCCCCTACTATGCCGGGCATGACCCTTTAGTTTCTTAAACCTGCTGCAGTGAGGATATCTGGGGAAGGGGCTAAAGACAAAGCATCTTAGGTCCTAGAGTACAGGGTTCTGGGCAAAAGTAATTTGCTAACCTGTACAAGAGTTTGACTATTTCATTGGCCTATATGGCCGTACCTTAGCCCTAGCTATTCTTGTTCTTCTTTTAAGTCAAGTTGACTTTAATTTGTCCACACTTAAATTGTTCCATAAACAATTCAGTTTAATAATATGCACTACTGGGAAACTGTTCCTCTTGACTTGTATTACTTATTTGGTTTAAACCCTATGATCTTTGTCCTTCCTAATCTGTTGGCTTGTTTTTGATATTTTTCTGGTTTTCCATTTAAAGGCATTTCTATGACTTCTAAATAAAATGCTGATTAGGGGAATACTAATGGCTTTATAGTTGTTATACAATTATGGTAGGTCTATTGGTTTGTGGTTTATTTAAAAGAGATCTATACTACATCAAATACTTCCACACCCAGTTTTTCCATTTCTCTGCTTGTCTTTTATTGCCATGTGACCTATTGTAAAGGAGCTAACTAGATAAGAAACTTTAGATCTTTGACTAGCTTTGAGGCTAGGCAAAGTCATTTCACACTCTTATTTTCTTCAGGACCTGTGAAGTGAGAGGGTTTGATAGTTACTCAGCAGGGTCCCTTCCAGCTCTAGTGTCTGCCCTATGAATCCGGGCATGTATGATCACTGGATTCAAAAGTGTTTCTATAGTATCTAGTGTAAGCTTTACATTTCCTGTATCAGGCGAGAAGGAGCACAGAATTGTGTCCCCAGCAGATTCCAACTTGCATGGTAAGAGAGAGACAACCCATGTGGAAAGGAGTGCATGGAGTAGAAAGAGGATAAAACCGCTTCACTGAGGACCACAGATGTTTAACGAGGACGGGCATGTGTGAGACTGGAAACTCAAGAAGTCCTCTCAGGAATACACACTCAGCACTAGCCTGGCTTCCTCAGGACTTTAGCATTCGAGCACTTGTCTTCACTGGCTTATTTCTCAGTGAGACCCACTTGGATAATAGGAAGTTAATAACTGGAACTTAATAATTACTTGTTCAATTTATTTATCTCACTTTTGGAGATAGAATGTAGTAAGGTCGAGGAATTAAGGTATTTTCACAATCAGCTCTTGCTGAGGAGTATAGAACTACCTCTAGTTCATATCCTGAAGACAGCAGTTGAGGCTGAAACACACAGTAGTACTCCTTTTTTTCGGTGTAAAAATTTTACACATTACTCTAGAGGAGATACCCATGATTATCCATCTCTTTTCCTCCTCTCTGAATTGATTATAGTTAGAACTTTAATGAATTAACTCTATGGTATAAAACACACAAGGTGTGAGTGTGAGAGCTCTTTTCTGTGCAACAGTGACAAGACTCACACTGGAAAAAGAAGTATTCTATTTTTATTGTTTGTTTGTTTTTTCCTCACATATGATTTTTTTGGTAAGAACATTTAAGTTCTGCTCTCTTAGCAAATTTCAATTATACGGTACAGTGTTATCAACTATAGCTATAGTCACCATGTTATGTCTTAGATCCTCAGACCTTATCCATCTTATAACTGAAAGTTTTTACCCTTTTACCAACCACTCTCTATTTTCCCCACTCCCCAGACCCTACCACTTATTTTTCTACTGTTTCTATGAGTTTGACTTTTTTTAAAAAAAAAAGATTCCACATGTCAATTTATACCATGCAGTATTCGTCTATTTGTCTTTCTTTGTCTGGTTTGCTTCACTTAGCATAATGCCCTCCAGGTTCATCCATGTTACTGCAAATGAGGGGATTTCCTTCTTTTCTAAGGCTGAATAATATTTTATTGTGTATGTATATGCTACACTTTCTTTATCCATTCATCTGTCGATGGACACTTAGGTTGTTTCCACACTTTGGCTATTGTGGATAATGCTGCTATAAATATGGAAGTACAGATATCTTTTTGAGATAATAATTTCATTTCCTTTGGGAATATACTTAGAAGTGGGATTGCTAAATCATATAGTACTTCAATCTTTAACTTCTTGAGAAACCTCCATACTGTTTCTATATTGGCTGTACCAGTTTACATTGCCACTGACAGTGTACAGGTGTTCCCTTTTCTCCACATCCTCTCCAGCATTTGTTATCTCTTGTCTTTTTGATAAGAGACATACTAAGAGATGTGAGGTGATATCTAATTGTGGTTTTGACTTACATTTACCTGATGATTAGTGATGCTGAACACCTTTTCATGTACCTGTTTATCATTTGGAGGTCTTCTTTGGAAAAATATATATTCAGGTCCCGAATTTTTAAATTGTGTTTTTTCCTACAGAGTCGAACATGTTCCTTATACACTTTAAGGTATTAACCCCGTATTGGATATGTAGTTTGCAAATGTTTTCTCCTGTTCCATAGGTTGCCTTTTGATTTTGTTGATGGTTTCCTTTTCTGTGCAGAGCTTTTCAGTTTGATGTGGTCCCACTTGTTTATTTTTGCTTTTGTCGTGTTGCTTTTGGTATCAAATTCAGAACATCATTGTTAAGACCAATGTTAAGGAGCTCACTCTCTAGGTTTTCTTCTAGGAGTTTTAATGTTTTATATTCAAGTCTTTAATGCATTATGAGTTGTTTTGTGTACAGTGTAAGATGGGGTTCTGTTTCAGTCTTTTGCATGTGGCTGTCCAGTTTTCCCAACACCATTAATTAAAGAAACTATCATTTCCTCATTGTATATTCTTGGCTTCTTTTTTGAAAATTAATTGACCATGCTGTTTTTATTTCTATAGCTCTGTAATATAGTTTGTAATCAGGATGTGTGATGCCTCTAGCTTTGTTCTTCTTTCTCAAAATTTCTTGGGCTATTTGGAACCTTGTGGGTTCCATACAAATTTTAGGATTATTTGTTCTATTTCTGTGAAGAATGTCACCAGAATTTTGATAAGGATTGCACTGAATCTGTAGATCCCTTTGGGTAGTATGGGCATTATATTAATTCTTTCAACATGTGAACATGGTATATCTTTCCATTTATTTGTGTCCTCTTCAGTTTCTTTCATCAATGTCTCATAATTTTCAGTGTACAAATATTTTGCCTCCTTGGTTAAATCTATTCCTAAGAATTGTAATCTTTTTGATGGCATTATATGTGGGATTGTTTTCATAAATTCTCTTTCTGATATTTCATTGTCATACAAACACAGCTGATTTTTGAATATTGATTTTGTATCCTGCAACTTTACTGAAATAATTTATTAGTTTTAACAGTTTTTTTTTGGTGGAATCTTTAAAAATTTCTATATATAATATCAGATTATCTGCAAATAGAGACAGTTTTGCTTCTTCCTGTCTGATGGATACATTTCATTTCTTCTTCTTGCCTAGTTCTTTTGGATAGGATTTCCAGTACTATGTTGAGAAAAAGTGGTGAAAGTGAGCTTCCTTTTCTGGTTTCTGATCTTAGAGGAAAAGCTTTCAGCATTTCACCATTGAATATGATTTTAGCTTTACATTTATCTGTTATATATGACCCTTATTAAGTTGAGATACCTTCCCTCTATACAGAGTTTGTTGAAAGTGTTTTTTTTTTTGTTTTTTTTTTTATGAAAAGATGTTGAATTTTTCCAAATGCTTTTCCTAATCTATTGCAATGATCCTTGATTTTTATCCTTCATTTTATTAATGTGGTGTTTTCACATTGATTTGCAAGTGTTGAACCATCCTTTCATCCCTGGAATAAATCCCATTCAATCATGGCATATGATTCCATTAATGTATTTGAATGATAATGTATTTGTAATGAATTTGGTTTGCCAACATTTTCTTCAGGATTTTTGCTTCTGTGTTCATCAGGGATATTGCCTGTAATTTTCTTTTCTTGTAGTGTGTTTGTCTGTTTCATATCAGAGTAATGCTGGCCTCGTAATATGAATCTTGAAGCACTCCCTCATCTTCTATTTTTTGGAAGAGTTCACAAAGAATTGGTATTAGCTCTTCTTTAAATGTTTGTTAGAATTCAGATATGATGTATTTTGTATCTTTTCAGTGGAATGAAAAGATAAAATCTGGAAAGAGTAAAGAGGGTCTTATGGTTCAGTCTGGGGCATTTAGTCTAAGATAATACAGAATAAGGAGATAGTAAAGGTTTTTAAACAGAGTAGTGAAACAATGAAAGTGGTGTTTAATGAACACTAATCTGAACTGCATTTAAAAAAATATTTTACATGATTTGTTTCCATTTTGAATTTTAAAAAATCTTATTTTTAGTCATGAATTTCTAAAACATCAAAATGAGTGCTAAACTATATTTAGTTTTCATCTGTCTTTATAGCTATTTTAAATCTCACAGTACAAGATTGTTGTATATACTTTTGCATTCCCATTCCCTTGGAGTGCTTTCAGTTTTAGTCTTAGAAGGAGTTGAATGTGTGTACATTTTAGCTGATGATGATTATTAAATCCTTTTCTCTTTGGGTTCATCACTATTATAATCTACTACTTCAGAAACTTATAGAATACAAAATGGCTTGAGAGACAGTCTAGAGTCTGGATGATCGTGGGAGCAATACAAGACTACTGTAATAATTCAGGCATATGGTAACATGGCCACAGACCAGGCTAAAAATAGACAGTTTGGGGAGATGGTGACAAGAACAAAATTTCTCTTGGAAAATTTATGAAATCTGGCTAAGGCAAAAGGGAGGAAGAAGGAACGGTTCAAGATTATTTCCACATTTATAGTTTAGAAACAGAGGGAAGGGTTATACCTATGAAAGCAAAACCTGTGTTGGGAGGTAAAACTGGTTTTGAGGTGGACATGCTGGGCATCCCTGTTATACTGAGATGGGAGTGAGATATCCAAGCAGAAATAGCTTGTGGACTATATTTTTCTATGAATATAAGAATAGTTAGGATATGTTAATTATCTGTAGGTTAATTCTTAGGCAAAATAGATCTAAATATGTGTTTAATAGGAAACTTAAAAATATTTATGATATCTCAGATATGCTGGAGTCTTAGATTTTACATTTTGGTGACATTCATTTTATTTCCAAACAAAAATAGAATAAGACATTGTAGGCTCTTTTTCCTGATCTAATTTCTTCTAATAAAGCTATTCTCATCTGATAAAAATATAATGCAAAACCTCTGTATAAAATATCCTCTGCCATATTTCTTCGAATGACTTTGCCTCTTTCTAATTTTCTGTTTAAGATTTAGATAGGGCAGAGTTTATCAGCCTGTGCTTAAACCTTTTAAATGGCTTCCTATTGCTTTTAGGATTAAGACAAAAATCCTCAGGCCAGAGGAGCTGCATGCTCTGAATGATGCCTGTCTTCCTCTTCATTCTTACCACGCACTACTCTCTCTTCTACTCCCCATATGGCAGCCACAGTGACCTTCAGGCTCCCTCTCATTTTAAGCCTTTGCACACGTCATTGGTTTCTGTCTGGCATCTTCTTCACACCCTACCTACCCATCTGCAGCCTCTTTTTCTGCTTAGTACTCACTTATCCTTCACTCTTCAGGCTACATTGCACTCATTCAATGAAGATTGCCTGGGCTCAACCAGGTCACTTTGTATAACCTCTGGTAACATCAAGACTTAGTATCCTTAACACAATTTGTATGTGTTTATGTGTGATTATTTGTTTAGTGTTTCTTTCTCCAACAAAATTAATTTTCATGAGGGCAAGTGTCTTGCTTTTTTTGCCCACTGTATCCTAAGTACCTAGCATTATATGCATTTGTTGAATGACTGGATGACCGAATACTGGCAGCCGTGACAGGGAGATTGGACTGTTGATGCTATCTCAATCTTCCAGCCTTGTTAAGATAGTGCTGAGCATCTGGTGGCACTTGTGTCCTCACCATACTCCAGGTACATCTCTGGATAATATGTGGAAAGCCAGAGCAGTGGAGAGTGTATCTTCACAAAATACTGAAGGGTTTATATAGCGTACAGCCATGCTGCTCCAGATGGGAAGGGAACATTATTCTGACATTCTTCAAGCTATAAAAATACTGCATCTGCATTTTTTTAAAATCAAACAAATATAAAAAATAATGAGCATGTGCAAATTTGGTGATGCTCAGATTAGGGATTAACCTATTTTACTTACTTTTTATCTAGTTAAACAATTTTTCCTCAGATCCTATAATTTTTATTTTAGACAGGATTGCTTTTGACTTAAAAGTGTTGTAATCAAGGTAATTTTATGAAGAAAAAACTTGTTTTTCATATAAATATAAATTAGGTCTTCTTAGTATACTGGATCAAAAATATTTTTCTTCCTCCCTTTCTGGATTTTAACATCAGATTCTGTTTTTCCCAAGAGTCATGTTTTCTACTGTGTTCTTCCTCTAAAGAACTGTCCGAGGGAATATGTTTTGTGTTCATACTGGCATTTTCTTCCAACACAAAGCATGCCTGCTGCTTTCATACCCTTGGATGCCAGTTTCCATAGCATGTGTACATGTGAACCACTAGCCTAAATAGTCAGCTCACCTAAAATATACTCAAAAGTCATGAATGACATACTAGTGCCACCAAAATTCTCACAGGCATGGATTGCTTGAAAACTATCAATTGTTCCAAAGTTTGCTTCCAATATCTCATCACATCTGTTTGCATTACATTTTAATTTTATCATAATGTAGATTTATGACATTATTCAAAGATGTTGTCTTTTAAATTGAAAAATTTTCAGGAAAGTTATTTTCCAGCCATGATTTTTTGATATATGTTCATATAATTGATAGTTTAAGAAGGGTGATAACTTTAAGTAATACAGTAGTATCAAATTAATTATTCTTCCAAATCAGTTTCTTTCACGCATTTCTCCACTCTTAAGAGGTGTGTATTGCAGTTATATAAAATCGACTGAATTTCAATGGGTAAAATTTAATACCTTTGCAATGACACCAATTGTTGTGATATTTGATTTCTTAAAGTCATTGTATTTTAATGTTTATCAGTTTGGAAAAAAATCAGATACAGTTATATACTGCTATTTTTATTAAAAATGGATCGAATTCTGGTATTGCCCTCCATATGTTCTTCAGACATAGTTAGATTTTTACATCCTTGACCTTAGTTTTATAAATAAATTTGTCCTAAGAACATCCCTGAAAAGATTTAGCCTGCTTCCAGTTGCTCCAGAACAACAATGGTAACATCCTTAAATTTTCCCATTCTGTGGAAACTGCCTTAGAAATCCTTTAGAGTCAGTTTACCTCAAAGGCTGTTGGGTAAAGAGGGCGGGGAAAGAGTGTAGCAGTGTCATTAGCCAGGGCTCCCCATTTATCACAATGGGACTCACTGGAGCCTGGAGCGCTCAATAATCCTAAAAATTTCAAAGACGTATTCTCTTAAGAAGTACACATATTCTCATGGACAGCTTTCTAAGTCAGGAGCTAATGGTACCCTCAACCTACTTGCCTTTTTTTGCAGATATGTGTGACACAAAGTACGGAAAATTTCTGCTGAATTGAACCTGTAATGAAGGAATTTATAATCAGTTCTAATGTAGCTGAGACCTAAAGTATATTTGACTTTCATCAAAGGGAATGATAAAAAGCAGCATTAATGTGGGTGGATAGTAATTATTTCGAAGCTCATAATTATTCTCCAGTTAACTACAGAGAAATGCTGATATTTTCATTCCTTTTTGAAAAAATAAAAGGCACTATGGTCAGATTCTGAAATGTAAGAATGCATCATACATCTTTTGTAAAGGCTGATAACTTTGAATCATACTTATGTTAATGGCAAAAGAACTATTTTAGATTTAAGTGAGTTCAAAGTTCATGGTTAGGAGTCCCTTTACCTTTCGTAGTCCTGTTGTTTCGCCACTGAATCTATTTATTGCCCGTAGGAGATATAAAATATAGTATTTACTCTCACTCCCTTTCAAAAAGACATGAGGTCCACTTTCTTATTAACTCTAATAAGAGTTATGTGTGAGTTCCTCAAGGAGGACCGACCCTATAGTGTTTCAAGATAGGATAAATCACTTCTACACTCGGCTTTTAGAGGACTCATTTGCTTTATATTTTGGTGATTTAAGATACCCCTTTAAACTGCTGGTATTGAAGATGCACTATCTGTAGTTTAAAAGAAGCATAAGCTGTGGTTGGAATGTTGATAATGATTGTCATTTATTATGATGGATAAATGTTTTATCCTTTAGGGAAATCATGTTGATCAACTTGCAGGAATACATAGTCTAAATAATGGTTGCCTAATTTTCATAAGAAAATTAATGACAATTACCTCTTATTATATTTTATTTCTACTTAAAATTTTTTAACATCAGTAATTATATCAACAGTAATAGATTAAAAGAAAAGAAAAATGAGCCAGAGTTGCTAATATCCTAGAAAGAAGGGAGATCAAGACAATGGTTTTCTTTCCAGCCTGGAAATAATGAATCTTGAGATCATATAGGGATGTTTCTGTAATCCACAAACATATGTTTACTCTACTGAGGCTTCCTCAGGGAAACCAATGTTGAGTTAGTTTCTCAATTTGCAACTCAAAACCTCTCAGATATTTATTCTCAGTTCCTATAGGCACACAAGATAAAGGAAATCTGCTTTCTTTCTTTTTATAATCTGTTTTTTTTTTTTTTTTTTTTGATGGGGAAACTGTTATCAGTCCTCTTTTTCCCAGGTAACCTTCAAAAAATCAGATGTGTAAAAAATTCTTGATGTTAAGAAAACCCAGCTATGCTTGACTCACTAAAATACTTCTGGAACCCATAATGTGGGATCAATTTAATATCATCCAACAATAAGGTTTTAAATAAAACCTATAGTATTCAATAAATGAAATTCTTTAGCTGGGAGAGTGACTTAATCCTTCCCTAGGGTAATGATGCCCTCATCTATTCATGATGCTGAAGCAATATCTGTAATCTGTTTCTAACCCTTCCGATTTGCTACAGTAAAGGATGTTCTATATAGTGTATGTATGTAATCATTATCCCACATCAGTTAGAGGCATGCAGCTTTCTGAATAGGGAAGGTGATAATAAATAATGTAGCAAAAGCCTGGTTCAACCATTCCCTTCACAGAAAAATTCTCGTATATACAGTATCATTTCCATGGTTTATCTAACTAATGCAGACCCAGAGTCAAATAGCAACTGAGAACAGGTTCCCCATGCAAACAACTGGAAGATCATATGTTAGTAAAGATCTTTTACTGTCCCATCTCATGTAGACCAAGAGCTAACAATTCTGTATGTGTGCAAAGTATGTAAAACTATTGGCTCTTGTCTGTAGAACCTGAATGATTTCCCAAAGAAGGGAGTCATGTAAATTGCCTTGTGTACCCTAGGAGGAGAAAGAAAATCATCCAAGAGAGATACCTTATAAAGCCCCACACTTAATTTAATTGTGATAGGTTTACATTTGTCTCCAAAAATTATTGAACTAACAATTCAGCAAAGAAAACTTGAGGTCACATTAACGGTTTCCTAATATAGCCAAGCATCAAGCAAATTAAGTAATTTAACTAAAATTGGAAAACAGGTGTGGTTTGGGCAGCAATAAATAACTACCACTTCATGTGTGTTGTTAACTAGTAAATAAAACCATAATTTTTATATAGTATCCTTGAAAATAAAAATGCAAGAAATATTTTTGTTGAGGTTTGTCCATTTACTCCTTTAGGTAATTGCAGAAAAATTAAGATTTTCTAAGTCTAATATTTTACATGATATTTTAAAATTGGAAATATTTCAAATATAATACTGATACAGCAAGTTTTACATTTAATTTTTTTTTATTTTTCAGAAATGCAGCAACATTGTTGCATGAACATTAACTAATACAGAGGATACTTTCTGCATTTAAACAGGGTCATATTCAAGACATGTAGATTTCTGTGAACTTGAAACTGAGTGCTAATTATAAACTATTGCTTTCATCTAGGTTTTTTCTTAATGGAATGATTGCTTGCAGGACTGTGAAATATATCATTTAATTTACTGTGTACAGCTTCTCTGTCTGTATTTGGAATGGCCTTGAAACTATGACCTTACAATCAAATAGTCAGTGGGTCCCTTCAGTTACATTAACAATTTCTCCATTTCCAACCTTTAGATCTTTGCCAGTTATTACCACTTTTCAAGGCTGTCTCTCTGAGCTGACGAAACTCACCTATATCTCATTTTTTCCTTCTGTTTTCTGGGATGGTGTTCTTTAATTCTTTGAAGACTGTGATATTGGGTGTAGTTTTGAATTACAAACATAATGCATAGTAATCGCTGAAAAGACTTAGAAATCTTTCTCAAAATGTTTAACAATCCTTCCCTATGAAGTGTGCTTAGAGTTAATGCCTGCTTCTTTACTATTTATATTATTGAAATCAACATTTGACTTTCAACCCTCTTTTATTCTTCCTTTTTCTATAACTATTATTTTATGCATGACAGAATTCTCTTGCTTACCGTTATGTGGTTGTCTGTCTTTTAACTTGAGTGTTACGTGTTTGTAATGATTGCTTTTTGCATGAGGATTATGAAATGCCATACAAATTAAATGGTTGTGGAAACAAAAAGAAATGTAGGGTTTCACCTGCTTTTTTGTGCACTGAATATGTCAATCATGTGACACTTAAAATTACTTTCATATGGCCTGTGACTTCCCCTTTGGTGTGTGCCTTTATTCTTAGCAAATTAGTGTGGTTAAGAATAATAAAACATTTATTAAACATTCACAGTATTTTAATACAATTATTATCCTAAAATATGATCCCATTATAAATAACTATACTGGGCATCAAATTGCACTAGGGCATAATTCCATTATATTTCTGAATTGATTATGAAATATAAGCCCTGACTCTGTAACTACCTTAATTGCTAAACACCAACTTCTACAGTGGTACCTTTGCTCTACCAAGTGATGAGATTATTTATTCATACATTTGTGCAAGTTGAAATTTCTTAAATCCACGGTTAACATTTAATCAAAACACATGGGAAAATATTTGTATAATGACAAGTAATTTTAAAAAGTCACAGTTTTGAAAAATGTATGATATAAAAATGTATAAAACCTAAGTGTTAATGCTTTTACAAAAAAAACAGAAGAAAAAAGAAACCTAAAATTTTTCGTATCTGTTTTCCCTAATGCTATTATACTGTCCCAAATTAAAGAATGAGTTGGCCTACTTTCTTTATTGTTGTCTCCAATTCAAATTAGAAAAGACACTGAATAAATCAAGTTCTTTCATCTAATAAAACTGTTTACATTTTTTGTATGCAGTGGGTATTTAAAAAAAATCATTTCCTTTGCTTATGACTTGAGTTTCAAACCATAACATATTTTTTATGCTGGATATATTCACAAACCAAATCTTCTATGAGATATTTTAGGGAAAGGGTTTTTTTTCTTAAACAAAATAGGTAATCAACTTTGATGTAACCACTTTCCCACTCTTTTTGGGAAAAATCCTTGAGAATTTTGGTATTTACATTTATTTTTTCCCCTCAGTCTTGTTTATTCTTGAATTGTCTTTTTTTTTTCCCCTCCATTTCTCCATTCTCAATCCTAGGTCCCCTTACAAAGAAACAGACAGATGATTTAGGTGATAATGACGGTGCTGAAGATGAAGGTATTTTTTTCCACCAAATCTATTTGCATGACAAGGGCCTCAATCACTTTTTCCACCCCTTTCTATTTTTTTACTTCTTGTCTTTTTTTGAAGAGTTGTTTTTAATTCCCATTTTTGATGTGTTTTGTCTTCTTGCTTGTTGTTACATATAAATACATATTTTTAATTTTTAAAAAAATGAGTGTTAAGTTTTGCTTTTGATGCCAACCATTACAACCTTTTAAAAAGGGGGCATTTTTTTGTTTTCTTGAACTGACTTTTGATATGTTTCATCCCACGTTTTGACTGAAACTTGTCCATATTCTCTGAACTAACAATCTCTCCCCTGTAGTCTCTCTGTACCCATTTTGCATGTTTTCTAATCTATGTAAATATTTTACCCAATATCCAAATGTTTCATTTTTACATTTGATATTTGTTTAAAAAAACCCACACCCAATAAAATGAAGGACAAACTAAAGGCTGATATAAAGTGTTTCTTGAGCAATATAATTTAGATTAAAAAAATACTGTTTTCTGTTGATGTGCTTAAATATCACATAAATAAATGAAATCGTATAGATATGAAGGGTATTACACCTATTTAGATAACTGTAGTAAACATTATGCAACCACTTAAGTACTCTGAGACGATTAGATGGATATCCCTTAATTTCAAAGGCACGTAATTTTGAGATTGGCAAATGAAACTGTTCTGAATTTCAAATTGTTGCCAATGATAAGTAATAATGTTTTTCCTACTGTACTAATAACAAAATTCTTTTCTCTTTCCAACTTTCTTATGACATACAATTCTGACATACTCTGTAAATGTAAGTACTCACTAGATTGATTTGACATTTCTCATTCCATTGTGTACCTTTACCTGGTATTAAATGGAGTGTCTAGAGAGGACCATTGATTCTTTCAGTTCATTTTGGTTCCAATTAGTTTTTTTTTTAATACCATCCTAGTTATGATTCTTATAGAGATAATTAATGTAATCTCAGGCTTAAAAATAATTCCCAGAACGCTAGAAATTAAATCTCATAAAAATATTAATAATATGGTAAGAAAGATTTTCCAAAATAAAATAATCCATAAGCAGGTCAGCAGACATGCTGGTTCCATGAGGTACAACTATGAATGAATGCATCCTTAACTGTTTTCATTAAGATATATATATTTAATAAACTACTTCTTAGTAGAAAATTAAATTATAGAAGCAAAGTATTAAAAGCTTAAAAGTTATATTAAGTGTTAATATTTTTATAACATTTAAGAATTCTTTTGATTAAATGAAACTTATGACATTTGATTAAAAATTCATTTATCATGAACACCACCAGTGGATTAAATATTAAATACAATACAGTCATTAATATTTGAAATAAATCATTATAGCTGCACAAGATTGTCATTTTGAATGCTAAATAGCTAAAAATAGACTTATAATATCAAAATGCAAATTGTGATTTTTTTTTTAACGTTGTTGGAAATCTGAAGTATTAAAACATCAAAGACATTTATTCACTTTGAGGACATGGGTTATTGTTCCCAGTGCTCTCCCTATGAAGAGTGCTTCCACTTGGGGGCTTTGAGATTTGTTGAACCCTCTGAAAATCCTTAACTCTTAGACATTTGTTATCTAAATAATACCTAAGACTTCCTAAATTCTTAGTGTGTACTCACAAGTTTAATATACATCATTTTCCTGTTTTAAAAATATTTTGATTGCTGATTTAATATGCTTTTTTTTTTTTTTTTGGTAAAATAGCATCAAGTGAGATATTTACATGTTTACAGATGATACTTCTGAGCAACCGCAGTGAGCTAAGCCCTATAAACGTGAATATATCTCAGAGACCTATTTTGAAACACACGTAACATTTTTAAATAGCCATTAAAAATATCCCAAACCCCTACTTAAATTGGCAGGTAGTATTTAAGTTACGTACTAAGCCAGTCGTCATAAGAGTTATCAAATCAATAAATATATTTAAATGCTCAAAAGTGTAGAGTCAAAGCAGTTCAATTCAAGTTCTGTCTATTCCTCTGTGTTATTTGGGTAATTGTTTAGAAGACAAGAAGGATAAATTCAAATACCTTCCAGATGAAAACCTTCGTAGAAAAGTCTGAGCATCTTCTGTTGAATTTGTTTGAAAATTATTCTGTTGATGTGAGGGTGAATGAAAACCAAGGCCTAGGGCTTCCCTGGTGGCGCAGTGGTTGAGAGTCCTCCTGCCAATGCAGGGGACACGGGTTCGTGCCCCGGTCTGGGAAGATCCCACATGCCGCGGAGCGGCTGGGCCCGTGAGCCATGGCCGCTGAGCCTGCGCGTCTAGAGCCAGGCTCTCCGCAACGGGAGAGGCCACAACAGTGAGAGGCCCGCGTACCGCAAAAAACAAAAAAACCAAGGCCTATTTTCACATCTAATCTGTTTCAAATCTTGAATCAGCATTATTAGATAAAGCAACAAATTAAAACTACTTGATAAACTACTCCTTTTACTTCAGTCAGAAGTCTAGTTATCTGGTCATTTATATGGAATTGTCCATTATTTCCTGATAGCCCAACTCTTTTACTTGTTTTCTAGCTTTCTGTCTCAACATTGTATTCAGAGGCTACCTGAGACATTGACTGGGGCATGCCCCTCATTCACTTAAACTCATCCAAAGCTTCTCAGTGGAGCACTGTTCTTTATTTCTAATTCTCATTTGTGTTTTTGCCATTATTTTTTGCCACTTTTAGGCCAAACACAATTGTATCAAATTTTAATAATAATCACAAGAGCTGCATATTTTATTGGCTTTTTCCATAGTTTCAAAAAGACTAATCTGAAGTGATTAAAAATGGGTCAAAGCAAAATCCTAGATTTCTACCAATTTATTTTGGGAATTTAAGAGATATTTAATTTTTTAAACTGTGCAGGGAATACCTTAATTATTCAATATTCAAATGCAATTTTCTATCCTACATAGAGCTTTTTAAAGTTGCTCTTGTAGATTTTTGTATATTTTTTAACTAAAAATTGTACTTTTGATCATAAGTTCAGTTTAACAAACTCAGATTCATCCAACACTTCTATATTCTTTTGCTGGTCCTGAATAACTGAGGTTCATCAAATGAGTAAGGGGCAAAAAAAATCTTGAAATATCTTTAAATGTATCAGGGAAAGATTTAACTGAGGCAATACCCCACAATTTAAAAACTATTAAAAGCTCCAAAACTCAAAATTATGGGCAATTAAAAACTTCATGAGTCCTTTAAGGAAAGAGAAACCAGTAAACATGTTTAAGGAGTTATGTGACTAATAATTATTCACTGGGACTATTTTTTTTTTGAATTTTATTTTATTTTTTTATATAGCAGGTTCTTGTTAGTTATCCATTTTATACATAGTAGTGTATACATGTCAATCCCAATCTCCCAATTCATCCCACCACCACCACCACCACCCCTGCCACTTTCCCCACTTGGTGTCTATACGTTTGTTCTCTACATCTGTGTCTCCATTTCTGCCCTGAAAACTGGTTCATCTGTACCATTTTTCTAGGTTCCACATATATGCATCAATACACAATATCCGTTTTTCTCTCTCTGACCCACCCCACCTTGCCTGACAGTCTCCAGACCCACCACGTCTCTAGAAATGACCCAATCTCATTCCTTTCCATGGCCAAGTAATATTCCATTGTATATATGTACCGCATTCCCCCCATCCATTCATCTGTCGATGGGCATCTAGGTTGCCCCCGTGACCTGGCCACTGTAAACAGTGCTGCAGTGAACATTGGGGCACATGAATTCACTAGGACTATTAAAGGGAATTATGACTTCAAACATTGGTTGTCAGGCAAAAATAAATCCCCATTAACTGCTCTAGAGCTGTTGGCACTTGCTACATTGGCTTAAATTTTTGGTTTATCAGAAAGATAAAATAGTTACTAAAATTAAAAATCAAGATATCTACTCAGATTCCAGTTTATTATTTTTTAACTTGAAAATCTTAAATACTTTCTTACTATAAAAATTTTAGAAGAAAAATAATCATCAGTGTAGTATTTCTCTTTTATCTTCCCACTTTTTTCAGAGACCTAGATGCTTAGCAAAGCTTTAAAACATTGCAAATAACAGAAAATATAAACATGCTTTAGGAATATTTGTAGTTTTACTAAACCTGAACTAGTGTTTTAGTCTTTGGATATTCTTTTGATTTTAGTAAGGTCAGTAGCAGATAGTTTAGGCAAAGTCAGATATCTTAGGTAAAATCTACTTTATTTCTAAGGGAAAATATGAGACAAGGTTTAGAGGGACAACATGGCTCTAATAAATTCATTATAAGCTACTACATCTAATATATTTGAACTAAGACATAGTGGCCACCCCAAATTTTATTATTAAAATGATGGCATTAGCAGATAGCATTCAATGGTAGGCTATCTGATATATCAATTTCACTTATAGAGGTCTGGTTCTTTTTAAAATCAAAGTAAATAGAGATATAATTTAAACTATTTACATTTATTGTTATATTATTATGTTATTATATTTATCATATTTAAACAATTTACTATTATATTTACATCAAAAATGACCTGTAGACTATGAAGAAAAGTAAAGTCTAAGATAGAACTTATGATAAAACACTATCAAAAGTAAAGTCTAAGGTTGACCACTCTGATAAAACATTATCAAATAATTCTAATTGCTCTGTAATATAAATATGGCATTTTCCAAGCTTTGTTAGCAATATTGAGTTGTTATGTACAAAAATTGTACCTATTTTGGCAATTAATACACCATATAGCATTAACTTCAGGGTTACTTCAAGCAAAAAGAAATACTGTTCAGAACACAGCATTAGAATTTTATAAAACCTTCTGGAAAAGAACTGCTGTACACACTAAGTTCATAGGCAAAGTTGAAATCATTGAGATGTTTGGGAAGACAAATTGGAAATTAGAATCAGCCCAAACAATCAGTAATCTTCTCAAGTCTAATTTTCAAAGAAAAATAGAGATATACCACTCAAAATTGCTCCTAGAATCTATTATTGTATTTTCAGTGTTTCCTGACAAAGTCCACTTCATTCTGTTATTAGGTATAAAATATGGCAGGTCTTCCCAATGTGTGCCTGTATTGTTTTCCAGGTGAACAGAACGATTCTACCAAGATTTCATTACCGTTCACAGTTGGTGCTTTGTAATTCTATGTAATTTTAATTAATGAAGAATTCTGAAACAGCCTCCCTCTGTGCTACCTCCAAGCATACAATTAGAAGAGCACAGAGTCTGCTGTGAACAGTCAGTTAATGGCTTCAGTTTAATAATTTATTATTGCTTTTTCAGTGCCAGCCATACTAGAAAAACACGCTAAAACTGTGTGCAGCGAACAGGCATTTAAGGAAGAGATTTTGACAATTTCAGAATTGTTTTCTCTCTGTAAGCCTAACATCTCCACAAGCCCCCAGATCTTACAAATGAGTGAATATCATTTTTCCTCCCAACGATTTAAGGAGAAAATAAATTTAGTGTTTTTTTCACTAAATGTATCTGAGTCTGGTGAATGTCAAAGTATCCTCATCTCACCAGTTAAAAAATAAGACACGCTTCTCAAGTACACCCTCACAGGGAGAGGGGGAGATTATGATAAATTCATACACTGATATTAAATATTAAGTCAAATGTAAAGTAGTCTTTTTTAAAAGTCCTAAATTCTGCAATTAGCTATTTCCCCAACTTGAAAATCTGGACAAACAGGTTGAGCTACAATTCCTGATCTTAAAATGATTTTCATTGAAAGAAATCACTTTATTATTATAGTAGAAAAATTGAAGCATTTACACTAGTCATCTTTTTTACAAGAAATGTAAAGCAGCCTCTAAATTATCACCAGTTTTTTCAATGAGTTTATATCATATTAGTCCATTCTGAAAGTTGAAACCTCAATTGTTATGATGTAGGAGATTTGTCTGATAAAAAATGTCAAAAGCAAAGGAACAAAGCCATACTTTTAAATGACACTTTTAATATTGTCATAAAAGAAAGATAATACACTTGATGTAATTTTGTTTCAATTGTGGGCAGAAGAGATCATTGACCATTATATAATAGTAATGTTTTAGGTATGTTTATATTCATAATCATATAGATATATGTACACATATAATACTTCAACCTACATAATAGTTAAAACCATGTTCACCAATATACTGTTTAGCATTTTTATCTTTAGAAATTAGTATCTTTTAATACCAATTATAATTATCCTGTGTTTCCCTTATGTATTATTTCTAGATCCCTGTTGAAAACTGCATAATCGGAGTGAAGTATCTTAGAAAAGCACATACATTTGATTAAAATGTAGAGCTGTAGAAATCACTTTAACATCACCCTAAACTTTGGTATTTTATGCTTGGACTTAGCTATATTCTGTCTCATGTCTGTATGACAAAATCTTAGAGCCAAAGTGGGGCTAAGAAGAGTAGAATAGTTACAAAAAGAGGGTAAAAAATATGTTAGTCTGTTTTCTTCTTCCGAAGGGTAAGGGTAATTGGAATGAGCAGATAACCTGGACTGAACTGAAAAATATCTTTAAATGAAAGTCCCCTAAATGCAACAAAGACAGAAATATAGATGTTTGAACTCTATTGCCTAAACATTCATCTGACAGTACTTGAAGAGTTAAATGAAACTTCTTGCAACTTCTATAGCACAGTGTTGTAATTATATTCTCAAATTGGAGCATAAGTTATTCCATGTAATTATGATGCATTCAGTACATATCTTTACAGTAATTAAGAAATGGAAAAACAGTGTTTTATTCATCGTAGCAGTGATACCATTGTACTTAGTTTATGGTTCGTATATTCCATATGAAGTCTATAACACTTGTAAAAAGAAGTTTTAAGAATCATTATCATTCTATTATTTCTTTTGATTCTAATGTCACATCAGGAATCAATACAAAAAAAAGCACTCAAATTCACACCTACTTCCAATTTGTCCAAGTTTTGTAATTCAGTTTATAATATTTAACAAAATTTTAGGTAGAAAACAATGGATATCTATTGCTCTTTTCTGCACTAGATCTTAATATAAGTTGCTTAAGAAACACTTTAACAAAAACAGTAATTTAAATAACTATGTTAAAATCATTCCCTCTTGTCCCTGAAATGGAAAATGTATTCTCTGCTTCATTATGCGTGTTGAGGATAAGAACAATTGCCAACCATTTGTTTTTCAGATATTCGGGACAGTGGGGGTCCCAAACCAGTGATGGTGTATATCCATGGTGGCTCATATATGGAAGGGACTGGAAATTTATATGATGGGAGTGTCTTGGCAAGTTATGGCAATGTGATCGTCATCACAGTCAACTATCGACTTGGGGTACTCGGTAAGAAATTTCTTTATTTTCTCCCATCAATCCATGAAAGATGTGATAGTTTTGTTTTGAATTGTTTTGTTTTGCTTTGCTTTGTTTCACTCATTGTTCTATGCTTGTTGATTTTGAAGCAAAACTTTTGATATTTTCAATAAATTCTATCGATATTCATAAATTACTTGACAAAAGACAGCTAGGGTTGGTTTTAATTTTTAATATAAAGGGTAATGAAATTATTCACATTGTTATGGAGTGCTCTTCTTAGCTTGGCTTTATAGAAATGTGAAAGGCAACAATGGCAGGGCCTTTCTTAAGAAGAATTAGTCCCTGGGCAGATTTTTCTCTCTTCTACTACTCTTTATTACAGTGCTATAAAATTGCCTGAGGTTTGCCATGAATGTAGAAACAAGTTTTTATTCTCTTCAGGAATATGTGTATGGACTAGCTTTGGGGAATGATTGCCATTTCTGTGTAGGTTTGTTTGTTTGTTTCTTAAATTTATCAAATATAATTAGAAATATTTTGTTTAAATGTATTTTGATTGAATTATTTGATTTGCAAAACATGCATTGATTTCATAAAGTGTCAAAGAGTTCAACTCAATAATGTACATACATGTAAAACAAAATCAAACTAGTGATTTTTTGTTTTGAAGAAAAGTATAGAACAATATTTATTTTAAGTACTCTGAAATAGGCATAAACTTGCTATTCTACTTGTATAAGTTTATTTTTTATAGTATTGTCTGTGATTTGGTGGGTAAAATAACTATATCATTTAATAAGACACCTTTATCTGTGGTATTTTAGTTAAAGGTATTTGCTAAGAGTACAATTCATTACAAAAGTTTTGATTTTTAATCTTAATTGATCAAAGTCTTGTCCCTTTTTATGCTCTTAAAAGTTATCATTTGTGTTATTTGGGCACAAAAAGATACCTCACTCATTCTTTACTCTGAAATATTTTGAAAACATTATTTGAGTTATATTCTCCTTTATAATAATTGTTAATATAATTTATTTTAGCCATTGAGAATCAGTTTATTTTTCTCTTCAGTGTTAGTTATTATTATTCTAATCCCTTCTATGTAATCATAATCTCTGTTTATGCCAATCTCAAAATATAAAAAGGAATGAGTTTTGTCAATCAAGTTTGTGTGTCTTGGGGAAGGAGATATGTTAGCAAAGCAATGTGAGATCTTGATCTTTTTCTAGTTTTCTATTTTGAATTTGGAGGATGGTGGATGATATAATAGATACACTCTGTCAATGTAGATATAAAGTATTTCTGTACCATTGTTCAAGTATGCATTAGTTTCCCCATCATGTCTAATCATGCATTGCTTCAGTTATTCTTATAATTTCACTGCATGGGGATGAATGACTTCCCACCAATTAAAACTCTCTATATTAGAAGATATATAAAGAGATGTTAATAATTATCTTCTTAAATTAATCTTAAATATCATAGTGTTGTCATTTGTTTCTTAGGCAAGATTTGAATGTGAAGATCTGCACTATCTTTAATGTGTTTAACTTTAATCATGGCATTGTTTATAGCTTAGTTGTTTTTAGCGATTATTACTCTCATATTTTTGTGAACTTCTTAAATTGAAACTCCTGATGCAGTTACTAGTTTTCCAACTGAAAATTTCAGATTAGATGCGAAATTGTGGTAACAGTATTTTTAAGGACTTGAACATCCACAAAGTCATATACACTGATTTTATTTTAAAAAGTCTTTTGGCCATCCCTTATGTTGCCTCACTCTGTTACTCGTTGTACTCACATACAGTAAGAGCCCATAAAATAAACTGTGTTATGTTGGTATAAGCTTTGCCCATTTTAAAAAAATGTATTCAGAACTGATGAGGACCTGACTTTGATCCAATTTGAATCCTATATTCATGTTCATATCCTATCTTTAAATGCCATACTCTGAATAATTGGATTTCAGGACAAAAGATTAACCAGTTTAAAAGTGAAGAACTTGGTCTGTATAATGGCAGGCAGTGTTGGTGTTGATGATGGATGATTTTTCCAATGGTAAATATTTGTTCTGGCTCTACTGCAGTTTAGGATTTAACCTTTAGTTGGCTCCTTTGTTCCTCTTAAAGACGTGTAAACTAATAATCACCACTAAGAATCAGCTGTCCTTTATAGACCTCCTCTCAACATGATAAAGTACAAAACTTTGTTAGTGAAACGTTCTTAGGTGAGTTTTGGGACATTAGTTCTAGAACACATGTATTCTGGTCACTTCCTAAAATATGTGTTGGGCCTTGTGAAAATGTATTTAAGTGAATTAATTCATAAAGAATAAGTTATCGTAACATTTGTTTCAGCACACTTTGCCTGTGTGGTATACCACAGCCAGCTAGCTCAACAGCTGATCTGCCAGGAGAACTGCAACAATAAAGACTGTAGGGCTTTAGTTGTTGTTGTTGTTAATACGTTGTCTAACAGTAACAAGGTAAGCCAAGGTTTCTTGGGTGTGGGATCCAAAAGTATTGCTATTTAGTTGGCACTTGGAAGAGTTTTGGACATTAAGTAGAAAATAAAGTTTGATCCCATGTCAGAGGAAATGCTGAGCTGTGTTTTAATTTGGATGTTTTGGTGTTAAGGAAATGAATTTTGGGGTCCAATATACAAATTGGCTAATTATGAGACTTGCTCTCAGCTGATTGCCAGGATATATCAGGATGTCTGAAACAGATAATATAATTCATTTTGATTTGAATTTGCCATCCCAGAGGAGAAATATTACAAGTTTATTTGTTTTAGTAATAACTAAAAAGGTGATAACGTTTCAGTAAGAAATTTCATACAGCTATCTAGCAGCCAAATTTCCAGTTTAAAGTATTTAATGTTAAAAACATATTTTGTTCATTACAAAGAAGAATTAGCATAGAAGAAAAAAATACCTCCTATGATAGCATTGTTTTGAAGAAGATAGGAACAGGTTGGAGTTAGTTTCTCAACCAAGACCCTTTTGTGGTTTCCTTTGAAGTGGTAACACAGACTATCAATATCATTGCATTGAAAATGCTATTGGTGGTAAGGAAAACTGCAATAAGTTTGAAAAAAAGAAAAAGGCTAGGGGATAGTGGATTCTGCCAGGTAACCTCTCTTCCCCAGTTTCATCTTAGAGTTCTCTATAATCATATCTCATTCAGTCTCACACTTCTTTTAGTAAACATTTAGACTTTCTTTCACTTTTGGTTCTATACATTCTTTATCCTCAGCCAGTTTTAACTCTTTGTCCTTGGTTATCTAATACATGTTATATAAATGTCCTTTGAAATGTATTTAAAATAATTATTAATAGAGTTATTTTTAAATATTCTGGTATATAGTTAAAATAAAAATAAAACTTACCGTGTTGGAAACAGTGAGAAATGCTTTGATTAGGTGGTCTTAAGAGAGGAAAATAGTATTAAATATTTTTACTGTAAATAGGATAAACATATGTACTTATGGACAAGTGTTGAAAGAGAATATGAAATAAATTCTTCACTGTTAAGATGAGGTATTATACAGTAAATATATTTGAAAATAGAAACTATCCACATATATTTTCAAATATTAAAAATGAAAAAATACATTAACTAATTTAGTGTTAAAATGTGTTTCAGCCCCCTGTCTAAATTTAGAATAAAATTATGTTATGTTTTAGAGAAAAATTTTAAAAAATTATCTTTGTGGAGATCTACCTTAGGCAAACATAAGATTTTTATCTGATGGAAATTTAATAAGATACTTTTAGTTTGATATGGATATTTTAGAGACAATTATGCATTCATAATTCAAGCACATGTGATTTATATTAGAAAAACATTCTCAAAGGTTTCAGTACTACTGATATCTCTGGATATTTGGCAAATTTTTAGTAAAGGGTCTAATTAAATATTTTACTTAGTAATCTTATGTCTCTACTACCCATCTATGGAAAAAATAATAGAGTGCTAGTTTATTTACTAATTACATTTGAAGAATTACATTTAGCTAACTTCATAATGCCATATGAGGCTAAACCATTTAAAACAAGCTTTCATTAACGTTACTGTGTATCAATTTTAATGAACAACTAAATTTATATTTATTCTATTAGAAATGGTTGTGAGACCTGTTAATTCTTATAAACTATAATGTCTATGCAATAGTAATGCTTCAAGTATTATCAGACAAATGACAGAAATAAATATAACTTTGGTGTGGTCAGTCATCAAATATGTAACACTTGTTTGCAGAACTGTACATCTTCTATGCAGGATAAAAAGTAAGAACAATACAGTCCTTATCTTATCTTTAAAGAGTTTTCAATCTAATTGCGGGGGAAAACAAGCACTCAATAGAGAATAATAATTGATATTGTACTTCATAATAATATATATTTATTAATTGATTTGTATGTACATGGTCACTTGATATATAAAAAAAATCAGAACAACAAAGTAAGAAAGGAAGCATAGAATATCAGATGGGTCAATATGAATGCAGTGATCAAGATTCTTATTTGAATCTGAGCAGTCTAGCAGAAAGGAGATTTGGTAAACTCTAGGTAGTTATGATTTAAAAAGAAAAGCCTATTCATTTCTCAAGTGGCGCAATGTCTTGTCATTATTTTTCTTTTTTTTTGCATTGTTTTATTTGTTTGGCTCTAAATCCTAAAGCAAAGAAACAACTCTAAATGTGACCTTATATTTGAGACTAATATATAATCAATTATTAAATTTTATAAGATGATAATAACCCACTATCATCCAAATGTGTTCTTAGGAGGTGGGAGAGGGAATCAGTCTGTACTTGAAGAGTCAAAAATGTCTTCATGAACTTGATAGTATTTGAGCAAAACCATGAAGGATGGATTATCTCTGGGATTAACTAAAGAGCAGAGAGAAGGAAATTCTTTTCTATTTTTATTTATTCGTACTCTTTCTACTTCAAAAAAGTGGATGTAACTTGTGACAAACACACACATATAAATAGGTCGCTAAAATCATATTGAATATGAATACCCATACTATAAAGAAAGAGGCAGAAACTTAGACTATGAATATATACTGGAATTGAACATAAATGTATATCCCAATTTCCTAGAAGCAAGGTAAAAAGGATAATGGATTGAATTTCATAATTGTTATTATCAGATAAAGGAAACATATATATCTATATTTTATAAAAAATACACAAAGTTTCTTTTCACACTATAGTACAGAGAAATTTATCATGATTTGTTTTTAGTTGGAACACCAAGAAAAATATAGGAATCGTGTGTTAGTCTTTATGTCATTAGAAGATGCAGAAATATTCTCAAGCATATGATTATGTATTAACCCTCTGTAAAAGCCAAAGACATGATAATAAATGACCACAACTTCTATAGTGTCATTTCAGCAAAGAGGTAACCAAATACAATTCAAGTAAGAATTCACTTATAATAGGATAGAGCTAAAAACCAATTTAGAGCAATGACAGTTAACTGAGTCCATAGATTTTGTCTCTCAAATACCAGTTGTGTCAACTGAGTTTTAATAAGGGCTGGATGGTAATTAATTTTAGATTGAGTGCTAAAATGAACTCCTGGAGTAGAGATATTATTTGTCCTTTGGAAAAATAGAAACTTTAGGTAGATAATGATACAGTGCAAAGTAGACTGTTCATTATTTTTATTCTACTTTTTCCCTCCAAAATGGCAGGTTGCAATAAAAGCAATTATTTAGTTATACCCAAAACATAGAAAACCTGAAAGTAAGCATGTCAGTTAGTGTGAGTGTTAGTTAAAAGAAGTTAGTTTAAAAAACAAAAAAAAATGTTTTAGGTACAGTCATGTAATATCATTCATTAATTGATTAATTCAGCCATTCATTAATTCTGTATAAATTGGGCAATATTAAGTATCAGGCATACTTATTGAGCATATTGTGAAAAACAAGATGGATGTGATCTCTGCTGTCCAGTAGATTACTAGCTATTGGTGGGTATAGAAAATAAATGAATAATTACAAAAATGATGTCCTTTACATAGATAATGATTTAGTGCAAAGTTGACTTTCTTTATAATTACCTAGAGAAACAGTAAGTGCAGTGAGAAGGCAGCTAATCTATTCTACACACTCGGAAAAGGTTTCCCAGAGGAGGTGACATTCAGGTTTCCCTTTCTTATACTTTACTGAAAAAGGTCTTGTTGAGACTCCCCGGGGCTTCGAGATTGTCGATTCCATTGGTTACTTCTCTGTTCTCATCTGATTTCATCTCTCCATAGCACAGGACACAGTTAACCAGTCCCTTTCGGTCATGCTTGTTTCTTGGCATCACACCAGGGTTTCCTCCTGCCTCACGGTGTGCTCTTTCTCAGCCTCCTTTGCTAGTTCCTCCTCTCTTACCCTGATATCTAAATGTTGATGTGCCACTAAGCAGAAATTTTGGCTCCCTTTCTTCTCTCTCTACCATATCTCCCTAGGGGAATTTATGCATGGCTCTAAATGCCATCTGTAAATAAGTGACTTCCAAACTGTATCTTCAGGACTGACTCTTCCTCGGAGCATCAGACTTATGTATTTCTGCCTACCAACATCTCTAATGACTAATGAATATCTCAAGCTTAATGGCTAAAATATGTTGATTTTCTCAGGTCTGCATATTTCATTGTCTTTCACACCTAGGTTATAATAATACTTGCAACAACAGTAATGACCATCACAGGCACATTCATTGAGAACTTATATTCCAAAGCTGTTTGGGCAGTTTGTATAGGTGACATTTTTTTTGGCTCCCCATTGGGTAGTCCAAGGATTACATTATTAAATTCCCACAGTAAGCTTATGAGGTAGGGTTGTTATTTTCCTGATTTTATAAACACAGAAACAAATGAGTAGAGAGGTTAAGTAACTTATTCACAGTCATATGGTCAGTGTTAAGTGGTGGAGCCAGAATTCTAACCAGTGTTCTCTTGGCACAGTCAGTGTTCTCTTGGGCACAGCCCTGCACTGATGGCATCGGCACTGCCATTTATCTGGACGATCAAGCAAAACCTCTAAAAATTTTTTCCGATTTGTCTTTCCTTTAGGCTGAATATCCAATTCATCAGCTTCTCTTACTGAATTGTTCCAGCGTACACCCTGGGTCTATCTCCTTTCCATTTCCCCTCTGCCAAACTAAGCCAGTTCTCCTTGAACCTCTTATATTATTTATCTCTTTCACTTTTGCTCCCTACCTGTAATTCATTCTCCACACAGCAAAATCAAATTATCTTTTTAAACCATAAATTATACCAGCTCACTTTTCTGCTTATACCCTCCACTGGCTTCCTGACTGTTCATTGAGAATAAAATCCAAACTCCTTTCCTGCCCTGTCTTACAAAACCCTGCATGAATAGGTATCTGTATCTCTCAGTACCTGTACCTCTTGTACCTGTATCTTTTAGTTTGTCTCAAAATACTCTTCCTCTCTATGCAAGCCATCTTTTGTTCTCCATACACACCAAACTCATTCCCATTTTAGGGATTTCATACTTGCTCTTCCCTCGGCCCCAGATCTTTGTGGGGCCAGTTCCTTATTCTACTGATTTGGTTTAAATGTCTTCTTAGAGAGACTGTCCATGTTCATCCAATCTATAAAGAGCCACCATGTTACAGGTCATCTACCTTTTAAAATTCTCTCTATTACATTGATCATACCCAATTACTTCCTATTTATATTTGGATATTTTTGTTTGTTTTATTATTGTCTAGCTCTCTAAACCCTAAAGTAGTCCCTGGTACATGGTATTCGCTCAAAAAATATTTGTTAAATAACTTTAAAGTGGATCTGAAGAATCACTGGGTAGTGATTTGATGTGGTCATGGAGTGAAGGAGGCCAGGTTTGAGGCAGAGAAAAAGTCTGGGTGAAAGCCAGGGGAAGAGAGAGGCTTGGCGTGTTGAAAGAGATGAGCAAAGCCAGCTGGAATGCTTTGAGTAAGGAGTGAGCAGTGTCAAGTAAGGCTGAAAACAGGCAACAGGCCACACAGCATCTCATTAAAGATTTAGGAATTCTAAGAACAATGAGAAACAATGATAGGGCATTGAGCAGATAAGTGAAATGATTAGATTTGCATTTTAAAAAGTGTGTTGAGGGCTTCCCTGGTTGTGCAGTGGTTGTGAGTCCGCCTGCCGATGCAGGGCACGCAGGTTTGTGCCCCGGTCCGGGAGGATCCCACATGCTGCGGAGCGGCTGGGCCCGTGAGCCATGGCCACTGAGCCTGTGTGTCCGGAGCCTGTGCTCTGCAACGGGAGAGGCCACTGCAGTGAGGGGCCCGCGTACAACAGAAAAAAAAAAAAAAAAAAAAAAAAAAGGTGTGTTGAGTAGGCCTAGACCTTGATCAAAGTTGACATTCTGCTATGGATACAAAAAAAACATGGCTTGTGCCTCATTAGGGTGAGATGCTTGGTAAAGTAAGTGAATGAGACAGATATTTCACTCATAGAGGATCAAGGGATAAGCTGGGCACTGCCTGACTCAGGTGAGTATGGGAATCTGTCTTTTATACAAAGAGCAACACAGGGGTTTTGCTGCTTTTCCTTCCTTTTTTTGATAATGGAAAGAATCAAACCATCATTGTGGAGAGCTCTACTGAATTCCTGCTTTGAGGAGTATGAATCAATATGATCAGTATTATTCCAGAGACTGGCCAATATAAAAAACTGTAATAAATTACTGTATTATGATGTCTTCTTATTTGAGTTTCTGTGTTATTAATATGACCTCATTTAAGTTCTGGGTTGTCCTAAAACAGAGACTTTTTTTTTTCAATTCTAAGACAAAGTTGGACATCTGTGGTTTAAGATTTCATTAAGATCAGTGATTTTGAATAAGGCCTAGAACATAGAAGAAACATTTCCCTCATTTCTAGTCAAGGTGTTCTTCTGGGGCCAGAATTGAACAACAACTTTCAGGCATTCAAAAGGACTGCAACTCACCAATACATGAACAAAATTATATTTTGTTTCCTTTTCAGAGCAGAGGCCATCATCTTAACTCATTCATTCATTTATTCACTCATTAATTCCACAAACATTTAATATATGCCCATGATTGGTTCCTGGTAGTTGGGGGTCTGTGTTCACAATGTTGAAAAAAGATCAGACCCAATCCTTCCATTCTGAACCTCACAGTGAGTAAAAAGATTTCTATTAAACAAGTAAACAAAACTATTAGCACAAATTTTTATAAGTTGTATTTCCAAAAAGAATAGACTGTTAAGAAAAAGAATATTTGTGGTAAAATGTAGACTGAGAACTTTAGGAAAGGCCTCTATGTACCTTTCATGCCAGCACAGTTGTAGTTTTTAGTTTTTGTTTTTCTCCGTGCATTTACACAGTTAAATGTTAAAAGATAGATAAATATTTTGAAATAATTTTAAAAGATATAAGATAATTAGAAGCAAAAAAAGTCACTTAAACAAGCAGCTGGGGTAAAAATGCAAAAATCCAAACGAACAAGCAGACCACCCACAATCAACCAGGCAGAGTTCTCTATCAGAATTAAGTGAGCAAAATTGGTTTGTGAAATACAAATAGATAGGGAAAGAAACCCAGGGGAGGACTAGCTCTTAGCTATTGGATCTATAAATTGAGAGCACAACAGAGACAATTGAAGATGTCCTCCCTCACCTGCCTTATATCCCTGAGATGATCTATGCAAAGTAGTAAGTTAGTCCCATTACTGATTTTTTTATTATTATTATTAAATGGAGATATGGGTCTCTTCTTCATCCAGCGTCAGTTTTTTCTCTTTGTTCCAAACAAACAATGAGGGCTTGGAATTTGCTTTTAAATTTGGTTTGCTTTCAAATGATCCTTTCCTCCCTCTGGTGAGTCCTCAATATCAGACCAAGGCAGGACTCCCCCAGCTTCCCATGACCTAATGCCATAGTCCTTGATATTCCACTCACTTTCAGTACTTTGCCTTAAACACGTACTGCAATTTCATCTGCCAGGACATCTCATGAGGTCTTTCTCTTTTTCTTTCTAAAGTCTTTCCTTGAACTACTTCATAAACATTCAAATTTTGCTCCTTTTCCTTTCTCTTCCTATTTTTAATTGGCAGAGTTTAAAATTTTTTTAATTACTTATATTTGCTTCCTTCCTTCTATTTCTATTTCTGCTAACTGTTCACCTTGCGTTAACAGGCCTTCTAGCTGACCTTCCAGCCTCTAGACTCAAATGTATGTGTCATTTCATTCCACACCACAAGCAGGCAAAATACCTTAAAAATACAAGAACATATCAGTTTTGTTGTTTTGTTGTTGTTGTTTGTTCTGTTTTGTTTTGTTTTATTTTCCTCTGGTCTACATCCTTAAATGGTTTTCATCAACTCTGGAATCCATTCCAGATTTTTCCTGCCATTCCAGATCTGCTAAAGTATGTTGCTTTTCGTCTTAGCAAACTATATCTTCTATTCATTTCTGGAAAGTCCCTTCCACACAATCCAGAATGACTTCTTCACAGCCTACCTGGATCATTTCTAACCACTTACTTGCCACATTTTGCCCAGTCTCCAGGACTCAGCTATCACCCTACCTTCTGCAAAACTAACCCAGGCCAGATTGATCTATCTCTTCTTTCTGCTTCCATAACCTTCACTTTGGCATGCAGAATGCATCTATTAACTGCTTAATATAGTAGCTGCCTTGCAACCCAACTGGTTTTCCAGTTTCCTTAAGATGAGTAGAGTACTCTGCATATATAATTCAAAAGCCATTAATAGGCATGCAAATTAATTCACTGTGTCCTCTTCTCAGGATATACATGTCTTAGGATACAGAGCAGGTGGAAGTAATGGTTGCTGGTAGAGGATGTGGATAGTAAAGAGTAGTAACCATGTCCATACACAGGCCTCATGCCTAGTCCCACGTAAATGAGGTTAGATCTTGTTAATGGTAGCAATACTTTGCCCCCAGTAGCAGTGGCAAGAAAAGCCCCTGGATCCTCTGGAGAAACACCCTGTGTACTGGAACGGTAACACATAAAAGCTATAATTTATTTTAAACTGATTAGTGATTTCTGCATTTACCATGCATTTAATATTTACAGTATTCTGTTTTCTGCTTAGCACGGGGTAAGTGAAAAGATTGGTGTTCCTGAGCAATAGATAAAAACAGTGTTAAAATACCACTCTTTGAGTTGAAATATATACAATATGGCAGAAAGGATAACTATTGACTTTATATGTGTAATGGGTTATGAAATTCATAAATTTTTTGAACTCAGCTTAGGGTTGCTCTTTTGTAAAGACAAAGGGAAAAAAAAGGAAAAATTTTTTGTAATTTCTTTAACTTTGCCTTTTGATACTTTACCTATCTTGAATAGCATTACAGGTGCTCAACTATTGCCATGAACAGACAGCGGTTGGGGTGAGAGATCGTAAACTGACTGTTGATTACCCACATCCCAACCCATTTTTTTCTGATAGTGCAGTTAGGACCATAGGTTTAAATATTATTCTTTGAAAATTTTTCCATATATGAGACAAGTTATATTTCTTAACTGATTTGTATATCAATAAAGTCACCATTTAGAAATCTTTCTAAGGAGCTGAGAAATATCCCTGAGATGAGACAGATCTAAGAGAAATATTAATTTCTGTTCTGGTTTGTGCTAGCTTCTTGTATTTGAGCTTTGAAAAACAGCACCTTTTCTAGAAAAGTCAGTTCTCATAGAGAATATACAACATACTCAAATAGAAATAAGTTTTTAAAAGGATTTTTGTGTTAGTATCATCATAATTAGGAACAGTTTTTCTGATAGGAAATATGTAACTATTCTTAATGTTATTTAATTGTGCTATAATTTTTTTTTCATTTTATATGAAAATAAGCTTTAACAAATATTCATTATTCCTTTTTAACATAAATAAAAACATTGTTCCCCTACATAGTGTTTTCCCTTGAAACATATCATAATGTTATCTGTTTAAACTCATAAGAAATTTGTTTTTCAGAATGTATGTTCGACCCTTGTGTTTTAGAGCCAATATGTAATATTTACCAAAGCAGATTTTTTTTTTAGCCTACAGTTTATATTTGGGTTAATTTTCTAGAAGAACATGTTTAGAGGGACCACAGCAAGCCTATATAACTGTTCCCTAATTACAGGCAACTCTGCATTCAAATGAGTAGTATCTACATACTTCCTTAGGAATACTTCACCATAAGTTATATAATCCTGATATTTAGAAAGGTTATTAATGACATATTAAATAAACACCTATTTTTACCCTTCCATTTTCTAGAAAGTATTTGTGGCAGCTTATCAGAGTACATACAATAAAATTATAGTTATATGTAAATAATGAATCGGGTTTATAGAAAATAGAAGACATGGAAAAGGGGAAAAAACAGTCTCAAAACATTTTCAGAGTTGATGATTTGGGCTCTGAGCTGGGACTCTACCAAGTTTCATTTATGTTTAATTGTGAAACATGACAATTCTTCGAGAAATCAAAGATATTCCAGGCATTGAGTTTTTCAAAAAAAGCTCCTCATGTGTTATTTCATGTTCAAAGGACAATTGTACAAATAGAATTCTATGATGAAAATGCTTAAAAATAAACAGCCCAAACCCTGTAATTTAAGCTTAATTATACACCATATTTTGATGTGCTCTATTTACCTACAATCATCTACCCATAGGTTACCTATTCTCTACCTGTTGCTAGAGTCCAGCAAAAGGAATCTTTCAGATAAAGAGTAGGTGGGGGCAGGGGATGTTGAAAATAAAGCATGTAGAGGGATGGATTTTTAATCAATGTACACATTCTGTAAGTAAATTTTCTCATTGGATATTTGTTTTGTATGAGAAAACTACTAATTATCTTATTTTGCTGACCCATTATTATTATAGGCAAACTGAATCAGAGAGTTTGGATTAAAAAAACCAAAAGCCTCTCTTTGGCTGGCCCAGTTCATCTGCTATTCTTAAGAGGAAAGGATAATATACTTAGTTGTTGTTGTTGTTTTTTTTTAATGGTATCATATGATCAAGAACCCAAATTTGTTGCTGTCTGTTATTCTCTTAAAAAGATCAACTTGCTATATTATCTTTTTTTCTTTCTTTTTTCAGTCCTCGTTGCTCCAGTCTTTACATAGAAGTAAAAAATCTGCTCTTTTTCTGAAGTAGAATTAAAATTGGGTAACTACAATTTAATGTCATGTCAGTTAACTGTACATGATTTCTATATGACTCAGTAGATGTCAGTGGAAATTCCTGGTTGTATTAAACTGAGTAAACCCTAATTTAAAGTATCTTCACATTATTTTAAAGTTGTATATATACATGTACTTTTTCAGGTTAAAAAAATGATCTGTTAGTCTAGTTTTGAATCTTGCAAAAGTTATGGAGCTATTCTCCTAAATGTTCCTTTTGTAAAACTCCCTGTCTAGCACTTACTGCTTCTAGCCCAGCTGCCCAATAGAATTATAATGCAATTGATATATGTAATTTTAAATTTTAGAGTAGCCACATTAAAGGAAGGTACAAAGAAACAGGTAAAAATTAATTTAAAAAATTTTATTTCATTCAACTTAATATTTTATTCAACCAAAATATAATCATTTCTAGATTGAATCAACACAAAATTCTTAATGAACATTATGTATTTTTTCTGTTTTGCAATAAGGTGTATATTTTAAACTTACAGAAGGGCTCAATCCATATGCTTATTTCCAACAGATAAAGTAAAATGTAGTCCTACCAAAATAATACAGTTGAGTTTAACAGAAAACAGTATTTGATACTGCTTTGTTTTTCAAATTAAATAAAAATTTTAATTATAGTTCTGTAACACAAAGCACATTTTAAGTGCTCAATAGTTGCATGTGGATAGTGGCTACCATACTGGGCACCATTTATTCTAGACCAAGGTTCCCCAACCCCAGGTCGCAGACCAGTAGTGGTCCTCAGCCTGTTAGGAACCAGGTGGCAGAGCAGGAGGTGAGCGGCCTGCGAGTGAGGAAAGCTTCATCTGCCGCTCCCCATTGCTCGCATTACTGCCTGAACCATCCCCCTCCCCACAAAACCGGTCCCTGGTGCCAAAAATTTGGGGGACCTCTGCTCTAGACTGTTGTTTCTTAACTTTTTTGATTATACTCACCTGTTAAGATACATTTTTGAAGTAAGAACCCTCAGTTCATGGATATATTTGTAAATGATATACATATATTATGGTACTAATATATTATCTGTATTATAAAAATACATAGAAGACAGAAGTTTTAAAGATGAAATATTTTAAAACAATGGTTATTTTATCTTACTCATTTTTTTAACATCTTTATTGGAGTATAATTGCTTTACAATGGTGCATTAGTTTCTGCTTTATAACAAAGTGAATCAGCCATACATATACATATATCCCCATACCTCCTCCCTCTTGTATCTCCCTCCCTATCCCACCCCTCTAGGTGGTC
Source organism: Kogia breviceps (assembly GCF_026419965.1). NCBI lineage: Eukaryota > Metazoa > Chordata > Mammalia > Artiodactyla > Physeteridae > Kogia > Kogia breviceps. Next base: position 57,417,915 of record NC_081314.1, read on the forward strand.
ACAAAGCACCGAGCTGATCTCCCTGTGCAATGTGGCTGCTTCCCACTAGCTATCTATTTTACATTTGGTAGTGCATATATGTCCATGCCACTCTCTCACTTCATCCCAGCTTATCCTCACCTCACACCAGTCAGAATGGCCATCAGAAAATCTACAAACAATAAATGCTGGAGAGGGTGTGGAGAGAAGGGAACCCTCTTGCACCTTTGGTGGGAATCTAAATGGCTACAGCCTCTATGGAGAACAGTATGGAGGTTCCTTAAAAAACTAAAAATAGAACTATCTTACTCATTTTTAAGCACATTTAAAGCCATGTGCTTAAAAAGCATTGCTATGTTTAAGATATTAGTTTCATGTTTTGTCATCCAGATATTCAGAAGACTGTTTCTAAGATCAGTCTAATGTTTAGTTTTAATGGCAGTTAGGGTTGAAAAAGATGATTCACAAAGACACCAAAGTACATTTAAGGAGCAGTTCATTACTAATCATAGTATATTTAAATCCATATAATGTCTTGATAATTCTGAAGGCTGAATTCTTGTTAGATAGGATTAGACTGTCATGGTTTCTGCCTTGGAATGTAGTTGGCTACAAGCTCACTCTTAACAGAAAAATAAAAGTGTCATTTTGTGTCTTATTGTTACTTGTAACAACTTCAATCTGTGGATTTATTGCAGGAATCCTTTGAAGCCACTTGCTCCCTGTGAGTGCTAGTTTTGTTAAAATTAGATAACATAAACAATAAATCTACCTAACTGGGCTCATGTAATGTACAGTATGCCTTAGAACAACGAAATTAACAAGGACATAAAAGGCTGCTAGGCAATGTCCTCCCTGCCCTCAGGAGTCATCATGCACTGTGTATGACATGTGTATGTGACATTTGCACATAAATGGTGTGTTTCATTTACATACCCAAGGAAGGCTTCAGTGTCATTTTGTATATTAGAAAAGTTAGATTTCTTTTTTCTTTATGGTAGGTAAATATAAATATATGTTTTGCTATTTTCTTCTTCCACTCCTTTGAATCACATCGTGACTCCCTTGGGCAAGCACTTACCATTATGAAGACTACTGATCTAAGTTTAAATGTTCCTCATCATAAGGAGTATGATTCAGTGACATTATGTACAGATATTATGGTTTGAGGATTTTTCTCTTATTGATCATTGGTAGTAGTTTCAATATATCTAATATAAGTAGCTAGAAATATCTTTCATTGTCTAACATTGAACACCATGATATTCTTAAAGCAGATTAGAAATTTTATATGGGCTCTTTCAGCTTTGTGAGTATATAAAAACTCCATCCAACAATCTCACAGCCTAAAGAAGGAAAAATCCACTTAATCTTCCTCAAACTGTTCCCAAGAGAAGAGCACAGAAAACTGTGCCAGCCAATGAACAAATGCAAGAGTGGAGGTATTAAGATCTCTATTTAAAAAATATTTCTCATTTCATTCACTTCATAAGAATTCAAATTAGGCTTTATTGCATTTCAGATTATGATACTCTGCTAAAAGGGATTGAGAAAGCTTTTTAGCAAAAAAAAACTTTTTTAAAGGATGTTTTAAAATGTTGGAAGTATGATTTTCATTTATTTTTCACTTATTTGCAAATGCCATTATGATAATGAGCACTTACAAAGATCCTTTTTCATATTTCATGGTGTAAAAAAACATAAGCATATGTCATTTTTCAAAACTTTCAACTTGATTGTGCTTTGTATATCCTTTGCTTGGCTTGCTATATTTGTAGTGGCTAATATCAGTAAAATGTATTCTATTATTTAATATTTTCCTTTCTTTCCTATTTCCCCCAAATATAAGGCCTTTTATTAGTCAAAAAATAATTGGTGTTTACACCCTGCTCTCCAAACTCAAGAACTTTCCGGACAAATTTGTTGGATGCTCATCTCTATGTAACATGATCTTACCTACAGGGTGCTTGATATGCTCTTTTCCACTAATGAGAAGTAGATCTAAGAAGATTAGATCAAAGGAATGATAAAATTGAAATCACCATATGCTTCTTTTCTATTATTCAAATTATCAAATTATTTGATTGGTCCTATTATTTCAGATTCTAAAATACTTGAGGTTTCCCAGGTGAAATATTACTCATCTTCTACTCTAAGATATTTTCTCTCAGATAGCTAAGAAGGAGCTTAATCCTAAATTGTGATTTTGGTTCATGTTGTAGAGCAGATTACAGTTCATTTTTAGTCAAGGCTCTGATGGAAATAGGCAAGGTTAAGCCACCTCAGTGAAAATGGACACTCATTTCCTACTTTACTAATGTAGTTGCACCCATGAGACATACTTATTCAAGAAGCTGACAAATTTATGCAATTTAATTCCAGAGTGTTTTTTATAACAAAGAGTGCATTGACTATTGACTGTGTGTGTGTGTGTGTGTGTGTGTGTGTGTGTGTGTGTGTGTGTGTGTTTAAATAGGAGGATGTTTCTCTGTTAGTCAGAATATGCTAAGTTTTGCTGCAGCAATAAAAACAAAATATCCGTGGCTTAATATGACAAACTGTTTTTTTCTCGCTCACTCAAATTCTTTTGGAGATACAGGCAACTCTCTTGATCATCTGTCCTCTGTGTGACATTTCTATAACTCAAACTGTCTTGATTATGACCTGTGTCTCTGCCATCGCAATACATGGCCTCCTTGTTTCCTGAGGCAGAGGAAGATCACAGAATTTCACATAGGCTTTCATTGCCTCAGTTCAAAGTAACTGATGGCGTTGGCCACAAGTGATATGCCTCCAACTAACTGCAAGAGGGCCTGTACACATAGGGAAGCAATAGAACGTGTTATTACTATTTCAGCCATGATGCTTTAGTCATTTAAGGCAACACTTAAACATTGTGTGTCTGATTTCTCAGAGATTCATTCTAAGGTTCTGTCTGAATACTTTACCTTAAAAAGCCAGTTTGCAGTGTTTTGAAAATAAGGGCTTCTGGTGAAGATATTGATAATGATTCATTCATTTGAAAAACAATAATTAAATGGTTAATTTATCCTAAGCTAGATATTGGGGATACAAAGAGGAGTGAAACATAATCTTTCTGCTCTTTAAGAAGCTTACTGATTTGTGAAAAAGATACTTAAACTTATACATTATGAGTTCTCTCACTTATTCAACAAGTATTTATTTATCACCAGTTAGGTGCCAAGTCCTTATGATAGGGATCAGGACGAAGTTTCTGGTTCATAGTGATTATATTCTACATGAGGGTAAGGAGAGTATATAGGAAATCTAAAATAAAACAAAAAAGTTATATCAGAGAGTAGTAAGTACTGCAAGGAAAAGTAAAACATTATGATGCTCAGAGATGAAGCTAAAAAATCTACTTTAGATTAGGTGATCAGAAAAGACTGCCTAAGGTTGGGGCCCTGACTGCTGAGACCTGAGGGGCCATCCATTCCAAGATGGAGGGACACAGCATTATGGGGAAAGACCAGGAAGGACCAACTTCCTTAAATTGTGATTAGTTAGACTAGAGAAAACAGACCAGTGGCGCTAGAGCACAACATATCAGGAGTAGTGTGATAGGGATTGAATTTGGAGAGGGAGGCAAAATGTAGATTACATAGGGTCTGTATAATGAGATGAGCATTCTAGTGAAGCAATGTAAATAAGCTTATGCTATTTAGGGGCACCAAATTGGACCTATTATCTTACAGCAGGGCAGAGATCAATGAGAAAAACTGCTTGGGGAGAAAGAGTTCCTGAGCTGGATTTTAAAGAATGAATATGAATCAGCTGGCCCAGAACAGTTGAGGGTCAGCACATGCAGGGAATGTTAAGTTGTACATTATTATTAGAGCTGAAAATGAGAGGAAGAGAATTGTAAATATATATCTGACTGTGCCGAGAATTTGGAGGCATGGACAGCAAAGGCACAGCACCTTAAGCCATTTTATTTTTGTGGGCCCCACAAAAATATCAGACAAAATTGTACCATTTCTCACATTAACATTTTGCTTATCTAAAGAAAACAAAATTAAAGGATGTTTTATAGTTTTCATAATCATGAGTTTGCTAAAATCATTCCTATGATTGAAGCTTCTTCATTTTATATATATATATATATATATATATATATATATATATTATAATGGCATGATTTGTGTTGCTGTCATGTTATGTAGACACTTATTTAAATACATTAATTTTGACATTGCAGATTTCTTTCTGTAGTGTGAATTCTGTCATGTTTTTCAGGACTTAAACTATTTTAAAGGCCCTTCAGAAGCTTAGGAGATTTAAATAACTAGGCTGAGGGTATATGTCCAGAAATAGGCATCTCTTTCTATGTGATAAAGACAGGTGGTTCCAGGTAGTAAGAGTCCTTCAACATTCATCCAACTAATATTCACAGACTACTCTACCATGCTAGATGTTGTTTTAGGTACTGGGGACACAACAGCAAGCAAGAGAAAAAATTCTCTTCCTTGTGCCTTATATTCAAGTGAGAAGAGAAAAGCAATAAACAAAATGAATAAGTAAAATACAGGAGTATGTTATGATAGTGATAGGTGCTGAAGAGAAAAACACATCATAGAAGGTAGATGGGAAATTTGAAAAAGGAGTAGTGAATTTTAATAGGGTGGCCAGAGAAGGCTTTGAATAAAGACCTGACTGAGAGTCTGTACCAATAGATATCTGGAGAAGAGGGTTTTAAGCAGAGGGAAAAGCAAAAAGCAAAGGAACTGAGCTGAGAGAGGGACTATGTGTATTCAAAAAACAGCAACTCAGCCTACAGATAAGTCAGATAGGCCCTGGGGACTCTGCAGATGATGCAGAATTGCCTTTGGAGGGAATGTGGCTTCTTTTTTTTTCTTTCCCTGAGTAATATGGAAAGGCTTTCAATGGTTTTGAGCAGTAATACCATGACCTGAATTACTTTTTAACTGTGATCTTTTGGCTTCTGTGCTGAGAATAGGTTGGAGGCGAGCAAGAGTGTATGAAGGGCGATTAGGTAGGAGGCTACCATGATTATCTAGGCAAAATATGATGGTAGCTCAGACCAAAGTGGTAAGTGTAGAGGTGGTTAGAAGTGGCTGGATTCTGAGTGTTTTGAAGATAGAGCTGATAGGATTTGAAGGATGGACTTAAAAAGTCAAGAATAGTTCTAAAGTTTTTGTCCTTAGCCACAGCAAGAGGGAGCTTCCATATCCTGAGAAGATGGTGGGAGGAACAACTTTGCAGTGGTGCGGCAGGAGCTCAGGTCTGGATATCAAATTGGAAATGCCTATTAGGTATCAAAGTGGAGGTTTCTACTTGGTAATTGGATATGCAAGTCTGGAGTTTAGGGGAGAGGTCCAGGGAGAAAGAAAAACTGGGAAAATTAGTGGTTTTACATAATCCAAATAATCATGACTTTCAGGGTTTGTATTCTTTTGTAGGGTTTACCTGATTTGTTTTCTCAAATCTGTTTCATTCAGATTTTTATGTTTTTCTTCTGCCCTCTTATATTCTAACAGTTAACATGCAGCCCATCTTCTTTAATACTTGGCCTTGAGCATAGTCATATATCTAACAGTTTTAAAAATCATCTGTGATGTTTTCTTCTTATGTACAGCAAATAGGTAATTGATCCCAAGATGCCCTGCTGATTGGCCATAATTTTATTTTCAAGATGAGTTTTAGCAGGTTATAGAATAACTGGAGTTGGGGTATGTACATATATGTATTATATATGTGAATGTATATATATATATAATATATATATATGTATGTATATGAATATATATATTCAATCAGTTTATCAATATGTTTCCATGTGTTTAAGCAGTGTTTTTATTTTTACTTGGACTTATCTGAGCATGTTAAAGAGATACCTATTTAATATAGTAAGCTATGCATACAGCCCAACCTGTCTCATCAAGATTTATAATTCTCTAATTTCATAGGTCAGTTAATAGGATCCCCATTCAGCTCCCAGGCTGTCATAACTTATGACATTCAAGTGTATGTTTCCGTATGGTTTTAGCCAAGGGAATTCATGTAGCCAGTGAAGCAGAGAGAGGAAAGAAGATTGCCATACTTGAATCTGTACCATCAAAATGACAAAATGGGTCTATAATAAACAGTAAGTTAGTGCTTGATATACCTACAGCATCATCTGTAATGCACAACAGGCAAGTTATTTATGAAATGAGCCTCTTGAAAATATATAGCTCTTATAATATGAATCTCATTTCTATGTTCCTTCTAAAAAAATAGTGTGGCATTATCCATCTATTTGGAACACATGGTTGCTTTATTATTTTTTTTAAAGTATGATGACACCATAGAGCTAGGAAATATTGAAGAAATTCAATCATGTAACAAATGGAACCCAACTATTTTTAAAAATATGTTGTGATATTTAGCTTTTTTAAAATTTAGGAAAAAATAAAATACAATTTTCTAGAACACAAAGTAGGCTGTGCTAGTGTTAGGCATGTATTATTTACAAAAGTGGGAGAGGGCTTCCCTGGTGGCGCAGTGGTTGAGAATCCACCTGCCGATGCAGGTGACACGGGTTCGTGCCCCGGTCTGGGAAGATCCCACATGCCGCGGAGCGGCTGGGCCCGTGAGCCATGGCCGCTGAGCCTGCTCGTCCGGAGCCTATGCTCCGCAATGGGAGAGGCCACAACAGTGAGAGGCCCGCCTAGCACCAAAAAAAAAAAAAAAAGTGGGAGAGCTTCTCAATAAAAGATCTGTTTAGTTTGCAACTGATAGTCAATAAAATTTTCTTTCTGGAGTGATCATTTAAATTTGCAACAGTAAAACTTAGGCCCAAATGTTTTTGTTGGGAACACATTTCATTGTCAATAATCTAAGTCAGCGGTTTATTCATTTTAATAGAGATGTAGTATATATTGAACAATATACATGTTATTATTATATGCAATTAATATAGATAATAATATAGTCAATATTGCATGTACACACACATTCTTTTATCTATGTCTTCTCTATCTCCAAGATGATTTAAAATAGCATTTGGCTACCACAGATACATAAAAAATTTTTAATATTGAATTACAGTCATGAGTCACAATCCAAGAATACTAGATGTTTCCTTCCAGGAAGAAAAAAAGAAGTGGTCATCTGTCTTTCTCACCTTGAAAATGAGAAACTTAGAATTGGAGAATGAATATAGCTCCATAGACTAAAGGAAGTTAGAAAAATAATAGATTTACATATCACTTTGACATTTATGAATTGTTTTCACAGTTCTTTTCTCATTTGATCCTCATAAGATCTCTGTAAAGTTGACAAGGCACATATTAATAATTCCAGTTTGTATGTGGGACGTGTGAGGCTCAGTGATGTTAGTAAGGATGGCACTACCAATAGGTTTGCATGCCAGAGCTGGAACTTGCAACCAGGCATCCTCACTCAGGATAAAACGTAAATTCAAAATGGTTAAGATAAATCTGTAATATAAATCTACACCACCATGCCTATAGGGGATATTAAAGACACTAGAATGTTTTGAAGTACAGTCCTAACTTTATAATGCCTAATATATTGTCTCAACCATTATGACAATTCTATAATGACTTAAGAGTCCTATAATGTTATTGTAAGTAAGACATATATTGGAATTTTGAAGTGTTAGTCATACTATGAAGTTAACTATTCTTCGAGATTACCACCACATTACTACAAATGCTGTTTCTACTATTACTACAACTAATACTATAGTAGTAATAATCATAATACCAGTAAAAACAATATTAATGATAGTTTATTCATTTATAGACCTTACTGTGTATACAAGTTGGAGGATTTTATAAATTTATTTTTAAAAGAAAAAAGTATAAAGTCCTGACAACATATTCTCACTGATGGAACAATATAAACTTGGGAAAATAATTGTGGTTTCATGGAGTTTTCTTTAGCAGCTTCTTCCAGGCAATTTAAATTTAACTGACTTTGTTAATTTCATATTTTAATGTGGTATTATATTCATGAAAGAACTTTCTAGACTTTTGAGACTCTATTACTGGAAAAGAAAAGTTTTCAGACCCCTATTACTATGCCTGTATCATAATTTTTCTATTCAGACAGTGTGGTACAATCCATTAGTGGCATCAAAAGTTAGAACAATATAGCATTTTCTATAACTTCAAATTAAAATGAGCATTTCTGGTTGGGATTTTTTTCTAAGATTGTCAACAAAATGATAATGCTCACATGGGGAAGGGGATCTTGAAAATATAATTACTTGCTAAATTGATCTCAAGGCCCCTATATTGATCTACTAGGTAACATGGTAGTCATTTTTGAAAATCACTGTAATATGTGTTACGAAAATCATCTAAAATATACTTACATAATAGATGTTAATATCTCCTTTGGAACTTTTGCGTCCCTTTTACACGTTAACACAATGGACTTAAATAATTTTAAAATTGTATGTTGAGGAAACAGTTTTGTTCATTTTCCCCAAACTATGCATGAAAATGATAAGAAATAGGAAATTAAGCATACTCCATTTTCATTCTTAATTCCCCCCCTTGCCTTCAAGACAAACCTGAGGGTTTTTTTAAAGTTCTTAATGCATATAAAATTAAATAAAACCATACATATACTTTAGGGTAACATTTCTATTAACATTTAAATGTGTTTATCTATATTTAAATGTACTCATCATAGAAACTATAGAATAAAGGAAAATCTGCTTTAGGACAGTAAACATAGACAAGTCTCCCTTCTTTATGAGACAACCTGAATTTTAAACGAATGTCTGTTGTAAACGTATCTGAAGACTCTGAAAAGCCTTTTGTTCCATAATGATATTCATTAATGTACAATATGTTGAGCAAAAGGAATCGCTGTCATCTGAGGTAGACACTGGGTATCTGAGTCTTAGCATGGAAGTGCAAACTCAGTGACACACTGAACATTCAAATTCAAATGCACTGTATGTTCTCATTTGTATCCGTATATTAAAGTGCTAATTAACTCTTTCTACTGAAGAGTATTTAGTATATTTAGTAGTATACATTTAAGTTATTTTTCTTTTTAACTGTGGTAAATCAAAAATAAGTAAATAAATAAAACAATAACTAGCCAAAATGTATATGTGTGGCTATTAGGTTCTGTGCAGAGGAGGTCAGTGGGAAGGGGTGGAGACTATGCAACTCTAGACAATGGGTAATCCTGAAATTTTTATATAATTTCAAGTCATTAAATAATCAACTTGTATTTTTGAAGGAGCTTTATTGAGGTGTAATTGATATGCTAAAAACTGGGCATATTTAATGTAGAGAATTCATTGAGTTTGGACGTACACATGTACCCACAAAGCCATCACCACAACCAAGGTATCAGTCAAGATATCAAGCCATCACCTCCAAAAGTTTCCTTGTCTCTCTTTATTGTTGTTGTTTGTGGTAAGAACTCTTAATATAAGACTATCCTCTTAAAAAATTTTTAATTGCATAATATACTATTATTCACTATAGACACTACACTGTACCACAGATATCTAAAACTAATTCTTCTTGAATAAGTGAAACCTTATACCAATTGAAACAACTCCCCATCCTCCTCTTCCCCCAGTCCCTGGTGATACCATTGTGTTCTCTGTTTCTGAGTTTGTCTCTTTTAGGTATTTCATATAAGTGGAATCATATAGTAGTTGTTCTTCTGTGATTGATTTATTTCACTTGACATAAAGTCCTCCAGGTTCATCTGTATTGTCATAAATGATAGGATTTATTTTCTTTTTTAAGGCTGAATAATATTCCATTAAATGTATATACCACACTTTCTTTATCCATTTACCTGTTGATGGACATTTAGGTGGCTTCCATAACTTGGCTCTTGTGAATAGTGCTTCACTGAAAACTTGTGTTTTTGAAACTTTACAAATGGCACACTTACAGTTGAAAAAAATAACTAATCTTACTTTGATTGGACAGAATAGGAAATAGTGCTGTGCAGGTAAGTGACAGGAAGTAATGGAAGAACTGAGTCTAGAACCAGATTTTTTGATTCCCAAGTCAAGAACAAGTCAAGGCTTGTTCTTTTACATTGTGCCTGATTAACCTGAGAATTTTGTTTAGTGTGAAATTGCATACCACCTGGTCAACTTGCTATTTTGACAAGGAAAAATTGAAAGACATATCTTGGTAACCGGCTATATAAGAACGTTTTATTTGTATCTGTTTTAACATCAGATTTGGCCAAATTTATAGCCTTGTAAAATAAGTGTGACCCCCTAATTTTGGATAATTTACATTTATCATATTTTGGATACTTCAAGTGTATCAGATTTTGTTCAACCAACTGCAAATTTATGACATATTTTATTTTGAAAGTTAACTTTTAGCCTTTACATTATGGTTTGTTCAGTTACTAATTAAGGTTATCACATTTATCAAGTGAAAATTTTCTTAGTAATTTTGTATACCTTGAGAAGTTAAGTTCTTCTTTAGTACGATAAATAACTTTTGCCAACCCTAGTCTTAAAGTCATTCCACTAGAATGTATGTTTAATATGAACTGGGGATTTGTCTGCCTGATTCAATGCTGGATTCCCAGCCCTAAATCCCTGCCTGTCACAAAGAGCCTTTCAAGAAATATTTGTTGAATGAATGAATGATTCATTGCTGCTTTTCTATGGAACTTGTTTAAAAAAAAAGTAGATAATGATGTTGGTAGAGTTTCAGAATATTTCCAAGAACTTCTGAATTGCTTAGAGAGAGAATAAAAAATTGGGACTTACGATTGCTGAGGCAATGGATTCTATACTCATAGAGTGAAATTGTCTCTATGTTTGGAATCCTGAGAGTGCGAATAAAAATATGATGTGCAAGCAGTCGAGGTTGACTGATGCTTCACATGAAAAGTCTTACTGACATTGAGCTATAGTTTTCTTCTGCATATATTCATCCAGTTCAAGATGTTAGAGTGTATGAAGTATTTTTATTCAGGAAATAGGTTTTCTTGGTTTAATTTTATATTATCAAGAATGAAAGTTTAAAGAGAAAATTAGACCCCCACACTACTGTTTCTTTAACTCCTTGAATTAGATGACTACTTTTTCTTTAGAGATTAGGATACAAGCCAGTAATTTATTTCACCTTTGGTTAATGTGAGTAAAAGAAAAAATCGATCAACCTTTTCTTAAATCATTGAACTTAAATCATGTAACACGATAGCTATTGCCCTGTCATTTTATTATTTTTTTTTAGTTTCAAGTGAAACTTGAATTTAGAGTGTTTACCTGTTATATAAAATGTCGTATTTTTAAACAGTGAGTTTTTACCCAGTGTTGAGCTAGGTCAAGTCATCAGCATGATGAGACCCTGAAGACCCTCTGAGGGGCTCTAAAAACTAATGTGTGCTTTTTTTTTATGGTGATAAGATGATTTAACATGAGATCTACCCTCTTAACAAATGTTTTAGGCTATGTGGATAATGCTTAAATCATCCAAACAATTGTGACAGAGAGGAAATGTGTTATTACAGATGTACCTAATAGGCATGTTATTGTTGTTCCTTCTTAACTGATAAAGCAAATGAGGCACAGAAAAATATAACTTGAAATATTTACACTGCTAGTAAGTGGTTTCTGTGGACACTGGAACCCAGACACAACCTGAGGCAGAGATTCCAGCCTAACTACTATGCTGTTTTACAAATGAAAACCTGGGTAAGAGTATATTTTATACTTAATTTGACAGACAGATTAAGATTGGAAATTTAGTGATGGTTTTTGAGTTAAAAAGATATGCCTGGACTGTGATTAAGAAAATATTAGAAATAATAAGTATGTATATAATGGTGGAAGACTATAAAGAGGATATCACATACCTACACAGCAAGGAGGGTTGCACTATAAATGTGAGCATGGAAAGAAAGGGGATTTGTTGTTGTTGTTGTTTGTGAGAAACATTGTAGGACACCTCATGAATGGATGCCGGAAGGAAGAGTAAAAGGTAAAACTATGTTTTTGATATTCCCTACCCAGTTTTTAATACTCTCACAACCTGACTTCAACTTACCTGTACAACTTCATTTCTTCCAGCATCTCTGTGAATATTATAGCTGTCACCCCACTCTAAGAATTACAACACACAGATGATTTTGCACTGTGAGCATAGAAGCTACTAGCTTTATAGTAATTATTCCTACTATTTTTCTCAATGTCTAAGCAAGTCTAAAGTTTTTGGAAAAATTTAAACACTCTACAAAATTAACTATCTTTATATCTGTTCCACATCTATATATCCCAAATCAAATACCAGTCAAATGTAGTAAAATTGTTTGTTGTGTTATTGTAAATGGATCATTATTTCCAGTGTATACGTTTTCCCAAATATAGATCATCTGGTATGACTTCATCCCACCCCTCTTAAATGAGAGTATATTTATCCGTTAAGGCAGCTTTAGAAAAATTTTGAATCTAGCACCTGAAGTAGATGAAATTGGAGAATTGTTTTGGCATTCACAAACTACATGGGATAAGAGAAAATTGTTCAGGGGATGGAAGATGAGATCAGTCTTTTACATGTTTGCTGATTTAAATTTGTAGTGAGGTAGCAAGGTGGACATGCCCAGTGAGCCATAGCAAACACTGATCTGTAGGTCTGGAGGGACCTGTTGTTGGAGATGGACATTTGGATGGTGTCCATAGAGGGCATAGGTGAAGTCTTGGGTGCAAATGAAATGACTAAAGGAGAAATATTGGATAGCAAAATGTGTTGAAGGTAGAAACCTTGGGTAATTTCTACATAGAAGAAATCACAACGAAGAAGATGGATCAGCATAAGTAAGAAAAAACACAGAAGTGAAAGGAGATCCAAAGGATGAAAAGGAATGGTTAGTTCTCCAAGAAGGCAATGGAGAAATGCTGGTGACTTTGGTGGTCACGCGTGACATTGGGGAACATTGTTTTTATAGAATGATAGGGCCAGAGTTCAAATGGCAAATGGTTAAGGAACCTATATTTAGCTGGGGTTGGGTGTGGGGGGAGGTAGCCCTTTTAGATTGCTCTATCAAGACCTCTGATAATGAAGGAAAGTAAGACAGAGGGGGTGTTATGAGGGGAAAGTAGAGTGGAGGGAAGTGCTGTATTTATTTTGTTTTCATATATTGATGGAGTGTGTGGGTTTGGTTGCATGTGGGTAGGTATGTTTGGAGGGGTGGTCCTAAGGAAAATTAAATATGAAAACATTTCTAAGGAAAAATTAAATATGAAAACAAAAACTGTGGAGAATAATACTTTGTTAAGGGGATGCAAATTTGATGCAACAAGTTCTTGAAACATGAGGGAGGGGCTGAGGTATTACCTTTTCTGTAAATTTAACAGCAGAGTAAGAAAAGTTTTCAATTTGTTTCATCTGCTTTTACATTTAAATTTCTTGAGTTAGGCTGTAGATATTGGAAGGAAGGAACAGTGAATAATAATGTTTTCCATTGTTTCATTATAGACATTAACAGAGTAAGCATAGTTCTAAACTTATTTGGCATGATTATTCAACATTTGCACTCATTTGACAACTTTTATTGAGTGTCTAGTTTGGTTTACACACTATACCGGAAAAAACAAAAACAAAAACACAGAGTTGCTGCCAAGTTCAAGGAGTTCACAGTTTAGTAGTTTAAAATGACCAACCGTTATAAAGCAAAGAAGATTATAACATAAGAATAGATACATTATCTTATGATCTGTGGAAATTCTTTGAACTGGCAAAATACCATGCATTTAAGATCGTATCTCTAAGGAGGAAAAGGGTTTGGGGGAAAAAGCCACTGGATTATGTGAAAAGGAGTTTCTCAGTGATCTTAAAAGTTAGTGATTTCCATAAAGGTACCTCACTCTTCATTTTGTTAATTCCATACTCCCACCATGCTGCTGATGTTAGTTGAACAAATTCTAATATATTAACAGACATATCATTATTTATGGTAGAACAAATATAATTTTGAGATAGTCGTGTAAAATGAGTCTGTGCCTTAATGGGCAAACCCTGCAATTTTATTACAGTATCAATACATAATAGGGCATGCTTTATTGGACCTTCAGTATATGGCTGGTGTGCTGTGAGTTGTAAGGCCAAATCCTATCCACTTTTTACTATAGAACATCTAGGCTAAAGATCTTCTATAAACAAAAGCAAAGAAACAAAATAAAACAATACACACACACACATAGACACACACACAGACACACACACCCTGGAATTATAATGAGAAATTTATATTGTTAAAAAAAATACTATTTTCAAATATTTCTTTAGGATTCAGTAATATTCATGATAGATAGATAGATAGGGATATAGGAATTAATCCAGGAGCAACTTAATAGGGAAAAAAGAATGTTAAAAATGAAAGGGATTTAAATAGTATCTGGTCCAACTCTTTCTTTATAGGTTAAAAATTGAGGTGAGGTATTAGAAGAAAAAATAGGGCTGAATCTAGTTCTCTTTACTCTCATTTTAAATTTTAATTTAAAATGTTTTGATATCATAGTATTCAACTCTTTTTCCTATAACCATTTGTTTAGTCATCTATTTATCACTCACCACTAGGATGGTAATTTTCTTGATAGGCAAGAGCTATGCTTTGCTAGTTTGTGTCCCAGGTACAAGTACAGCTCCTAGAACATAATAGATATTTGAAAATATTAGTTTGAAAATATTAGTAGGAATGAATGAATGAGCCATCTTATCTAAGATGCATATTTATAAATCCTCCACTCAGGACTCCATCCAGTGTTACTGAATGAAGCCTCATTGAACAGAAAAACCTGCCTGCACTCTTGTTATATCCTCTGGCTTACTAGGGTACACTCTCAGCAGATAACAGGAGACTCAGGGCTCAGTGCTTTCATATAAGGTAAACTGGCCCTGGTATTTCAGGGACATTTCTAAGCAATTTAGAATGGAAGTTAGAAACAGATCTGGAGATTACCTGGAGTGTCTGGGATGAGAGAAGATAGGGGGAGGATAGGATGGACCCAAGCTGGGGAAATCCTCATTCAGATCCCATCAAAATTGCAAGTTTCTTAATTCTCTGGATGCTACAACCATGACTCTGACCTGGAAAGATGGGGAATCTGATTTCACTGTGTGCCATCCCCTCCCATTTCCACAAATGAATTGAACCAGAGAGAATCCTGCTGGGGAGAGAATGATGATATTTTACTGAGGAGGAAATTAAGATGGGAAGATTAACTCATTTGCTCAAGGGTAACATGAATTATGTGTGCTCACAGTATTGCACCTAACTGATACTCCCCTTCCACGTCTTAGTATCACTGAACTCAAACCGATATCACTCACCTTAAGGATGGTAATTTTCTTGAGGGGCATGAGCTATGCCATCTGTGAGTCTGAGTTACTAAATTAAATGGAAGCTTTTCTTTTAATAACCATGTGAATGGTGGACAGACATTGCTCTTATGTCTAAATGAATCAAGAACCACTCTAATAAATATCTCCCTGAAGCATTAATAGTCTAAAAAAATTTTAGAACCTTCCTTTGTAGTTAACATTTTTTTTCTTTCCTACTGCTCCATGAGTGCGCAAGAAAGGAAAATGTTAAACTGCCCCTGATGCTTAAAAATATTCCAAAGTAGTTGTCTTAAAAAGTATATTAAAGGTGACTCTCTTACATGTTTTCCTTTATCTGATTAAATGTTTAAAGAACAACTGTTTGAAATGATGAACTTGCAAAAGACAGTTAAATATGTTCTTGTTTAAAAAAAAACACACTGCAATGAGAAGGTTGTTTAAAAGGTATCTTGGGATTGCATTCTGAGATGACAACTGATGAATAGCTTTGTTTTGCTCTTCTTTTGCCAGAAAGATTTTTATACATTACTTAGATCTCTCAATGCATTTTTCTCACATCTCAAAGATGGTAGGGTTTTTATATTACTTACAAAATGCAAATCAAACACAAAGGGAAAACAGACATTTTGATCAAGTCCTCAATTCTTCAAATAAATGTTTCTAACGATGACTGTTACCAGCTATATTAGAAATGTTAGCTTTAAAGACAGTGGTTTATTCTGAAGAGAAGTTTTTTAAAAGCTATATTATTGTATTACTTTAGGCACTCCTAAAAAGTATATTCATTAAAATTATTTTATAAGTATATATAGAGAAAGATAAAACTTCTTTATATTATGAAATTCATTCACTTTTGCCTTTTACTACCTGTATTTCTCTAAAATACAGCCGTGGCTGCATGGGAACATTTTTATAAATAATAATAAAGTGAACCATACTAATTATTCCCCTTAAGAATAATTATGTTTATTCAACCAACAATATAATGGGAGAAAAGCTTACATTCACTGCTATATACTTGTATAAGTCAAGAAACATTTATTGAAGATTTGAAACAGGTTAGGTGAATATAGTGTCAAAGAGATGAATAAAAGTTATTCAGTAAACAAAAACTTTCTGTTCTCAAGAAGCTTACAGTCTAATGAAAGGAGTAAGTAACAAACAAGTATATTAAATTTCCCTGTACTGAACATTTACTCTATGCCAGCGATCTTGTTAATGGCAGGGCATGATTTTTCAAGCCGTATTACCTGGACTCAGGTATAAATTCTCCAATTACTAGCTGTGAGACCTTGAGCATGTTACTTAACCCCTTTTTCCTTTTCTGTAAAATAGTGGTAATTGTAAGACCTAATGTTGTTATGATAGTTTAATAAACTGATAAGGGTAAAAATCCTGGAAGAGTGCTTGGCACCCAGTAAGCATGAAATCAATATTAGCTTTTAGTAACTTGAATCCTCGTTCCGCATTTATGAGGTAGGTGTTGTAATCTCTGACAGACAGAGAACCTTAGAGACATCAAGTCTTTCCCAAAGTTGTACCCTAGAGAGGACAGAGCCATGAGTTAGTCCCACGTCAGCTCACCAGACTCCCAATTCCACTGGTCTTCACACTGGTTTTCAAATTAATTTTAATGATTAGAAACCTTCAAGTCATGTATCTCACAAGGTACTAACAGTATAAAGCTATATATTTTATTTCTATTGCAAATGTCATCTTTGTGAATGCTAAAATATCTTACTCTTTCATTGCTTTTAAAATTAAAATATATAAATGTATACATTTCTACATATATTTGTATGTATACATGTAAGTATATATTTTATATAGATATATATATAAAATGCCACTTTCCCCTGAACTGCTAAGAAAAGGGAGATGTGAAATAAGCAATAGCCCTTCTAGAATATTGGCCTGCATTTATTGAAGTATACACAGTCACCTTCCAATTTGGAATACTTTGTTGATTTTCTCAGCTAATTTTTCTTCTATTTTTAATAGATATTTCATTTAATTTTTATGTGAATTGTTTTACCTCCTATTGGGTTTTAATGAGATGTGAAGTATTTTTATTTTCCAGCTGTTATAGAATTAAATAGTATCTATTGACATTAAAAATAAAGTATAATTGGGCTTCCCTGGTGGCTCAGTGGTTGAGAGTCCGCCTGCCGATGCAGGGGACACGGGTTCGTGCCCCGGTCTGGGAGGATCCCACATGCCGCGGAGCGGCTGGGCCTGTGAGCCATGGCCGCTGAGCCTGCGCGTCCGGAGCCTGTGCTCCGCAACGGGAGAGGCCACAACAGTGAGAGGCCCGCGTACTGAAAAAAAAAAAAAAAAAAGCTATAATGACCTGCAATAGATACATTTTTAAACCACTCATAAAGAACAGAAAAGCTGTTTTCTACACATAAAGAAAGTGTTGGGGAAGGGTGGGTGAGTGGCAAGTTGCACATGAGATGAGAAACCAATTGAAGTGTTCACAACCTCCTAAAAATGCAGGAGGGACATAGGATATTTCTAATTATTTTATGTACAGCTTATCATCAACTCGTCCTGGACTACAGATGATTTTTTGAAATACTATGTAAGCTTTACAGTAAGTAACGTATAATTAAAAGATCATTTTTTTCCATGGGGGGAAGGGTTATATTTTTTTCCTTCAACTTGATATTGTTTTGTTTGAATTACTCTATATGTGGTTCCAGAAAAATATGTGCTTAATTTTAGTTCACATTGATTAGTCACTTTTCTAAGTCTCTACTGAACTTTATAGACATTAAGGGAAAAAATGACAAATTCGATCTCTAGTTGACTCCATGTGTTGTCACTCAGCCATCTAAAAAACCATAAGACAAATTAGGCAAAGCAAGAGACTGCAGATTGCAGTGGCTCCTTCATCTGAATATGTCCGCCAACCTACAATTATTAGAAGGGTTCATGTTACTAGAAGCTTGTTTGAAAACTCATACTGTTTTGGACTTCACTGGTGGCGCAGTGGTTAAGAATCCGCCTGCCAGTGCAAGGGACACAGGTTCAAACCCTGGTCCAGGAGGGTCCCGCATGACGCGGAGCAGCTAAGCCTGTGCACCACAACGGTTGAGCCTGCGCTCTAGAGCCCACCAGCCACAACTACTGAAACCCTCATGCCTAGAGCCCGTGCTCCGCAACAGGAGAAGCCACCGCAATGAAAAGCCTGCGTACCACAACAAAGAGTAGCCCCCACTGGCCACCACTAGAGAAAGCCTGCGGGCAACAACAAAGACCCAACGCAGCCAAAAATAAAATAAATAAATAAGCAAACAAATTTTTAAAAAAAGAAAAAAGAAAATGCATACTATTTTATTAATACAAAACCTGTGGTGTGCAAAATGTTAAGTACTTCTTAGGATTCGTAATTCAGCATGATTTAGGTGTGAATTCTATGCTGTCCTAAAATACTGCTTTAAGCCAATGCTAATTACTTGTCCTTAGTCAAGCACTTTGGGGCAGTGTTGGGAACATGGGAAGCAAACAGTGTGATACAGTAAAAAGAGTACTGATTAGGAAATTATCCCTGCTTTGGCATTAGCCTCTAATGTGGATTTTGGTAACTCATCTCAACTACCTGAGGCTCCCTCTTCATATATAATATTATGACAGATGATTAAATCAGATGATTTCTATGTTCCTCTACTGTGATGCAATTCTCAGATCCCATGACTATGGAAAATTTTCCATTTGATAAATAGATGTGTTCATAGTTCATTGATATAACCAAGTACACTTGAGCTCAAATGTAAGAGAGTCATATATACTAAAATGAAATATATTTACCTAAGCATAATGTTTTCTCTATATTAATGTATTTGTTTTAATTACACACACACACACACACACACACACACATATTTCTTCATATAAGTGTAATACTTCCTGCAGAAAACTCAAGTAATACAGAAAAAAATATAATGAAGGGTGTAAAAAGCCCTAAATCTTACTGCTCATAGACAGCCAGTAAAAATAGTTTGATGAACAACTTTCCAAACATTAATGTTTGCATTAATGCATTCATCCTTACATACGAAGGTAATGTAAAATTTTATATAGACTGCATTTTATACATATAAGTCTGTATATGTGTATATTTATATATATTTCCATTTAGCAATGTAGCCAGACATCTCACAATGACCATACTTATTAGTGATGACATGCAATAACATATAATAATTACCCAAGGTGATCCTGTTAGGTCCCCGGGGGGCAAGTTCTCATCTTAAGAATCACCGTGTTATAATTTCTGGGTTATGCTTAGATTTTCCTCACCAAATGATTAGAAACATGTTTACTCTTACCTTCTTCTAGTACTTCCTTTGTGGGAATTTTAAAAAAATATTTAATTCTTGACTCTGTCTGGAATTTAGTATACAGAATGAGTTAAAGACACACATCCCTGTGTGATGGCCAATTTCTCTACTCTTTTAGTTGAAATAAATATTTTTCTTACTAACTTTAAATAATTTGTGAAGTACACATTAAGAATTTTATATTTACTTGGGTCTATTTCTAGACTCTCTTTACTCTTCTATTTGTCTTTTAATCTTTTCTTTTCTTTTGCGGTACACGGGCCTCTCACTGTTGTGGCCTCTCCCGTTGCGGAGCACAGGCCCTGGATGTGCAGGCTCAGTGGCCATGGCTCACGGGCCCAGCCGCTCCGCGGCATGTGGGATCCTCCCGGACCGGGGCACGAACCCGTGTCCCCTGCATCGGCAGGCGGACTCTCAACCACTGTGCCACCAGGGAAGCCCTCATCCATTTCTTATATGCTAAGAGTCTTATTAAAATAGACTTAAAATTTTTATCAAATGCACTTTGATATCATTGGACACTTTATTCCTTTCACCTATTAATATGGTAAATGAGAGTGTTTCCAGTTTACACGGGGCCTAAAACTTATACAATTTAAAGGACTCTCTTTAAGAAAGGAATACAGAATTATGAATGCCTGTTTGAGTCTGAAAGTACATAATTGTTTAGAATGGAAAAAGAAAAGCTGCCATGGAAGGGTTCCCTAGGAATAAAAGGTACTGAATCTAAAGCTTTATCAAATTCTTGTTGTCGTGAATTATAGAGGATTTCTAATATTTAACTAACCTTGTGTTTCTGAGGTGAACCCTATCTGGTCATGACATAATTCATTAAATGTCTTGTTTACTTCTATTTGTTATTAATATATTTGTAGGGGTTTTTTTTGCATTAAGATTCATGTAAAATTGTGAATCAGTGACATGTTTATTTTGTAAAAACAAATGAGAAACATCCTTTCCTTTCCTTTCTCTGTAGATTTTCTATTCCAGTGGAGTTTAATGTTCTTGCTTAAATTATAAGTCTTTTATATTCTTGAAATTATCAATAACAACTTGATGAGTTGTTTTTAATCTCATCAAGTTGATACTGATAGAGCATAAATGCAAAGATGTTTCCAGTTAGTCTCAAGTGAATTTATTTGTAATCTTCCAATCTTCCTATATTATTGCTATTTTAATATAATTGCTGATCAGAAATTTAGGAGAAATACACTGAGTCTTCCACACCTTTATACCCATGTCTTGTTCACCTTGCATACTGTTCTATCTTTAAGACACAGCCACAGTCACATGTAACCTGCTTCATTAGTCAACTCCTTAGATGTCTTCCCAGATATTAACTGTAGGTTGTCAGCATGGTGGTGCTGCCACAGAAAGAATAGCAACAAATGATACCTTTACTTAATAAGGTTGGCAGGTAGTCAATTATTTGTGAGACAGAGAAATACTTCTCTCTCTCAATGTTCCTATTGCTGATGCTTTTGGGGCTTAAAGAATTAAGTTTAAGTATGAACTAGTAAAATAGTTTCAGCACATCTGAAAAGTCAGGAAACAGTATGAACTCAATTTTATACAACGTTGGTTACATTTTAAATAATACCCTCAATAACTTTTTCTTCCAAACTCAGTCCCTTTTACAGAGGAAGTACTTTTGTAAGTAAAGTGGTAGATCCAACATTAAATCCAATCTAAAATAAGTGTAACAAATACACTACAGAGTGTCCCAAAAGTCTAACACCAAGAAGATTGCATATTTACACTGTAGCGTGCTTGATGGCTGAATTTCACAAATGGATTGAATTATACACTGACACATCAACTATTTCTTGTATGTGTCTAAGTGTATTTTGACTGAGTCTTTGCACTGAATACATGTCTTTAAAAAAATTTTTTGGGGGACCATTTTTAAAGTCCTTATTGAATTTGTTACAATATTGCTTCTCTGTTTTATGTTTTGGTTTTTTGGCCCCAAGGCATGTGGGATCTTAGCTCCCCCGCTAGGGATTGAATCCACACCCCCTCTTTTGATAAACTGATACAATCTTTAAAACTTGCATTACTTAACAAAGACAGATTGTGTTTAAGCTTCATGTTTTCTGCAGATTTTTCCTGTGCCTTCAGAAATTTCACGATTTTAAACATCAAAATAAATCAACCCAATAGTGTGTTAGGAACTCAGGGTCAGCAGTAATGGTGATAGTATCTTTTCTGAGTTTTAATTAAAATTATTGTGATAGTCATTTTACAAGTTAGTTACCAAAATGAATATACTTTTGATGGTGATGTACCTTGTTTTATATAACTGATATATTACACCTCAAATATTTTTATTCATTGTATGTAAAAATACTATATCTTTAATGTATTTATAAATGCTATTTGTAAACACTGATCAAACACTTAAGAAATGTGAAAAAACGAAGTGGGTAACTTTTTACCATTCAAATGTCCAGGTTCTCATTTTATCACTTTTATACTGTAGAATTTTATGTTAGCTTTTTTTTTTTTTGAAGCAAAATGCACCTTTAATAAGGGAAAAAAACCTCTTTTTTTTCCACATAATTCAAATATCCATTTTCCTTTGCAAAGTACACCAGTATAGCTTTTTAAAAAATGTTAGCTACTTGGGAACTCATTTTAATTAAAGTAATCAAATTATATCTGCTACCTAAATTAAATGTCCCATAACCACTCTTTTTTTTCTTTTATAAATTTATTTATTTATTTTTGGCTGCATTGGGTCTTCATTGCTGCACACTGGCTTTCTCTAGTTGCAGCAAACAGGGGCTGCTCTTCGTTGCGGTGCATGGGCTTCTCATTGCAGTGGCTTCTCCTGCTGTGGAGCACGGGTTCTAGATGCCTGGGCTTCAGTAGTTGCGGCACACGGGCTCAGTAGTTATGGCTTGCGGGCTCTAGAACGCAGGCTCAGTCGTTGTGGTGCACAGGCTTAGTTGCTCCACAGCATGTGGGATCTTCCCGGGCCAGGGATCGAACCCATGTCCCCTGCATTGGCAGGCGGATTCTTAAACACTGTACCACCAGGGAAGTCCCCCCATAACCACTCTTCAATTTCAATATACAAAAAGGGAAACAGTGCAAGAATGCCAACTGAAGGCTTCACTTCTTTTTGGGGTTGCCCAGGAAGACCCTTTCCTTTGAAGCACATATGGAAATAATAATTATTATAAAGAAAGCGGGTAGGTTATGTGAGTATGAAATTGTGCTTTCTGTGTGTATATAATATTCACTCATATCATAACCAGGACTAACTTTTTATCTACAGGATAATGAATAACTCCTTTAGCTCTTCTCAAATCAATATTTACATTCATTCTTTTATTATAATAATGACAGCCCAAGAAGAAAGTTGCATGATAAATTCAAAATTATTGACTGATAAAAATATATGTAAGTACAGAGGATGGATTGCCATTAAAATTGATATTCATTGGGAAAAACATTATGGAGAAATTGATAACTGAACTGGGGGTTGAAAGACATATAGCCCTGAAATAGAGGGAGACATGTAGAAAGGTATCACTACTGTTTTGCCAAGATGAGGTTTGGCAAGATTGTTACCTTCCTGCTTATACCTAGTTGCTAGAAGAGTCGAACAAAGAAAGCTCAGATCTTTGCCAGGCTGATTTGCTTGTTTGAGCATACTACAAGATCAAAAATCAGAAGAGACTAAACGTTTTGTTCAAAATCATGAAGAATTATTTTTTGGTAGAGCAAAGTGTATCAATCCTGTCTTATAAATATTAATGCACTATATCACATTTTTCACTATTAGAAGGAAGGAGTAAAAAGGAAATGTGACATAGTCTATCACTTTAGATGCTTTAACAAACAGTATTTGCTAAAATGTGGATGAATTTTTTTAGGATCGTTACATTAACAATTGATGATAGTGTTCATAAAAGTGGTGATATAAAAAACTTGTATTTTAAAATTAGTCCTGTTCGTGTACCAAGTTACTGACTAAAGTCGACTCTTTGGAAGAATAATTATAATACAATTAATATGAAAACATTTTCTTTGCTCAAGTTGTTTCCTCTGGATGTTTGCATGTTGTTATTCAAGTGTGTATGTCTAAATAAAATAAAATTATCACTTAAAATTTTCATGAAAATATTTTAAATATTTAGAAGTAACTATACTCTAAACATTGTTTAATAAATGTCTATTTCATTAAGTTAACTAGAAGCTACTAATAACAAAATAGTCTTGATTTTTTTTTAAGTTGAGATGTACTTGGCAAAGGAGTTTTCTGCACTAAGCCTACATATTTGAAACATTAATTTTAGATGTGTCTATGGCAACATAATGCATTCTTGTAGTCTTCCAAGATGTGCCACACTTTGTAATCTTTCCTAAGAGTCACACACCAAGAGGCCTGTCATATGTAAAGGATGACCATGACTGTTCAAAGAGAGTTGCCAATACTAACACTTTCTAACAAACTTCTATTATTCAACATACATGGCTTGAATGTCAAGAAATACTGTAACTAATTTTAACATGACATTCTAGATAATTCTGAGTATTGCCCATCATCCCCAGTAGAGACAAGGCAACATTACAATTCAACTCTATAAATAAATATGCCAAATCTTTTATAATTTATATTATTATGGCGGCCACACTGATGGTTGGGGACCATACACTGCCACAGCACTATCATCATCCTTTAAAAAAACATTTAATTTCACATTTCCTCATCATATCAGTTACTTTGTGATGAAATAGTAATGCTGTTCAGAATCTTCTCTCTCCCTGAATTTTCATTGCCAGGTCTTATTTTTCCCACCAACAGCAAAGAGAAGGAAGAATCCTAGTTCTCTTCTGTTATTCAGCTGTGTCCAGTATCAGGATCTTGAGGCATTCCTCTCCCGGTATTTTGTCAAGTGTACAGCCTCTTATTTTGGTGTAGATAGAATAAAAAAGAGGCTTTCCTAATGTTGCAGAGACTTCACTTCTGAGGAGTGTAGTTGCAACATGTTTATGCTGTTGCCATAGTAGTAATAGTAACATTGCCAAACATGAGTAGCATTTTTGTAGCTCTTTCACTACACATTATTTACTTGCTCATGCTATCTCATTTACTGCTTAAAACCACCTGTATTTTGGAGGTGTTAATCCTGTTTTCCAACTGAGCATAACTGAATTTTAAAGAGTGTTTAAAAGCTTTGTCTAAGTCACATAGTTGAAATGGGAATATAAGGCAGATCTCTCTCAGGTGAAAACTGTCTGAACAAAGATAAAAAACTTGATATTTAGTAATCGTATTTGCCCGAGGTTGAAAAAAGAAAGTAGCACGTATATTTCTGTCACAGAAAACTTCCCTTGTAGCCAGCAGCTATTGTCCAGCAAAAGTGGCAGCGATATTATACACCGTAGGTGTGACAGTTCGGTCCAAATTAGATTCAAAACCAGCTCTGCAAAAACAGAGAGGTTGATGATCCTTCCTGTAATCTATTTGCATAAATGCATATGCATGAGACTGTTCACCGGGGGATCGGAAGAAAATGAGAGTTGGTTTGTAAATGGAAGACCAGGGAGTAGTAGAAGACTAGAGTGTAGGGCAAATGGCAAGAGGTCCAAAATATCGCTGGAAAGCCAGAGGTTGACGGATGCAATTTCATGACAGGTTTTGTGACACTCAGTATAGAATGAATTTTAGAGCTCATATTCACAAAGAAGTATAAATTGCGTGGAGTCACCATTCTACCACACAGAACCCAACATTACTCCGGCTTTGGAGACACTGGGAACTTGGAAATATGGAAAACGTTCTTTTGGCATTTTCCCAGGGCATTAGTTAAAAAAACAAAGCAAAACAGAAAAAACTGAAGAAACAAGATCTTTCATGTGGCTCATGTTTTTATTTAAGACTCATTCTTGAGCACAAGAAGAAGTTCATGTAAGAATTACTGGCTAACATTCTAGAAACATGTAAGAATAACTGCCGAAGGCTTTGAAGTGGATGGGCCTTGAGTGGAAATGCCTTAAGTCAAGCAGACTGAAGCTGAGAGCCACGGTAATTTGGGTTGATCCAAATTTTACTGTTGATCCAACTTGAACCCACTGACTGCTGATGCCTGGCACACTTGTGATCAAAATCCTAAAAAACTACTTGATGTCTCCTGTATACCCTAAACATCCCCAGTATCACGATTTGAAACACACAGTCTTCTCAACCTAAGACTCCCTCCCATATCAGTCTTGGAGATTTTATCTTTTTCAAAACCCAAGTTAACTTCCAATTTTCTTAACTCACCCCAATGATTTTCCTCCTCTCTCACCTCCAAGTCCTACAAAGTGGACACAAAATAAATACTTTGCGAATTGGCAATATTGAACAAGCTTTGAAAATTGACCTGGAAGTACCAAAAAAAAAAAAAAATGCGAAAAACCATGTTACCACCTTGGAAGGAGAAAAGAGTGATAAAATTCTTAAAGACTGTGGCCTCTGAAATAGATTCCATTTATTGGGCTCTATTGGGTATCTTCAGGATATTACTTTTTTTTATTTTACTGCCCAAGAATTCCAGGATCCCCTTATTCCCTCTCTCAAGCATATTTTTAAAAAATTAAATCAATAATGACCAAGTGCTAATAATAGAAACAATATTTTTTAAAAAACTGTTTAAATCTCAGTATTGCCCTAGGTACAAAAATATTTCTCTTTGTATTTTATATATATATATATATATATATATATATATATATACATACATACACACACACACAGACACAGAGGTATATATATATACACACATACATATATATCTTACTATTTCAATGACTTCATTTTGCAGTTACCTCTTGTTATCATCTTCACTTGCATAGTGAGCCTGGAAAGAGATTTCCAGCCTTTTCTTTTCCATTTTGAAATCTCAGAGGACAACATTGTTGCTGGATTTAAAAGAAGCATGAGTGAAGAAAAATGAGGTCCATCAGATTTCTCTGCTTTAGATTGAGTCATATATTTTCACTATATCCATACACCAGACAAAACAGAAGGATAGAGTGATTTGTCATTTCCTGTTCTGGGATGTTTAATTTCAGACACCCTTTTCAAGGTCTGGAAAAACAGTTACCTTATGTTTTAAAGTTATAATCTAGTAATCAAACCCATGTACAGCCTGGGTAAAATGTTCAGATTTGATATATTTCAGAGAGCACTGCCATTTGGATAGGTTTCCAATTTCTGAACTCTTATTTATCCCAGTTGTTGATTAAAATGGGTCATGATTTCTATCATTAGTTATCTCATTGTAAACATACAACTTTAATATCGAAAGGAGTCAGCATGGATGGTTCCCATGATAATTCCTAACTCATACATTATTTGATTTCATTTCATTTGGAATGTCAGTTTTAAACCTGTAGTACTGAGCCCAAATGAAATTTTTATATGAAACTCCTTATTCATCATTAGGAATAAATTGCATGTATAGTTCATACAGGTAGCTTTGGATTTTTCATTACTACAATGTCCCTGCAAAATACTCATTCTAGGTCTGAAAATGATTCTCAGATCACTTATTCACGTCTTCACAACCATAGAAGCCACACTAGTAATGTCAGTAGTTAATTGAAATCATGGATCATGTCTTAGTTTGAAAGTGCCTCTCTAGCTTTTGTCTACAGTAAAAACTGCTAAGGTTTTAGATTGGAGAAAATAATAGTATAAATTCAAATTGTTTCTCTACTTAATAAACATATGTATATTTAATATTCTGTTTCTGTATGGCTTAATTTCACTTTGTTGTTGTTGCACTTTGCACAACAATGAAGCCTGAAATACTTCAGGGAAAGAAAAAATAAAAAGAAAGAAAGAAAAGAAATGAAATCTTCCCAATTCAAGGGATTTGGTATTTTATCTAGTTTGACAGTAAATAATAAAGTATTTTGAGCATCTTCCTAATAACTGATACTATGAAAACGATATCACACTCTCAAAGAGCTTACAATATTGTTATACTTTAAAAAAAAAACCAACACAACACTGTCTTCCTGTTAGTACTCTTGCACTCTAAAAAAGTATGCCTTTGGGCCTCCTTTTTTTTTTTTCTGCCTCTCAGGCATATGTAACTGTGACCTAGCAAAATTATTTTGGTTTGTTTTTTAGTCTATTGCTTTGTACCAATAACAGGCCACACCAGTGTATTCAGAGAGACCACCATGTAGGTAGGAGTCTTGGAAAAATATTTTTAAGGGCTGTTATTTTAGTCCTTAGGAGACAAACAATACTCTCATGTGATATGAATGAGAGAGATAACAGTTAAAGAGGCATTTGATAATATTCTTTGACTCCACTGATACAGTAAATAAAATCAGTTAATTAAAATAGTTTTTCCCCCATTGAAAAGCTGAATTTTCTTCCCTAGTCCTCAGTTTCTTATCTGTCTATTTAGGGACTTGAACTAGATAATGTATAAATGGGTTCTCTTATTTTACATATTTGAAATTCTTAGATGTTATACAGGGCATGTACACTAAGCATTGTCCATTTCATCCAAATTTAAAATTTTTTAGCATCAAGTTGTTCACACTATTCTCATGATATTTCTAAATCTCAAGGGTATTAGTAGTTATATCACTCCTACTCCTTTGTAGTCTTAATTTTTTAAAGTTTGTGCTTCTTTATTACTTTCTTAATCAATCTTACCAGAGTTTTGTTTATTTTATACATCTTTCAAAGAGCCAATTTTTGATATTATTAACCCTCATTGTTTTGTTTCTTTATTTTCCTTATTATTAGTTATTTATTTTGTTTATTTTTTTCATCCTTTTTATTGTTTGAGTTTTACTTTGTTATATTTTATAATTTTTATTAGAACCCTTAGTTTATTAACCCTCATTTATTTTTTATTTAACATTAGTAAATATTTTATTAATTATTTAACATTAACATTTAGATGTATCTCAAATATTTTATAGGTAATATTTGACTGTTGTTCTGTTCTATGTATTTAGAAATTTACACTATGGTATCTTCTTTGACCCAATGCATTATTTATATGGATTTTTTTTGTTTTTGAATTTCTGAGAATTGTTGGCTACTTTTAAATTTCTAATTATATTGATTTTTCTGACTGCAGTTTGTAGCCTATCAGTTATTTTATGTCTGTTCAAATGTTCCTCTGTGGCCCATTGTTGTTATAAAAATGTTATCTATTTCATTCCAGAGATTCAAAAACTTTTCCTAAAATTAATAAATCAAGATATATATATATATATATATATATATATATGTATTATAGTAGGAGGAAGGATGAGTGTCATCAACAGATTAGTTAAAATACATTTAAAAGAGTAAATAACCTACCCTGGTGAACAATGTGATCAGGTTGATTCCTTAAAGATTCCAAAAGGCAAGGATGTTTATATCCAAACCTCTATTCTCTTATAAAGAGAAATAATGTCTAAAGAGATGAAATATAAGTGATTTTAATTCTTTTTTTAATATCTTTATTGGAGTATAATTGCTTTACCATGTTGTGTTAGTTTCCACTGTATAACAAAGTGAATCAGCTATATGTACACATATATCCCCATATCCCCTCCCTCTTGAACCTCCCTCCCACCCTCCCTATCCCACCTCTCTAGCTGGTCACAAAGCACCGAGCTGATCTCCCTGTGCTATGCCGCAGCTTCCCACTAGCTATCTATTTTACATTTGGTAGTGTATATGTGTCAATGCTACTCTCTCACTTAATTCTTCATAACATTGTTCTTAAAGAAGAATCTTCCACAATGTCTGTCTGCCTGCCCTGCTTCAGTAAGAGGGCACATTCAAGGACAGGCCTATGGGGTAGAGGCTTATAAGACTGTCAAAGAAATGCATGCCAGTTGCCTATACTAGTCAGCATAAACATAAATGGACAGACAAAGAGTATTAGACATCTTCTTTGAGTTACAATATAGGTTTGTATATCCTTCTATAGTTCAATATAGTACATGATTTATACTCTTAATGCCTGTTTTTAGGTTTTCTTAATTAGCGTACTGTAAAGTCAGGGAAGACTTCATTATATCTCAAAATTTAAAGTGTATGTTTTAAACCTTGAAAACATAAAAATAATAATTATAAAATAACACATATTAGATGGTGGAAAAGGTACAGTTTTGAAAGAACAGTGACTACTTCCTCTTATCTTTATACTGTGACGTCTATAGATGATGCATGATTTTGGCAAATCAAGAGAAAAAAGTAAAGGTCTATAAATCTTAAAGTCCTTATGGCAACCACTAGAAATTTTTTGAAAATAGTGATAAAATAAAAGAAATAACAAAATCCAGAGTTGGGAGATGGAGAGGAAGAGAGGGATAGTGTTTCGTCTCCTAAATTTCTTATTTTTTGTATTGGTGAGTTAATAGATATGATTATCAGTTGGTAATTCCAGTAATTGGCATGTATATGTTATTGTAAATACACAACTATAATATTTATAATTAACAAATAACAGTAAAAGTTAAAATGATTACCAACAGAACAAATAAAACTTTGGATAGTGCAGGTGGACTGAAGTTTATGTATATGTGTGTGTGTGTGTTTCTGAACTTTTAGTTTTATACCTCTCTACATGGTTGAAAATATTTAATTATGAGTGTGACATAATTTATTTATCATCCTATATTCAGGCAAAGAACACTGTTCAGATAAATGTTTCACTACATCTGTATTTACTGATATAGAGAGGACTACAATATATTTATAAGTAAATGAAAACATAATACATATAATTGTGTGTATTACATATTCTGATTAAGAATGATAAAGATACATATATGTTTCTATTAATCAATTCATGGAAGTATCAAGAAAGAAACACACCAAACTAATAACAGTGACTATTTGGACAGTGCTTTATCTTGTATTCCATTGTATTATTTAAATAAATGTTTCACTACAATAATGCATTGATTATATAGTACAATTTTAAGCATAAAAGAGATTCTAGATAAGTTAGTTGGCAGGATATCTAACTTAACCTAGTTTACTTTGTGCTTCCAGAGTTCAGGTTTTCAACTCTGTATGTATAGGAACTCTCTGTGCCTTGCTCACTGCTCAGCAGCCAGACCAGGTCAGTCACAAAAGCACAACAGCAACTCTTTAAATATTTCTGGAAAGAATTCATAAATTTAAGCAAATTGCTTAATATAATATGTGACATATATCAGTAGAAGGTATGCAATAGATGAAAGCTTTTGTTTTGTTAAATAACCTATATAAACTGGTAAGAATGAACAGCTTTCAGTAATTAAAATTAAAAATCATTCAGATAGCAATGTGAGTGATGGCTGGTGGAAAACTTTATTTTTTCTATTATTTTCCTCTCTGTAGTTTTTAGATGATCTATTTGTACACACATTTCATTTTTAAAATAAAAAAGTTAACTCCAGATTGTTTTGGCTCAAGATTACAAACAGAACATTCTCACTTGTGCCTTTTTATTTCTGTCAATGGCATATACCTGCCTTTATTTGCAGTTTATGTTTAATCCGGATTTCTCCAAAATGGATAATACAATTCCTAAAGCTTCTTCATTATCATCCTTCGTACCAGCAAATCTTTGCTGACTTTTAGGTTTTAGAATTCTGATAAGCAGAGTGATGCTTCTTTCTTGTAAGTTCTGTCTACACTAAAATCCTGTTGAGTACAAGAGTATGTAATGGCATTTACTTCCTCAGTTAATTTCATTGTGAATGTGCTAGAACTTGTGTCAATGAAGTTATTCTGAATGTCTTTAATAGACAATAAGCCTCAGTCATGATCAGAGTGAGGAAAAGGGAGAATTGCACATGGACTAATTTGATGGTTACGGCTTCTGATGAGTTTCCATTTCCCTTCAGGCTTTGGACTAAAGCTGAAAGCAAAAGTTTTTAAAATGCAAGATGCCAGAGGTAATTTGCTGCTCTGATTTAGCTTTAAGTAAGTCAGTTGTGTTACTGACAGGACTGGCACTCCACAGTAGGATGGTAACCATAACACAGTAACCTAGAAGATGAGGTCTGGAAGTCTTCAGGCAGAGGAGAACTTGGTCAGTCGTCATGGAGTCTTCATCTTATATTAATAAAGGGAAATTGATCAGTCTCTTGTAACAGACATAGTTAATTTTCTCTTCAAACTCAAAGTACAACCTGACATAGGTGTTTCTGATATTCTGATGGTGGTGGTGAGAGGAAAATTGGAGAGTAATGATCTGTCTCAAACGGAAAAATTATGATCAGAAAGGAAACATTTAACCATTTTGCTTTGGTATAAAGCTGTCAATCCAATAATAGGCTGTTGAAAGGCTTGTTTAAATGCAAAAACTTAGTATAGTATTCAAGAAATACGATATTATACTCTTTATTTAACTAGCATAATATGACAGGAAAAATAACCACTTGTCTCCATTTTAGAAATGAGATATAAGTAACATATTATAAATTTGTCCTAGTTCATGGATGTGACAGTTAATTGATGTACATATTGGCAATTTACTTAGTAGATTATCATTTACTGTCACTTTTTAAATTAGAATGTGATCTTCCATTGTCTTTAATCTATTTACATCATGGATGACAAATTTCTTTCCTTTAAGCGAAATCTTTATTTATCATAAGGCAATTTTACCAAAACAGTTTCATAAAGGAGGAAACCATAATGAGAATCATTTAATTTTTGAATTTTCAGACTACTTGGCATCTTGAAAAAAATAATGAAAAATATTTTTATTTTTAGTAAAAATATTTGTAATATTTGCCTTCTCCAAAATGCTGAAATTTTCCTTTACCTTCAATATGTAATTATTTTGCCATTAATTTTGTAACCATGCCATGAAAAATTTGAGTAGACTAAGGCAGTGTTTATGTATACAACTGAAACTTAAGTGCAAGGTATAATCAAACACTTCTGGTCAGCTCTGAAGGCAGAAGCCACTTCTACGGTTTTAACTCTGGCACATGGATCCCTTTCACCTGTAAAGGCCTAAGTAAACAGTTCTACTGGTAAAAAGGGGTCAGAGGAGTAAAAGGAGTAAAAAGGAGTTCCAGAGGAACTCTGGACACATGGGTTGTGGAGAAGGGAGATGGAAAAAATAGAGTAAAAGAGTCTGAACTATATTTTGAGGGGAAAAAAATCACGTGTGCCAATCCATCAGCTTTTGTTGTGAGTATAACAGAAAATGTAGGTAGATGATGTTTAACTAATGAAACTTTGTTTAAATTATTTCAGATTGGACTGTCAATTTAATGGTACAGTTAGCTAGTACTAATTTCAGAGTAAGACTGTGAGTGCAGTATGATATTTGTCAAAAGTAAATGCTACTCCATATTAAGTGACATCTTTAGCTTTATTTTAAAGACTTGGTATGAAGTAAATATAACCCCAGTTGTATTTATTCTGCACTTTTACTCTTAACATCTTAAGGTCTTAACATCACGATGTATTATACTATCACATATATACTATTGTTTCAGTGCCTTTAGGAAAGATATCAATACTTCCTTGCCTCCAAAATGCTCCAGACTCAATGACTGTGCTTAGTTCTCATGCATGCATAATTATAGCCAACATTTATTGAACATATAATGTGCCAAGAACCACTCTAAGTTCTTTACATACACTACGTAGTTTATTCCTGACTGCATCCCTATGAGAGAGGTACTGTTATATTTACAAGCTTACAGATAAAAACCTGAGACACAAAAATGAAGAAACTTGATCAAGGTAACCTTGCTGGGAACTAAAAATTTTGAAGTTTAAATTCAGGTGGGTTGATTCCAGACTTTGCCCTAAATCTTAAACATGGAGTTTTGATATTTGGAAATACAGATGCCTCTTGGAAGGATGCCCTTTAATGTGGCTAGTAGATATTATTTATGCTTCAAAATGAATGAATGGAGGAAAACTTTGATGAGTATAAATTTGACATTGGAAGAGGGATGGCTCTTTGTGAATGAAATATGACAAAGAGCTGAGATGCTAGAATCTTAGAAACACAAGACCCTTGCTTGACAATTTTGATTAGAAAAATCAAAATTGTGTGAGAACTGTATTATGCAGTTAGTCATGTGTTCTGGAGTCTGAGAAGTAAGGGGTGGTAGGCTCCCTCTTCAGGTGACTAGTTTAACAGCACCAGGCCTGCACAGTTGAGAGAACCCCCTAAAAAAAAGACACCTATGAACACATCTGTTTCTTTCCCATGAGGCTGACATCTGTTCTTTCATGAGGGTAATTTTGTGGTTTAGGAAGATCTGGTTGCAAGAATATTTTTGTGAAATGCTCTGCAAGCAATTAATAAGGCAGCTCATTACTTTGAGAATTTCTAATGGTGGGGGGGCCGACATTTGAAAACAGTAATGACAGTAATTAAATAGACAGTAATTATTTTTCTACATTATATAGTTAATAGGAGCTAAGCTTTGTTTCTCTATATGAAAGACTAGATAGTGAGAGAGGGTGAGAGAATAATGATGTTTTTTTGAGAAAGCAGTTATGTGTTTGTTATCACCTATTATGAGTAAAACTATTTTAGAAATTGACAATTGACTTACATAGAGTTGATTTTATATTCTCAACTAGGTTTTAGTCAATATCAAATTTGAAACCGCAGCAGCATCCAATTGATTTTCAGGTTTTAAACAAAAAGGAATCTCATGGAAGATCTTGTGCCTATGTTAACACATAGCCACCAAAGAGACCACTTTTTCAATAAAGCCATGTTTTCTTATTTAAGAATATATGGGGCTTCCCTGGTGGTGCAGTGGTTGAGAATCCGCCTGCTGATGCAGGGGACACGGGTTCGTGCACCGGTCCGGGAAGATCCCACATGCCGCGGAGCGGCTGGGCCAATGAGCCATGGCCACTGGGCCTGCGCGTCCGGAACCTGTGCTCCGCAAAGGGAGAGGCCACACAGTGAGAGGCCCACGTACCGCAAAAAAAAAAAAAAAAAAAAAAAAAGAATATATGTATTAGGTTGGTAGTGGAGATTTATACAGTGATGATGTTAGTTACCTAGCACCCTTTTGGGGATAGTCCAAATTCTCCTGTACTTAGATATAATAGGGTTTAATTTATTCCAGAAAAATGTTCAACATTTCTAATATCTTTATGGGGAAAGAGGAGTAAAAATGGAGAAGAGTTAAAACAGAAAATTACATCATTCAGAACTGCAAGTTTCCAACTGTATTTGAATATTTATGGCTGTTTTAGGCATGATACTATCTTCCAACAATACAACCTGTCTGTACTACTAGGAAGATCTGAGCAGCACATTAAGGATCAATTTTGTGATTAATTAGCACTCTCAAAACTGATTTGTAGGGCTTCCCTGGTGGCGCAGCAGTTGAGAGTCCGCCTGCTGATGCAGGGGATACGGGTTCGTGCCCCGTTTCGGGAGGATCCCACGTGCCGCGGAGCGGCTGGGCCCGTGGGCCATGGCTGCTGAGCCTGCGCGTCCGGAGCCTGTGCTCCGCAACGGGAGAGGCCACAACAGTGAGAAGCCCGCGTACCGCAAAAAAAAAAAAAAAAAAAAAAAAAAAAACTGATTTGTATAGAAACTGTCAGGTAAAATTTAAAATGTAACCCTCTCTTTACCAAGTCTACAGAAATGATATCAGATCCCAGCACAACAATCAGTCAGCTGTGTCTCCTAAATTTAGTTTCAACCTAGCAAAAATGTGTTCGCTATATTGACCAGAAAGTAGAGGCAATTGTGGCCAATAGCTTGAGTTCATACATCTAGTAAACAGGCTGTCTTAGATGAAAAGAAATATATATTTTTCTGTATTTGCTAATTTAGAAGTTTTTGCACAAGGTTACTGAAACTACCAGTGTGTGTCATTTATATTATGGTTTTGACTTTTATCTATCTTTGATAGATAAACTGATTTTTAGGGATATTTATGAATAATTCTGTCGAATATAAATATTACAACTTCACTTTCCAGAAGTTAAACCAACTATACTAGTTTTTAAAGGAACATACAATCTACATATATTCTCTTACTTCATGGCTTGTTAGTGAACTAACATTGGTTAATATTAATTAAAAGGCAACTGTTAATTAACATTGTGAACAAAGGTGGTTTATTATTTTTAGGTGCTGGTGGTTGAGAGGATATGTCAATTACTCTTTCTATTGTAATAATGTAGGCACATTTCACTGCTAGAAAATAATCACCTGAAGAGGCAGGGTAAGGGGGACATGTGATAGGCTGAGAAGTTTCATTCAGTTACTAAGAATACTTGGATGTATATATATTTTTTCAAAGTGAGGTGGACCAGGATTCACTTGTTCCAACTGAGAGATTTGCTTTAGCTTTTCCAGTTATAGCCCTGGAGAGTGTTTTTATGTGGCTTTATTGCCATTTTTTTAAAAAGTAATTCGCTATCCAAAACCTTAATCCCTGCAAGGACAATAGTCCAGATTTTCTACATGTCTTTGAATTTTAATGTGGATTTTAAAACTGTATCATTCTAATATTTCCCGGTTACATTCATAAATGCCATCCAATTCATATCTATGGCTTTCTCTTCACATCAATGATTGGTAAATGGTTGGTAAAGTGCAACAGTTGGAGAGTCCTGAGCTTTTTTTCAGCAGTTACAGAATCCTATGGGTCCAACTACTGAGTGGGGGGAGAAGTAGTTGATGTGGGTGAGTATGGAGAAGGTAAATGTGAGAATGTAAGGAGATTGGATAACCAAGAAGTTAAGGGAAGATACTGAAGGCAGTAATATTTCAAATGTTTTATCTGCATATGTTCAGTCACCACCTTTGTCTATATTGGTATCATTCAGCAGCTGAAAAATACCATGTTTTCGCTACCCAGAGATTCTGGTTTATATGGCATCATATAGAGTTTACTTGGGTTGTTGTTTTCAAATAATTAGGATACAGTAAATCACGAAGTAAAGTTACATTGACCACTATTCACTTATTAGTGAATAAAAAGGCACTCGTACATCTGTGTCCCTCTTGGTTGTGGTTTCCACATCTTTGAGTGAGAGTAAAATGGTTCTAGTTATGGCAAAAAGGAGGATTCAACCAGAAATCAGGCAGGGTCTGACTGCTTAAAGTTTTACATAAAGAAAGTCTAGAGCAGTGACTCTCAAGCTTCACCAGGCATATCAAACTTTTGTAAAAATGTGAACTTAACAGGGTCCTATGGCCAAGGATACTGATTCATTAGTTCTGGTGGAACAAGACCCTTGCATTTTACACACACTTCAAATACTCTAAGGCAGATTTCCACTGACCATATTCCATATCTTGAGGTACCCTAGTCACCAGTTGGGACTAAACCCATATTTGCATGAGGCATTTGAAAAATGTAAAGAAGCAAAGAAGGAGGGAGGCAGCAAAGGAGGGAGAGAGAAAGGGAGAAAGAGAGAATGAAGAAAACAGAAAGAGGAGAAAAGCCTTGGAAACACCCTCGGTTGGACTAAAAGGCAAAAGTTATCGGTAGATTCTGAAAGAGCACAAGATAGCCTCTTCTCAACTTAAATGTCATTTTTCATATTTTTGAGTATATTTTTACTGAGTGATATTTCACACTTTTAAGGAACATAGCAATAGATCAGAAAAAAGTTAATTCCAACCACAAAGGATATCATTTGGCTACACCATTATTTTTTTTAAGTGCAGATAAATGGTGAGTAGCATTAAATTTGAACTTTGTAGTTTAAATGGCAGAGTCGTGTACCACTATTGAAGTTGCTATCAGATCCAGGAAGGAATAAAAGCAATTCCTTTCAATTACTGATTGCTCATATTTGATAAAAATGAGCTGTTTTCTCAACATAGAAATGAATATATGCCTTTAAAACCAATTCTACATATAAAAATCCTACTAAAGAGTGCCCATAAATTTGATGAAAATGATAAATAATCTTGAACTTTGCGAGATGATCATATCTAGGATTGTATATGTATGCTAACTAATGGCCTATGGAAAATGTTGCTTGGTTTTATTCCCTGGACACCAGAAATCTATAATCTTTTATTGTAAGGAAGAATGAAGTTTCTCTTAAAATCCGTACCCAGAATCTACCTTAAGAGGACACTTTTTATTTTTTGAATAGGAAATGAATGAAAAAGTCTGTCTTTAGGAAGCCGCATTTGCGGGGGTGGTCAGTAACCTAACCTGACCACATCAGTGGAAACACAGGCTCCCTGGTGTGGGAAGAGGCCCTCAAATCAGCCTGAGAGAAAGCACATCTTTCCACTTCTACTTCCCAATTTTTGTACAGGCCTCTATGGAATTATACATATATATGTATTATATATATGTGTGTGTGTATGTGTGTGTATATATATATATATATATATATATATATATATATATATATATATATATATAGCAAATGAGGCTCTAATTCATTGTCTCTTTGACTAGTGTTTGTTGCTGCTTGCATCAGATGACTGACAGAGGACAAATTAGTTTCAGTCTGTATCGAGAATTCCAGCAGGCAGAGGCATCTGATTCAGATAAATTAAGCACACATTTGAAAGAAAATCTTTTATTCTAGACACGGCTGACTTCATTGCTAGCTGTGATGTTCAGCAATAGATCCAGAGGCTGAGAGAGAGGAAGTGCTGACCAGTACAAATACATTTCAGTGTGTGAAGCATGCTGGATTATCAGAAAGTCTGTTCAGAACACATTCTCCTAGGTTTTACCAGAGATCCTTACTTTTGCATCAGAAAACTCTAGTGTTTACCATACACGTTACCATGTGTCTCTTCAGGCCTGTTATTAAGTTGCCTAAATATATTTTTGTCGTTATTTTTATCTTATTTGAAATTCAAGCTTTTAAATAAATTTATTTATGTATATCTGCTCCTGATTTCAAAACCAAAAACTATAAATTTCATGAAATTAGGGACCACATCATCACAAAAACGTAATAAAGTACATCTCACCTAGTTATTGACTATTTGTTGAAATAATAAATGCTTGCTTAGTTTGAAGCAGCTTGGGAAATTAAAAATAACTAGAAAAACATGAGACCTAGAGGTTGGTTTTAGGTAAAATTTAGTGCGAATGTAGCTCAGTGTTTTCTCCTTTTTAAGTTTTTAAAATATTTTATTGACATATAATTGATATACAACATTTTATTAGTTTCAGGTATATATCATATGATTCAATAGTTATATATTTTGCAAAATGTATACAACAGTAAGTCTGGTTAACATCCCTACGTAGTTACAGTTTTTTTTTGTGTGTGTGATAGGGACTTGTAAGATATACTCTCTTAGCAACTTTAAAATATGCAATAGAGTATTGTTAATTATAGTCACTATGCTGTACCTTACATCCCCGTGACTTATTTATTTTATAATTGGGAATATGTACCTTTACACCCCCTTCATCCATTTGCCTCCCCCAACCCCGACCCACCACCAATGAGCTTGTGGTTTTATGTTTGCTTGTTAGTTTTTTTGTTTTGTTTTGTTTCGTTTTATTTATTTAGCTGTGCCGGGTCTCAGTTGCAGCACATGGGATCTTTGTTGGGGCATGCAGGATCTTTAGTGGCGGCATGCAGGCTCCTTTGTTTGCAGCATGCGGGATCTAGTTTCCTGACCAGGGATCAAACCAGGCCCCCCTGCACTGGGAGCGCGGAGTCTTAACTACTGAACCACCAGGGAAGTCCATGCTTGTCAGTTTTTAGATTCCAAATATAAGTGAGATCATAGGTGTTTGTCTTTCTCTGTCTTAGCTCAGAGGTTTCTGATAGTTCCAGCAAAAAGGGGAACTGTTTTAGTTTTGCTCTGACGGTCCAGTAAAAGGAATACCCAGGATGAGAGATTTACCTGGTTCTGAATTTTAAAATATATCAAGCTGGAAGATAGTTGAAGCTTTATAGTTTTTCAAAAGGGACAGAAACAATCTTCATGCTTCTTATATTAGCCCTCAGTGAAATGGGAGAGTGTGAGATTAAATGTTTACTCAGTGAGGATTTTACACTGAGGAGCCACCAGAGGCAGAAAGATCTTCTTGACTATTGTTTCCCTAGGAGTTAACAAAATGCCTGGCATATAAGAGGATCTCAGTAAATGTTGTTTGAATTGAAATATCTCAATCTCAGTTAAAAAGCAAGTTGGAGATAGATCACTGGTTTTTGTTCTCCAAAAGATAGTATAGGGCTTCCCTGGTGGCGCGGTGATTGAGAATCCGCCTGCCGATGCAGGAGACACGGGTTCGTGCCCCGGTCCGGGAAGATCCCACATGCCGTGGAGCAACTGGGCCCGTGAGCCATGGCCGCTGAGCCTGCGCGTCCGGAGCCTGTGCTCCGCAACGGGAGAGGCCACAACAGTGAGAGGCCCGCATACCGCAAAAAAAAAAAAAAAAAAAAAAAAAGATAGTATAGCCCTACTAGTAGCTAAACGTGTACGATACCTGAAACCCAGACAACTGGGTACAATAGAGTCATGTCTGGACTACAATCTTGATAATGTATCAGGACAAGCTCCCAACTGGGTCAGACCTTCATGTTGCTGCTGTTGATACCTTTCATCTGGAAGAAGAATGGTCCAGATAGAGACCACAAGAGCATGCATTCAGGTATGCTTGCTGCTTGGTCTAGATAGAGGCCACAGGAGCATGGTCTAGCATGGTGCAGATATGGTCTAGAATGGCCTTGATAGAGGCCACAAGAGCACACATTCAGGTATGCTTGCTGCTTCAGGTAATGTGTGAAATACCTAATCGTTGTCTTGATTCGGCTGGGAACTTTTGGGACATTACTTAGGATATAAAATTTTAAAACTTGAAAAAAAGATTTTTTTAAAACTTGCGTGACATTAAAATAAAATATGAAATACTTATTATCCGTAAAACTTTTTATTGTCAAACAGTCATGGCGGTTTACTGGAGTTCATGAGAAATAAATTGCTGAACAGCACCTTTGGCTTATAATTTAAACAAATGAAGACTGGTTGGATGATCCACCAGGTGAGGCAGTGCTGCAGCCAGGGTAGCTGGGTAATGAGACAGGGGAGTGTGATGATGAGGGCGAGGGCATTGGAAGTTGCCTCCCCTCTCCTGGACCGAGGGAGTCCCCTGCTCAACGCTACACAGTCAGGAGGACAATTTGATTTGACAGACTAACTGGCTAGCTCTTTAGTCTAAATTGAACGTGTGGGCAATAGAAGGGTCCTTAATGTGTCTCCAGGGTGGGCCTGTGTTAATGACTGAGCAGCTGTGATTTAGACTGCAGTGTAATCTGAACTAAAAAGAAGCAAAAAAATCTAGAATT
Source organism: Kogia breviceps (assembly GCF_026419965.1). NCBI lineage: Eukaryota > Metazoa > Chordata > Mammalia > Artiodactyla > Physeteridae > Kogia > Kogia breviceps. Next base: position 57,458,843 of record NC_081314.1, read on the forward strand.
ACAAACGACTGCTGTACTGTCTCTGCCATGTTCTCGTTATCTCTGTGGGCAGGCAGGATCTCTGGGAAAATGCCTAAACGATCACTGGATTTGTCCAACGATGGCTTGACTAAATAAAATTTTGTTGGTTGGTTGTTTTTTAAGGGAATTTGTTTTTCTGCTACTTTTGCTGTAGAAAAGTCTTTCCACCTGGTGTGTGTGTGTGTGTGTGTGTGTGTGTGTGTGTGTGTGTGTGTGTGTGTGTGTGTGTGTTAGCTTTCTGAACCTCCTTAGTTCCCTGAGGCTAACCAGAGGGCCCACTGCATAGGATTCTTCAGTGTTTGGGGTGAGCCCAAGTGCCTTCAGTGATAGCAGAAGGACTCCTTTTCTTTTCCACTGAGTCCCTGCAGCTTGCTTTAAGGATTCTCTGTTTGGTTTCTATTTGGCTTCTCTAAAAGTAAAGTTTTGAAGTGGGTTTTAAAGCTTATAATCTCACTAAGTATCTAGTTTATTTCCCTGCACAAAGAGCTTTCTCTTGGATAATGTCTGGAACTTCCCTTCATCCTTTGGCAGCTTTGTCTTTTGTTCTTTATTAGACAGGGAGACAGGATATGGGAAAAGTAAGTGAAAGAGGAAGTGAGCCAGACCTTAGAGTCTGATGACATGATGTCACTCACATCGTATTAGGATGAAGTGACCCAAACCCTGAGGTCAAGAGAGCCTGGCACATGAAGGAACTCAATTATTACTTGCTAACTGCAAAAAATCCATGTATTATGGATTTTAAAATATTGTAAGCTAAGGAGATGCTTTAAAATTTTTTATCAATATAATGCAAATTAACTTATAACTCTATTCAAAGTTTTAACTATAAATTATTTAAAAGATGGATCCATTTGTAATTCTGGATGTTTGTGCTCCATATTTATATAGAACAAGAAATTCTTTAAAATTCTTGTTTCGTTTCATTGTGGAATTTTCTTTCTTAGTAAAAGATACTTAAAAATATTGTAAATGTTTTTGAAGTAGTCTTTTATGCAAGTTAGAATATCCTGGTCAACTGTGAAAGCTTAGTATTTTAAAATTGTCATGACCGGGTTTCAGATACCATATTTTCTTCCTTCAGCTACACATCCTGTCTCTTGGATTGTAGACTTTGGACAGTGACTATCTTATGATATTGGACAGTCAAGAGACTTCCTATCCTCACCCCTGGAGGTATACACTTGTGTAGACTGTCAGCCTTTCACTTTTAGAAGAGATCCTTAACGTTTTTTGGGCTACAGATCCCTTTGGCAATTTGACGAATCTTGTGGATCGCTTCTCAGAATAATGTTTTAAATGCATAAAATAAAATATGTAAAATTATAAAGGAAACCAATTATATGGAAATATAAAATATCAAAAAATTTTTAAATGTAAAGTTTAAGATTATATGGGCGTTCTTATTAACACATTGAATAACAATATCTAGCAAGTGGGTCTAATAACAAACATCATTTCAAAGTGGTGATGAGCATAAATAATACTTTGGCATATGTGTATCAATTATAAAGTGATATGAAAATACCTATGCTTTGTAATGATGACATAGTTACGGTACTGTTAATACTGCTGTGGTTTATTGCCTACATTCAAAATGGAACACAATGCAAAATTTCAGTTAGAGGTTAGTGATGATAGACATGTAATATTTTTCCTCATCCAAGTTCACAGACTGAAGTCATGGACCCCTGTCATAGAGCAGTAATAACAGCATGATCTCCACTGTATAATAAGGTAAAGATTTGAGACTAACTAATAGGAGGTACATTTTGAGAAATAAATTTGCACAGATCTGTTCCATCTCTTAATTATTCCCTTTTGTGACTAGTAGAGTGTTTTTGAAAGGTGATGAAAGGAGAGAGCAATCTGATTACAGATGGAGAAAACCTACCAAGCCCTAAGACAGTGCCCTTTTTAATTAATGGATTTTGACGTGTTTAGGGAGTACATGCTCTAAAGACAATGCAACTAGTCATGGTTAGTAATTTTAGCAGGCTTTGGTTTTCAAAGGCAAAGGAGTATTGGGGTATAAACTCTGTATTCTCTGGTTTTCCTGTAACAGAGCAAAGAGTTTTCACAAGCTTCCTCACTCCCTGTCAGACTTTGCCAGCACCACATGAGCACCACAAGAAAAGCACCAAAGATGTTTGGCTACTGCTAGAATGTGTGCTTTGCCGGGGTAGTGTTCTAGTCTGTATGTGTGTGTCCCCGCAAAATTCATGTTGGGATCTTAACTCCCAAGGGTGGTGGCGTTAGTAGGTGGGGCATTAGGGAAGTGATTAGGTGAGACAGAGAGCCCTCATGAATGGGATTAGTGTTCTTGGAAAAGAAACCCCACAGAGCTCCTCAGCCCCTTTTACCGTGTGAGGATGCAAGGAGAAGCCTGAGACCTGGAAGAGGGGCTTCACCAGACCGTGCTAGTCTATTGATCTCTGACTTCCAGCCTCCAGAACTGTGGGAGATAAATTTCTGTCATTTTATAAGCTAGGCAGTCTGTGGTATTTTGTTACAGCAGCCCTAAAGAGCTGAGACACTCAGTACAGAAATTCATGAACCCACGGCAATTGTTGTCCACATGGCAGTGACTTTCAGCTCCCTCTTCCTTTCCTCCAGTCTTTACTTTCCAGGCAAACTCTGTGTCTGGAACCTTAATTCATAAGATCTGTTCTTAAGTCCTGACTCTGTACTGTATGCTGAATTTCCTTCACCCTTGGACTACTCATTTATAAAATCTGTTCTGTCTTCTAAAAAGATTTGTTTAAAGCATCAGATGTAGTAATACATGCAAAAAACATTTATTGTAAGTTGTGAAACACAATGCAAATATGGCTAATAACATGATAGTAAAAATAAGCATAAACATTGTACTCATAAATGAAAATTAATGTAGCAAGACTATTCAAAACAATTTTAAATAAAAAATAACATCACTATTTTTTTTTAATGAGAAAGTACTTTGATTTTAAATCTTTAGTCCAAAAGTATTCCTAATAACGTCCTACCTTTTTACAGAGTTATGTTTTCAATTGGTTTTATATTAAACAGGATAGATGTTAGGAAACTTCTGTCTTTCTAAAATTCTAACAAGAGTTCAGCATTTCAGTTGAACATTTTATCTAATCGAATGACAGACTTATTTTTATATGATCAGCAAGCAGAACCTCAGATGTACTTTGTAAATAAAATATAACTACCCAGTAAGAAATGCTTACAAAGAATTTAGTGCAGGTCAGGCTGGGGTAGGTAAGAGATTTTAAAGCTTACCACGTGCCTGAAAATCCTCTCAAAAAATCCCTGAGAAAATTTTAAAACTGAAGATAGTGATTGATCAATGTGATAACATTCTAAGTACAGTAACAGTGCTAAAGAGCTGAAAAATCAGATTGATTCCCCTGGAAGGCAGGAACATACTAAGAAATGTCAAGTTGGTAGGAGTTCTTAGAGGAAACAAGATGTGTACGTTTTGAACAGTAGGTTATGACACTTGTGGAAGTGGGTAATTTTGATAGTACATTTGCAGTGGTTGTGCGTCAGAACAGGTTAAATCACTTTTACAAAATACTTTTTCTTCTTTGTAACTCAGTCACCGAATATTTATATCTCAGTTTAAAACATTTGGGGAGCTTCATTTTATTTAAAAAGTTTAGCAAGAATTGATTAATTTTGATTAACTAAAATAATGGTCAGGTGTTTTTTTACATGCATAAAATTGAAACAACACCTTTCAGTTTAGAACAATTAATGAAGGGACAATATTAATTAAACAAATTAAACAAACAATAATTGGAAAATTTTAGAGCGATATTGTTAATTTACATTTCTGTGAAAGAAATATGTAGGATTGCTAAAAATAGTGTGATTTTAAAAGTTATTATATGATTCCAGAGCTGGGGCAAGAAAACATAAGATAAGCCTGGCGCATCTCGTGTTGCCAGAAAGTAAAAAGCGCTAAAAAAAAATGGGGCATATTCAAAAGGCACAGAAGCTAACCTGACATAGCTCCCAATGGCCAAAGGTAGGACAACTTAACCAACAAAATAAATAGCATAAATAACTACATTAAATAAATGAATAAGTTTTAGATTATATCCCAAATCTTAAATAAATATCTGTGAATCCATACTGACACAAATACATAAGTAGATAAATACATGAATGGGATTGAAGTGACAACTTTTTCTAGAGAAGAATTCCAGTGACTAAGTGTAGAAAGAATGAAGAAAATAAGAAAAATCACCATTAAACCCCAAAGTAATAATTGCTTTAGTCAAGATCCACTGATGAATGCTGAAATTGGTGAGTAAAAGTTTAAACAGAAACTGGATATTTGTATAGTCTCAAAGTATCCTCCTCCCCAAATGTGAAATTACAAAGGAAAAAATAATAACATTACAATAGAGAAATCCTGACAGATACCACATTACTTTAACCAAGTGATCAAGGTTAACATCACCAGCAATACATAATTGGTCTTTAAAAATCATATAGGGCCACATGAGCTAGGTAGTTTTAAATAAAAAGTAAAGTGTGGTTATTTAGTAATGACCTCAGTGTTTTTTTGTCTTATTATGGTTTTTATTTTTAAATTTTAATGAAAAGATTTTAATCACATTTCTCTATTAAAATACATGGCATGTATATACTGTTCTGCAACCTGCTTTTTCACTAAACATTGTATCATGAATATATTAGAGATAAATACTCTCCTTCATCACTTATAATATTAAAAACATTTAAATCAATGAATATATTAGACTTCATGTAATCAAGTATCTGGGTTTGGATATGTGGTATTTTTTTAAGAAACAATGCTGCTATAAAGATCCTTGTATATACAATTGACCCTTGAACAATGAGAAGATTAGGGCCGCTGACCCTCCATGCAGTAAAAAATCTATGTATAACTTATAGTCAGCCCTCTGTATATGCAGTTCCTCTGGACCCGAGGTTCCACATCTGTGGATTCAACCAATCTTGGATGGTAGAAATTGAAACAAATCCGTTTATAAGCAGGACTTTGCAGTTCAAACTCGTGTTGTTCAAGGGTCACCTATACATTCTTGTATCATTTTCCATCTCTACATTTATGCATTCATCCATACTTTTTCTCATTCATTCTTTCAAATATATTTATTTATTTTTACCTACTAGTTCCAGGCACTGTTCTAGGTGCCAGAAGTATAGCAGACAAAAAAAGAAGTTATCCTCTGCCCTTAAGGATCTCATATTCCTTTTTAAAAAAATAAATTTATTTATTTTTATTTATTTATTTTCGGCTGTGTTGGGTCTTCATTGCTGCACACAGGCTTTCTCTAGTTGCAGCAAGTGGGGCCTACTCTTTGTTGCGGTGTGAGGGCTTCTTATTGCGGTGGCTTCTCTTGTTGCCGAGCACGGGCTCTAGGCATGAGGGCTTCAGTAGTTGTGGCATGCAGGCTCTAGAGCGCAGGCTCAATAGTTGTGACACAGGGGCTTAGTTGCTCCACAGCATGTGGGATCTTCCTGGACCAGGGCTTGAACCCATGTCCCCTGCATTGGCAGGCAGATTCTTAACCACTGCGCCACCAGGGAAGTCCAAGGATCTCATATTCTTCAGGATAAATTCCTAGAAGTAGAATTGCTGAGTCAACAATTATATGGATATTTATATATTTTGACCTGTTTGCAACATTATTACCTAAGAGGTTGTGACAATTTAAAAACCCATCAGAAATGTTTTAGAAAGTCCTGGTAAACTGATTCTCAATATTTTCTTCTCTGTTCTTTAGATTAAATAATTTCTGTTGATCCATCTTCAAATTCACTGAATTTTCTATTGTCTTCCTCTAATGTTAACTCTATCTAGTGAAATTTTATTTCAGATAATATATTTTTCAGCTGTAAAGGTTCATTTTTTTTGACAGCTTCTATTTCTCACCTGGCATACTTTATTATTGCATTAATGTTGAGTGTAGTGTCTTTACATCCTTGAGTATAGTTATAACTGCTGTTTAAAAACTTTGTCTATTCATTCAGACCCTGGGGTACTTTAGAATCAGTCTTCATAGTTACCTCTTTATTGAGTGTGTATCACGTTTTCCTATTCTTTTAATGTAATTTGGAATATATCAATGGATATCATGAATGATATATTTTAGAGACTCTAGGTTCTGTTATGTTCTTCCAAAGATATGCATATCTTTGCAGTTGTTGTCCAATGTCTTCAGATAGTTTTGTGTGATTTATAATTGTCAGAATTTATAGTTGTCATCTTTGGGATAGTTGTTCCAATAGAAGCCACTTGGCCATGACCAGAAACGTAATTCCATGTAAAATGATTCTTGAAAGCATTTCTCAAGAATATCTTAAAACCATTTGCTCTAAGGTAAGGAACAAGACAAGGTTGTTCACTCTCACCACTATTATTCACCATAGTTTGGGAAGTTTTAGCCACAGCAATCAGAGAAGAAAAAGAAATAAAGGAAATCCAAATCAGAAAAGAAAAAGCAAAGCTGTCACTGTTTGCAGATGACATGGTACTATACATAGAGAATCCTAAAGATGCTACCAGAAAACTACTAGAACTAATCAATGAATTTGGTAAACTAACAGGATACAAAATTAATGCACAGAATTCTCTTGCATTCCTATACACTAATGATGAAAAATCTGAAAGAGAAATTATGGAAACAGTCCCAGTTACCATTGCAACAAAAAGAATAAAATACCTAGGAATCAACCTACCTAAGGAGACAAAAGACCTGTATACAGAAAACTATAAGACACTGATGAAAGAAATTAAACATGATACAAACAGATGGAGAGATGGATTGGAAGAATCAACATTGTGAAAATGACCATACTACACAAAGCAATCTACAGATTCAGTGCAATCTCTATCAAACTACCAATGGCATTTTTCACAGAACTAGAATAAAAGATTTCACAATTTGTATGGAAACACAAAAGACCCCAAATAGCCAAAGCAATCTTGAGAACGAAAAATGGAGCTGGAGGAATAAGGCTCCAGGACTTCAGACTATACTACAAAGCTGCAGTAATCAAGATAGTATGGTATTGCACAAAAACAGAAATATAGATCAATGGAACAGGATAGAAAGCCCAGAGATAAACCCACACACATATGGTTATCTTATTTTTGATAAAGGAGGCAAGAATATACAGTGAAGAAAAGACAGCCTCTTCAATAAGTGGTGCTGGGAAAACTGGACAGCTACATGTAAAAGAATGAAATTAGAGCACTCCCTAACACCATACACAAAAACAAACTTAAAATGGATTAAAGACCTTAATGTAAGACCAAACACTATAAAACTCTTAGAGGAAAACATAGGCAGAACACTCTATGACATAAATCACAGCAAGATCCTTTTTGACCCACTTCCTAGAGAAATGGAAATAAAACCAAAAATAAACAAATGGGACCTAATGAAACTTCAAAGCTTTTGCACAGCAAAGGAAAGTGTAAACAAGATGAAAAAACAACCCTCAGAATGGGAGAAAATATTTGCAAATGAAGCAACTGACAAAGGATTAATCTCCAAAATTTATAAGCATTTCTTGCAGCTCAATATCAAAAAAACAAAAAACCCAATCCCAAAATGGGCAGAAGACCTAAATAGACATTTCTCCAAAGAAGACATACAGATTGCCAACAAACACATGAAAGGATGCTCAACATCAATAATCATTAGAAAAATGCAATTCAAAACTACAGTGAAGTATCACTTCACACCAGTCAGAATGGCCATCATCAAAAAATCTACAAGCAGTAAATGCTGGAGAGGGTGTGGAGAAAAGGGAACACTCTTGCACTGTTGGTGGGAATGTAAATTGATATAGCCACTATGGAGAACAGTATGGAGGTTTCTTAAAAAACTAAAAATAGAGCTACCATATGACCCAGCAATCCCACTACTAGGCATATACCCTGAGAAAACCATAATTCAAAGAGTCATATACCACAGTGTTTATTGCAGCACTATTTACAATAGCCAGGACATGGAAGCAACCTAAGTGTCCACTGACAGATGAATGGATAAAGAAGATGTGGCACATATATACAATGGAATATTACTCAGCCATAAAAGGAAATGAAATTGAGTTATTTGTAGTGAGGTGGATTGACCTAGAGACTGTCATACAGAGTGAAGTAAGTCAGAAAGAGAAAAAGAAATACTGTATGCTAACACATACATATGGAATCTAAAAAAAAAAAAAAAAGTTGTTCTGGAGAACCTAGGGGCAGGACAGAAATAAAGACAAAGACATAGAGAATGGACTTGAAGACAGGGAGGGGAAGAGTAAGTTGGGACGAAGTGAGAGAGTGGCATGGACATATATACACTACCAAATGTAAAATAGATAGCTAGTGGGAAGCAGCCGCATAGCACAGGGAGATCAGCTCGGTGCTTTGTGACCACCTAGAGGGGTTGGATTGGGACGATGGGAGGGCGACACAAGAGGGAGGAGATATGGGGATATATGTGTATGTATAGCTGATTCACTTTGTTATAAACCAGTAACTAACACACCATTGTAAAGCAATTATACCAATAAAGATATTAAAAATAAAAAGTGCTTTGAGCATCATAATAGCATTTTGCAGATAGACACATATTTCTTATCACTGGATAGATAAATTCTCTAGACTTTGTTTTAATTTCATTACTTTGTACCTGTAGTCTATAAGTAGATATGCTTTTTTCTTTCTAAGTTTTAAACCTATTTATGTGTTTGATAATTCAGAGTTTTTCTTTCTTGTGAAATTAGATCAACATTAAAAAAATAATAAATTTATATTGCCTTTACACAGAATTCTCTGTTGTGTAATTGACAAGAATTCTCTGGAGGAGATAGAATTATAAATAGATATTTTTAAATATTAAAAGTAAGCCAGAAAAATCGGATAGAAGGGATCAACTTCAATTTATGACTTTGTTTCCTAGAACCTAATTTCTATTTCTGGGCATGCTAAAACTACCTGTCCTAGTCTTAAAGTTTTACCCTTATGTGCTATTTGTAATGAGACACATTAGAATATATGTGGTTTCAGATTTATGGCCTGCCCTACATCTGTTCAGTGTGATCTTCAAGTAAAAAATATAAATATAGCACTTTCTGTACTATCTGCTAACATATCGTTAACAGTGAATGATGAGGAGTTCTGATTTCGGTTACTTAGTAAGGACCTACATACTTTGGAGTGAGCTGGAATTTTTACACCCACATACACCCATTACACACAGAGGAAACTGAAAGGAAGTCCCCTACGTATGTATGTGCATAAAACCCTAGACTCTATCTGTACACGTATTTTTATCTCATATAAATTAAAATCAGATGAACACATATATAATCTACCGATACAGTAAGATTCAGCTAAACTGTCGCAACTGTTCACAATCCTCTGAAGATCATTCCTGAGGAATCTAGCAAATATTAATGTTTTACTGTGAAATTATGTTGCACATTTTTCCCTGACCTCAATTTTATTCTTTAAAGTGGTTTTTGTAATAAACTTCCCATACAATTTAGAATATTCATATCCTATTTTCTGTTATTTTTTCATAAATACATTATATCTGTCCAGCTCATCTGAAGCACTTTATGTAAAGGAAACTCAAAGTACTTGTGCTAGGTACAGTAGACGATTGAGAAGTGAAAGAATGGCTAAGTTGTTTATTGTCATTGCCATATTAGAGTTTGAAAGCAAGGAAACACTTTAAGACAAAACTAAAATACTTAAGATAGTAAATGCTATATAGTTAGCCTAGAAATAGATTCTGTTACATATAAGAATTTGATATATGTACTATATTAAATACATGATAAATAAGAATTTTAGATCATTAATAAAAAGGAAGGTCATTCAATAAGTGTTAAGGGATAAGTATCTACAGGAAATAAAATGTATGTCAACATTATCAATTCACTAAATATTCAGTTAAACACTTGAATATTTTTTAAATGCTGAAAATCAAAACTCAGGAAACAGAGAAAACATAGGGAAGAAATAGCTGTAGGGAAGAAAAAAAAATTAGTTGTCTGAGACATCATTTTCAGCAAATATTAAAAAATACAAATCTTTATTACTAAAGCATTAAATACTGAAATATATTAAAACTCAGAAGATAAATGGACAAAGACATGAAGTAATCACTGCCCCAAAAAAGTAATTAATAAATCTATAAGAAGGAGTTAACCCCTCTGTAGTTAAAGAAATGTATATTGAAATGACCTTAAAAATCTATTTTTAGTCCCCAAATCAACAATTGTTAAATAATAGTATCTTATAGCATCAGTTGTATTTTGATTGGTAAAATTTTTTTAGAAAGTGATTGGAAATTTTTATCAGGAATCATATGCATGATAACATTATTTGTCATTATTTCCTTTACAAAGAATTCATTAATAGGAAAGAATCCAAAATATGAAAAATATTTTACCATAGGGATGCTTGTTTCAGTGTTATTTAAGAAGTATTAAGAATTATTTCATACCACCTAGAGGCCCATCAGTAGAGAACTATTTAGGTATATTATGGTACACACAGACTCTTATGCAGCCATTACCAATAAGGGTCACTAGACCCTGCAAAGTCATGGCAACATGTTTATTATATAATGTTATATGAAATATCAGCATATAAAATGATAAAAACAATATGATTATAGCTATGTAAAAGAAGGACACAAAAAGAAAATGAAAGTAAACACTTCAAAATTGTAAAATTATGTGCATTATGAAGGAGATTCATAATGCATTCCTCATTCATAACCAAGAGGAATATTTGTCTTCCTTCTCCTACTCCTCAAATTTACTGTTATATGGATATTACTTTTTAACTGCAAAAATAAATGTTAGGTATAAAAATTTTAAAATTTGCATCTTGAATACTAGAAATACTCTAATACATAGTCTACATTTTTAACAGTTTCATCAATTGTACCAACTGTTATTTTTCTTTCCTTATGAAGACAAAGAGTATTAAACAGGAGGCAAGTGCAACCATCCCTCTGGTTCTCAGGATTTCCATAGCACTTACATTAGAAACTAAGCCCTTAAACTGTACATAAGGCAAAATATTTTAGAAGCAAAAATAATTTTAATAATGCATTTTATCAATAAAAGCCTAAATAGTTCATAATTCAGATCTCATACATCTTTTCCCAATTTTGTTTCCTTGACTTCTTTCACCATCGTAGCTAAATGCTGGACTTGTGAAGTCAAAATCCAGTCAAAATGTGGACTTAACTTTTCTAGTGATCTTGATAAAAAAGTATTTGGTAAATTTTGTCTAAAATGTCAAATAAATGTATTATATTTAGAGCTGGAACAAGTCGTAAAAACTGTCATCCAATTCCCACTCTCCACCTCACTAAAATTTTGAAAACTTTAAGTGAAGGGCAACAGCTAATTAGAGACAGTTCTCACAGAAAACTCAAGTCTATCAATTCCTGTTCAGTGCTCTATCCAATATATTATGTTGCTATTGAGGATAATTTTAATTCTAATTCTCCATGGTTAGTCTTAAAGCACAGCCATTTTCTAAATATACTAGGGAAACATATTTTTTTGCTTTCTAAAAATAGCCAGCTCTGAAAGAGATCTTTCTAAGTTTTATCATTATTTTAATAACTGTTTTTTAAAATTATCAATCTGTATTTATAAAAATTTCACTCTGATGATTCAAAACAACATTAAAAAAACACACTTCAACCACTACCATCATCACCAAAATATGAGCTCTTTTCAAGGAAATAATTTATGAACTTTAACTAGAACTTTCTAAGTGACTTTTAACTGATATTCTAACTGTATCGCATTCCTCAAAATAATGCAGATATGTAGCATCAATAGGAAATGTTTATTGCCAGTGACAGTGGAACATGTTGGTGTATGTGATATGCATATATGAGGCAGGGAATAGAATCTTTGTGAATCACAATACCCTCTTTATTCTATTCCCAGGAGTCCCAATTATCAACATATCTGAACCTCCCAGTCCAATAATAGCTTATGTAATAACAGCTAAACTAAAGCAAAATAAGATACTGAAGTGCTTCTTGACATCACAGATAAACTAAATAGTGTTGAACATATTTCTGTGTTATGCTCATTTCAATATAGGCTAATCTTTTGAATGAATGTATTTATACTATGAAATTTTATTAATATGAATATTTGATTCCCCAGAACTTCTACCTAAAATAATAGATAGCAGAAAGTTATTGAGAAGTGTGTCTTTCTCTACGTTATGTACCTACATGATTTTTTTTTCAGGTGTTGAAGAGGGCATTGTGATTTTGGGGAGTATTTCAACTCTGCAGTGTCCCAGTTAAAACCATGACTCAGAGGTCCTCATTTTTTTTACCTTCTTTGTCATTTGAATATGGACTATTGACAGCTCATCATTTACAAGACATGCACAAAGACAGGGTTATCATGATTTAGTTGTTAATTAACTTCTTTGGCTGGAAATTCCTATTGTTAGGCTAGAATACTACATTTCATAGCAGCTATAGAAATATTTTGTTTGTATTCACTATTTGCACGTAGAATAATTTTGAAACCAAAATTGAAAGCTTCTAATTTTATGCAAAATGACAGCTATGTATTTCCATAAATGTCTGAGCATTTTGATGTGAAACTGTTATTTCTCATCTGAAGTCATAATTGTTCAGGGTGAAAGTAGGACATGGGGATGAATAATAATAATAATTTGCCTTTTTGAGATCATGGCAATAATAAGCATAATTTTCAGAGCTGCATATAAGCAAAAGGAGCTTTGACTACAGGCCGCTCGACAAGATGGTTATTGAGGGGAGGAGGTTTGTGAATTGCTGACAGGTGGATTACCCATCTTTGCAGCCATCTTGCCTCTCTGTCCTCTTTCTGCATAACTGTAGTCTCTAGCCAGCTACCTGCTACTGCTATACTGGAGGCTGACAAATAGAGCAAAATAGAGTTCAGTGTAAGAATCTCAAAGGGTTAATACTTTTTATCATAAAGCTCGGTGGCATGACCATTTAGACATGACATGAAGTTTTTTTTAAGCAAGCTGTTTCTCTTTAGAAGGATCCATTACTCTGGGTTGTCAAGAAGTAAAAGGTTTTTCATTGTTGTTAAATGATGTTTTAAAATCCTGTCCAATTTATGTTAAAGAAGGTAGCTAGGATGGTTGTGTCTGAAAGCGAAACATGAAAAGGAATAAAAGAACACAGCAAACATAAGGTCTGGCAACAACCATGGTAGTTGTTTGGCTGCCAGTAGCAATAATAAGGACTAGTTGTTCTGGTTGAGAAAGCTGTTTAATTCAGATGCATCCAACAAAATACACATCCTTCAAAAGATATACAGTGTATACATTTATACTTTAAAAAGCACCATCACCAACTCCAATTCTGAATGACTTGAAAAAACATTTAAATTCCTCAGTCTCATAGACATAAAAAAGAGTGTGTCGAATTGTGGAAATCAGGAGAGATTTTGCCAAAATAAAGTGTTCACTGTTTTTGTGTATGTGTGTGTGAGCATGTGTTTGTTTGTGTATGATTCGGTAAAATTATATGAGTTTATTTGGGCTCTGTATCATTTTCTGGTTACCCAGTAATCATTTTCAGTTAGTCCACTTAGCTATAAAGAGTATAGGGCTTCCCTGGTGGCGCAGTGGTTGAGAGTGCGCCTGCCGATGCAGGGGACACGGGTTCGTGCCCCGTTCCGGGAAGATCCCACATGCCGCGGAGTGGCTGGGCCCGTGAGCCATGGCCGCTGAGCCTGCGCGTCCGGAGCCTGCGCTCCGCAACGGGAGAGGCCACAACAGTGAGAGGTCCCCGTACCGCAAAAAAAAAAAAAAAAAAAAAAAAGTACAGCGTAGGAATCTGCAACCAAAAGCTGTCCCCTTTAACATTCTGTATTAACCTGGACTATGAGAGGAAATTCCCTTTTAAATTCCCATTTCACACAAGGAACTGTCTTTCATGTGTTCAGACCAAAATACTGACCCTCATTCCTGGGACCTATCCCCTCAGTTGTTTTTCAGAGAGTGGTGAGAGGTTTATTTAGAATCTCCCACACACGCTTGTCTATTTCCTGGGTGATTGACAGAATGCATTTGTGAAAAGGCTGCTTGGATCAGAGATACAGCCTGTGCCTTTGGTACAGAGATGCTCCACAGTGTAAAATCAACCGCCCTTATTGGATATTGCATTAGCATCATGCACAAAATGTTCAACTACCTTACTCTTGAACCCTTTTCCCTGACCCCAAACAAATGCTTTCTGGAGATATAAACGTGTGAAAGTGGTCATTTATATAAACCTGAAGAAATACAAAGAGATAGCATTGGAGGCAAATTGTTATTGCACTCTGATCTTGAAGGAAAATTGATTTATTATCATGAAATAACAAAGTACTCTTAAGGCTAAAACATTTTTGCCTTACTTCAACCTGATGAAAAGGTTTATTTCCAAGTTATAAACCCATCCAAAGTGTGGCCTCTAATGGAAAATCTGAGAGCTCCTTCACACGTGACAGTAGGAGCCACTGCGCTAATAAAAGTCTTCATTAAAATATGGTCAGAATCTGTGTGCTATGGCAGTTTTCAGCTACAAATAAGAAAAGAATTGGTTGCACCTGTAATGAGAATTCAATTAAATAACTTTGGGGAAAAAAACTAGAAGGAAATAAATATTGAATCCTTCATCACTGAGTGTTTATCTTGAAGGGAACAATGTATAGACTGGAGAAGAGTGGAGATGAGCAGACATGGCCCTTTTCTGTTTATTCTTTCCTGCTAAGGACCTGTTCTCCAACCAAAGCCTTGACTGCATGTCTAGTTCTGTGAGAAACAGGGTGAAACAAGACCACTTGTTCCACGCAATACAGAGATGTTGGAAAGGTGGACAGGTAATGTCAGTAAAGCACTGTGAACTTTCTGGACACAACAGTAATACTGAATACTGTTCATTTTTTGGACTATTGATCAGACGCAATGGCTACTAAATAACCAAAAGTA
Source organism: Kogia breviceps (assembly GCF_026419965.1). Lineage (NCBI taxonomy): Eukaryota > Metazoa > Chordata > Mammalia > Artiodactyla > Physeteridae > Kogia > Kogia breviceps. The sequence goes on from NC_081314.1 coordinate 57,473,883, forward strand.
TTGATCTCTTGGTTCCCAGCTGGGAGCATTGTAGACTAATAATATCTCCCTAGATTCTCTGTAACTTGATGTGGTATTTTGTTGGATTCTCAAGTTATCTGAATAATCTGAAAATCATTTAAAATATTTATAGAGAAAAAGGGTTTCGAATCCCTGCAGAGTATTGCATATAGTCAAAGCACAACCCTAAAATAATTTCTCTTTTTTATGTACATTATGCCTTTTCCCAGTACCTCCCTCTTCACCTCTGTGTGAAGAGGGAGGTACTGGGCACCTGTATGCCTAGCTTGACCTTTACCTTTACCTCTAAAATTCCCGAATCCAATTTTTTCTGGCTGAAACATCCACAAACGTTGAACAGTGGGCATGATTTACTCCTGGCCAATGTTCAGGGCCATTTGCCAACCTCCCTAGCACAGTCCCAAAGCTTACCAGGATAGTGGGTGTGAGTGGCCCCCACTGAGGTATCCTGGGGACTCTTCTCAAATCCAACATATTCAAATTTAGAAAGGTTTGTCCTTTCTAATACCCAGTGATCAAATGAAATCTAATTATACTATCCCTAAATAAACCTTCCAGCTCTGTCCTATTCAAGTCATAATAATGCCCATAGTGCAGAAGAGACAAAATTGCTTCTAGCACATTGCCTCACACCTAGCAGTAAGTAATAAATACTTGATGAATGAATATGCAGGCAAGTGCACTAAATGGCAGAATGCATATTCTACAGCCAAGGTCAGAGCAATTACATTTTGGAAGCAGACTTCACAACAGTCACCTGCATCACTGTTCTACTGAAGAACATAAATGAAATGGCTTTGTTTATCATGGAAACTTGATAATTGAGAGAAATCATCTATTTTTACTTTATTAGTATTTACTTATTTTAAATAAATTTTACATCAGAGTTTGTTACACATATTTAAATAGTTTTTTGCAATTGCCTTATTTTATGCATTTTCATTTTTTATGTATGTGTTATGTATGGTTTTAGTTCCCTTTTTCTGTTTGGGCCTGTGAACACAGACTACTTTGTAAGTTTCTATTTCATGGCCTCCAATAGCTCTTGCCATCTCTGTTCTCTGTTTCCATTTTATGCAACTTCTTTTTTCAGATATGATGCATTCTTTCTAAATGTGGGTTGGCCAGATGAAGGGTGAGAGGAACAAAACATTATTAGGATTTTCCTATACATGTTTGGTATGCATCATTTTCTTTTAAACTTCAGAATAGCACTGTTAGGTAACTAATAGTAACCCCAATTTACAGAGAAGAAAACTTGAGTTTCAAAAAGTGTGTAACTTCCCACAGGCTAATGTATCAGGACACTGTTCAGAACCAAGAAAAGACAAAACAACAAAAAAAGAAAATGACAGTTAAGAAATGAGAGACATAAGATATTATATCATAACATCTATAGATTGGAACACTTACTATGATTTCCATATCTCTCTACTCTTGTGGAGTTCCTACCCAGCTCTATATCCCAATTATGGTTCAGGAACCACGGGGCAGGCAAATGTGAGGTAACAGAGGACAGTGACTGCAGCAGGTAGAGGGGAAGGGGAAGTGAAGAGTGCCAAAGGGTTACTGCCATAACCAGCCGTGAGGTTTTAAGCTGACTCAGAAGATATATTGTCCTTGACAGTCATTGCAGTAGGTGGCGATATTGTACTACCTTGGAGATTTGGGGAAGCCTTTTTTTTTTTTTTTTTTTTTTTAATATCTGAAGTGAATCTATACTACAGCTATGAATCTCCTGGGCCCCTGCCTCTTGTATACCTGCTAGTTACATTAATTTTTGACCCAGCCTGAGCTTCAGACAGGAAACAAGTATCTCCCTTCCACAACTCTCTGAGAAATCATATCCCAATATCTAAGAGCCCTTTGGCTCTCCACCTGGATGTCTCCTAACACCTCAAACCCACGTCCTAAATTGAATATATTTCCAGCCTCAAGCTATTTATCTCTCTTTTCTGGCTTTTCTAATTAGAGATACCCCCATCCACCCAGTCATCCAAGACATTAACATGGGTGTAAGCCTTGTGGGCAATGACATAGTGGTTAAGAGCACAGCTTTTGTAGTAAGTGGGTTTTGAGGTCAATTGCCATGATTTGGAATCCGGCTCTCATACTAACAGTGTGACTTTGAAAAGGTTAGTGTACCTCTTTAAATCTCAGTTTTTCCATCTTTAAAATGGATGTAAGAATCATACCTTTCTCTTAGTATTATTGTGCAGGTCACATGATATAATCCAAGTTAAGTACATAGTGACAAGCATATATTAAGACCCAGCAAAAATTAATTATGGTGATGACCATGATGATTAATGATGGTCCTTGACTCTTTCCTCAGTCATCCTCACCACAGGTTACCAAATCCTGCACATTCTAAGTACTTTCAGATCTTTACCTTATGTCTATCACTTTGCCTTAGTCCTTGATCTTTTTTTTTTTTTGTATAATCATTATTGTATGGGCTCCTAACCTGTTTCTTTACTTCTTGCTTAACCCACCTCCAACTGTCCTTTATGCTGCCCCAGAAGCATAAATACGATTTTGTTTTCCTCTGCTTAAAATTCTATAGTAGCTTGCCTATTGTTTATAAATTCCAAACTCCTTTTCATGTCATAGAAAGTTTTGCGTGATATGAACTCTGAATATTTATCTAACAACATCTTTGGCCTCCTGCCACTTATATCCTTTGTTCTTTTTCATGCAGGATGTGAATGAGAAGGAACCAAAGTCATTCCCCCTCTTCCTGCCTTTACTTGTGCCCCTACCCCTGCCTGAAACATCCTGCCAATTTATCCGACTTTCAAACTCCTATCCGCTATTTAAAATCCCATGAAGCACCTCCATGTCCTCTTTCCTACCATTCCCAAACTGCTTGCTTTCTCTCTTATGACATACTGGATTTGGTATTGAGTTCCACTGTAACACTATCATGGAGTATTGCAATAATAATAATGCAACAGTATGATAATTGTTATTACCATTATATAGCTACTCTGGTCCCACTGGATGCTGACATCTAGCACAACACCTAACAGGAACCTGAGCAGAAGCCTGGGGAACCAATGGAGCATAGTGTCTTACCAAGAGGTAAAAGGTAGACATACAAGCTCATTGCCAGGCACAGTTCATCTCACGTTTATGAGAATGGAGTAGTCCTTGGTAGCTGACAAGTTTTCCAACCACTTGGGGTGGGGGAAGGAGTCTCCAAGTCGTTCACTGTCCTGAAGGCTTATATAAATTGACTCTCATTCTTCTTTGATGTTCTTACTTGAGTGTAAAGATACACTCTAATAGATACTTCAGAGTCATACAGTATATGAGTTTTTTATTGCTGCTATACAAATTGCCACAAACTTAGTGGCTTAAGATAACACGTATTTGATATCTTATAGTCAAGGAATTAGAAAGTCTTTCACAGGTCTCACTGGTCTAAAATCAAGTGTCAGCAGGAATGCGTTAGTTATTGCAGGCTCTACGGTAAAACCTATTTCCTTGTTTTTTCAGGTTGTTGACAGAATTCAGTTTCTTGCAGTGGTGGGGCTGGGATTCATTAAGAACTAATGTGACTAGATTAGGTCTATCTGGAGAGAACATCTGCAAAGTTCCTGTTGCCATGGAAGGCAACATATTCACAGGTTTTCAGGATTAGGGCATAGTCATCTTTGGGGAACATTATTCTGCCTAGCGTACACAGAACCCAATAATAACTGTCAGGCTAGTCCATCTGAGACCTAGGAGGCTTATGGTATGTAGAATAAAAGTCTCTTTGGTTCTGGGAAGTAGAACATCTCCTTTAAGTTGAGTCTTCCAAATACCCTGTTGTTAAGTATCTGAAAGAACTAGATAGGCTTCCATCTCCAGTGTAGCAAGGTTTGGGGATTGCTTATGCAAATTCCCCATGCCCTGGAAAGGCATTTTACTTCCCTAGTATTTAAGACCTTAGTTGTCATGTGTTTGTTTGGTTTACAAAATATAGGCATGTGGAGCAAAGTTGGTATATGCTCTATTAGGAATTCTCTGACATTACCTCTGCTTTTCATTTTCTTTTCCATTCCAACCTTGGACTGTAGTTCCCATTCACCCAGTGGGACATTGGCATACATCATTATAAGGTGCCTCTCAGCCCTGAAATCTCCAATTCTTTCAATGCAGCCTTCTTACGTAGCATCACTCCCACCCCCTTTTCTCACCTAATCATATTCTTCCTCAGCTAGGGACCTTGACTTCAATTCTCATTTCACTCAAATAGATACTTCCTCCCTTGTCACACTCCCTTTTCCCCTTCCTTGAACTGGATTGTCAATTGGTATTCCCAACCTGCCTTGATTCCCAAACCTACTAGTAAATACATCCCATCAAATTTTTGCAATAAATTATTCTTATGCCTTACCAAATGCTGTTTCCAGGGTCCCCAAAGATCTTCATTGTCAGACCAGTGTTCTGTCACTCACAAGCAAGTACCTTACTTCTCTTTTGCATTTAGCTACTTCCTGTTTGAAACTCAATTCCATTGAATCCATGATTTTCTACTTTTCTGTTTGTTACATATTTTTAAACTCTTACCATCTTTCTGGACTTTTTTTGCCTCATAATAAGATCCTCCAAGATTCAGCCTCACTGCTTTCCCCTCTGGAAATCCTAGTAGAGATCATCACCTTTGTAGCACCTAGATGTCTTTGTAATAAAATCTTCAAGCACCTACTATTTCCCTAAATAACTACCATGTTAAATTGAGAGAGTGAGATTTGGTACTTTCCCTCAAAGGGTACTTTTCCATATCGTTGCTACCCTTTTCAATTCCTATAAATATATAATTAAATAAACACACTGGCTGATGCCCACTGCGGCTCTGTAGAACCTATAAATTAGGTTGTAAATATGAATATCTAAGATTGGATAAGTTGTTAAGCTACTAAGTGTAGTCTAAATATAGTCTCAGTCACCAACAGGCATGGTTCATACTAATAAAGAGATTTTAATTTTAAAGTGTGTACCCAAAATCCAGTGAGAATGTACATTTTGATCTTATTATGTCTAGGTTAGGTATACTGTCATACTGATACCCTCACTTGAATGTAGAACAAGTAAAGCGTTTTTGTTCTAACTAGTGAAAGACAAGATAAACAATAAATATCTTAACAAGAGGAAAGTCTTTCACTGAGCTGGATAAACTTTAGGGACTCAGTTCTACAAGGAGGCTATATATTTCTTCTCTCTTTGCCATCAACATTTCCACTCATGTTACAAATCAATATTAATAAAATAGCAGGGTGTTCTTGGTCCCCTTTTAGACTACATGAGTCATTTCAATCAATCAGATTTATTCATAAAAGCCATGGTGTACTGTAAAAAGTTAATATTGAGGAAAAAAAGAATTTAAAAGCCACACATAAAAGAAATGCATTTTGAGATTATAGTTGAATTGCCAAGGTTTGAAAGAGAAAATATATCTAATGAAAGGTCATGTCTTAACAATTAGCTTCTACTGATGTAAATGATCATCTTTCTGCTAGATGTCTCCTCGTTATATGTAACAATTTTGAACCTTACTAAAAAATATAAAATGTCAAGCCCTTTATTTGTAAGTTATCCTGAAGATGTATTTTTAAGTCCAATATTTTTCCATCTTTTAATCATTTAGAGGATTTTATTTTTATAACTGTACATTTATACAATTATATTTCACCATGCATTTTTATTTTACATTTTGCTTAAGTAAATATAGGAAAGAGTTTTGCTTTTCAGTTTCTCTTTTAGATATAGGGAGAAAAATTAATATAGTTTCTTAATACAGTAGCAGGCAGTGATGTCCTGGAGCTAGCTCATACTGGTTTGTAAAAGCCAATTGCATCCATCTTTCCCCAATTCTGCATTGAAATATGTCACATTGATAGCTTAAAATGGGCCCTGGTAGGAATATTCGCACCATAGAAATCAGCAAAAGCTACAAATCGGGGCTCTTCTCCCCAGACAGCTGGTTTTTAAAGTATTAACCAGAGTACCACTGATATTAGGGTATATACATTTCCCTAATATACTTAGCTGCTAGATCTGGGGAGCCAAAGGAACTGGTTAATTGGCTTTGTTTTGTTTTTGTTGTCATCTGTGTGGTGGTGGTTGTTTGTGTGGTTTTATGTTTTTGTTTTTTTAGCAGTTACTAGGGACTTATCCATTTCTGCGGTAAAACTGTCAGTATGAACTGTGAATCCTTTTTTAGTAGTGGGGTTGTGTACTCCTTGACAAGGTACCAACCATAGTCACTGTAATAAACAGACTATCAGCCACAGAGTCAACACACTTTCAAAGAGATCCAAGGACTTTAAGCAAATTGAAATTTAAAGGAAAGATGAAATTGTCCTGTGGATGATTCAGATGGAGCTTAAAGGAACATTGAAAACAATAGTAGCAATAAAAAATCAAGTTTGATCAGTGGGTTAAGAAATTAGTTTTTCCCAAAGATAATAGAATTATTTGAAAATATTGTGTTAAAATAATTCAGCTTAGAGAGAGAATGATAGACATATACATCTCTGAATCTTTAGCAAAATAAGATAGACAGGAAGCCAATTCCATTCCTTCTACTTTTCCTTCCTCACCCCCATTTCAATCTCCATGAAACTGTGGGCTTTGATTACTCTAGCAGAAGTGAAAAACTTTGAGGTGTCAGGGTACATAAGCTTCAAAACTTAAAGGATGATCTCAGAACACAAAGTTTTGCTGAACTTGAAATAGAGTCTGCATTAATGATTTTTGTGATTAAAATTAATAATGCACTGAAATTTTTTTCAAACTAACTGGTAAAAAATAATTTAGAGTGACTTGCATTAGTAGACTACATTGTTTATCTTTCTCTCAAAAACATTTTGAACAAGACTGAAAGATGTTACCTCTATGAAACTCTTCAGTTGGGAACATGAGTGACCCTTGGTCACTGCTTTACAGCTCCAACTTAAACTAGACCAGCTAGATTAAATCAGGCTTGACAAACTCTGGCTGGTAGGCCACATGTAGCCTACCACCAGATTTATACAGTTGCTGAGCTCAGTATGATTTTTGCATTTTTAAATGATTGAGAAAAATCAAAAGAAAAATAATTTGTGATGTAAAAATTATACGAAACTTAAATTTCCATAAGTAAAGTTGTATTGGAACACAGCCATGCCCATTCTTTTACATGTTCTTATGGTCACTTTCAGGCCATAATGGCAGAGTTGAGTAGTTGTAACAGAGATTATATGGCCTGTAAAGCCTAAAATATTTACTGTATGTCCCTTTACAGAAGAAATTTGCTTAAGCAGGGACTAAATTATACTTATTTTTTTGATGGTTTTATTCCATTCCTTTACATGAATCAAATTAGCAAAATCAATAATTTTCTTAAGGATATCAAAGAGCTACATAAGTTAATTATGAAACATCTAAACATGGAAATAAAACAATGCATATGCAATCAACTAAGTTCATTACAGATTATGTGTTCGTATTTTCCCTTTCCCCTCAGTTGTCTCCAGCCAGTGGCTCTTGAGCAGCTCAACTGGTGGATCTTCTACTCCTCATGTTCTCTCCTCACCAAAACACAGAGGATAAAAGGGCAAACCTTTTGGAAATATTGAAAAGAGATCAGTAAAGATAATGCTCAAGGCAGAAAATAAAGAATAAAACTCATAATGATATTGTATTCTTTTTTACTGAATGCTAAAAACATTGATTTCTCAAACATAAACTTTAAAATGCGCCCAAGTTTTTGACTGGAATGATCTGGACCTTCTCAGAGTCTGACCATAGCTATGGGTGCATCTGTTACATTGTAGATGTGACTATACCCTAATGTCATTTGACCTGCTTATATGCAAATGCAGGTAACCAACCAGAGGAAAAGAAGTAATTATCGCTGAATTAAGGCTGGCCAAAAGAAGGCAAAAATGGTATTTAAAAAATCATGGATTTCTCCCCATGGTTCCATTTTTATTACTTTCCTTATAACTAAATGTGGTTTTGAATAACTCTGTCTCCATCTCTATCCCGTGTAGGTTTTCATAACTATGGGGGGACGGGGGTGGGGGGAGGAGAAGAGAGAATGTATTGTGACTTCTCATTTTTAAGAGGCAGGGTTTACTTAGGATTACCTAGCCAAATCCCAAACCATCTTGAGGTCTTCAGAGTTTCAGAGGAAGGCAGATATGCAAATTACAAAGGCTCAGAGACAGAATTGACATTGAGACATGGCAACTTTTATTTTGACCAAGAAAGTAATCCTAGTAACTCAGTGAAACAATTCAGGCTTAATTATTATTTGCTTAGCATTTTATCCTGATAGGGGATGTGTGATATATTGCCAATACTGCTGCAGAGAAAACTAGGTAGTTATGAAGTGACCATTTTAAGGTTGTAAAAGTGATTATTAACATAGTCCTGTTTTAAAGCCAAGTCTTCTGTCTCCAAACTCTTACCTTTTGCAACTGCTCTTCAAGGAAAGCAGCATAGAGTTAAAAAAAAAGCACATAGAAATTCTCTCTTAGGACTTTTTGACCATGTAATTTAAAAATATTCAGCTAGGGCTTCCCTGGTGGTGCAGTGGTTGGGAGTCCTCCTGCCGATGCAGGGGACGCGGATTCGTGCCCTGGTCCGGGAGGGTCTCACGTGCCGCGGAGCGGCTGGGACCGTGAACCATGGCCGCTGAGCCTACGCAACCGGAGCCTGTGCTCCGAGACGGGAGAGGCCAGAGCGGTGAGAGGCCCGTGTACCACAAAAAAAAATTTTTTAATTAAAAATTTAAAAAATATTCAGTTAATGTCATTTAGCCTAGCAACAGCTAGAACATAGATATATTTTCCCTCACCTTCCAGAAAAACCCTTATCCCGATTTGAACATGGCACTGTGACCGAGCATGCATTAGGAATTCACATGCATTGCTCTCTTTAAGATGTTCATGTACAGTGTGTGGCCCACCACGGTGGCGGGGGGGAGGAAGGAAGAAGCACAATTAATACACAGACTCGCTTCTGAAACCAATAACTAAAAAATAGAAATAGAAACAGAATATTTGGAAGCTAGTATGATTTTGTTGTTGTTTGTGTGATTTTTTTTTTTTTTTTTTAAAGAATGTGGGGCTTCCTTGGTGTCGCAGTGGTTGAGAATCCACCTGCCGATGCAGGGGAAACGGGTTCGTGCCCCGGTCCAGGAAGATCCCACATGCCGCGGAGCGGCTGGGCCCGTGAGCCGTGGCCGCTGAGCCTGCACGTCCGGAGCCTGTGCTCCGCAACGGGAGAGGCCACAACAGTGAGAGGCCCGCGTACCGCAAAAAAAAAAAAAAAAAAAGAATGTGTTTTCTTGCAGACACTTGGCATTTTTCTCTATTGCGTGTTAGAGTTGAATAATATAAAATTACAGTTAAATCTGTTTGTAATCTCATTTTGGAGTTTGTTCCATTTGTTACCTGTCCCCTAAAGAATATTTCCTATTTTGCTTTTTCAAGATTTGCATATTTTGTATATAAAACTTAGATAAGTGAAATCCTCATTTCTAAGATTCCCTACAAAGTGATAAAGGATTCTGTTTTTCAAAACTGAAGTATAAAATAGTGGTAACTCTCTTCATGGTACTTGAGACATTTTGATTTTGCTCATTTCATTTTGGAAACTATGTTGGGAAATGATCAGAATTTACACAGGGGATTTAACTTCTTTTTTCAAGAATAAGCCCTAAAATGGTGTGGAATTTTATTGATTTACTTTGAAAATCACTGCACCACCCTTCAAGAACTCTGAACTGAATTGAAAGGACGTACTGTAGTTGCTATATCAGAGACACAGCCATTTGTCTCACAAAATTACACAGTATATATTGAAACTTCAGATAGAATTTGCTTGTCTAAATTACAACTTTTATATTTAAGTCATTTTAATGACAAGCTAGTATAAAAACTAATGATCAGATCTTCTGGTGTAGATTTTATTTTGACAGCTTTGCACTTTGCTTGGCATCCAAAATCTGGTTGCTTACACAGATAGCCCTTCAATAAATGTTATTTAATTATCCTAATCAGTGCTCATACTTTTTCAAGAAACCCTCCAGTTTCCCTCATTCTGCCATATCCCTGTATCCCAACTTCTTTTAGCTTGGATACTTTAACTTTTTCCAAATCCCACAGTTTTCCTATTCCTCTTGGATAGGACCCATGAAACAGTCCACATAGGGGTCTCAGCTTCTGTCCTTTGTGTTGGCCTTCCCACAGGGATGGATACATGACTGGCCTGTGTCTTCACATTCCTCCTTGTCTGGTGAGGATTTCAGGACTAGAAACAGCTGATTCTTGGGACTTCCCTGGTGGTCCAATGGTTAAGACTCCACACTTCCACTACAGGGGACAAGGGTTTGATCCCTGATCGGGGAACTAAGATCCCACATACCGTGCAGTGTGGCCAAAAAAAAAGCTGATTCTTGGCACTAAAAATGTGATTTTTAAGAGAGTTTGTGTAAGGATAAAGAAAAATATGATATCTCAAGTTTATAGGTCAACTTGATTTCATATAGCAACATTTTCTAATGGTTACATAAACTTGCTTTTCACAAAATGGAATAATTTAAGATTGTATTTATTCTTACACATGATCTTTGAGTAACCAGGGCTACTCAGCTCAGTTTTTCAGCTGGCAAGCCTCTGGCAATTATATTTTACTATTTGATCATTGGTTCTTTCAAGAGGCTAGATAGCCTTACTGTTTTTTTTTTTTTTTTTTTTTTTTTTGTCATTGAGGAAGCTTGGAGTAGACATGGAATAGTGCATTTTGGCTTGCTTCTGGGCCAGCTGAGAACACAATTGTAATTGTATTAGACTATAACTATTCTGTGAACTCACAGCGTCCAGTCTAAAGATATCAGGAGCATCTGTTTAACAAATATGTATTTCCTGGGCTTCCCTGGTGGAGCAGTGGTTGAGAGTCCACCTGCCGATGCAGGGGACATGTGTTCGTGTCCCAGTCTGGAAAGATCCCACATGCCGCGGAGCGGCTGGGCCCGTGAGCCATGGCCGCTGAGCCTGCGTGTCTGGAGCTTGTGTTCTGCAATGAGAGAGGCTACAACAGTGAGAGGCCCGTGTACCGCAAAAAAAAAAAAAAAAAAAAGTATTTTCTAACCACTATGTGCCAGGTAGTGTTCTGGTGTTGGAAACAAAAGTGAGACTCACTATTTGTATTAAAGAGCTTCCATAGGATAAGACAAATAAACAAAAAGTACTGTGCTATTACTGCCATGATGAGAATACTGTAAGAGCCCTTGGGTTTGCCACCTAACTTAGCTTTAGTGGATCAGGACATCCTACCCAGGGCGAATGTAACTTCACAAGTCTCTTCTCCACGCTAAACTTTTCTAGAGCTTTACAGCACATGTAAAGGTCTAGAAAAGTTTAGCGTGGAGGAGAGACTTGTGAAGTTAACAATGGCCAGGTCAGGAAGGGCATTGCCTCTTTGATTAAGAAGTTTACGGGGGTGGGGGGGGGGACACGACAAAAGGACACCACACTGATGGGCTTTTAGGAGGGCTATAGCCTTATCAGATCGGATCTGTAACAATCCGGGAGAGTATTGATTAGATCTAAGGAAGAGGGATTCTTATGAAGAGAAGGGATGGTTTGGAGAAAGAACAGACCAGACCAGAGTTGGCTACCAACTGAATGAGTGAAGGAAATGGAGTAATCAGGATTAATCATGACCTGAACAGATGATGAAACTTTTACCTTAGGACATGTATGTGCTAATGTTAAAAAGCTTTTGTATGATAATGATGATCTAATTTTGTGCTTTGACCATTTAAAAATATGTATAAAATATTTATATAAAATATTAAAATGTTCCTTTAAATTCTTTTAACAAATAAATCTACCTACTACTGCAGTTTCATATTTCCTTTCTATAAGGGACAGATGGCAGCTTCAGACTGGGAAGAGGTGATTAAAAAGTGAGAATTATCTATTGGTGAGGCCAGGGCTACCTCATCAAGGCAGTTGCATTTGAGGTACAGGAAATAGGAAAGAAGGTAGGAAACTATACCTGTGGGTATATACCTTCTGAAACAACGAAGCGGTTGCTGAAAGCTGGGACAGTTTGTCTTCTATTTTAAAGTCTCAAATGAGAGTCAGTGTCAGTCTCAGCCAAATTCCTTGAAATACTGTCATATATTTCAGGGAGCTGTAAGGGGATCTTTTATTACATCCTTTCTAATCCTGGTGTGCCCTCTAGAAGTTGGCTTTAAAATACTTATAGTCTTTTTTTCCCCAGCACAGACTCAGAAGGTGCTCTTTTTTTTTTTTTCTTTTTCCATTTTCAAGTAGCTACAAAGTTTACTTTTGAAGTAGAGATTTACTTTTCCAAGAAATTTTGAAGGTCTTCTACATGACAGTACAATTTGAACTTTAGGAACTTTGTAATATATTCATTTTATGAAACTTTAGGCTGCCAATTTTATTTTATTTTTTGAAAAGTCAAACTTTCTGAGGTTTTTAGTCCACATATAAATTCTCGTGGGTTCCTTTAGGCACTACACGTTATTTCATTATTGTGTGGACTTTTTTTAAAAAAAAGAGGTATGGTGTAAAATCTTCCTTTCTCATTTTTTTCTGTCTCCTTAGCTCTCCCTTTCCTCTATTCATTTTTGGCCCAACAAATATTTATTCTTGGGCTAATAGATTTGAGGCTTTGTAGGAGCCCTGGAAACAGAAAAAGAATAAGAGGCTATCCCTACTGTCAAGTGGTTAGAATCCCTTTCTCTCCTGCTTTTCTCTTTTTAACTTTCACCTCTTTTAAAAGTATATCTTGCCTTATTTTTTCTGCCTTTTTTTCCTAAGTGGACTATACTTTTGTATATATGTGAGTAGATAGCATTTTTTTTCCATCCAGCTTTCAAGTAGGCAAGCACAAATACGTGACATATAGGACCACGGAAAGTTTCCATCCTCAGCATGGTGGCTGGAGGAAGATATGGATGGCACACCTTTTCATTTCTTCTTCTGGATTACTTCTGCTTCTGTGAGGGAATGCTTGGGGCAAGATCTGACCATATAAAGACATGTTTGTGTTTGTGCGCCTGCTTGGTAGCCAGCAAAGTGATGGTGATAAGATTTGACAGAAAAATGCCAACGAATGTAGACTAGAGTGAGCTCCACTCAGGGAGATGAAGAATAAGCTTCCCAATACAAACTACACAAAACTGGAAACACTTCCGTGTTCCCGGTGAGAAGACCAAGGTGCCCTAGCTTTCCGGGCCCCAGAAAGACCCTGATACCACTGCTTCCACCATATTCTTGAGGTGAGGATACTATAAGGACTTTGGAAAAGCTCTCCTTTTTAGTCTCATGGGGTTTTGCACACCCTTGGCACCTCCTGACAATAAGTTCAGGCAAGTTCTGGTTACCTGCCTGATGCAAGTAATTGGTAACAATTCCAGAATCTCTCTACGTGTTTGCCTAAGCCCTGTTTCCCAAATGGACCACCTCCATAGCAGGATGAGGCCTCAGGCCTGCTGAGGTCTATTCCTACAAGTTCTAGATTATATTAATTTTCTACAGATGAATGGCACTGCGAATGTCTTAGTTATTTCTGTATTCTTATTTTGCACAGTTTGAATTTGCAACTTCAGCCCAATTGTTAAAATGACTCTAGAGCAAGGAAAGCCAAAGATTTCATATTAACTTCCAACCCCAATTTGTACTGCCTGCTTAGAGCAACATGTTAAGGAGAATGCCAAGGCTTCATGCTAGTTCAGTGAGAGAGAGCCCTGGTCTATCAGGGATGTATTCCATCGGCAAGGAAAGGCAGTAATGGCATGTGTTCTTGACATTTCCCATTCCTGGCCTATCACTATCCTAAATCTTTAAGACAGCAGAAGACAGACCTTTGGTGTGGCCCGCCCTGTGGCCTACACTGGCCTGTTGGATGCTGTCTGTGAGTTATATTACCAGATCTGCCAGTGACGATGGATGTGATAAGAAATACATCACTTGGGGCATTTCAAGCAAGCACAGAAATGTTTGGTAAAAATAACAGAAGACATGGATCCAGAAGCACTTTCTCTAGCAGATTTGCCTCTGTAATCGCAAGGAAGTCTCAGCACATAGACTTCCCTTGAAGCAAAATGGATGTTACTGGCATGGTAGGACTTGTGGGGTTCTGAGAACTCTTGCCCTAACAGAAATAAAAATTTCTTCCATCAGTTTGTGGGCAGTCCTTGAAATTTAATCACAGTGAACATTTCCCTGTGATATATTAAGGAAATTGAGCTCTGCTACGTGAATAAATTGTAGAATTAAAGACCTCTTGGAGAGAGAAGGAACACTAGGGTCATTGATTCCAGTACTATGGCTTTCTAGTCAAGGAAACTGAAGCACCCTAACCAACTGGTTCTCTTTGATTTCAGGGGGGAAAGAAAACTAGTATTTATTCACTAACTACTAACAACTCTTATAGATTAGGAGATTTGAAAGCAGAGAGTTTAAGTAATGTGTTTATGATTATACAACTAGGTTAGTAGCATAGTTAGAATTTGAATCTAACTTTATCTCGCCCCTAAGTGCCTGTGCTCTTTGCACAGGATTATGTCGCTCTCAGTCATATTATCATTCTTCCTATCTATTCTCTTCTTTATCCAATTCACCCACTCTCTAGATCTCTGCTACTTTTGGCTTAGTAAGCACCTGATAAACTAATTTATGACTTGTGTTGATAAGACAATGTCTTATGACACTTATTGTGTACCTACTTTGTGATAGTTTCTAAGTATGTAAAAGAGATATCACCCTGCCCTGAAAAATTCCAGAGCATTAATGCACTGACATCTATCTAGACAAACTATTACTATTTGTAAACAAATTTGTGATAAAGTTACAACTACATTTTCCATCATTCCCAACACAGAGCCAAAACAGTGGCTGCTACTTTGGGCTATTTCAAATCTACTTCTTCTGTAACACTAGGTTTCTTTCCCTTTTTTTCCCCTTCTTTTAATGAAATATTAAGAATGTCTACCTTACTAAGGCTCTCTTTGATTAATTAATAACTGCTTGAAAAGGTCTTTGAAAACCTCAAATCCTAAGCAAATTGTAAACTATTTTCTCCTATAGTTTTGGGCATTTTTGCCCTCTAGGAACAGTTGAAGGTCTTGCCCATTGTCTGGGCCTAGTCATCATTAAAACCTAAAGAGGAAAAAATGGTGGCATGAAATATCTACTTATTATTGCCCCTGGCCAGGCTCAGCAGGCAGGAAAGATTCAAAACCCAGGAAGCCTACAGCTCTGCTTCATTATAAAGAAATGCCACCACCAGCATTTCTCATTTCACTTTCTGAAAGGATATTTAAGTGTAAGAGTTTTTCCCCAGCAAGTCCTTGTTATTCAGATTGAAGTATTATGTCAGGTGATACCCTCTGACTTAGAGGCACAATTTAAAATGTGCACTGCCCCTTTCAGTTGGTGGAGAGAAGTGCATTCATGGTATTTCCAGAGTCCAGGATTCCACAGAGGGTTTCTTTGGAGTCAAGGACAAACACTCTCCTTCCCCATGTCCCTACGTCCTCAAGCTAAGTCATTTTCTCTCTTCTTATCCCATATGAAGTCCCATAGTCAGTCTCAACTGACTATGAAAGAAGCATCCTAGAGAATGTGTGACTTACAGTTGCTTCAATTATTTTTCACTTTTCAACATACTGTAGAGCTAAAAGGAGAAAACAGCACATTCTGTAGAAATAAATGTATGTCAGTTAAAGCTATAAAAATAAGGGATTAAGGGAATACTTACAGCTACTAAATTTTTTTTAAAAAGTATTTAAATGTTAATACCAAGGCTAGTTTGATTGCAGTGAAAACATCACACTCATCTGGTAGTTTCAACTAGGGGGCTGAGCATCAGAATACCCTGGGGAGTTCTTCCAACTTTCCAATGCCAGCTTCCATCCCCACCCCAAACCCTTAGGGATGGAGCAAAAAATGCTCTTTGAAAGTGATTTTCATAATATTTAAAGAGCAACAAAAATGTTTGCATTGCTAAACCTCATCATCTCACTGGTGGTAAATTATTCTAAAGAAATAATTCAAAATAAGCGAAGAGCTACATGAGAAGAGTTCAGAATTATTTATTATACATAAAAATTTAAAGAGTTTAAATATTTAATGGACAATAGTAATTTATATCCCCATCACCCCACACCCACCAATATAACACCACCTGCCTGTGTTGGGTTTGAAGCCTGTCTAGTACAGAGTTGGCTCTGGAACCACGCAGTATGAAGCCTACTGGTGGCAGATATCTGTGACTCTAGTGGGGTTGGCAAAGCCAGGGGCAATTAGTACTGATGTCATTTCTGAAATTATATTTTTAAAAAAGACACTGCTTGTAAAAGACCAGAAGGAAATAGAGAAAAATGAAAATGATTTGGCTTGTTGAAATAGTGGGACTGCACCATAATTATTTTTCTTTCATTTCAGAAAAATGAAAATGATTTGGCTTGTTGAAATAGAGGGACTGCACAATAATTATTTTTCTTTCATTTTATATTCTTTTAACATAATTTTAATGTCTGTACAAACCTTTTTAATGGGAACTATTGGCAGGCTAAAGGTATTTTTTAGCTTTATTAATTTATCTAAAGATTAAAATGTAATAACATCAAATGGCCAGACTCAAGCAGCTTAAACCCAGTGCCTTAAGAGTCACCATTTGTCTCAACTATCACAAAGTACCTCTTCCTACCAGTGGGACAGGAAAATGGATCATTCTTCCATTACTGGCACACATTTAGATTAGGACATTGTCTCCCAAAATTAATGTTATTCATTTTTAGGAAATGACTAGCATATGCATTTTATTATGTTAGCTAGTTACTAAGTCAGGAAGTCCTTATGGAATGATTCAAGGCAAGAAAGATTTGATTGAGGGGAGTCGGGGAGGCTCAGTTAAGATATAGAAAAAGCCCAGACAGTGGCATTTGGTATCTCGAAAAGAAAAGCAATGCAAACTTCATTTTAACCCTGGGATTGACTCATTATCAAGGCTAGCAAGCTGTTGATCTTCTGTTTCCTTCTGGATACTTCTGTGGATAAATTGTTCCCAGGGGCCTATGTTGTGGATCATCCTTTATCATAGGACTTTCCCAAACAAAAGGATTGCTGGCTTTTGGTCTTTTCCATAACAAAGTTTTATTCAAAAGGGATTGTGTGTGTGTGTGTGTGTTCTGTGCCAGGTACAGTTCCTGGCATCCTAGACCTTACAATCTCATTTTAAGACTCAACTTGTTCAGTCTCCGCTATTGAGAAATAAGTTCACTTAAAGATGCTCATTGTTGCTGATGAATTATATGGTTTCTCATCTGTCAGGTCAATGGGTGAGAAATGTATTAACCCAGAGGCCTCCTAGTTTTAAACCCTAAAGTCACTGTAGTCTTAATCCATGCACTTGAAACCACTGGGGTTGATATTCAATATCTTTCTTCTTTTTTCCTGATTGTTGGTATAAAAGTTCCAGTGGATACAGTGCTTCTCAAATATTAAAGGCCACATAGATCATCTGGGGCTTTGCTAAATGGCAGATTCTGGTTCAGAACTGGGGTGGTGCCTCAGATTCTGCAGTTCCAATGCCCTCAGGTGATTCAGGTTGTGTTGCTTATCCAGGGGCTACACTTGGAGAAGCATTGGCTTAGGAATGAGCCAAACCATGAAGGACAGGAGGAGAGAATGCAATCTTTTCCTTCACCAAACTGAATACCAGCCTTCATTCTCCCTTCTAGTAATTCATGTGATCACTCTAAGTCAAAAAGTTGAAATTTGCTACTATTTTATTCTGCTCTATTGTGACTCTCTTTTCTTTCTTCTTTTCATTTTCCACACAGGAAAAAATTGGAAAAACTATGTAGAGAAGTCCTTAATATAGCTCATATTTCTTTGGTATCCTTTTTTTTTTTAAGTTCTATATATGGTATACAGATTTACATGTAACTTCAGCATATATATTCTACTGGATTTAAGATTTTAAGATTACTAACTTTTTATAAATAATATATAAAGCTCTCAGCCAATGTGTATATTATGTAAATAGTTACGTGCTTGCTTGAGGAAAACAATCACCTAGGTAGTGATGCAGCATAAAGAATCTATGTTTGTTGTCAGATACTTGATTTTGTTTAGGCTGTTTTAATTTCATTTTAACTGGCAATTTTCTTATCTTCTTAAATTGTTCATCATCTGTAAAATGAGTATGATAATTAAAAGAGGAAATTTATGTGAAACACCTTGTAACTGAAAGCATTTTATATAGTTGCTAAATATTGATGATTCATTATTTTCGTATACCTTGTCTGAAATCACAGTATGTTTTATTGCATTTCACATGCCAATATCAACGAACCTCATTAAATTTAAGTAAAAGAGAGATAGTAAATTAAAAAACAAAACTCCTTAAACTCACCATACCTCTAGAGAGAAACAAACTGTTATAATATACACACAGAATTTATTAAGAAAGTAATCCCCTAAATAATAAAAATGTGCTAATTTTTGAGAAATAATTATTTAAGCTATTACAAGCTCCAGTGGTTTTATAGCTAACATTTTTTTCCTCTACCTTTGCTAAATCTAATAGTTTATCTCAATTATTATGTGACACTAATATGCAAGTATCTAAGAGGTAAAATAAATTCATATTAACTTTGCATAAAATGGCTTCTAAAACAATGATCAAACTTCATGAGAATGCAAAAATACTCCTTAAATATGATAATCATTCAGAAACACTGACACATGTATCTAATGAGTCAAAAATATTAATTTTCTTTTACTCTCCCCCAATATATGTCAATGTTAGCTCGCCTGCTGAAAAGGCTGAATCAGAGATTAGCTCAAAACTGTCAAGGAGAATATCAAAACGGCACCTTCTAGGGCATGTAGGCAAACCAGATACTTACTGGAGACAGGCTAATTTATCATAGTGCAGTTGCGATGGCAACAACAGTTCTTGGTGCCATGTGACCCAAAGCAGTTTCTGTTGGCTGGCTCTAATTGACTGCCAGTTCAGCAAAGGTTCCACTGTTTCCAGTGAAAGAGTAGAGAGAGCATTGATACTTGTTGAAAAGGCATAATAATAATAGTGTATCTCAAACCATGAAAGCATCCCTTTGTCTCCTTGACGTTTATGTTTATTCTGGCTAAAGGGACCCCTCTAATTTTTGTTACACAAAGCCCCCTTATTTATTCACAGATTAAATATGTGTTTCTCTGTTTACTAAGAATTCCATCTATGCCAATAGAGTTGCAAACAAGTATTTAAATAGTTTATGATAATAATGATATTTTACTTACAGTGTGCTAAATTTTGAGCAGCATTTTTCTAATATTTTTCATAAAATCACAAGAAATCTGGTTGCATGAAATATGAGCTAATAATTAAATTTCCCTGCATATCATTTTCTCAAATATAAAAAAATGGAGCCTGATAGTTCTCCCCTCCCATCTGAAAGAGCATGAGATCTTTAGGGGAGGTAGACAAGCTTGCACATAAATTTTCTTGTCTCCTTTACACTGTTAATTTTCATTGATGTGTAAGTAACAAGGGCCATTGAGATAGTCACACTCCTTGATTCCACAATTTCACTCTTGGGATTTTTGTCTTGAGGAAATTCCACTAAAGAAAGAGTTCTGTGACATAGGGGAGAAAGAATGGGATTTGGAGTCAGTTAGGTATGAATTTCAAATCTTGGTTCTGCCACTTGCTCACTGAGTGCCCTTGGGGAAGTATTTTACCTCTGTGAGCCGCAAGTTTCCTCATTTGTAAAACAGCCTGGGAAGTATCCATCCTGAACAGTGATTGGGAGCCTTATAAACCATGTGTGTTAGGTGTCTGGTCTAGGCCTCATGTATCTATCAGAGCTCTCAATATGCAGTCTTTCTCAGTGCAGCATCGTCTGTAAAGCAAAAACTTGGAAACAATCCACATGGCCTGAATTAGAAATATGAGTTAGTAAATTCTATACTAGTAAATTAGGTATATCAACAGAATTAAATATGATGTAATCATTTAACATTTTGATCTTTAAAAGATAGGGCTTATGGGGGAACTTTTATAACTTAATATAAAAACAGCAGCATTACAAATAGCAGAAGTAGAATAATGGGCTTTATAATACACTATCATGTGAAATATACATTTATGAAGAAGGTAGTTTTCCAAACGAAAATAGTATAGGTAGTATGGCTATAAGTGATTACTGTATTAAGGTAGAACACCTCCTTTATGGTACTTTACTATCTTTTCAATTAAAAATATATAATGAAAGAAAAAATGTAGAGGTTGGAGTGGCAAGGTGAGCACCGTTAGTGGCCTGCAGCAACTGGGATGCCCCCTACGTCCCTCTTTCTCTTTCACTTAAGAGAAAACCATTCACCCAAACTCCAAGACAGGAACTAAAATGTGGTTCTGCTAACACTGTTGAACATTTTCTTTATGTCCCCAGAGCAGTGCTGCTTCAAGTAAGAAACAGAAAAGACTTTTCAAGAAAGAATCCATGTGTGAAAGAATTGCAGTTTATGCACCAAGGAGATAGTGAGTGGAAGTGAAAGCAATTTGCAAGGTTGATTAAAAGGTGTGGTTTGCATTTGGAACGCAATTTTCTTTCAAATTTAGGACTTAGACCTTAGATATCCTAGCATATAGAAGGAACAGCTGTAAGTCCACCTTCTAGTTTTTTCCGTAGGACTAAAAATTCATTATAACCTCAAACTAATGATCACAGGAACTAAGAGCCATGATTTTCTAGCTGAGTTTTTAAAGTAGCAGTCGAGCGGTTCATTGAGTGCCAGGTTCGGTGCCGACAGCCCAGGAAGGAGTGAGGAAGACAGATAAGAAGGCATTGAACGAGGCAGCTGGATGAGTCTCACAGTGAATGCTGACATGCACTCCTCTCTCAACATCCTAGTTAAGCTGGCTGGTGTCCAGGTACTGTTATCTACTCTGGCAAGGACAGGCCACATTTCACTTCATGCAAAAAGTATGTCAAGCAGAAGACCTCGGTAATAGCCAAAGAAAAGTGCCTGATGCCTTTTTACAGTATTCTTACCAAGACTGCTCTGCTTCCAACCATGAGGTGATTCTTAATGTACCTGAAGAGTCTCTGTTGAATTTTATGTTGCTGTTTTAAAACAGAAGGATATATATTGAAAACGATTAAAAATATAGACTGAAACTCTATCCTGCTGGTCTTGGTAAATTATGTCTCATTCATTGTTAGGGTCCCCTCTGTAGGCCAAAGTCACACCACGCTCCAGTGGACTTATATGGTATACTCAAAACAAGGAAATTACACTTTAGTCAAGTACTGTGTCATTGGCAGTCTCACCGACAAGCCCAAGTGGCCTCTTGAAAGTTGGTGGCCCTGTGCTTCCTTATGATGCATGGGTCATAGTTTTGGACTGTGGTTCTCCCTCCCTAGTTCACCCATCTTTCCCTAGTTCATGCATCTCTCTTTGAGATCTCATCTCTCTCTAGGATGTGGCTAAGTTCCCATTGCTCTGTTAGCCACAGGCTTCTCCCCTGGCCCAAATTCCTGGGCAGATCACTTTTGAATCAGAGGGAACCTCTGCTCCTGTTCAGCCTGTGTTCAAAAGGTTTAGGCTTTTGTAAAGCAAAAGCCAGCAAGGCATTTGTTTTTCATCTTTCTGACTTCCTTCACTCTGTATGACAGACTCTAGGTCCATCCACCTCACTACAAATAACTCAATTTCGTTTCTTTTTATGGCTGAGTAATATTCCATTATATATGTGTGCCACCCTAGGGGCAGGACAGGAATAAAGACACCAATGTAGAGAATGGACTTGAGGACACGGGGAGGGGGAAGGGGAAGCTGGGATGAAGTGAGAGAGTGGCCTTGACATATACACACTACCAAATGTAAAAGATAGCTAGTGGGAAGCAGCTGCATCACACAGGGAGATCAGCTTGGTGCTTTGTGACCACCTAGAGGGGTGGGATAGGGAGGGTGGGAGGGAGACGCAAGAGGAAGGGGATATGGGGATATATGTATATAGCTGATTCACTTTGTTATACAGCAGGAACTAACACAACATTGTAAAGCAATTATACTCCAATAAAGATGTAAAAAAAAGCCAGCAAGGCTTACAGGCTCTGCCTGATTTGTGATCAGCCTTATATATCCCCAGAGGCAATGAAGCATAGAGGCTACTAAAATAGGGAAAAAGGTAAAGGAGAACATACAGAGAGAGGAAAAACAGTATTATCTACTGAGATGCATACCTTCACAGTCCAGGACAAAACACACAATTAAAGTCGTGTGTGTGTGTGTGTGTGTGTGTGTGGTTTTTGTTGCTATGTGAAAGTGAAAGCATAGAGGCCTAGAGATGGGGAAAGGCTAAAGCAAACATGAATCAATAACGGCAAGATCACCAGGTTGAGTGGAGTAACGATTTGAGGTCCCTGATATAGGCCCTTCAAACTAATGCTAGGTCAGCTCCAGAGATCACTGTTTCATAAATCAATAACTGTTTCAAATTTATTTGTTTTGACTTTGTTTTAACTTAAAAGAGTGCCATACCTTGTGTGGCGGGATGTTCATTAGTTGATGCGCTTGTATTTGAATGTGGCATGAGATTTTATTTTGAATGACATATGATCTTTGATTATGAGTTTTAATAAAATTACTAATAGCATTAATTGTGACTTTTTTTTTCTATCATTTCCACCTTAAGTTTGACTTTGGCCCTTTAGATTAGCTTGTTTGGGCAGCATATTAACAGGGCTGAGATTTCAGGCATGAATTTCTTTGGACCTGGCTAACCTGACTCCATTCCATGGTTATAGATTAGACTTCTGACCCCAACCTGCCAGTTTTAAATGGCTCTTCTGGTCTCAAGGGGTGTTTTGTAAGAGAATGTGACCAAATCAATGGGAATTGATTTCCTATTGGAAAAAGACTCAAATTTTATGACCTACATCTTATGAGTAACCAGCATTTTGCATATGGAAGACATAATTGATTCATTTATTTTCAAATGTCTACATGGATATCAAGATAAAACAAATTCACATTAAAAACATGGTTTACTCTTCACAGGTAGACTGAAGTCTATATCTGCAGGCAGGAGATTTATTGCTTTTGAATAACATACAATTAAGTTTTTCAACATTTTCTAAGAGCGTTCAAAAAGGAAAAAAAATATGTACATACTCTCCTGCCTATGATTCTTTACCTTACAACTAATCAAGTAACTTCTAGAGTTATTTTCAGCGTTGGTAATGTACAATCTACTTAATAAAGACCCATTTCATTTGTTAAGCCATGCAGATTCTGTAGTAAATGTGTCAGAAATAGTGATGGTGAACTGCAATTTTGTAAGCTCAAGTCATGTAACTTGTCATCTGCTGCTCTGCTATTCAGGCCTTGACTAGTCTTTTAAATTATTTTTCAAGAACTGTAATGCTAATGTGTTTGTCTCCTCTTATTTCCAATGTCTATGCAGCTGCTTTTTCCAATTCATGCTTGTTATTTAATGCCTATCTTACCTATCCTAATCTTTCTTATTCTTTTCTCATTTCTTTTTTTTTTTTTGGATTAAAGTATCATTTTAGGCTGAATTAAGATTGTGTGAGAGAGGCAACATAGTTTGAACATGGATGTCATGAGCATGATTTTAAATTATCTAAACCTGTTTTCAAATCTGTAAAATTTAGGTAATGATTCACTGTATCTTAGGCTTCTTGGGAGAATGAGATCAGATAAGCACATTATTTAAACTGGCACAGTGTAAGCATATACAGTAGCATCAATACATAGTAAAAGTTAGTGTGATGTTGATTCCTTATTATGATCATCAGACATTGAGGGGTCAGAGTCCAATTCCCTTTCAGCTACCCCACTATTGCTGAGGTTAATGAGCTAGCTGTAGAGAACTATGATATCTGATAACTAGGTCCTTTCATGTTGCAACACATCATGAAACACTCAGTAACTACAATTAACATCCTATATAAAATGTATTAAAAAGTTACAAATCCCACACTTTGGAAGATATTAATATTGTACTGAAGATATTTTATCTATTGTATTATGAAGCTACAAACACAATTGGTCAAACACACCTGCGACATGCTAGAAATATTTTGTTCGTTCATTGATTCATTCATTTATTGATCACTATAAGTTGAGGGATTTTCGGAACAAAGAAATATTAAACTCCAGCTTAAGGAAATATATAAGGGAGGCACATAATTACAATACAGTCTAATTATAATATTTAGTATCAAATAATTGGATACATGTAAAAGTTCTTTGTAAATGTTGTCATAATAGTGACAATAAAGGATTGCATGAAAACCACTAAAAATGGTGACCAGTTAATCACTGGTGACCTTCAAGGTAGCAGTTTTAGTAGAATGTCTCCTTTAATGCAATTTTTAATTATTGTAAAGCCTAAAAAGATACATAGCTTAGTAAAGGTTACACAAAATGTATGGAAAACAGAGATGAGGCTACCTTTTCATAAAAGTGCTTGAATTTGACCTGACTGTAATATAGAATGAATGTTCTAATTTATCCATGAAGGATATCCTAGTATTATGAGGCTGAGGGTTCACTGGCTCCTGGAGAAAACTGAGAACAAATCTAAAGGCTTTAATTAGCGTAATGTTGGAAGATGAGAGCAAATGAAATGTTCTGGATGGTTTCTGGTGATTGGACCAAACTGTCAAAGAAAGCAGAGAGCAAGAAAGCAGACCTTGTTTTGTGTCAGTTCGGGTGTTTTTTTTTCTCCCAACTTTAGACTAGAGTTGCAGAATAAGTGACTTCCAAGCATACTACTTAAGTAAGTGAGAATGACTTAGAAAAGGGAGAAGGTACACATTGCTTAAAAACTAGTTCTAGCAAGAAAATCTGAGTAAGTGCACTCCAAAGGAAATTTGAGAATTTACATAGCAGAAAACAGGGCTAAATTTAGAGATGAAAGATCTGATATGCATAATCTGATATAGCTTCACTTGATGAGGAGGAAGTTCTTGGATTTTATCATAAAGGAAGATTAAAGGAGATAATGATCTTTTGGATTATTTTGTATTTCTCTGGATTGATACTTTTATCATAACTATTGGAGTCAGTCACGAATGGAAATAAATTGACTGTGTAATTTTAGACAAACTTTGTGAGGCTTAGGTACCTCTTTTGTAAAAATGGGAACACTAACACATGTAAAATATAATATGTTATGGTGACTGGTATAAGACCAGGTAAAAATCAATATTCATGAAAATGGCAAGCATTAGAACATCGTTTGAATACAAAAGCAGATTTTCTATGAAACAAAGTATGTAAACATACCTTTTTTTTCCCTCTAGATTTTTCTAAGCCATGGCCTAAAATGACCACTCCTGAGTTCTCTAGGGATGGTTAGACCAGTTACTCCCTATTAGGGAAAATATTCAAACTAAAAGTAAGGCAGAAATTCTGGGACGCCTGATGCCTTCCACCTTGTTTGAGAGTCCTCATATCTATGACAAGTTTAAATACTATCATCTGAAGTCAGGAAGGAGGTACTCACAAATTTTTCCCACAGAGCAACCTCTTATACTTCAACTTTTCATTTTTGGTTCCTTATCTCAATTTATTTTTGGTGAATAACATGGAATTTTAAGTCAACAGACTCTGGTTCAAATCCTTTCACTTTCTTTTTGTTTGTCCTTTTTCAAGTTAAACATAGATTTAGTTTCTCATTTGTAAAACTGAAGTATGAACACTTATCTCTTCTTTCACATTTAAATGAGATAAGTGTTTGTAAAATGCTTATCTCATTGATGCATAGTAAATATTCAGTCAAATGTAGTAATTTTTGTTATTTATTAATATAAATGTATTAACTATTACTTATTAATATCTTCAAAGTTCGATATTTGTAATCCTTTTGGTATATATTTTTATGGGATCGTCACTGTACTTATTTAATTCTTCATGATGTGTTACAACATGAAATGACCTGGTTATCAGGTATCATCACAGTTCTCTGTAGCTTGCTACGCATCTCCAAAGGGTATTAGACAACAGAATGTTAAAATGCGTAGAGTGGCAGCCTCTTCTAAGTCATTTCTTATATTCACTAATTGTGTAAATTTCCTATTGCTGCTGTAACAAATAACCACAAAGTTAGAGGCTTAAAACAACCTAAGTTTATTATCTTACTGTTCTAGAAATCAGAAATCCAAACATCAAGGTGTTGGCAGGATTGCATTTCTTTTGGAGGCTCTAGTGAGGCATATATTTCCTTGCCTTATCTATCTTCTAGAGCTGCTTCCTTGGCTTGTAGCCCCTTCTTCTGTCTTCAAAACCAGTGGCCCAGCATCTTCAAATTTCATTTTCTCTCTCTGACCTTTGCTTTCATCATCACATCTTCTCTGATTCTCAGTGTCCTGCCTCCTTCTTTCCCCTGCAAGGACTCCTATGATTTTGCTGGATCCACCCTAATAGTTCAGAGTAATCTCCTTTTTCTTTCCTAACAGATAATTAATACTTTTTTAAAGGTTTACATACATTTTAGAAGATAAATAATATTTAAAATGTTAATATGGTTGCTGAAGAGTGTTTACTTAATCAAATGAGCATGCTGAGATGCTATTTCTTTTTTAAGTTTTAGTAGAGAGACCCTAGACTGCAAACTGCCCTGAATAGTTGAGATATTTCTCATATGAGACATGGAGAAAACCTTATATCTTATGAATTTAGCAGTTCCAATATTGATCTTCCAATCTGAGAAGACTAAATACAATTACTTTAAGGCACGAAAGTAAAATGGAAATAAAATTATTACTTATAGTTATCAGGTATTCTACTCTACCTATGTAGTAACCTAGCCAATCTCTAGCCCAACCTACAGGTTTTAAACTGTTTCACAAATTCATTTAGGAGCAAAATGAAGAAGGAAGGATTCTTAAGTGCTCCAGGCCTCCCAACCTATGTCAATCAGAGCTTTTCAGTTCTTAGTTTGTTTTGACTGAGAGAGAGATGGAAGGAGGGAGAAGTGTTTGAAAATCACTGTTCTAGCACTTCATACCTGGTTGACAAATGCATTAACATTTTTAAAATTAACAGTTTGTAATTTCAAACATGGAATTATAAATTCAAGGAACATAATATAAAAGTAAATTAGAATTCAGCATATGTATTTCAAATTCAGGATCTATTGACTTATTTTTCAACTAAAATGTTAACTTCAAGTTTTGAGACTCAAAATGAGTTAAACCTAAAAAACCCTCCAAAAAAACTTGGAACTTACATGGAGTACATCAACTTTTTTTACAACACTTCGATGCTTATTGTGTATACAGTAGAAACAATGAAGTTGTCTTTATAATGTATTGTTTTGGTCGTAGTGATTTATTTTTTCTGTGTTCAAGTTCAGTTGATACTAGGAATGCATCTGGAGATATTCAAAATAGCTTTCTTTCATTCATCTAAAGGCTTGGTTTCTTTTATGTTGATTGTGATCAAATCTTATCTATTTTACCCTAAGAAAATAATCATTTCTCAACAACTCAAATTTAATTGAACCTATAAATATGAATTTTCACTTCACTTAAGAGATTATCAAGGCATTTTTCCAACAGGATTGTATTATCCTCATTGAAGGAAGCAATTAAAGTGTGTATGAATTCTATGACTTGTCCCAAATTATACAGTAAATGATTGTCAAAATGAGAAAGGAAACTAAAGACTCTTACCAACTAGTATGTATTCTCACCATGATGTTTCTTCTTCTATATATAAAAACTTGGGCAGCACAAACATCAGAAATTGACACCATGAAGAATTTAGTGCTGTTGATCTTTGCTAATTGTAGTACTTGGGATTATTTGAATCGCTTGATTGACAGAAACAGACCCCAAGGACATGACTATTCTTACTTGTCACTCACTTTCTATCCTGAGCAAAACATTTTCCTCTGTGCCATTCTGAATGCATTACAGCAAAAGATATATAGCAAGGCCAAGTTCAAGGCCTTAGCAACCAGGGTGGTGCCAGACAGTTCCTAAGTCTTGTGTAATGTCTTGGTGGTGGTGGTGTTCCTTGATTATTTGCTAAATATAACACTTACAGAATAATGTTTTAAGGAAACAGCCTCAGTGATCCAGGTGATACAACTAGAAATCTTTAAGGAAGAATATAGAAATAGATTTTATTTCTGACTTGGAATAAAAACCAAGTTGTATAAAAAACTAAATATTTATGTCTTAATATTTTTGATCAATTTTCATTAATAAACTCTCCTTGGACTTCAAATGGAGAGGATCAGGCAAACACAGGTTATTTGCCAAGCATGATAGAAGAAAGAAAATATAAATATAGTTCAGATAATCTGTCTCTATATGCATGTTTACTAAAATAAAATCAAAGAGAATCATTTAATCATTTGTTTTCATAGCACCTTCAAATGAATGATTTAAGGTACATGGCCTAAAGGTTTGGAGGAATTGTTTTCTGGAAGAAAGAAATAGTTTTAGATTTTGGGGTGAGGGGAGTGGGAATTGAGCACTTGGGAGAGGATTTGATGGCTTGTTAGACACGTGTTTGTGCAATGTATCTGGAATGACTCAGTAATAAGGCAATTATTTCAAATCAAAATGTTGTCTTCAGATGAAAACAAAATCAAAAACATTGAATTGGCAACATATGCTAATCAAATGTACATCAACTGAACAGCAAATTATAGCAACCATTTCAAATAATTTAAATCATATTTTAATTTTTTTGTCTAATATCAGGTCAAATGATAAAACAGCTCAATATGAGAAAAAAAGAAAATCTATTGTCTGAACTCTTCAAACAGTATAATCAATATGTTAAAATCATTTAAAATACCAACATAAAATAATATTTTGATGAATATTTCTTCATAGCCATCAACCCTGGTGGTCAGTGGGCTAATATATGCCACAGGCTAGCAGACCAAAGGTCATAGAGGCCTGCAGGCACATATTTGTATGGCCCACAGGGTGCCTGTTCTGGTTATCCATTGCCACATAAACCAACCCAAAATGCAGTGGCCTAAACAACAATTTATTTTTGAGTTGTCTCATGATATTGTTGTTCACTGGGCTCATTCATTTAGGTCTCATGGGTTTTCAGTCAGATGATCTCTTTGCTTCTAGTCATCTGAAGATTTGAGTGGGCTTAACATCCTAAACGGCTTCCTCACTCACACATCAGATGCCTCTGTATTCCTCTGTGCGGCCACTCTTTGTAGCAGAGAGAGCACGGACTTCTCAACAAGAGCCAGGAAGCAGAGATGGCAAGTCCTATTCAGGGCTTCACGGATTGTATGTAATTTGTGAAGCCCAGAGCAAGGTAAAAATGCAGGGCCCCACCTGAAGGGTGGGGTCCTGTGTGAAGCTGGCCTTGACTTTATTAAAAAGTATGTCTGCTGCTGATACAGTGTCACGTGTGCCAGCTCCCTGTCGGGGAATGTCATGTGCATATAGAGCTTAAAGAATTGATAGTGGCCATCTTGAAAGTAAACTAACATAGTAGTTTAAAAAGAAATGGAGCCAATGGCCGATATTGAAAAACTAGAATATTTTACATAAAAAAAAAAAAATCGGTATTTCTGTCTTCACTGAACTCTGGCACCCATTTTCTGTAGCTGACTAATGGCTACCTCTTTTAGACAGAGAGTGAAACTTCCCTTTCCCACACTCTCGACTTAGCCCACTTCATATTTATGTTACCTTCCTGGCCACTGCAGGCATTTGGGTTTGACACTTGTGCTATTAGCATAAAGTGCTGTTTTGGGTTTTTTTTTTTTTTTTTTTTTTTTTTTTTTGCGGTACTTGGGCCTCTCACTGTTGTGGCCTCTCCCGTTGCGGAGCACAGGCTCCGGGCGCGCAGGCTCAGCGGCCATGGCTCACGGGCCCAGCCGCTCCGCGGCATGTGGGATCTTCCCAGACCGGGGCACGAACCCGTGTCACCTGCATCGGCAGGCGGACTCTCAACCACTGCGCCACCAAGGAAGTCCAAGTACTGTTTTTTTTTAAAATGATATAAATATACCTGTTTTATAATTATTGTATAAAATTATGTGTGCTAGTCTAACTTTTTATATATTTTCAAATTTGATTTTGTGCATTTATTATTTCCTTCTTTGATTTCTCATTGTTTTCCTTTTAAGATAAACTATGGATTCAATTTAGTAAAAATACAATATGATTTACTTGGACAAAACATGAATAAATAACAAAGCCTTGTATTATCTAGCAAGGGCCCATTCATACTTAATTTCACAAAATATATTTTGTCATGGTGGCATAGATTTTTATCTAGTTATTTTAATCATGACTTATCTTGTTTATAGCTATTAACGTATAACAACATAGTACAAGAAACAAATGAGCAAGAAAAAAGTTCTGACCAATAGTCATCTTACAAACCATATTCTACAGATTTTCAGAGCTATTTGATGTGGGTTATTGAAGGAAACCAGGATTTGGGTATATGAAAGCAAATATTACTATGTTAAATAATCTTTACTAGTGCTAACAATGATTTACAAAGATTCCATATCATAATTATGTAAGCAATAGTATTCACTATATATGTTTATATACTTAATAGTACTTTTAAAATAAAAATACTATATAAATGCTAAGGAGCTGCAGTTTTGACCATTAAAAAACTAAGGTATCACAATGCTTTCCTTTTGTAACTTTCAACTAATTATAATTCCTGCATGAATATTAAATGTGAAAATATAATCCAATGAAAATTGGTAAGATGAATGTCTTTCAAATGCCACATCTTTCACTTTAAAACCAATCAACTCAATTTTGTGACTAATTATTTCTCAACAAATTTTCATATGTAATGTTAACTTTGTTAGGAAATATAGCTCAAATTTAGAAAGAACCATTTCTCTTCATGCATCCAAACACATTTGTACACTTTTTGAAATTGAGAAGTTATTCCCAGGAAATAGATAAATACTTTAATATTATGTTTTATAAAAGCTATTATACTTTCACACAATTATTTAAAATTTATCCCAAGTGGGCATTGGCTGAATTTTTTCAACCTAGTTTATTTATTATTAATTTTGCATCCATCTTCAAGAACTGCAGAGTTTCTTCTCAGAATAGGGAAGATGGCAGATTTGGGGTAAGTAAAGGTAATTGGAAAAAAGAAGTTGGAAGTTCTTTATTGGAAACAACTTATCACTTTGCCTTTTTGTTCTAATGCTATGTATATTCTCTGGAAAGCAATTTTATTGACTAATAGTATGACTTTTTTCTGGGATAGTGGTAGGTGTGCAGTCCCAGCAGGCATACTGCTTGGGGGTTAAATATTATGAGCAAGTCACTTAACCTCTTCATTCCTCAGTTTCCTTATCTGTGAAATGGAAAGAGCAGTAGTGCCCACCTCATAAGGCTGTTCTGAGATTTAAATAAGTTAATGTACGAAAAGCTTTTGTTATAGTGATTGGCAAAAATAAGTGTTATGTAATTGTTTGCTCTCATCATCATTGTCATTTTTGTGGTTTCATATATATATATATTTGTTTGTTTGTTTTGTTTGTTTGTTTTCTTAGCAGAGTCTTACCTAAAAAGCTAAAGGATGAGATAGCTGTTCTAGTCCAATATTTTCAAATCTTTTTAATTATATGGGTCTTAGAATTGGGGACGAAAAGAAAGGCTGGAAGGGAAAAAGTCAAATCACAACCATGGTTTCAGGTATACAGCAAAGTGATTCAGTTATATGTATATATATATATATATATTTTTTTTTCAGGTTCTTTTCCCTTATAGGTTACTACAAAATATTGAATAACTTTGTTGTGCACCTGAAACTAACACAGCATTGTAAATCAACTATACTTCAATAAAAAAATGTTTAAAAAGTAAGTGAAAAAATAAAATAAATTCTTGGAAGAAATGGTGGAAATTAGTCCTACAGTACATTTTACAAGATACAACTTCTGACAATATTGAAAAAATATGCAAGTGATATTAATTGATATATATAAGCTGCAAAACAGTTATGTAAAAATTACCATTTATACAAAAACTGTTTGCACAGGAAAAGGTATGGACAGATAAATAACATTATAAAAGTGATTATTTGTGCTTGGTGAGATTACACACATTTTATATTTTCTCCCTCTTACTTGTCTGTATTTCCTATTTTTCTGTAATGGACATGAACTGCTTTTGTAATAACTGAAAAGATCATACACAATTTTAAAAAAATCATAACCATGGTCACTAGGGTCTGTGAGAGAAGGCAGAGGACAAGCAGGAGAGATTGGAATTTTTAGTAGAAGGTCCTGTTGATAACTGTCATCCTCAAACTAAACCAGCGAATCCTGGAAGTTCAAGATATTCCAAAGATTTCAGAATCAGTATTTCTAAAGGAATCAGTATCCATCCTGAATGGTGATACACACTCCACTCTAAGATGGATCGGTCTGAGAAGATGACTGCTTTGGAGGTATTACATGTGCTCCTTTTCTTCTTCTTCTTTTATAAGTGCACTTCATAGAGAACAACATCCATCTCTCGCTTCCCAAAGTTTACTGATCCCTCTGGTTTAAAATTCTCAGGGATGGATTAAACATCTTCCAAGATGAAGCAATCTTGAGGAAATACTTCTAAAATTTTCTAAGTGATATATGATATAATCTCAGTCTTGTAGCTCATGGAATCTTCAGTATATAGCTGATAAGTGAATTAAAAAATCTTTAGTCTTAAAGAAAATTTAGAATATTGGTGATTTTATTGAGAAAGAGAATGGCTGAGGAAAAAATCCTTTTACAGGTCAGTTAATTTCCAGTTCTTTCTTTTCAACAAAATTGAAGGTGATGTTAATTGAGTTGTCAGCTAAGAGATCATTAACAGTAATTTTTTATTGCAGATTACTGTGTGATTTCTGGCACATAATTTGGAAGGAATTTAAAGAATCAGATGACACTTCTATAACAAAATTCCTTCTATTCTTACTTTCTTATTTATGTGAATTAGTTTTCTCAGGACTGACATATAAAAACTAACAATAAAATTTATTTTGAATACCATCTTTTTAGAGCAATAAAAATATTCAGCCGTGAATACAAGGACTGGTTGTAGAATCAAGGGCCATCCATCTCATGAAGAAACGAATTTCCAACATTTTTATTTTGTTTAGTAATTATCAAAACTTATGTTTATTTGTCTTGATTAAGTATATACTAAAAATAGTTATACTCAAAGTTAGAACTGGAGTAAAAATGTTAACACAGATTCTCATGATCACAGGAAATTTTTACTTAAGTTTTTTTATATACATATTTTTGTGGCAGAAAAATGATGAGGATGATCAATAGAGGCCTTTCACATGTAAAACATTTATTCTACTAAAATACAATGTTGAGGGAGAGGTGAAATCAACTAAAGTTCAAGGGTAGAAAGAAACAATTTATAGGAATTCCCTGGCAGTCCAGGAGTGGTTAGCACTTTCACTGCTGAGGGCACAGGTTTGATCCCTGGTGGAGGAATTAAGATCCCTCAAGCCATAGGGTATATTTTTATTATACCAAAAATAAATAATAAAAAGAAAAAGCAAAATATTTTAACTGTTTCAGCAAAGTTTATTGATTTCATTTATTTTGTAATATATGATGGTGGTTATTAAGTTGATGTGACAATTAGATACAAATAAAAGAGTTACATTATTTTAACCTGCCAATATTTATGGTGTATTGGGAATTACATATTTTCAAGTCTTAAATTTATGAGGAAACATTTTAGATGTGGAATGTATAGAAGTACATAGTTTTAAAAATATTCCTTGAGAAGGTATATGAGCAAAAAAATACCTAAAAACCAGACTGGTGAAACCTTTTAAGGAATCATCTGGTCCTAAGATTATATGATTATTTTGACAATAAAGTAATATTTATGTGCATTTAATAAAATTTTATTTGAAATCTTATCAAGAATTGCTTTAGAAATTTTTAGTGTTATGATCTTCAAAATCCTATTTTCAATTTTTTATGGGTTTTTTTTGGTGTGGAAATTCTCTTTGACAACTTGATAGTCTTCCTAAAAATTAAAAAAAGAATAAGAACACACACATAGAAAGACATGATGGGCCAGACCTTTGGGGTCATTTTGGGGGGAAGAGTATGAGGGAAGGGAGAAGCCAGGAATATTCACTAAAGCACTATTTATTGTAATAGAAAAATCCCTTATGTAGATGTTAATAATATAATCCATTTTAAGTACTTAATTAAAAAGTGACATTTTAGAAAGCTCTCTGTGGATAATGAAATTAAGCCACTGAGGTTCTTTTGGGGATGTTGGTATTTTGATGTGAGTTTTGGATTAACAACATTTTGAAGAAAAAAAATAGTTCATTTAAAAAATTCAAGGAGTAGTAACTCTCTGACTGACAAACCAGCCCAGTGCATTCAAGAATAAGGAGAGAAACTTCTGGGGCAGATGCTTTTTATTTTACCAATTCAGAACAATTAAAAAAACATCTACTTGTGCTATGTGACTGCTTCCCACTAGCTATTTTACATTTGGTAGTGTATATATGTCCATGCCACTCTCTCACTTTGTCCCATCTTACCCTTCCCCCTTCCCGTGTCCTCAAGTCCATTCTCTATGTCTTCGTCTTTATTCCCATCTTGCCCTTAGGTTCTTCAGAACCATTTCTTTTTGTTTTTTAGATTCCATATATATGTGTTAACATACGATATTTGTTTTTCTCTTTCTGACTAACTTCACTCTGAATGACAGACTCTAGGTCCATCCATCTCACTACAAAGCAATTATACTCCAATAAAGATGTTAAAACAAAAACAAACAAACAAAAAACCAAAAAGAAAATCTACCTGGGCAAAATGTAGACTAGTAACAGCTATTATTGTCCAGATGTTTTCTTTAGCTGCCCACCTCACAGAACCACCATGCTTCTTCTCGCTAACCTGGGAGCTGAAGGAATTAAAGTCCCATTTCCGGATACAGAACAAAAGAAAGGGAGAACCTGCTCCCAGAGCAAAGCCCATCTATAGAACAGGGGAAGATAATTATGTTTTTTTTCCCATGAAGAATGGATCTGTTGACAAATATATATTTGTAAATTTATTCTAAAAAGACTAATTTGAAACATTTCTAACTTTTTTCTAACTCATAATAATTTTTATTTTAAAATATGCCATAGATTTAAAGGTTTGAAAAATATATATTCATAGTTTACATAATAATAAATCAGCACCCAGATTAAGAAATAGAACAATACCTTTAAAAAAAGTTTATTTCTTTAAAGTAACATCTATGTCATTGTTCTTATTTCTCCCACTCCAATTAGGATGCAAAGATTTTTAAAAATTATAAATGTCATTCAAAACTTCTCTAGCTGTCATTCATTTTTATTTTAGTTCTGTCCTTTTCATTAGAATGGTGGTATGCTAAAAACTCTAAGATCTTACTATAATCTAGTTCTATTTAAAAATAGTTTATAGTGACCATGCAATGAAATACTTCTAAATCTCTAGGCCTAAAGATAATTTGTTAAAGTATAATTTCATTCTTTAAATGCTGTGTTTTTTTCTGTTTTCATGTTATCTATGAATTAACAGATCATAAAAGACTACCTTTCTAACTACCAAAATTATCTCTTGTGTTCTGGAAAAGATAATTTAGTTTTCCTAATTGTAATTGAATTATACCATGAAACTTCAAAAAAGTCTATGTCCCCAAATCTAGTTTCCCTAGATAATACTCTTTTATTTCATTTGCCCTTTCCAACCATAAAACTCAAAAATCAACTTCTAGCTTCCCATAGAAATTAAAGTTCACCTGAGTCTGCTTTGTAGGGATTCCTATTGTCCAATTCCAACCTTATTTCCCACTAAATTCTGAGAATAATCTGCTTCAAACAAACCCACTTGTTTTATATATTCACATATCCTCATCCTCTACCACCCATCCAGCTTCTATCAGGGAAGCTGAAAGGGAACTTAGTTCCCTTTCTGGACTACTACACAGTGAATTTCATTTCTTTGATCTCATGAGGTTTTTATTACTGGTTCTATCTTTAGTACCCATCATATATGTGTCTTGTAAAGTTCTTTTACATGTATATGTAGCTACATGCTCCACGAAGGCAGGGAACACATCCATGTTAAGAATTTTAAGAAATTGAGTTTGGGGGTCATGGGTGGAGGCAGTGTCCGATGCATTATCAGTTCTGACTTTGATATTGTTGCCGGTGAATTTTGAGGTTCTTTCTTCGTTGCGAAAGATTTCAGAGACGAAGTGATAGGTAAGAATCAGATTTATTTAGAGAGAAACACACTCCACAGATAGAGTGTGGGCCATCTCTGAGGGCAAGAGGCAAGAGGCCTTGAAATATGGCATGGTTAATATTTATAAGCTCGGTAGTTTCAAAGGCTAATGAGTGGGAGGATTATTCCAACTATTTTGGGGAAGGGGTGGGGATTTCCAGGAATTGGGCCACCTCCCACTTTCTGGCTTTTTATGGTTAGCCTCAGAACTGTCATGGCACTGGTGGGTGTGTCATTTAGCTTATGCTAATATATTACAATGAACATATAATGAGGCTCAAGGTCTACTGGAAGTAGAATCTTCCACCATCGTGGACCTAGTTGGTTCTCACTAGTTTTTGTCAAGTACTATGGTTATGTCATTCTTTTAAAGATTGTGCCCTGACCCCTTCCCTCCTGTTTCAATATAAGCCTTAACCCAGTGTTACCAAACCTAAGACAATCCAGTAATCCAGTACATCTTTCAGAATATCATCATAGCTGTATTGTAGTTTTACTACCTCTTGATTTTGGTAGGGTATATGCAAAAAGCCAATTGAGTCTTTATTATCACTTCCCCTTTTACTAAGCTTTGGCAAATCATTTTTTTTCTTCCCATAAGTGAAAATATTCTTATACCTTTCCTGGACATTTTGTGAATTAATATTTTTTAAATTTTTAATATTTAAAGTCTACTGTCAAAGCTGAAGTATCTCATCAAATTTGAATTCTCCCCTCTCCTAACTCAGGCCTGACCCAGGCTCAGGAAGTTATGGGCAGGGATGGGGACACAATTAGTCTTTTCTCCTACTCTTCCTATCTATTGTACCTCTCTGGCTTTCCCCAGGCTGTGGAAAGAGAGGAAGAATAAGAGAGAGCTTGAAGTTAGAAAGAGCTTTCTTGGAACTGTGAGTGTCTGTACATTTTTTAAGAGTGGCCTCATTTTTGGATTGATGGAGACAGTGGGGACCACTGGGGGGACCTTGGTCTTTCATTCTCATCCATTCATTATGTGTGCCAAAAAGAACATCAAAGCCTTTCTTCATTCTGAGCCAGGGAGCAGCTGGTGAGGGGTCCTACCCCTTGTGTCCCTGTACCCTGCTTTTGCAGTGGTAGGAAGAGGGGCTCTGAGAGTCTCATACTTCTCTGAAGACCTGGTCATGTCCAGCCCAGGGCCTTGTATGTAGGAACTGCAGAACCCTCTTCTGAGTCCTTGAAATTCCCCAACATTCACAGTCACACACAGATTTCCTGGAATACAAGTGTAGATAGATTTCTATTATTTGTTTTTATTGCCATGACCAAGGAGTTGTTCTAAACAACTTTTAATATAAAACTTCAGATTTTACATCCTGAGTGCTGAGTTACCTATTGTTAATCATAGGGAGTGGTTAGTATTTGTATTCTCTTATATGTGGAAACTGAGACTTAGAAAGTTTAATTATTTTGCCCACGCCCACATACTTGTGACAGTGCCTTTTGATCCTCTGTTCTTTAGGAAGCCAGTTAAACTTTGATAACTTTCCAATCTGCCTTGTGAGGAGTGCTGTGTACCCCAACTGAGTGGTACATTACCTTCTGCGATCATGGACAAACTATTGAATCTCAATGATCTTACGTTAAAATAAAATAATCTTAATAATATCTATCTCAGGGACTTATTGGAATAATTAAAATCTACAATACCTGAGGGCAGGGACTATGTCACATAGTGTATGACACATAGAAGGCACTTAATATTGTTTGAATTGAATTGTTTCCCAGGTAATAATATGGCTTTTGCCTTAATTTTCAACTTGAGATTTGTTTTTCTCTTCCTCTATCAACAGTGGCATGACATTTAGAAGTATGCTCACATAGACAAAGTATAGTTAACTTCTGAAAGGAATAAAATTTTAAAAGAAAGGTCAATTATAGTTGTAAATACCATTCTTATAGAATTCTCTATTAATAGAACATCTGAATTTTCTTGTGAAAGTCAGTTTCTATAGACATACCTAATCCAGAGGTTTTATATCAACTTGGCAAATGAAATACATTCCATTTAATCCATGTTTCATGAACAAAAGTTACATGAAGTTCTTACTTTCCCCTGATTTGAAAGGAGCAAAGTGCTACTTGCATAATTCAATGCCTCACAATGGCTTCAGATGGAGGAAAAACTTGTGACAGTTGCAAGGTGATCAGCTATATTCTTGTCATCAAGGGTTTACAATCTGAGCGCCATATGGTTGGCGTCATTTATTTTGCATTCCTGCATATTCTTTCTTTCTTGCAAATTACCAGCTAAGTTGTACATTCACCTTAAAGGAATTTAAAGTATATGGCAGGTTGTCAGATTTGCCCACACAGTATCAGATGTCAGACCACCCAATTTTAATTTAAGTTAGCTTTCTGCTGAATGGATGGGAATTATGTGACTTTTGATTCTGTAGTTATAATGGAATATTTTATAGGTAATCATTGTCATTTACAAAAAAAGAA
Organism: Kogia breviceps; assembly: GCF_026419965.1. NCBI lineage: Eukaryota > Metazoa > Chordata > Mammalia > Artiodactyla > Physeteridae > Kogia > Kogia breviceps. Next base: position 57,512,709 of record NC_081314.1, read on the forward strand.
GAAAAAAAGAGCAATTTAAAGTTTCCCAAATCTTTTCTGGGAGGAACAAACATCTTTATTAAAGTGTATGTCTATCCAATAAGCTCTTTCAAATTAATTCCTTCCTAGAACTCCTCCTGATGACACCTGATAGTGAAAGAACTAGTAGATGTTATTCATGGCAAGAAGAGAATATCTATCCCAGCATCTGCACTTGGTGATTTTTAGAAATGATGAATGTTTTAGCTAGGAAACTCTGCACCTACTGGGAGACTTATACTTTAATGTCATCTATCAAAAATGTAAATTGCATATTACCCCGGGGTTGGGGCCTATTATTCTAATTATTATTATTTATTATTAATTATTTTTTTATCACCATCAGTGTTGCACCAAGTGACTCTGGTGGAAATGTTCCAGTTAGAAGAGGAACTGCTATTTTCATATTTCCTAAGCAATATCGATTTGTATGGCTAACATTTTAGCAATAAAAAGCAAAATGTAAAACTGCAGCCTGCTGTGAAGGGAAGTCTGCACATTGAATGAACACTGCAGGGACATACTCATAAATATTCATTAAACAGGGTTTCATTTTCAATGAAAATGAAATTTAAGTACTGAAGGTAATGCAACACCAGTGGGTGAAAAGCTATTCCACTTCAGCTAAGGAAACAGGCTAGAATGAGATAATCTAAGAAAGGAGGACAGAGTTTAAAACATGCCTTTTGTACCCCAAGCTATGAAGTAAGAAGATGGAGAGTTAATTCAATTGTCATACTTATCCTGGTGATTGATGCCCAATTTTCACCATAAAAGGGAACATAGCAGTTTTTAAACATCCTATCCAAAATAATCTGAATTTAGGAGGTGGTTTGAAGGTCTAGAGAGTTCCCTTGGAACAGGTAGTGAAATGTAGTCTTCTGGAGATGGCACTGTTCAAGCACTCAAAGTGGCCTGCTTCTTCAAATCTGTATGGCCTCTAGTAAGTCGCTAAGATCTCTGAGGCTGTTACCTACCTGTAAATCGAATAACACTACCTCCTCACTCACACGGTCTTGTTAAGGAGAGAGAGAGTTTGTGTATGCAGAAGTGTTTTATAAATGATAGAGAACCATGAAACTATTTACTATTATAATTTCCTAGTATTTATTTCAGTATACTTGTGTAGCCTAGTTCCAACCTCAATGATTGCTTAGTTATACTGACTTTTTTACATTCATGGACTCTATTATCTTTTCTTGCAATAGATGAATTAATAAATGAATTCAGACACTCAATCAATAAATATTAAGTGAGAACCTATTAAATTGCAAGCATCATTCTAGGGGTCGGGTAAATCAATAAACAAAACAAACAATATATCCCACCTGTGTGAACCCTATGTTTTATTTAAGGAATGTCAACAAGAATCTAACATAATCGGGGTTTCCCTGGTGGCGCAGTGGTTGAGAATCTGCCTGCTAATGCAGGGGACACGGGTTCGATCCCTGGTCTGGGAGGATCCCACATGCCGCGGAGCAACTGGGCCCGTGAGCCACAATTACTAAGCCTGCGCGTCTGGAGCCTGTGCTCCACAACAAGAGAGGCCGCGACAGAGAGAGGCTCGCGCACCGCGATGAAGAGTGGCCCCCGCTTGCCACAACTAGAGAAAGCCCTCGCACAGAAACGAAGACCCAATACAGCAAAAATAAATAAATTAATTAGTAAACTCCTACCCCCAACATCTAAAAAAAAAAAAAAGAATCTAACATAATAATTACATAACAAATTAAGTGTGTTATAGATGAGAAGTGCTTTGGAGGAAAATAAAGCATGGAGGTGGAATAAGGAGTATGGAGAGTAGCAGGGGGTGTAGGAGAGCTGGGTACAGTATTTTCAAAATAGATTGGTCATGGAAGCCTTCAATATGCAAATATTTAAAGACAAACTTTGAAGTACACAAGGAAGCAAGTTCTGTGGATATCTAAGAAAGAGCATTTCAGGCAGAAGAAACAGCAAGTGCAAAGTTCCTGAGGCAGAAGTATGCCCCTGGTGATCAAGGAAGATCAATAACTCTTGAGGAAATGGAAAAGTGAGTGTGAGAAAAAATAGGTAGAAATAGGGTCAGAGATAGGAGGCCAGATATCATAGGGAGTTTAAGGTCATTGAAGAATTTGACCTTTTACTGTGCATGCATAGAAGAAAGGAAAGCACTAGAAAGTTTTGAGGAGACACATGACTGATCTGACTTATATGTTAACAGGATCATTCTGACTTCTGTGTGGAGGCTTTAGGTGACCACGTAAGAGACCACTGTGATAATCCAAGTGAGACAAGATAGTAGATTGGGGAAGGGTAGTACCACAGAGAGGGGTTGAGAAGTGTTAAGATTCTAGATGTCTTTGGAGGTATTGCCAACATAACCTGTTCATAGTTTGGAGGAGAGATGGGATAGGAAAAACAGAGGCAGGATGATGCCAAGGATTTTCACCTGAGAAAATGGAAGGATTCAGTCCCTGTTAACTGAGGGCAGATTTTGTTTCGCTTTGTTTTGTTTTGTTTTTTAGTTTGCTTGTGTCTGAGTGAGCACGTTGGTACTTAAGATCAATATTAGATGAGTTACTTGTTTATTTTTTAACCACTTAGTAGTATGAGTTTTCCTGCAGTTATCAAGCAAAAAGTGGCACTATTTCAAATTGGCTTATGTTATTGTGACAATAGGTTAGTCCCTAGTTTTGTTTTTTTAAAGATTGATTCATAAGGAATAAATTAGGCTATAACTCCTTTTTCTATGTCATTTCTGTTATTACTAAACTATAGATGTATAGAGAAAAATACACTGGTATGTTATGATTAATTCCAGTATGCTGAGAGCAATGAATTGTGTTCCATCAGAAAATAAACCCATCCTCAGTTAGGAAATCTGTGAGAGACAAGGAAGGTTCATATTATTATTTTTTTAATTGATAGAATATTTGTACAAGTTAAATCTGGGAGAAAAATAGAAAGAAAGTAGCTCCAATATTATTGTTCAGGAAAACTGTTAGGATAGTAGCATCAGCCATGGGTACTGAAGTTTGGGTGTGTGAACAAACTCTTCAGGGTTGTGGTGGCAGGGCGTGGAGAGGACTAAACTGATGGAATTATTTAACTGGTTTTTATTTGTTAATCTTGATTACAGTGATAGCCCATGTCTTATGGGCTAAAGAGAATGAATGAGTTAGCACTCTTGAGGACCACCTGGTAGATGACTGGCTGAAGACCAGAGAATGACCAATGTGTGTGCAGCATGAGTCCCTGACACTAACTGCCTCAGGCAGCTGCTGTGTTACAGCTTAGCTCGTGTGTAAGTGTGGGATATCTGCTAAGTCTCTTGGTATAAGCCACCTGAAATCGAAGGAGATTAACATAAGCATTAAGGTGGCTGGTGTGATGGATGAAGGTTGCCTTCATTGGAAGGATGCTCAGAGAATCACAGGAAGTCCTAAACAACCAGACCTTGAAAAGGACAGACAACAAGGAAGCCTAGGGAATCTTAGGATGCTTAGGAACAAGTAGGAGAGGTACCAGTGATGAGCAAAAATTGGAGCAATCAAGTGGGAAAAGAAGGAATCAATAGTCTAAGAGATGAGAAAGCAAACAAATTAAACATTCAGAGGGGGCACTGGAGTCATCCAGGGCAATTTAAAAACTTGAATTAGAAAGGACCATAAATCAGATGCCAAAGTCTCTAGTGACTGATGGTACCACAAGTGAGAGACTAGAAGTTCAGTGAATGGCAGGAGAAAGGAAAGTAGAAAGGTAGTGTTTTGGAAGCCTCATGGTACAGAGAAAGGACATGCTTCCCACCACTGGACTAGCAAGTAGATAAAAATGAGCCTCCATTAGCAGAACATTTCACAATAAACCACATTTCAGTTAAGGCCACATGTTAGGGGTAGAAAAATGGCTGTCTTGGGGGTTGAATAAAAATAGCAGGCATTTGAGACAGTTTATTTAGTTTGTCACAGAATTACAAGTGACTCAGACCCACTCGTGCTTGGGAGGACCCCAAGCACTTTAGGAGAAGTCAGATCTGATGTAATTAGTTATTACTCCTTCTGGCCTTTTCTAGTTCCTCTTTCAGAAACGTATGATGAGATGATAATGACTATCAGATAAATCAGCGGAGGTTTCTTGTGATATTTTATTTACTTTCCCTTAATGTAGACACAAATCCCATTAGGCAATGACTAGGTTGTTTCTGTGTTCTGAATAACATCAAGCAGACTCTTAGTGCACTCCAGAAATGTTAATCTCAGCTACTTTGCCAAATCTCAAAGGCTCAGATTGGCTTTGATAGATTTTCTTTTTCTTAAGGTATCTGTCAGATCACAGTGCTTTCTATAAATGTGTATTGTACATTGTAATTGAGTAAGGATGCTTTACTAAATAACAATGTGATAAACAAATGCTTCACTCATTGGTGGAGAAATGTTGTTAACACCTGAACAATGTGCAGTGCTACTCTCAGTGTTAGGGGAGCTGCAAAAGACATTGGATTGTTTTCCAAGACTATAATATCATTAGAGAAAAACCATATGCACAAGTAAACCAACTATATGTAAATGAATGGTTTTAAATGCATCTAACAATTTACCAGAATCACATACACACACACACACAGAGAAATCGGGGATGGTTTACATTCTGTGGCAGATAAATTAAAAATTATCTTAGTTGCTCATTCTACTTTGTTGTTTTATGAAGAAGTTGCAAGAAAAAGTGAATAGTAAAGATTTGCCTTTGAATTATAAGCAGATATTGTGATACAACTCAAATAAATGAAGGATAAGAATTATTTTTAGGAACTATCCACTTCTCATTGGGCTGCTTAGCTTTCTGGCCCTTTTCTGCAACAGAGATCACATTGTACACCTTGTCTTTATTCCTAGCAATTAAGATTTTCCCCTTATATATCCTGGAAAACCACATGCTATAAACGAGTTACAATTTTCTTGTTTTTCTTTGTTTTTGTATTCTCAAACTGTTTTCTCAGAAAACCTCTTGATGGATGAGTTATTTTTTATATATATAATTTTTTATTGAATGATTTAAAAGATTTTATAGTGCTTTACAAGTTCCAAAAGTTTCACACACGTGACTTCATATAAACCCATGATAACCCTTTTCCCCCATCCCTATATACCCACCGCCACAAGTGGTAACCACTAGTTTGTTCTTTTTATCTGTGAGTCTGCATCTTTTTAAATTTATCTTTTATTTATTTTATTAAAAATTTTTTAAAATTTTATTTAATTTATTTTTTTATACAGCAGGTTCTTATTAGTCATCAATTTTATACACATCAGTGTACACATGTCAATCCCAATTGCCCAATTCATCACACCACTATCCCCACGCCTTCGCAGCTTTACCCCCTTGGTGTCCATACGTTTGTTCTCTACATCTGTGTATCAACTTCTGCCCTGCAAAACGGTTCATCTGTACAATTTTTTAGGTTCCACATACATGTGTTAATATATGACATTTGTTTTTCTCTTTCTGACTTACTTCACTCTGTATGACAGTCTCTAGATCCATCCATGTCTCAACAAATGACTCAATTTTGTTCCTTTTTATGGCTGAGTAATATTCCATTGTATATATGTACCACAACTTCTTTATCCATTCATCTGTCAATGGGCATTTAGGTTGCTTCCATGACCTGGCTATTGTAAATAGTGCAGGAATGAACACTGGGGTGCATGTGTCTCTTTGAATTATGGTTTTCTCTGGGTATATGCCCAGTAGTGGGATTGCTGGGTCATATGGTAATTGTATTTTTAGTTTTTTAAGGAACCTCCATACTGTTCCTCATAGTGGCTGTATCAATTTACATTCCCACCAACAGTGCAGGAGGGTTCCCTTTTCTCCACACCCTCTCCAGCATTGTTTGTTTGTAGATTTTCTGATGATGCCCATTCTAACTGGAGAGAGGTGATACCTCATTGTAGTTTTGATTTTCATTTCTCTAATAATTAGTGATGTTGAGCAGCTTTTCATGTGCTTCTTGCCCATCTGTATGTCTTCTTTGGAGAAATGTCTATTTAGGTCTTCTGCTCATTTTGGATTGGGTTGTTTGTTTCTTTAATATTGAGCTGCATGAGCTGTTTATTTATTTTGGAGATTAATCCTTTGTCCATTGATTAGTTTGCAAATATTTTGTCCCATTCTGAGGATTGTCTTTTCGTCTTGTTTATGGTTTCCTTTGCTGTGCAAAAGCTTTTAAGTTTCATTAGGTCCCATTTGTTTATTTTTGTCTTTATTTCCATTACTCTAGGAGGTGGATCAAAAAAGATCTTGCTGTGATTTATGTCAAAGAGTGTTCTTCCTGTGTTTTCCTCTAAGAGTTTTATAGTGTCCAGTCTTATATTTAGGTCTCGAATCCATTTTGAGTTTATTTTTGTGTATGGTGTTAGGGAGTGTTCTAATTTCATTCTTTTACATGTAGCTGCCCACTTTTCCCAGCACCACTTATTGAAGAGATTGTCTTTTCTCCATTGTATATCCTTTCCTCCTTTGTCATAGATTAGTTGACCATAGGTATATGAATTTATCTCTGGGGTTTATATCTTGTTCCATTAATCTATGTTTCTGTTTTTATGCCAGTACCATATTGTCTTGATTCCTGTAACTTTGTAGTATAGTCTGAAATCAGGGAGTCTGACTCCTCCAGTTCCATTTTTTTCCCTCAAGACTGCTTTGGCTATTCAGTGTCTTTTTTGTCTCCATACAAATTTTAAGATTTTTTTGTTCTAGTTCCATAAAAAAAATGCCATTGGTAATTTGATAGGAATTGCATTGAATCTGTAGATTGCTTTGGGTAGTATAGTCATTTTCACAATGTTGATTCTTCCAAACCAAGAACATGGTATATCTCTCCATCTGTTGATATCATCTGTAATTTCTTTCATCACTGTCTTATACTTTTCTGCGTACAGGTCTTTTTTCTCCCCAAGTAGGTTTATTCCTACATATTTTCTTCTTTTTGTTGCACTGGTAAATGGGAATGTTTCCTTAATTTCTCTTTCAGATTTTTCATCATTAGTGTATAGGAATGCAAGAGATTTATGTGCATTAATTTTGTATCCTGCAACTTTACCAAATTCATTGATTAGCTCTTGTAGTCTTCTGGTGGCATTTTCAAGATTCTCTATGTATAGGATCATGTCATCTGCAAACAGTGACAGTTTTGCTTCTTCTTTTCCAATTAGTATTCCTTTTATTTCTTTTTCTTCTCTGATTGCCATGGCTAGGACTTCCAAAACTATGTTGAATAACAGAGGTGAGAGTGGACATCATTGTCTTGTTCCTGATCTTACAGGAAATGCTTTCAGTTTTTCACCATTGAGAATGATGTTTGCTGTGGGTTTGTCGTATATGGCCTTTATTATGTTGAGATAGGTTCCCCCATGCACACTTTCTGGAGAGTTTTTATCATAAATGGATGTTGAATTTTGTCAAAAGCTTTTTCTGCATCTATTGAGATGATCATATTGTTTTTCTTCTTCAATTTGTTAATATGGTGTATCACATTGATTAATTGGCATATATTGAAGAATCCTTGCATCTCTGGGATAAATCCCACTTGATCAACATGTATGATCCTTTTAATGTGTTGTTGGATTCTGTTTGCCAGTATTCTGTTGAAGATTTTTGCATCTATATTCATCAGTGATGTTGGTCTCTAATTTTCCTTTTTTGTAGTATCTTTGTCTGGTTTTGGTATCAGGGTGATGGTGCTCTCATAGAATGAATTTGGGAGTGTTCTTTCCTCTACAATTTTTTGGAAGAGTTTGAGAAGGATGGGTGTTAGTTCTTCTCTAAATGTTTGATAGAATTCACCTGTGAAGCCATCTGGTCCTGGACTTTTGTTTGTTGGAACATTTTTAATCACAGTTTCAATTTCATTACCTGTGATTGGTCTGATCATATTTTCTATTTCTTCCTGGTTCAGTCTTGGAAGGTTATAACTTTCTAAGAATTTGGCCATTTCTTCCAGGTTGTCCATTTTATTGGCATAGAGTTGCTTGTAGTAGTATCTTAGGATGCTTTGTATTTCTGTGGTGTCTGTTGTAAATTCTCCGTTTTCATTTCTAATTTTATTGATTTGAGTCCTCTCCCTCTTTTTCTTGATGAGTCTGGCTAATGGTTTATTAATTTTGTTTATCTTCTCAAAGAACCAGCTTTTAGTTTTATTCATCTTTGCTATTGTTTTCTTTGTTTCTATTTCATTTATTTCTGCTCTGATTTTTTTGATTCCTTTCCTTCTGCTAACTTTGGGTTTTGTTTGTTCTTCTTTCTCTAGTTCCTTCAGGTGTAAAGTTAGATTGTTTATTTGAGATTTTTCTTGTTTCTTGAGGTAGCCTTGTGTAGCTATAAACTTCCCTCTTAGAACTTCTTTTACTGTGTCCCATAGGTTTTGGATTGTCATGTTTTCACTGTCATTTGTCTCTAGGTATTTTCTGATTTCTTCAGTGATCTCTTGGTTTTTTAGTAACGTATTGTTTAGCCTCCATGTGTTTGAGTTTTTTACGTTTTTTTCCCGGTAATAGATTTCTAATCTCGTAGCATTGTGGTCAGAAAAGATGCTTGATATGATTTCAATTTTCTTAAATTTACTGAAGCTTGATTTGTGACCCAAGATGTGGTCTATCCTGGGGAATGATTTGTGCACACTTGAGAAGAAAGTGTAATCTGCTGTTTTGGGATGGAATATCCTATAAATATCAGTTGAATCTATGTGGTCTATTGTGTCACTTAAAACTTCTGTTTCCTTATTTATTTTCATTTTGGATGATCTGTCCATTGGTGTAAGTGAGGTGTTAAAATCCCCCACTATTATTGTGTTACTGTCAATTTCCTCTTTTACAGCTGTTACCAGTTGCCTTATGTATTGCGGTGCTCCTATGTTGGGTGCATATATATTTATAATTGTTATATCTTCTCCTTGGATTGATCCCCTGATCATTATGTAGTGTCCTTCCTTGTCTCTTGTAACATTCTTATTTTAAAGTCTATTTTATCTGATATGAGTATTGCTACTCCAGCTTTCTTTTGATTTCCATTTGCATGGAATATCTTTTTCCATCCCCTCACTTTCAGTCTGTATGTATCCCTAGGTCTGAAGTGGGTCTCTTGTAGGCAGCATATATATGGGTCTTGTTTTTGTATCCATTCAGGAAGCCTGTGTCTTTTGATTGGAGCATTTAATCCATTCACATTTAAGGTAATTATCAATATGTATGTTCCTATTACCATTTTCTTAATCGTTTTGGGTTTGTTTTTGTAGGTCCTTTTCTTCTCTTGTGTTTCCCACTTAGAGAAGTTCCTTTAGTATTTGCTGTAGTGCTGGTTTGGTGGTGCTAAATTCTCTTAGCTTTTGCTTGTCTGTAAAGCTTTTGATTTCTCCATCGAATCTGAATGAGATCCTTGCCAGGTAGAGTAATCTTGGTTGTAGCTTCTTCCCGTTCATCACTTTAAGTATATCATGACACTCCCTTCTGGATTGTAGAGTTTCTGCTGAGAAATCAGCTGTTAACCTTATGGGAGTTCCCTTGTATGTTATTTGTTGTTTTCCCCTTGCTGCTTTCAATAATTTTTCTTTGTCTTTAATTTTTGCCAATTTTATTACTTATGTGTCTTGGCGTGTTTCTCCTTGGGTTTATCCTGTATGGGACTTGCTGTGCTTCCTGGACTTCGGTGGCTATTTCCTTTCCCGTGTTAGGGAAGTTTTCGACTATAATCTCTTCAAATATTTTCTCTGGTCCTTTCTCTCTCTCTTCTCCTTCTGGGACCCCCTACAATGCGAATGTTGTTGTGTTTAATGTTGTCCAAGACGTCTCTTAGGCTGTCTTCATTTCTTTTCATTCTTTTTTCTTTATTCTGTTCTGTAGCAGTGAATTCCACCATTCTTTCTTCCAGGTCACTTATCCGTTCTTATGCCTCAGTTATTCTGCTATTGATTCCTTCTAGTGGAGTTTTCATTTCAGTTATTGTATTGTTCATCTCTGTTTGTTTGTTCTTTAGTTCTTGTAGGTCTTTGTTAAACATTTCTTGCATCTTCTCAATCTTTGCCTCCATTCTTTTTCTGAGGTCCTGGATCCTCTTCACTATCATTATTCTGAATTCTTTTTCTGGAAGGTTGTCTTATCTCCACTTCATTTAGTTGTTTTTCTGGGGTTTTATCTTGTTCGTTCATCTGGTACATAGCTCTGTGCCTTTTCATCTTGTTCGTCTTTCTGTGAATGTGGTTTTTGTTCCACAGGCTGCAGGATTGTAGTTCTTGCTTCTGCTGTCTGCCCTCTGGTGATGGATCAGTCTTGATTAGAAAAGATCAAATCATGGAGCAGGTTGAGTCCATAGCTTTGCTGCCAACATGTCATTATTTAAATATCCAATGAGGTTGATTTTAAAAACTCATAAATTTCTCCTTGGAGAGATAAGAGATCATGCATGCCTGTGGCCAACTCTCAAATAAATGAGCCAGTATTTTATGAAGACATACCAGTGCCTGTTGTAGGTATTTTATTTTCAGGAGTTCAATAAATGCTCATAGCAGCCTTGTGAGGTATGTACTGTTATCTCCATTATACAAATGAAAAAAGTGAAACTTAGTGGTTATGTGGGCTCTACTAGACCTTTCCATTATTCACAAACGAAGGTAGCTTTTCAGACCAGCCATTGTTCTTAACATCTATGCTAAGTTCACTCCTTCTCAGAAATTTTGAGTCTTTTCCTTTTTAATTTGACTGCCTTAGTTCAGGCCTTCATCATTTTGCTCAAATCCAAACTAGTTCTTTAGCACATAAAGCCTTTCATGATCTTGCTCATGTCAGCTCATTTATAGTTAAATCATCTGAGGCTTATAAGAAGATAAGAGTCTTGCCTACAGTCATACAGCTAAAAAAAAATCAGAGATGGAATTTAGCTGCAACTTAGGGAATAAGAGATATGATTCTTAGTTAAAATCTTGGGACCAGAATCAATAATAAAAGTCTAACCTAAAACTTTTTTATGCAGTCCAGCATAGATATATGGATTTTCTACCTTCACCGAAAGTCAATAGATGCTAGTTTTATTGGAACCCAGGAGAAACGAAAAATCCAGTAAAGCCACTCCTCCACAAAGTCAACCAAGTTCCAGCCTCTTGAAGTTCAAAGTGGCTGGTTCCATCTGTTATGAGAATATGGAGTCTATGTAGCACAGGCATGTGCACATGCACACACACACTTTTTATTAAAGTGATGCAGGAAAAAAAATCCATTAAAACCAGAAACTAGATTTTTGATTGTCTAGACTAAAGTTTGTTTGAGATTTTGTCTTATTTTTGTGTATGTAGTTTTGAGTCTTTGTAACCAATTGTTAGTGTTAAAAGCAATGTTTTTTTTTTTTAGTAACCAGGGCACAAAAATTATTAGAATTTGTAAACTCAAATGAAATATTGAATTGTACCATGAGGGAAGGTGGTAACTGATACAGATTTTTAGACCCCAAAGACATATATCAATCCCCATGGACAGTGTAAAGACTTCAGCAATGTTATTCTGAGCTAGTTAAAAATTCTTAAACATATTTTCAAGGATAATGACTTATGGAAAATATTGAACTAGTTGCCAAAACTTCTCACAGACATGGATTCTGTTGTGCAAAATTATCATTTACTTCATAAAGATTTTTGGATCTCTCCATTAATATTAACACTTTAAAAGGAATAGTTTACTCTTTTATGTTATTTTTTTCAAACATTTATTATTTTCACACAATAATTTCTAAGAGCAGGGTTATCTAAGACAAGTGTCAACAAACTGCAGCCCATAGGTCAAATCCAGCATGCTACATATTTTTGTATGACCCTCAAGCTAAGAATGCTTTTTACATTTTTATATAGTTGAAAAAAATCAAATGAAAAATAGTTCAAGATGTAAAAACTATGAAATGCAAATTTCAGTGTCCATAAACAAACTTTTATTGGAACACAGACCTGTTCATTCATCTAATTGTTGCTTATGGCTGCTTTCATGCTACAGTGGCAGCATTGATTAGTGGAAACAGAGACCCTGTAACCCACAAAACTGAAGCATTTAATATCTGGACCTTTGCAGTAAAAATTTGCTAAATCCTGATCTAAGGCAATAGCTTTTAAGTCTTCCAAAATTACTTTTAACGTGGAAGACATCTGTTTCCTTATTTTCCAAAATGTGAACCTCCTTTGATTTACTTTTATCAGGTCTCTCTCAAGGCCTAGCATATTCATTGTATCAGTAAAATTGGTAATGTCAGCCATTAAGATGATTAAAGACTTAATTACAAGAAATATTTTCTTGAGAGAATATTTTCTAAACAGAGGCCTGTGTTGAAAGGATGGCTCTGGAAATCTCATTTTTAAAAGAAAAAAACTTGTTCTTCTTCAGACTCTATGTTATAATTGAAAGAATGTGAATTTTGACTCAAATTCCTGGGTAGGATATTCGATCTGTCTTATACAGTGAATGGGGGCAATTATATCAACTTCATAAGTTTGTTGTGAAATGTAAATGTAATAAGTTCTATAAACGAGTCAAGTTTTGAGGGTACTATTCTAATTTGTAATAGCTTGTCAATGTATTTTAATCCTTCTCTGTGTCTACTCGAATGCTAGCTGGGCTCTCTGTTGTCTTAAGGCAAAAACTAGATCTAGAATCCTATGTAACAGCTCTAACAAAATAGACTAGGAGTGAGTGGTCGGATTTTGTATTTCTTTTAAATGTTTCGAACACTTATTCTGACTTTTAGTTTATAAATCCAGTCTCTGCAAGTGCTTTCTCCTTAAGGGCACCGTGTTTCACCCTAAGCATGGCAATATAGGTGTCTACCTACACTTCCCCGTAAGTACCATGCATTTCATGTTTATTACAGTGTGTTTAATTTGCATTATTTCAGGTTCCTACACTATGAGTTTAGACACTTCAGGTTAATAAGCACTATAAAAATTATTTCTCTCATTTATTCTAGCATTATAAGGGTAATTACATCTAAGTAATGTGACACCATGGTGCATCTGTTTGGATGACCAGAATTACAATGGTAGATGGCAACCCAAGGACATTATTATTGCAGTTTACTGTTGTGTTTTCACAAGTTTTAAATTAAAATTCTCAGCTGAAAGGGTGCCACAAGATTGAAGAAAGTACGTTTAAAAGGAAACAATTTGTACAACCTTTCATGAATCAGCATATTGATTCTATCATTCTTTTAGGTCTTCAAGGTATATGCCTTGTTTTGATGTACCACTGTGGTTGTAACATTATCGCCTGGAAAGGAAGACTTTATTGCCTCAGTTTTTACTCTAGCATTGGTACTTTTGCTTCAGCATTCACTATCATATGTGAGGCAGTGAGTATATTAACAAACTGGAGGCCTTTTAAGTGATTCTAGTTGTACTGTTTCTGTCTTGAATTAATACATTTATTTTCATTGTTTAGAAATGTAAAAAAAATAGTTTTTTTACATAGAGTAGCATGTAAAACCATGTAAAATAAAACTCATGTGAACACAGAGCCATACATATACACAGACATATAAGGCAAGTTTTCTGAATTAACTTGTAACACAAATTTTCAAATTATGGAACTAATAATTTTATTCCTTTCCCATCTGCCTCCTCTGATTTCATATGGCAACTCCCAGACCATTTAATGAGCAAAAAGATCATCAAGACTGTTAGAAAAATGACCAGATTTAAGATACTTTTGTTCGAAGTAAGGGCATGAGCTCTTAGTTATGAGTGCAGAATCTTCAGCTAACGCCTTTTGTGAATATATTAGCTGCTTAGGTGCCTTTTTTCTTTCTTAATGATAAACTGAGTCTCATTTACTAAGTTTATGAAATAATTTGCCTATCAATGAGACGTGTTGGGGTACGTACAAATGAAGCAAAGATTCTGCCTCACTCAGAGGACAAAATCAGTAGACTTTATGAACCTTAGTAGTGACTCAATTGGGGAGACTGGACTCAGATGAGCCCAGTTCTCACGATGGTATTACAAGCAGCAGTTATACCTTGATCAGCTCTTTATATTACAAGTGATTTATTACTACTGACAATTAAATATACAAAGTTTGTTTTTTCATTAATTAGAATGCAAAGAAAGAGACCGGGCTAGTATGCAGAAGAAAGCATATAATCTGTGACTTCTCTTACCTATACCATATCACTTAGTAAGCAGTTGTTAGACATGAACAACTAATAGCTACTACACTTGACAGGTGATTCTGTATCATCTGTAACTCTTTATTTATATCTCTCTAAAGTGTTGGGCATTGTCCAAATGTGATTAGCCTATGATAGGATAGTAGAGGTAAATGTCTTCCATTAAAAAATGTGAAGTAGTTGCTCTATTCAATTTAGTAAGAAGATATATATTAGTGTTGGCATTTTACAAAGTTAATACTAGATGTTCTGTTAACATTTCAAAATTTGTAGTTGTGAACCAATAATATAGTTGTTCTGATGTTAAAATCATGCTTCTGGGGTTAATATTAGGTAAATATAACACTTAAACAAATTGATCATTGTATTTTCATATATTTATTGAGTATCTATTGTCAAACACTGGGAATGCAATGATGATTAAGTGAAGGTGCTTATCCTCAAGAAGCTTATTTTCTAACATGGAAAGCAGAGAAAAATCGCATTGTATTTTGAAGGTAGTTGAGTAGTCTCTGGTGCTGTTCACAAGAAATTCAGTTCTCTTTCCAAGCTCAGAGTAGAATCCCACTCCCCAGTTCCTTGAGGTTAGGTGTGGCCATTTGGATAAGTTTTAACAGATTAAATTAAGCAGAAGTATCACTCTGTAGCAGAAAATTTAAGAGCTAAACTATGATTCACCACAATCCTATCCCTCCCCATGGCACATTGAGCACTGAAGCATGTGTTTCCTATAGAACCTCAGCCTCAGTGGCTGAGTTACTAGAATGAGCCGGCCTTTCAGTGATCTGCGTTGGATGTCCACAATGACTAGGAAATACTTGTTTGTTGTGTTAAACCACTGAGACTTTGTAGTTCTTTGAGACTGCAGTCCATCTTGACTGTCCACTTTAGCCCCTCTTGACTGATACTGCTAGTGTGTATAAAATGTCAAGGAGGCACAAATTAGGAACTGCATACTATTCCAGGCTATGACAGATAAGATCAAATGAGTAATTAATCATTAGCTTGGTTTCTGCAGTGCTATAGCTTGACAGGAGGACCAGAACACCTTCCAGACTGGGGGAGGCTCCTACCCCTTGTTCTGTACTCTGCATCCCGTTTGATCAACTCCTATGGAGAGAGGTACTGAGAAAAAGTGTCACCTCAGGAGCTCTCGGCATCAGTGATTGAAGGCAGATGTCCTTGATGGTAAGAGTGGAGTTTAGGGATGGTGATCGGTACCACACACAACTTTCTATCTCTCAGCTGATTCAGGGATGATATTTGGGGGTGAAATGAGTAAATCAGTGTCCTAAATTTAGCTGATCAGCACAATGGCCTGATGAACCTATTTTAAAAGTTGAATTTTTTTTTTTTAAGCAATGAAAGTTGAACACAAGGAAAACACAAGCCAGACCAAAAGATTATAAGACAGTGAAAATATATCTCTTCTGTTACCTAGACTGTAAATCTTATTTCAAGAAGGGATTAGTGTAAATAGTTTTTGTATGTGTCTAGAAATTTGCAATGTATGTATGTATTTGTGTTGCACGTGGAAAAAATATATGTATACAGTAAACACTCCTAATCTTTCATTTTTGCTAAAATAGATTTATTTATGATACCATTATACATGTGGCTTTTTCTTCTCAATATATCTCCATCTAAGGACCTTTTAAAAATTCAGATTACTAGGCCTCCACAGGCTCTGCTTGAGTGTATCTAGAAGAAAAACTCCAGAAATATTTATATTTAAAAAGCTGATCAGGGCTTCCCTGGTGGCACAGTGGTTGAGAGTCCGCCTGCCGATGCGGGGTACACAGGTTCATGCCCCAGTCCGGGAAGATCCCACGTGCCGCAGAGCAGCTGGGCCTGTGAGCCGTGGCCGCTGAGCCTGCGCATCCGGAGCCTGTGCTCTGTAACTGGAGAGGCCACGGCAGTGAGAGGCTGCGTACCGCAAAAAAAAAAAAAAAAAAGCTGATCAACCTGCACCTAAAGCAATTAGAGAAAGAAGAACAAAAAAACCCCAAGTTTAGCAGAAGGAAAGAAATCATAAAGATCAGATCAGAAATAAATGAAAAAGAAATGAAGGAAACGATAGCAAAGGTCAATAAAACTAAAAGCTTGTTCGTTGAGAAGATAAACAAAATTCATAAACCATTAGCCAGATTCATCAAGAAAAAAAGGGAGAAGAGTTAATAGAATTAGAAAAGAAAAAGGAAAAGTAAAAACTGACACTGCAGAAATACTAAAGATTATGAGAGATTACTACAAGCAACTGTATGCCAATAAAATGGACAACCTGGAAGAAATGGACAAATTCTTAGAAATGCACAGCCTGCCGAGACTGAGCCAGGAAAAAATAGAAAATATGAACAGTCCAGTCACAAGCACTGAAATTGAAACTGTGATTAAAAATCTTCCAACAAACAAAAGCCCAGGACCAGATGGATTCACAGGTGAATTCTATCAAACATTTAGAGAAGAGCTAACACCTATCCTTCTCAAACTCTTCCAAAAGATAACAGACGGAGGAACACTCCCAAACTCATTCTATGAGGCCACCATCACCCTGATACCAAAACCAGACAAAGATATCACAAAGAAAGAAAACTACAGGCCAATATCACTGATGAACATAGATGCAAAAATCCTCAACAAAATACTAGCAAACAGAATCCAACAACACATTAAAAGGATCATACACCATGATCAAGTGGGGTTTATTCCAGGAATGCAAGGATTCTTCAATATATGCAAATCAATCAACGTGATACACCATATCAACAAACTGAAGGAGAAGAACCATATGATCATCTCAATAGATGCAGAGAAAGCTTTTGACAAAATTCAACACCCATTTATGATAAAAACTCTGTAGAAAGTAGGCATACAGGGAACTTTCCTCAACATAATAAAGGCCATATATGACAAACCCACAGCCAACATCGTCCTCACTGGTGAAAAACTGAAACCATTTACACTAAGATCAGGAACAAGACAAGGTTGCCCACGCTCACCACTCTTATTCAACATAGTTTTGGAAGTTCTAGTCATAGCAATCAGAGAAAAAATAAATAAAAGAAATCCAAATCGGAAAAGAAGAAGTAAAGCTGTCACTGTTTGCAGATGACATGATACTATACATAGAGAATCCTAAAGATGCTACCAGAAAACTACTAGAGCTAATCAATGAATTTGGTAAAGTAGCAGGATACAAAATTAATGCACAGAATTCTCCTGCATTCCTATACACTAATGATGAAAAATCTGAGAGTGAAATTAAGAAAACACTCCCATTTACCATTGCAACAAACAGAATAAAACATCTCGGAATAAACCTACCTAAAGAGACAAAAGTCATGTATGCGGAAAATTATAAGACACTGATGATAGAAATTAAAGATGATACAAATAGATGGAGAGATATACCATGTTCTTGGATTGGAAGAATCAACATTGTGAAAATGACTCTACTACCCAATGCAATCTACAGATTCAATGCAATCCCTATCAAACTACCACTGGCATTTTCACAGAACTAGAACAAAAAATTTCACAATTTGTAAGGAAACACAAAAGACCCCGAATAGCCAAAGCAATCTTGAGAACGAAAAATAGAGCTGGAGGAATCAGGCTCCTTAACTTCAGACTATACTACAAAGCTACAGTAATCAAGACAGTATGGTACTAGCACAAAAACGGAAATATAAATCAATGGAACAGGATAGAAAGCCCAGAGATAAACCCACACACATATGGTCACCTTATCTTTGATAAAGGAGGCAAGAATATACAGTGAAGAAAAGACAGCCTCTTCAATAAGTGGTGCTGGGAAAACTGGACAGCTACATGTAAAAGAATGAAATTAGAACACTCCCTTAGACTATACACAAAAACAAACTCAAAATGGGTTGAAGACCTGAATGTAAGGCCAGAGACTATCAAACTCTTAGAGGAAAACATAGGCAGAACACTCTATGACATAAATCACAGCAAGATCCTTTTTGATCCACCTCCTAGAGAAATGGAAATAAAGACAAAAATAAACAAATGTGACCTAATGAAACTTAAAAGCTTTTGTACAGCAAAGGATACCATAGACGAGATCAAAAGACAATCCTCAGAATGGGAGAATATATTTGCAAATGAAGCAACTGACAAAGGATTAATCTCCAAAATTTATAAGCAACTCATGAAGCTCAATAACCAAAAAACAAACAACCCAATCCAAAAATGGGCAGAAGACCTAAATAGACATTTCTCCAAAGAAGATATACAGATTGCCAACAAACACATGAAAGAATGCTCAACATAACTAATCATTAGAGAAATGCAAATCAAAACTACAATGAGGTATCACCTCACACCAGTCAGAATGGCCATCATCAAAAAATCTAGAAACAGTAAATGCTGGAGAGGGTGTGGAGAAAAGGGAACACTCTTGCACTGTTGGTGGGAATGTAAATTGATACAGCCACTACGGAGAACAGTATGGAGGTTCCTTAAAAAACTAAAAATAGATCTACCATACAACCCAGCAATCCCACTACTGGGTATATATCCTGAGAAAATCATAATTCAAAAAGAGTCATGTACCAAAATGTTCATTGCAGCTCTATTTACAATAGCCAGGACATGGAAGCAACCTAAGTGTCCATCAACAGATGAATGGATAAAGAAGTGGCACATATATACAATGGAATATTACTCAGCCATAAAAGGAAACGAAATTGAGTTATTTGTAGTGAGGTGGATGGACCTAGAGTCTGTCATACAGAGTGAAGTAAGTCAGAAGGAGAAAAACAAATACTGTATGCTAACACATATATATGGAATCTAAGAAAAAAAAATGTCATGAAGAGTCTAGGGGTAGGACGGGAATAAAACACAGACCTACTAGAGCATGGACTTGAGGATATGGGGATGGGGAAGGGTAAGCTGTGACGAAGTGAGAGAGTGGCATGGACATATATACACTACCAAACGTCGGGTGGATACCTAGTGGGAAGCAGTCACATGGCACAGGGAGATCAGCTAGGTGAGTGGTTTGTGACCACCTAGAGGGGTGTGATAGGGAGGGTGGGAGGGAGGGAGATGCAAGAGGGAAGAGATATAGGAACATATGTATATGTATAACTGATTCACTTTGTTGTAAAGCAGAAACTAACACACCATTGTAAAGCAATTATACTCCAATAAGTTAAAAAAAAAAAAAGCTGATCAGGTAATTCCAAAGGTCAGTCATACTAAAAATTTTGCAGTAGGTAATCTATAATATTCCTTTTAGCTCCAAGAGTTTTAGATTCTGAAATATGTCCATATAAATGATAAAAACTGTAAGTATCATTGTTTCTTCAGAAAACCATCATCTGTTTAGTCTTGACAATTAAATGACTTTGACCTTAGATCTTCTTTGGGTCTTACTTCACATTTCTTTAAAGTTAGAGAAGCATTGTACGGGTTATGCAAAATGGGCTTATAGAAATGAATCATTAGCAGAATATTTTATAAAAGCATACCTCAAAATGCCAAATATGCACATACTAGAAAAATTACAGTCCATGATGTAGCTTAAATTTCAACTGGAAATGTTCATCTAACTGTTCTTGTGAGCAGAAGCGCTCAACTGTGTTGGACTCAACCAGCGACATTGATTTTCCATGTTCCTCTCCCTTCAGCTGAAAAGAATCAAGTTAAATCTGTGGGGAATGAAAACTAAACAGCCCTTAACATGAAGGTCCGTGTCCTGTTACATTTATCTTGTAGGTTAAAACCACTCATTGATCGCTAATCACCTGTGGTTGTTTACACACAACAGGTTCCCTGGATAGCACAAAACCACAAAGCGGATTATACATACCGCAGGAAGCAATCAATAAAAAAGGCTCATAATGATCTTCCTGAGAGGAAACTGAAAGATTTTCCCTTTGTGACAGTCTGTATATGTGTGATAGGATTGTCAAAACAGACATAAGGGTTGCCAGCTGACAGAAACATGTTTTTTTAACATTTGGCTTTCGTAACCACTTTCCTTGACTCAGTATAATGATATTACAAGTGAAAAAAAAATAATTTAAAAATTTATTTTAATAGACAATTAAATTCTTGCTTTGCATTTTTGCCCAAATAGAAACATGCCTTTTGTCACCTTTAGCGTATAACTGGGTTATTTTTGCTTTTGGTTTTGTTTTTTGTCTTGCTTTTGCATAAAGCATCCACTCAAGTCCACTTTTATCATCTAACAAGCTGGATGATATTTATCTTAGTGTTCTTAAAAAGTAGTTCAGTGCATCTTCAAGTCAAGAATGATTATTTGGTCTTAAAAAGCACATTGTGTATAATAAACTTAAATATATTGAAACTTATGCTTCAAGCACTGATCTACAAACAGAAAATAAAGTCATGATTAAATTAAAACTCACCTTTAAAAATTTCTTGTATCTTGTAGATTCTGGTCTACAGTATAAATTATACCTGATTCTAATCAGAGGAAAAAATGGAACCCATTAACTTGATCAACATGAGTTGATCTTTCCTGAGTTTTGTCCTGAAACATTTATATAAAACTATAGACTTGATATTCTCCATTCTGAAAAGCCAATGTGAACAAATTAAATTTCAAAATGAGTCTTTTACTCCAACTCCCAATAACAAAATGAAGGAGACTGACCCATCTGAGAACACTTGAACATAGGGAGACAACATCTCACCTAAAATTCCTTGAGATCTTCCCATAATCATATTCTGTTATTTCCTGATTTCATAAAGTAACCTTATAATTTCTCCCCAGACGATATTTGATAGTGACATAATTCTCATAAACAGTTTAAGATTGTTGAATCTCTGTGTGCATTTGTTAACCAGGTGCTCTGGAAACCAGCTAGCTGCTTATTATTTTACATTTATAGTAATAAATATTGACATACTGTATTATATGAATACTCACTATAAATGGCTTTAATGATCATCATTTACCACCATTTATTTTCACTGCTTCTGAAACTTCACAATTCTTATCCCATTTTCCATAATTATAGAACATTTTATTTAAAAGTTGTAAATGTTATATTTTGTACAGTTTGGTAAAAGGGCTTTAGAGGAGCTTTCAGGGGTTAATTATGGGGAGAAAACAGTGGAAGTTGTCTAGCTGTATAAATAAATGTGTATAGACTTCGAGAGTGAATGTCAATATCCACATGCCAGATAATTTTGCTTGCTGCTCCAATTATATGAAGATCACAGTATGGAATCATAATTTGCTCCCCAAACTACCCAGGCCTTCCAGAACACTGCCTGAAATTAAATATTCTGCTTGTGCATGGCTTATGAAAAATTGAATGGCAGTTCATTTTCACAACACATGACAAACATAAAAGAAATTGTGAATTAATTTTAAACCCTGCTTAGTGAAGTCTTATCAAATTGATGGCACCTTTTGTCTCACTGAAGTCAGGCATCAGAGTTGATGTGCTTAATTAGAATCAGGCATCTCTAAATGTTTTCGAGTGACAGCTTGGATCATCCTATTGGACCTCCCCATGGTTTGAAGCCTAAAACAAAACAATTTGCTTAAAAGGTTGACTAGATATGACTTTCACTTCATGCACTACATTAAACACATCAGAATGTATTATTAAGCTGGATGTTCCAATCAACAAAAGCCAAAGCCTTTTTAGGGCTTGTTTAGATAGATGGATGGATAGAGCGAGAAAGAGAGAGAGAGAAAGAGAGAGAGAGGGATAGATAGATGATAGATAGATAGGTAGATTGATAAAAAAAATTTTTTGTATTGGCTTATGTGTCCTTGACTCCCAAACAGTTTTTCTTTAATTTCTTTCAAGGGAAAACAAGAAGTTAGAATTAACTGTCCTTCTGCTATCATCTTTGGATTATTCAGAAGCCAACTTTGCATTTGATGAATTATTTAGACTTTGTCTCTCCCATCTTGGCCATTTTGCTATTCATTAGACACCATCGTCAGCTTCTAACTGACACTATACCATGAAGACATGGGCCTTATCTACCTTAAAAGCATTCTACTTATGAACAACATCCACAATGCTACAGGACACTGGCTCTTTGTTGTTAAGCAGATGCCAACACTGATGGAGGAAGCTGCCCACTCCTCCACATTTGTAGAACTTTGATGATCCTTCTTTACCCACTGTTAAGTGTGTTCTTAGCTTTGGAGTATTTTTTCCAGGGAAATATCATGATCAGGAATATTGAGGAAAATATATATTTGTATTTATATTTATATAAAACACACACATTATATATATATATTTAGTGAAGCACTGCCTGTATTTTTGCCAGCTTACAATGATTGCTATATTGTTTTAGAGCTAAGAGCTATATGGTCGGGCAAGTTTAGACTTACATCTGCTTAATTAACTCATAAAAGTAACCCCAGAAAGAAAAACTGACTCTAATGGTATTGGTTTGAAACAGGATCAAAATGTAAACCTGACCTCTGTTATTCATTATTATTTTTTTTTTTTTTTCGGTATGCGGGCCTCTCACTGCTGTGGCCTCTCCCGTTGCGGAGCACACGCTCCGGACGCACAGGCCCAGCGGCCATGGCTCACGGGCTTAGCCGTTCCGCGGCACGTGGGATCCTCCCGGACCAGGGCACGAACCCGCGTCCCCTGCATCGGCAGGCGGATTCCCAACCACTGCGCCACCAGGGAAGCCCTGACCTCTGTTATTCAATGGAGACTAGCCTAGTAGTCATTATAGGATGAGGGTGAGACACCTCAGGTTAATTCAGATGGTTATGATGTGGTTCAGATTTTACTGTATTTCCAGCATATTCCA
The DNA here is from genome assembly GCF_026419965.1 of Kogia breviceps. NCBI lineage: Eukaryota > Metazoa > Chordata > Mammalia > Artiodactyla > Physeteridae > Kogia > Kogia breviceps. The sequence goes on from NC_081314.1 coordinate 57,535,698, forward strand.
ATCTTGGAACAGCACCAACAGTTACTGAACATGCGGCATGAGCTTTATAGTTCGAGGTTTAAAAACTTTTTTTTTCAATTTGGAGGGGAAACAAAGTTTCCATCTATTAAGAGCAAAATGCAATCAAAAGAGAAGTGAAACTCTTGTGCCTATGGGGATAAACCTGTATTTGTTTCCCTTTTTTTCATAGTTTATTACAGCTTCAAATATTTCTTTGCATGACTGATAGTCTTCCATTAAAATAGCAATAGTCATGACAAGGATGAAAGGTACAGATCTGGGCGTTAGTGTTAAAACTAAATTTTCATATGTTAATTTAATTAAAAATGCAGTTTATTTACTTTTAATTCTCTTTTTGGACTGACAGTTTAGCATATTAGTAGCGCTGAAAGTAATAAAGGACATAACATAGTCTTAAACATGTTTTCTTTGGAAGCACTTCCATATTAATTACTTTTTTAAAGGGGCCTTATGTATCTCTCTACGCCTTGTAACTCCAACGAGATCCTCGCTGAGCCACTGAGCCACCCATCCTTTCTTTGCATTTCAGAATCAGTTCTTCACGTTTCAGTGCGGCACCCATTACTCCCACCAGGAAAACAAGCCAGATCAGGAAAGGCTAGAAGTTAACTCCAGTGAAATGCCATTCACAATCAATTACATTTGAGCTTTTTTCTTACTTAGGTACTTGGAGTGTCTGCTCCTCCTTGAGTTGGGTAACATTTTGTATTATCTATTTTATCAGGGAATGCTAAGAATTGAAAATGAACTAAATGATTGAAGCTTTTGGAGGAATTCAACTTCTTAGATTTGGAGGCTTTGTGCTTTTGTTGTATTTTACAGGCAAATTCCCTTTCCTGCCATCTGATTTTTCACATCTCCTACTATTATTGCTTATAAAAGTAAGAACAGCATTTAGGGAGCCCAACAAAGCTTCCCAAGTGTGAAACTATGACATTTTGTTATTCCAGAACCACTTCAGGAAGCAATGTTGTATTTCTACTTAACATTTAATGTTTTGCAGCTGCTAAAGAATTATTCAGTAAGTAGTAAAACAGAGAAAAATCAATCTCTTCATAACATCATTAGTAATAAATATGTTTTCTTATATTTTCCAAGAGAAGTGACAAGAAGTGCAGATAATGAGCAACTATTTGACAGACAAATAAATGTGCCAGCCAATATTAGACAAAGCAAAATATGAAATAAGAAACTGAAACATTTTATCATTTCTTGTAATAAAACCTCATTTTAAATGTCCAGTTAATATTACCAGACATTTCCCTGTGCAAGGAGAATTAAAATAAACATCCCAGGAAGAAAACATTGCACCCCTTTCTTAAGGACAATCAGTTCTTACAAGAAAATGTATTTTCATATTGTATTTTATGATAATTCCAAATTGAACTCAATTAAAATGAATCATGAATGATCATATGGGAAAAAAATACCGTATTAAAAAAGGACAGGGCTTCCTTGGTGGCGCGGTTGTTGGGAGTCCGCCTGCTGATGCAGGGGACACGGGTTCGTGCCCCGGTCCGGGAAGATCCCACATGCCGCGGAGCGGCTGGGCCCGTGAGCCATGGCCGCTGAGCCTGCGCGTCCGGAGCCTGTGCTCCGCAACGGGAGAGGCCACAACAGTGAGAGGCCCGCGTACCACAAAAAAAAAAAAAAAAAAAAAAGACAAAAAGTGAACTTCTGTCCGAAGCTTTGTTTACACAAGTAATGTGAAGTCAATGGAAACCTTCCGGCAGCATCTCCCTGTCGCTCTATGCTGGACGGCAGGGAGAAACTGGCAGGGGCAGCCTCTGGTCCTGGAAAGGTTGGTCGGGACGAACTGTGGTCAGTCAGCGATCCCTCTCCTAAACCCAGGGTGTTCACTGTCAGGGTGGAGTTTGACTAGCAAGCCTAGCTAGGAGGGAAGAAAGATGTGATTCCAGCAGAAAAGGGAATTCTCCCAATCTAGTCTCATTGATTTTTCCTATTATCGGTTTTGGTGTAGCTGCAAAATTGTGAGACTCACTTGTAAGGCTGTCTTTCACCTTCTCCATCATCCCCAGGCTATTTGCTATTTGACCACCCCTTTGCTCCTTTCCAGTGTTTTCTAGCCTGACGATTTGATGCACCGTATTTTAATTATCCAGTTTGTATTTTTGTTTGCCTCCTGGATTGCTAGCTCCTTGAAGGAAATGACCATGCCAAATTCGCATTGGTTGTCCAGAGTTGGTATTCAGTAATCATTATTTGTATAAATTAATATATAATAAAGAGAAGAGTTTTAACCAAAGCTTTATATTTGTTCTGTCTGAGAATTCTATGGGTAACTTTATATTGACAGACTTTGATGATGAAGAGAAAATGAGTTGGAGGCCACTTTCTGAATAATTTAGATTCATAAGCCCCCTTTACCTGGCCTTAAATAGAAATTTGATTGGATTGATTTCATCCAATCTGAGCTTCATTTCACCTGATTTGAAAGTCAATAACATTATATGATAGCAGGCTCTAATATATGCCTCATCTGCTTGATATCAGGAGTTTTTTGGAAATCCTGAAATAGATGGTATTTTTCATCACATCTTGACTGCCTTCAGAGAAGGTGGTGGGACCAGGAACCAGAAATCTCTCTGGTGACGTTGGTTGCATCTGTGCAGCTACCAGCATTTCCTCCTACACCTGTATCCTAACAAATACATTTTTAGATGTGTGTGTAAACCTTATTTCCCTGTGCATAAATGTTAGTGCCTCTGGAGTGTGCAGAGCTGGCTGGAATCTGCACTAAGTGGTTTGGGAGTAAGGCTTTCCTTGTCATTATTTGCACAGTCTGTAGTATTCAGCTGCAAACCCTTGCCATATTATTTGTATGATGCTTGGTGACAGCCTGTGTTGACTTTTAGCTATGATTCTTGACATAATTTAATGAGCTAGAATGCCATTTCCCCTGTAAAAAATATGCACATATTTTCAGTGCCAATGAAAAGTTGTTTATTTTACACATATATTATTTTTCTGAATCCAGGATTTCGACTCCTAAAACATATTAACGTGATACATTCAGTATACAAAAATGTACTATTTTCCCACTTGCATTTTACAAGTGGTTTGGTCTTCAGCATAACTGAGGGAGGAAAATGTACCCACTTGGTTGTACAAGGCTTGCTTCTTTTCTGCTCTTCCTAATTAGCTTTTAACAAGCTGTCAATCTTCCACTCTATGTGTTACATTCGTAGGGAAAGGACAGGGATGAGCTGCAGTCTCCCTGTGAAAGTAGACTGCATTTCTTAAGGGAGGGCAGCTCCAGGCTGTCAGGGTGGGTCTTAGCGCCACAACTTTGAGTCAAATACAGTATGACTTTTCCTGGTGCCATAAGCCAATGCTGAGTACAGCGTGTGTATTTATGTGTCTGTGTCATCTGTCTCTTTCCTTAGATATGTCATCAACTTCTGCCACAGAGACTGACTTTCATATAACCAGAAAAAGCCCATTCAATGTTTTCTTCTTTTGCTACATTAGATATTTAAAAATAACACCTATTTTTTAAATAGGAGAAGTAATATGCATTCAGTCTGAAGAAATGTAAGCAACTCAAAAAATTATACTGAATAAACCAAAATAACTTGTTAAGCCACCACACAGATAATCAATTTAATATTCTGGTGCATTTTTGGGGGGGATTCATGTAAAAGTTTCTGTTCGATTGTGTGTGTGTATCTACATATAGATGTTTATTGTTTTGTTCACAGGAAAGGTATATCACATTTTATATTATTTTTGTAGCATGCATTTTTATTTAGCAATAGTTTATGAACATTTCTCACATCAGTAACTATTACAGTATGATTTTTAGTACACTGTCATGTGGCAATATGATAATTTACTTAACCTTCTCCCCCATTAATGGATATTTAGCTCATTTCTCAGTTTTTGCATAAATTATCTGTTTGCATTTCCAGGATCATATTTTTAGGATAGATTCCTAGACATGGAATTATTGAATCAAAGGCTATTATTGAATCAAAGATCCATGTTGAATCTTTCTGTATCTATTGCAAATTGCCCTACAGAAAGATGAACTCTTCTCATACTTCTACTATTAGAGAATAACTTTCTCTGCACTGGCCTCTGCTCAATGGGACATTCATTGTCTTTAATCATTAATATGACAAGTGAAATACATATCTTTTTTTTTAAATTCACATTGGTGAGGTTAAATGGTTATCATATGTTTAATAGTCATTTCATTTAGAAAGAAAAATGAACTTAAGTAGTAGCTTAGTGTCATTTTTGAAAGAGGGGTTTCTTGAATCACATGGCCTGGTCCTCCACAATGTTTCACCCATGTCATGTGGCCTGAGACAATTGTCTTAACTTATCTATATAATGTAGACAATAGTGGTAAATACTTTACTAATTAGTTGTTAGGATTAATATATTCCCACATATAATAATAAGAGGGAAAATAATAATATTATAAACATCTCTATGGTACTTACTACATGCCAGGCACTGTCCTTAGTGCTTTATATATGTTAACTCTTTTACTATATTATGAAGTTATAGATAAAGCATTTAACACAATGCTTGATACCCTCAATAAACATTAACTGTTATTTTTGTAAATATGTTTTTCTCATGGCATGTGCAGCACAGGGACTAATGTTATGGATGAAAAGTAATTTTACTAAAACATTTGCCAATCATCCACATAAAATTGCTTTAAAATATCCAATACAGAAGTTAACTATTGTGAGCAACAATTTAAATTTTGTTTTTTTGCCTAATGTAAGACAAAATTATGAGAAGGATGGATGTTTGAAAAAAATAGATTACTAAGTAATATCACTATTATTGACATATCTAGTGCCAGTGTTCAGTATTCTTACTCATTGCTGGAATTGGAATATACAGATTACATGGAGTAGAATCAAGTAGATATTTAGTGAATTGGAACAGCAGAGGCAATTTATTTGGATAGTCAAAAAAGAAACAAAAACAATGATTTCTCCATTTTACTGAATTGTACTATCTGCTGCTATCAGAGGTCAAGAAACTGAAAGATCAGACAGTTAACTATTTGTTCATTTGCTCCTCAAAGCCCTGATATTTGGCTTCCAGTGGAGATGAGTGAGTGTTTTATTTATTTATCTTTTTTACATTCGTTTTCCAGATAATATTTTTTTAACAAATAGCCAATGCAAGACATCATGCTAGACTCTGAGATTTTTTTTTTAATTTAAAAATACAGTTTGCTTATGTTATCTTCTTCTGAAGAAGCAATCAACACTGCTTGCCTTCACTTCCATTTCAAAAACTCATAACCTTTAAAATCATCAGTTGATATTCTTTTTTTTTTTTTTGATTTTTTTTTTTATATTCTTTTTGTTTTGTTTTGTTTTAAATTGAATCTTTTATTTTATATTGGAGTATAGTTGATTTACAATGTTGTTATTTTCAACTGTACAGCAACGTGATTCAGTTATATATATACATATATCTACTCTTTTTTAGATTCTTTTCCCATATAGGTCATTACAGAGTATTGAGTAGAGTTTCCTGTGCCATACAGTAGGTCCTTATTAGTTATCTGTTTTATGTATAGTAGTGTGTATATGTCAGTCCAAATCTCCCAAATCATCCCTCTCCCCCTTCCCTTTTGGTAACCATAGGTTTGTATTCTACATCTGTGGCTCCATTTCTGTTTTGTAAATAAGTTCATTTGTACCATTATTTTAGATTCCACATATAAGCAATATCATATATTTTTATTTCTCTGTCTGATTTACTTCACTCAGTATGACAATCTCTAGGTCCATCCATGTTGCTGCAAATGGCATTATTTTGTTCTTTTTATGGCTGAGTAGTATTCCATTGTGTATATGTACCACATCTTCTTTACCCATTCCTCTGTCAATGGACATTCAGGTTGCTTCCATGAGTGAGTGTGTTTTAAAGTTAGTATCAACATTTAAGACTCTGTGAGGCAATGCAGGATGAGGCATAGAGATATGGCTATGAGTACACACATTTTAGTGTCAGAAAAACCTATCTTCAAACCACAGGTCTGCCACTTCGAGCTGGCTGGCACTGGGAATGTTACTTAAATTCTCCAGGTTCTGATTTCTTTACTTACAAAATGAGGATATTTACCTCAGAAGTTAATGAGAGAATTAAATGAGATAAGGAATGCCAAACGTATAGCACAGGGCCTGGAACACAAGGCACATTACTAAAGTAAATGTTAGTTGTTGATTTTATAATTATTACCATATGGACAATGCTGAATTATCCAACATGTGTTCTGTTGATGTGTCAAGATTTGATACTGAGGCATCTGCAGAACATAAATGTGAACATGACCAGAAGATAAGTAGGTGTGGTTGCCTTAAATTCAAAAGAAAGATCTGAGCTTGAGAAATGGATTTGTTTGTCATTAGTATATGGGCAAGTAAATGGACAGAGATAAAAGTTTCAGGAGAAAGATGGTACCTGAAAAAGTAGGCAGGAGTTGGGCCTAGGACATAGGAATAAAACATTTTTTAGAGATAGGAAGATGGAAGTCTATGCCATAGCAACAGGAGGGAAGGCAAAAATGTGTGGACAGATTCATGAATATTTATGTATTTGTCTTAAACTGTTCTAAAACTCCAGTACTTGTGCTTGTGAATCTTAAAAAGTAATGCTTTTTATCTTGATTCTTACTAAAGTTTTATTTTAAAGTAATTCTATGTCTGGAAGTTTTAGTTGATTACAGTAAACTCAAATTTACTGGCAATCCAGAAAAAACCCTAGCTAAAATAAAGGAATTTGTGGAAATTGATAAATAATGCATTCTAAGAGACATTTTTAAAAATGGAAGGCACAGTTTGTTAAATTTTTAGGAATCATGATTTTTTAGCCTAGAAAAGTTTTGCCCAGTGGGAAGACATCTTTCTTCACTCTGTTTTTTAACTACTGTCAACCCATGTAAAAAATGGTACTTACTCATAAAGTAAGAGAAACAGTTAAATAATTAGATAATCAGTATAAATTAACATTTGGAGAAAAACTCCTCGCACATTCTGTCTAGACTTACAGTTCCCTTTATGTAAGGAGAGCATGTTTTTAGGATGCCTTTTATTATGGTTGCAAATCCTCAAGGTATAAATGTGCTTTCTGAATATATTTTTAATTATTTCAATAATTGGCTGCCAAAAGGGGAGCTTTATGTATGATGTAGCCTTTAGTCATTTTTCATTCCTAGAAGAAATGATACATTTAAGAAATATAAGACTTCTTAATCTACATGGTGGAAAAGAGCAAAACTGTAAACAAAACATAATTAGAAAGATTTATCTTCCTATGTGACTTGGGGCATTTTACAAGTTCTATTTCTGCTTATTTATATTTTCAGAAAAACTCCTCTAATAACCAGTACTATAAATGTCAATTTATAGACTCTGAGGTAAAAGAGGCATCTGAATTGTGCTTTTGAAACCCTGTCTTTACTACTTGGAGACTAAATATGATGAATAGTTAAATAGTCTTCCATTGCTAAAACCAAGTCCTAAAAAATGAAGGCATCCAATAAACATTCACCTTAAAAAATACTACAGAATATCTGTATAAAATTGTGTCAGAAAGTGAAGTATGGCATTGCAATAATAAATGAAAATTAAATAAAACTAGAATTTATATGAAGTTATTACCATAGATTTACCAGAGTGTTGCTAGATTTTAATGTGTCAGGAGGAAATCATTATGTCTTGCATTGCTGGATCAATTACCTTTGTAGCTTCTAATAAATTTTGTCTTCTGATTTTGATGGATGTTTAATCATCTGCTTCTGGAAAGATCTCCATTTATATACCTGGAAAATGCTTCAACAGAGTACTTATTATGTGTTAGCAATTGAAACATACAAACAGGTTTTGTGTGGTCACAGTGGCTTAAACAAACGTTGGAACCGTATTTTGTAACTAAGAAAATGAAGGGTATTTAATGAATTATTGTTTTTCTTCATTTCTTAAAATGCTCCAAAGAATATTTCATGGAGTAACTTATGTTAAACTTTTAAATTATATTAATGAAATGAAACAAATTGGTAAAAACTTTCAAAATTTGTCTCTGAATATTAATACTTTCATTTAGACAACTTTTAGTCTCATTTATAAATATTAGTTAAGCATTTGCTGACATAAAATATATAGTTACAGGAAAATATAAAATATCTTTTCATAGCTACAAAAGAACCTGGAATTGGAATGTTCAAGTGTGTGCTGTAAATTTAATCATATTAAATATATATGTTTATATGCAAAAGAGAGTTTAAATAAATACATTCATATTCACATTTATTCATAAGAGGTCCTAAGTAATAAAAACAAAAGATGTTTATATAACTGGATTTTAAAAGGAACTATGTCTCCATCCTACTTGAAAAAATAAATATTAAGAAAAATTTCTTTGGAAAATTTGTGGTAGCTTTTCAGTTTATTAAAATTAGTCGAGGGCTTCCCTGGTGGTGCAGTGGTTGAGAGTCCGCCTGCCAATGCAGGGGACATGGGTTCGTGCCCTGGTCCGGGAGGATCCCACATGCCGCGAAACGGCTGGGCCCGTGAGCCATGGCCGCTGAGCCTGAGAGTCCGGAGCCTGTGCTCCGTAACGGGAGAAGGTCACAACAATGAGAGGCCCGTGTATCGCAAAAAAAAACAAAAAACAAACAAACAAACAAAAATTAGTCGAATATATTTATATATTATCTGATAAAATCAGACAATGTCAAAGACTTTTGCTTGGCAATTTTAACAGTATTGATTAACATATTAATAATACTGAAGCCAAAGCATAGTTGATCTTGTTTCTTCCTATTAGATAGAACCTCTTTAAAAGCAGGTATCATTCTGATCTTCATATTCTATATCTTATAGAATTTTTGTGAATTTTAATGTATGTCTTTATATATTCACGTAATTTCACCATGGTTTAACGTTACATCATTTTATGTAATTCTTCCACAGGATAATTCACACACAGTGCAGTAGAAAGTACATGTGTCTGTGACAAAGGCCATCCTGTGGTGGACACATAATACCACATTTGATGATGTACCTGGTGTGATTTCCTCTTCTTTTTTGTAAAAACACTATTGTGGCAGGGGGTGGAGGATGAGGGGTTAGTATTCTTTGGGAAAAACACCTCTTTCTAACCTCATCAGTCCATACACTTTAGACGTGAGGACTTCCTTCCTACAGACCCATAGATGGGCAGGTGACCCGGGACTGGCCAATCAATCCATTCCACCCTAAAGAGACAGGTTTAAGGGTGGGCACATGCCCCAGTCATATCAGTGAGTCTCAAGTCCCAGACTTTGGTCTGACCCTTTCTACTGAGCCACAGAGATGGGAAATAAAAGCCTGGAACTTCTGGCAGCCATTTTGCCCATAAGAGGAGATATTCTTCCTTGCAGGATATTCTTCCTTGTGACTTTTTGATTCTGGGATCCTGTCCCATTTTAAACTAATACTACCCTGGATATTTTTGTTTGTTTGTTTGTTTTGTGGGGTTTTTTTGCGTTACGCAGGCCTCTCACTGTTGTGGCCTCTCCCACTGCGGAGCACAGGCTCTGGATGCACAGGCTCAGTGGCCATGGCTCGCGGGCCCAGACGCTACACGGCATGTGGGATCTTCCCGGACTGGGGCACGAACCCGTGTGCCCTGCATCGGCAGACGGACTCTCAACCACTGCACCACCAGGGAAGCCCCCCTGGATTTTTTAATTAATAAATGACCTTATTTTTGCTTAAGCTTGTTTAAGTTGGACTTATATTACTTGCAACTGAAAGATGTCTGACAGGTACAGTAATCTGTACTGTGGTTATTTCGTCTATAAAACAAAAGACTAGAATAGATGTTCCATGATCTTTCATAAATCAAATTCTATTTTTATGATTATATGGACTTGGTAACAGAGACCACATATGTTTTTTATATCAGAATAAACCATAAGTATTGTGCTTTCTTTCATTTTATGTTTTTTCTTAACACTAGTTTTTAAAGGTACCTAGTTTCTTTTTAACCTCTGTATCTTTCAGTGATTAATTACCTACTCTGCTATTTATGAAAATTCATCATAGCTTAAAATTATTAATTTAAAAAATTAATAAAGGCAACCAATTGTATTTAACCATATAATTGACTGTGAAACAAAAAATTCACATTTATAAATCAGGTTATTGTACCAGGTTCTCTTGCCTAATACTTACCCAAACCTTATTATCATTACCAAAATTGTTTTACCACAGACAAACTTTATTTAAACCCCCAAAAAACATATTAATTGTCTTGCAGAAAGAGCTTCATTGAAAACAACAAAAGACTGTCACTTTTTGAAGTAAGTTCTGTTAACTCTTAGAACTGCACTCCAAATGGGTGCAAAACTAGCGTGATAACCTAGTTAATGGTAGGCAGTCCTGGATTGCCCGGGCCTGTTTCAGTTGACATCTGTTTTCCTGGTGTAATTATTAATGGTCCCTCATTTTACCATTATAATTATCTCAGTTTGGAGAAAAATTATATGGTCACTGCAGATACAGCCACCAAAGATACTCCATAGCCAAATGGTAAAAGAAAAAGGCCAATAAATGATGTATTTGAGAGACATAACTACAGATGGTACATATGGAAACAATTTATAAAATCTAAAATATTATCATCATTATACTGTGTAATTTATGGAAGAAAAGAATGGAAGAAATGTAGATGCTTATTGATGAATTTTGCTATACTCACTAACCTTCAACAAACTGTTCCTGAAAAATAATAATCAGATATGACTCACAGATAGTACCTGGTTCATCAACATCAGTGCATTCTATAACAAAACTGTGCTAAACGAAGCATTCTTTACTAATCATCTACATCAGTAGTCACCACTAAGAAGCTCTTTCTAAACTGTAAATCTTGAGATAAATGTAAAATGTTATTATTGTTATTAGCATTATCATTAAAGTGCATAGAAGTATAACCATTTTCATAGAAACCTGCATTTAAAATAATCTTGCTTTGCAAGATGAATTTCATTTTTAACTTCTGGATAAACTGTTAGGTTAAAGTGAAATCAGCATTTTACTACATCTGCCACCTATTCCAAATGTCACTTCTTGATTTGTTACTTCTCTTGTGTCCTGCTTTCTTCATGTATATTCTTTGAGTAAAAACACAGTCTACTTCTGAAGCATTAAAAGAAATAAATGCTAATTATTTAGAACTTATTTATAATGTATTATTCATATTAAACCACAATAAACTAGGTTCAGACACAGTGGACAAACTAAAACCAAAGCTGCTTTTCCTGGACTTTCTTTCTAAATATCCTTCCATCATTTTATTTAGATTACCTTATACTGCCACATACACATATACACACAAATATAGGAATAGTGTGCTGGCTCACAAATATGATAATTATCCATTGAATCTGGAAATAATACTGCGTATTTGCAGGATCCATGAAAACCCCTTTAGGTATCAACAGACTATAGGGAAAGATTGGCAGACATTTTTAGTAAAGGGGCAGATAGTAAATGTTTTAGGTTTTATGGACCATATGACATTGGCTACAACTATTTCATTCTGACGTAGCAAACAGACAGCCATAGATAAAACATTAACAGTAATGTGTGGCTATGTTCCAATAAAACTTTATTCATGGACACTGAAATTTGATTTTCATATAATTGTCACAAGTCATGAAATAAAATTCTTCTTCTGAATTATTTAACCATTTAAAATACAAAAGCCATTCTTAACTCATAGGCCATAGTAAAACAGACAAGAGACTACAATTAGCCTGTGAGCCATAGTTTGCAGACCCCTGTCAGAGAGCATTAACACTGTGCCCTATCAGGAAGAAAAAATAATAAAGAATTGTGTGTGGCATTCAACCAACCTTCCCCAGTGTGCTTCAAGGTACATATAATGTGTTGAAAAAGAGGAGCTCTATATTTTCTTCCCTTAGAAAATTCAGAATATTATAGCACTGGGAAAACTTTATAAGAACAACAGCTTCTAACTGGTTTTTATATAAAGAGTCCATGAAAAATACACTGTCAAAAGAATGCTTTATTATGTGGAGATATGATGTCAGTTTCATGTATAACCAGCTTCCTTGCCAATCAAATAATGCTATAGATAGGTATGACATCATGTCTAGGCATAATCATAGTTTGACTGATAGGTTGGAATATGGAATATAAACAGGAAACTAGAGAATAATTGCTTGACTTAAACTTTAGGTAAAAATAGTTGAAGAGGAACAATATTACTAACATATGAATGTATTAGGAATTATCCTAAAATTGTCACTTCTATAACTGTTAAGACATGATCTAGTGATGAAAGAACCTTGAAAGTGTTTGATAATTAATTTATTGGTTAGTCAAATACTTCATTTTGAATACATTTCCATTATATAGATCAGTGTTATTAATAGAATTATAGACCATTCCGAACACTCAAGAATAAATACAGCTTATCATATGAAAGAGTAAATTATAATCTAATGCTAATTTTTAGCAAAATATAGAATTAATATTATGTTTTTAACTAGTGAAGTAAATTCTTTTTTAACATAAAACTACATAGAAAAACATTTTCTAGATGTTATAGAGATCTTTAATGACATAATGACATTAAAATAAAAACATCCAAATTTGATGAGGCAGAGTATTGTTTCATTTTTTAACATCTTTATTGGAGTATAATTGCTTTACAGTGTTGTGTTTAGAGGCTTTTTTTTTTAACATTGTTATAATACTGTTACCTATTCTACAGATTTTATTCAGATTTTATCAACTGTCTCAAGTTATATATTTTAAAATTTATTTTAAAAATTTATTATCTAATATTTCATATGTAAGCAGGCTTGAAAATTATGAAGCATAATAATAAAATGATCATCTGTCAACCAGTCACTCAACTGAAGATCTAGAACAGGGGCCCATAAACTATTTATATAGTAGGCCAAATCCAGCCCGCTACCTGTTTTAGTAAATAAAGATTTATTGGAACACAGTCACTTGGTGAGGCAGAGTTTAAATACTTCATTGCACCATGTGGTCTATCCAAGTTTTTCATTTTAGACAAGGAAATTAAGCAGAGATGTAAAGAGACTCATTTAAGGTTATACGGCAAATTAGCGGTAAATCAAGATAAGAATCCAGTTTTTTGTCTCTTACAATATTCTACAATCAAAGGAAGCAAGCAAAAGCCAGCTTGTGAACTGAGAAAAGAAAATGACAGTATTTTAAATCGGCCACAAGATCTTTCATTGCCATCATCATCATCATCTTCTTCTTCCTCTGCCTCTTCCTCTTCTACTCACTTCCCCCATTATCCTCCTTCTTCTTCTTTAATAAGTTAGTTGTAAGCTTAATGTTGTAATTTAAAAGAAACTAAATTTAATTCATTTTAGATGTAATTGAATATTATTTGTAGGTATTGCTATCCTAAAAATGTATTTTATGTATTCTCAATTAAATTGTATTTTATGAAACATTAATTCCTCCATCGTGGTCCTGATTGTATATTTGAATATTAACATTTCTAACACACTAAATACACTAAATACACTTAAAGAGTTGTATTCAGTTGTATTTGCTTTATTTAGAAGGAAGCATAATGAATCTGTTCATGATTGAAACTTATTGATAAATAACATTAAATGTAATCTTCTCATCCATGAATCCTAAGAAAGATTAGCAAAATCCTGCATATTAAATAGCTCACAGATTTCTATGGGGATGGGAAAATTTATTTTCCCCACTAATTTAAGCATATGAAGGATTTTCTTTAGAGAACTCACTGATTCCTACCAAGCTGGATATTTTTTAATGAGTTAATAATATGGTGAGCATCATGAAATGGTGATTTCAGGCATCTATGTGAAAGGCTATCAAAACAAAGAATATAAGAGATATAGCTACAGGACTATGATTCATGCTATAAAATTACAGAAAAAATAACTATTTGAAGGGTACTATATAAGATGAATTTTAAATATCTTAGCATTAAATGTGCATGTCTTTCAGAGGAAAATATGATATTTATCTGTGTAGATAAGTTGTTTGGGTTAAACGAACCTTAATTAATCACTGCCTACATGAAGTCAAAAAGGGCAGTATTATGAAAATTTTCTCCTCCAAACAGATGCTCAAACCTTGCAGATCATAATACATATATAAATACCAAAGCTCATTATATTTTAGATAGTTATAGTCTATTGGGAACTTCTGAAATATTATTTTGCTTTGTCTATTTTCTTTTATGGGTTAGAATAAAATACTGACATATAAAAGAAACATTGATCTGAAGCAGATACTATTGGTTTTCCCCAATATCCATTCTTCTTGGATAAACAATGATTTTTTGTTTTAATTAATTAATTTTTTTTTGCTGCGCACGGGCTTTCTCTAATTGCGGCGAGCGGGGGCTACTCTTTGTTGCGATGCACGGGTTTCTCATTGCGGTGGCTTATCTTGTTGCAGAGCACGGGCTCTAGGCGCGCAAGCTTCAGTAGTTGTGACACGTGGACTCAGTAGCTGTGGCGCACGGGCTTAGCTGCTCTGCGGCATGTGGGATCTTCCCAGACCAGGGCTCGAACCCGTGTCCCCTGCATTGGCAGGCGGATTCTTAACCCCTGTGCCACCAGGGAAGCCCTTAACCCCTGATTTTTAGCCCAGAATAAAGGCTGTATTATTTAGACAACAAAACAATCATTTAAATGGGGCATGTGCATAATTTCTGTCTACTAGGGCAGAGGGTAGTGAGCCCTCTTTGTCCAGTTGGAAGGAGGAAATACCTGAATCCTCCATGCTCGGAGCCAGCATATGAGCCCTGGATTGATGATTCTTACACTGAGGCATGAGAAAGATATTTACTTTTTATAACCTAACTCATAAAGTTTTGGTATTAAGATGATTCTTTTTTTTTTCTTTAATGTTACGAGGAATTACATGAATACTGAATTTTAATATTCAATGAATGAACATCTTGCATTCTTTAAATAAGCTCTACTTGGTCAAGTCTGCAATAAATTCAGTTTACTACTATTTTATTTAGGCTATTTATGTTAATATAAAAAGTTATATTAGTCTGGAAATTTTTCTCTTTTTTAATGTTATGATATCAGATTCATGCTAGTTGCTTTTGAACCACTTTGGTCCCAAACATTTTTGCCAGCTTTTCCAGTTTCTTCCATAGTTCCTGATATTTTAAGGTTTTCTTTTTTTTTAGGGGATGGGAAGGTCAATTTGGTTAACCACATATATCTAGAAAATCATCCTTATGCTGAGATTTGTATACCAGATTTTACAGATTTGTATATCACAATCTCAAACTTTTTCTCAGATTTTGGATATTCTTTCATTCTTAAATGATGCTTCTTGGGTTTTTTTCTCAGTATTACATACGGCATAAATTTGTCTATTTGATTGCCTTTGTCAAATAATTTTCACTGATTTTTTTCTGCTTTATTATTCATTAAATTATTCACTGCAAAATTTAATTGATTTATTAATTTATTTTTAGTTTTTATTGATTAATAATAAAAGCGTTTGCAGATAAAATTTTAACTTCTGATTAAACCTTTGACCATGCCCTCCAATTTTTGATATGTAGTACTCTCACTGTCATTTTTCTAATATCTGAATGGAACTTTTCCCTCTCTTTGGCCCCAGAAGTTATTTTGTGGTGTCCTTTTTGTTTAAATTTCAGGGAATTTTGGAAGATTTGCAATTTTATTTCTAACCGTATTTTTTATAGTACAGTTGTCCTTCTGTATCCATAGGGGATTAGTTTCAGGACCCCTCCTCCCCCTGCAGATACCAAAATCTGCAGATGCTCAAGTTCCTTATATAAAATGCTGTGGTATTTGCACATAACCTATACACATCTTCCCATATACTTTAAATTATCTCTAGATTAGTTATAATACCTAATACAATGCAAATGGTGTATAAATAGTTGTAAATATAATGTAAAATGCTGTGTAAGTAGTTGCTGATGCTCGACAAATTTAACTTTTGCTTGTTGGAACTTTCTGGAATTTTTTTTCTGAATATTTTCCATCTGCAGTTGGTTAAATTCATGATTGGCTAAATCCATGGCTGCAAAACCTGAGAATATAGAAGGCTGACTGTATTGGGATCAAAGAATATGGCCTAAGGGCTATCTACTATTGGAATTTATTCAGGTTTTTTGGTATTTATATATGATAATTTTAAAATATTTTCATGGAGTTTTAAAACAAAGATGTAGCATATAGACTTTAATTATAAACTATATAAAGAGAAATATATTACTTATATGTATTAATTTTATTTTTTAGATCCTTGGTATTCTTATCTGTTACATATTTAAATAAAAACAGAGAGGCAAGTTATTTTTTTCCTTTATTCTAAAGTATCTGCCCATTTTATTTTGAAATTATAAGTTTTTTTTCTTTATATGTTTAAATACAATATTATTCCTTTTGTGAATGTTTATATCTGGTCAATATATTGTACAGATTATCAGTGTTGCACCATCAGTGTCTGAAATACCAGTTAGATTTATACTATTGTGATTCCTGTCTTCACATCAAATTTCAATGTTATTTCCTTATCTGTCTTTTTATTTTTAATTGTCCTATAGCGCATTCTTTAGATGTGGTGTCATGGGTCACATTTGGATTTGGTATTGTAAGCCAATTTGATAACCTACTTTTGATTTTTGTGATTCTTTGCCATTTCCTATGTATACTTTACATCCCTTACCTATATGAACTAGAATATAAATTATATCTGCCTATCTATCTATTTACCTGTCTATCTCTTCATACTTTTTTTTCAGGCTCATCTCCTGCTTCTTTCTTTACTGTGGTGGAAATAATTGAAGGGAAGCTCAAAAAATTAGTACCCCGAACGTATACCAAAGATGTGTAGCAGTTCTTGGTTTGGGGATACCTTTAATCTACTCCCAACTTTACTAATCACAATTGTTATAATTCTATTTCTCTTCCATCCCAAGGCCATTTTAGGAGTTCTATGAAAATACCGTTTATACATATGGACTACTTTTGAAAACGTTATAAAGTAGACAAGTCATTTGTAGTAGTTGAAATATATGCACGTGTAGTTCTCTTTTGTATACTGCTTAAGATGACAACAGAGAAGGGCATTAAACA
Source organism: Kogia breviceps (assembly GCF_026419965.1). Lineage (NCBI taxonomy): Eukaryota > Metazoa > Chordata > Mammalia > Artiodactyla > Physeteridae > Kogia > Kogia breviceps. The sequence continues at coordinate 57,552,898 of NC_081314.1, forward strand.
TAGGTGTTGAATATAAGATGGATATAATTTCTAGTAAACCTGAAGAAAAACCGTATGGCAAGACAAAGGACTCAGTACAGCAGAGATGGGGATGGTGCCTTCTCTGCAGATGAGGAAGGATAGACTCCATGCTGCATGGAGGGTCTGGATTCAGGCTTCTGAAAATTCCTCCTCTCTTTTGAGAAGAAAACTGAGAAAATAAGTTCACATAAACTCCCCCACGTTGGATAAGCTTCATCTGTCACTTGACCTTAAACCTTAACGAGGGCAGTCCCTACTATCTACTTAGCTATCTTGAGACCCAAAGTGACTTACAGCTGCTCTGTCACTCATGAAGGTCTTCTTCCTTAAAGCATCTCTCTGTCTCCTGCTTCTTAGCTTTCTGCTGGTCTGAGTAAAAAGTGACAGGGAGACAAAAGTAGTAAGCTGGTTTTTAAAGCCTTGAGTCTCTGTACTCAGTTCATGAACAGTTTCTCCTGGGAAGATGATTTTTAAAAATGAAGTTGGACTTTGAAAATCAAACGCAAGACACTGGGTTTGCAACAAGATTAAGTTCAGAATACAGAATATATATATATATATATATATATATATATATATATATATAGTTTAATTTTCTGTGTTTTTGAAGGCATTTTGGAACTCACTGAAAGGAGGAGTCAAATTTGAATCTTCTTAGTCAAGTGCTGTCTTAAATTAGAGGCCCAATGAAGAAAGTGTTTCATCCTCTCTTTTATAATACAATGTGTTAAGTCAAACATCCTTTTCAGTCTGAGCTTACTCACCCAAATCTATTCTTGGTGAAAGTTTTTCCATGAACTGTCACATTTTAGTTAAAACTTTCATCATGGATGTTTTATTTCTCCCTTTTATTTGAACATACTTGAAAGTAGCTTTCAATTCTAAAACAGATGCTAGAAAGGCTCAAATATTTCCTAAAAAATCATTTCTTTTTCAAATGGGAAATCTAGTCCCAAAGATTAAAGTTCTGAAAGGAGAAAGAATTTACTATGCAATAAACTAGGAAATTCTGTTAATACAAAGGCCTGTGTTAGTTCCATTAACTAACAAATACATTCTTGGATGTGACTTAGTAACTACAAAGTTATCCTTCTGATACAGAATAGCCTAAGGGTGCTTTCTAATTAAAATTTTGAAAGCTGATGCTCAGTATTCCATATCTCTCTGCAATTCTAAATTAAGCTGGGATCTCTTATGTTGAGTTAGTCTATATAGTCTTTCACTGCTGTGTAGCAGCTGAAAAAATGCAAATTTAGTAAATCAGACCAAGTTCAACCCTAAACTATTATTACTATAGCAAATAAAGTTAGTGGTAGTTATGGTCGACCTGCAGTTTATGGAACCCCATAATTCTACTGTAATAAAAATAATAATTCCAACAATAATAATAATCTACCCTTTATTGTACTCCTGCTGTGTTCCAGGCCTTTTAAATGTATTATCTCATCTCATGCCATGACTATGTGAGAGTTATTCCAATTCTATGGTTAAAGCAGCTGAGGTGAGAGAAGAGGATGGTTTTAAATAAGACAAGGATGGAAGCCATGGAGTTGAGTCGGGGGTAAAGGGAGCAGTTAGAAAAGAGGTTTGTTAAAGAACTTTAAAAATCCTAAAAGTAACATTTTTGTAGGTTTATAAGTTACTTTCGTAATGTATTTGTGCCTTAGATAATGTGGAAAGATAAAGGAAAATACAGAAAAAAATAAAAATGGCCAATTCCATTTCACATGTGTTGCACGTAACATGCTTTGGGAGATTTCAGGAGGGACTGCCGATTATTTGGTTGTAGGAATCTGGAGTTCAGGAAAGGGGTCTGAGTTATAGCTTTGGAAGTCATCAGTATATAGTAGATGTTGAACTTTGAGGTATGGAGAAGGTAATTTAAAAGAACTGCATGGACTGAGTAGAAAAGAGGACGAAGGATAGGGTATGGGGAAACATAGGTATTTAAAAAGCAATAAAAATTAGGGATATTAGGAGAATTATTCATTCAAACAGGGAGTTATCACCAAAGCTAATAGAAGAGAGACTTTATGATATAGAAATAGTCAAAAATGTTCAACTCTGGGATCAAGTAAGATAAGGCTTGAAAGTATCTAGTGGGTTGGCCAGTTGGTTAACAAGGGAACAAGAGGATGTGGGCAGGCTTGAAAGCTCAGTGCTCTTTTCAGGAGCATGTGTTAGGTGGCTAGTGGGGAAGTGAGTGAAACTTTATAGAAGCCAGAGTGTGCAGAGAAGTAGATTATGAGGTCAATAGCTAGAAATCCAGAGAAGAATTTTATTAGAGGGACTTAAACACATGTATTTGTGGAGAGAGGGAGTATCAAGATATAAGAGAGATAGATGATACCAAAAGGAGGTCTTGAAGGAATTCCAGGATGTAGATCTCAACAGGATGTCCCAAGAAGGCTGCCCCAGATGGTGATGTAAGGCACTAGGGGAGGGGAGACTGGATGCTGAAACCTGAGCCTTTCTTGCCCAGCCATGTCAGCTGGAGAAGATGGTGTTTTTTTGTTAATAGTCCCACCAAATGGGACTTTTTTTCTATTTAGTCTTCTCAGAAAGGACACCTTTTACAATTCATCCTCCCAGAAGAGGTGGCTTTTTTCTAATTTGCACAAGAATTTGCTATTAGCAGCCCCAAATTCAGCATAAGATTGGCAGTGTTTGTTTTTTTTTTTTCCAATTCTCCATGTCATGTTATAGAAAATCTTTCAAACTTCAAACACAATTTTAACAGTTACTGTCAGATATCTTATTGAAACAGGAATGTAGCATATATTTTGAACATCTTTGGATAGCTATATGAAGAAACAAATGACAAGCAACATCAGATAGACCTACTGTATACTTTTGTAGTTAGCCAAAATGTATTTGCTTTTTTATTTTTTAAGCACATAGCAAAGCAGAATCTTTATTTGTAATGATTATAGCATTTGGTTGGGGTTCATTACCCTTTGACAAGAATAAGTAAATCTGCGTATTTTCATACATCTTCCACACTAAATTTTATTTTATTAATTTGTTTTTTAAAATTTTTACTTTATATTGGAGTATAGTTGATTTACAATGTTGTGTTAGTTTCAGGTGTACAGCAAAGTAACTCAGTTATACATATACATATGTACTTCTTTTATGTACTTCTGAATAGTGAGTGACAAAACAAAGTCCTGTAGTTCATCCCATTACCATACTGAAATGACAGAATGTTGTCATTAGAAAGTACCTCAAGGTTGTCTACTGCAACCCGCACATGTTACATTTGGGTACATTCAGGAGGGTGCAGGACTTGCCTGGGGTCATGTAGCTAGTCAGCAGCACAGCCAAGATGGCTTCTCATTCCCCATTCAGTGTTTTTTCCACTATGCCTGGAAACAAAGACTTAAACTTTTGCTTTTGGTGGCAGATGTTAAAGCACTTCTTCGCAGCAGCATCCTGAATGTCGAATTCACCTGATATGAGGTGGAAGCTTGAAACGCAGTCCTCTTGCTTTCTAAACTTGCCCTGCTCATGAAAGCTGGAGGAATCAGCTCTAATTCTGACTTTTTTTTCTTTTAATTTTTAATAATGGTTCTTCCTAAATGGATAAAAATGGGCATGGTTAAAATATGGCAGTTTCATTTTCCATGATAGTCTTATACATTTATGTCCTTGAACCCAAATAACATTTTTTGAAATATTAGGCCAATATTTTTTAAAAATAAGAATATTGTTTGAGTTACATTTAACATTTTGAAGTAGTACATGAGGATGGGATTGGCAATCACATGGATTAAATTTAGAGAAGATCTTGGAGTTTGTGTTAGCTGTTTAGATATGAGATCTGCATGGCCGTTCCATACACAATCATAAGGAGCTCTGTAGGACAACTCTGAAGAGTGGCGTGCCAGTGTCTTGGTTTTTATTTTCAGCCATTGTTTTCCAAATTGTGTTTCTTGAGTTATTTACAGGTATTATTTGAATAAATAAGTCTTTGATCAAATGATGCTATACTTTTACTATTGCCTCTCCCTACCCCTATGTGAAAACGTATATAGAAGTATTCCACAGTTGGGAGAAATTTTTCTTAGGTTGTTTTCTTTTTTCCTTCAGGATCTTTCATTAAGTAGGCAAAATTTTAAGACATCTTTGAACACAAATGCCTATCTTCTCCTGAAGTAAATGTTCACATGCTGCTCTAAAGGAACTGCTAAGCTAAATAGCTGAAAAGAAAACATGACACACTTTGCTATAGTAATACAAATGCTACTGATACTAATACAGTAAAAAAAAAACTTAAAATATATATAAGTGTACATATTTTTCTATTATGCACGTGTATGTTTGTGTGTAGATTTTGGGGGGAGGGAACTATCGATACAGCTATCTGTCTTTAGCCAGGCTTATTCATATCTTAAGGGCACTTCAATTGTGTACAGTTTAGTAGTATTTACCTTGTATTCTTTTTGAGAATTAAGATTTTAACTTTGAACAGCATGAACTAATATTTGAGATAAATGTTATTTCCATCACACTTTGGTTTCTTGTCCCTTTCTGTTAACAATGGAGCCAATGACCTAAAATCTCTTCTTCTTATGCTTAATATCTTTCTGATCCAGTCAGAAGTCTACAGCTCTGCCTTTCAAAGCACACTTTCATGCATTCCCTTTCTAGGGGATAGCATGTTTTCCTAAATCCTAAAAGTGTATAACATGAGTTAATCTGAAGATGCCAAGAGAGATATATTTTTTGTTTGTTTTGATATGAAATACTAATAGGAAGTAAAAGGTCAGTCTTGAAAAAGCTGTCATCAAAAACAAATATTACTATGTTACCAAACAAATAATATAAAGATAATTAAATAATAAACTAAGAAAGTGTGTGAATTATTTGTACCACCCATTTGTTACATTACATAAAAGAATATGGAAACTTATAGATATCAAGTTAAGAATGTTCAGATTTCCCAGCTGATTGCTGATGCATTCCATACACTGACTCTATCTGCCATGTATCACCAGACTCAGTAATTAGCAGATTTTGTGTTGTGATTCTTGCTCAGCAGAATCAACCATGATAATCTGATAGATTTAAAAAGATAAAAGTTGAACAGAACACTATATGAAAATAGATGAAATAGTCCCTTAAAATAGTGCCAATGTCTAGCATTGACCTTGGTAAACCCCCAAATTGAGAGTGGTTTCATGAACTAGAATACATTTTGCAAGGTAAGTACAGTATACGGAACTATGACATGAACCAAGCCTTTACGTTCATTCAAAGAGAAAAGTCTAGGACTAAATAATGGCAATGCCAAAATTTCTTCAGTAGATGAATTGGAAATGCATATCAGAAGAAAAAATCATACAGTTTCTAGAACAGTTTTATCAACTTTGCCTACAAGTCGTACTTAACATCTAATAGCAAGACAAGGTTAACAACAGCAGGATCCTGGGACATCAGCATGGAAGAGTCAAGCTCACTGAAATTCAGATTTACTGGGCTGGACATGTATAGAAGATGAATAACAGCAGGGTGGTGAAGCAGCTGATAGAATAGCTGAAATGGAGTGATTGTAAGCACAGTAGGCCAAAGAAGTACTCAAAGGCCTTTAAGCAATGTGGCAGAACTCCTGACTGCCGGACAGTGATCGCAGCAAACAGACCATGCTGGTGCACAGCAGTCATAACCTGCAAGCCTCACTTTCGGTGACCGTGCTGGGCAAACTCTAGGACTCTTGCCTGAACTGTAATAAGGTCACTCTGTAGGGATGTATAATAATATGTTTTCTCTTAGAAATACTTTAAATACAGATAGGTCTTTATTGCATTGATTTGAACACAACTAATATTTCCTTTAGAAAAGAGTCCTTGTCAAAATCTCTCCTTTGACATCTTCACAGGGGCCTTTTTTCACTCTTAAGCCACCCCAAAGTTCCCTATAACCTCTGGTTAAGTTTTTATATTACTACACAATTCAGTTTCTCAGAAATATTTATTTACTTTCTGCTCCCTTCAGCATGGTCTGTGTGATCGTTACTTCTTGCTTTCAAGGTCTACTATTATTCATAATCCTTCCGGAAAGCATTTCATCCATTTCCCTCTGCCTTACCCTGTATTTGAACTTGTCTGTCCTATGAGTCCTTACTTTCACAGAGCTAAGAAAAAAAAAAAAAAGTAAATATGCATCATCTTATTTCATCCTTGCTGCCATTTCTTTAAACACTCATTTTTCTTCCTTAGACGAAAACATAAAGAAGACATAAAGTCTAAGGCCCAGCATGAAGTCTTCTCAAACTAACAAAGTTGAATGATTCAAGTTTCTAGCCTTAAGAAGCCTAGGCTCAGGCTTTGTAAGCTCTGATGGTAGGTGGCATGTGTCCTGTAATGTATATATATAACTCAAATATCATGATATCAAACTTGCTGGAGTTTTCAACATTACCTTCATCCCTTAAAAGTTGAGTGGTTCACATTTGTGTTTGTTTTCCCATAATTTATAGTAATAAATATAGAATTACAGTAAGAAATTATACAACCCTTGAAAACATCTTGGTATTTCAGTTATAAAATAAGGCATGTAACTTATAGCATGCATTTCTCAAGTCTACAATATCTAATCTAGTTTAGTTACTATTAAGAGTATTTCTTCCTCCTGTGCAAAATGAAGTTTTAAAATAATGACTGGATTTTGAATTGCCATTGTACCTGCCACACAAGCTATATGGTTACTGGACTTTTGCTTTTCAAATATAATTAAATCTAATGTCTTTTAACAATGGATTATGAAATATATCTCTGTCTACACACATATATACATATATATATGTGTGTGTGTATATATATATTTTTTTCTATACCCATATAGGTCTCTCAAACAATTACAGCCCTGTACAATTTCACTAGTTCTGAAAAATGGGTCAATGACAATTTTTACTTCTTTGACACAATATTGCCTGAGGCTTTTAATAAAGTGTATTAACCAGAAAAATATATTTTATAGCCAGAAGGTACACAATGAATGCTTTATTGAATCCTAGGCTTTCTGGAAAGTTATCACAGAGCGAACTTAGATGAATTCACACTTTCTCTCACACTCTACAATTATTAAGAAATCTTCTTTAACACGACCAAATTGGATAAGACAAGAATATGCAAGGAGATTTAAAAGAAAAAATTTGCTTGTCACTGTCAATGTGTTTATAGGTATATATGTATTTTTCATTTTCTTTATTTTTATTTCTTATTGTCTAAATGAAAATGACTTGAGGATGATTTCAGCATCAAAATGTGACCAAAGAGAACAAAACTTAAATTTTAAGGAGTTTCAGTTTTCCTGTAGTCAAAGCAACAAGGGCAATATGCTATGTGCCATGATTTTAATTTGATAAAGTAGTGCAAACCAGTTCATCTGGAGAGACAAATTATTTCCTAGTATTGAAATTTATATGACTTTATCATATGAATCCTTACAAAGGGTTTTTTTTTTTTTTTTTTTTTTTTTGCGGTACTCGGGACTCTCACTGTTGTGGCCTCTCCCGTTGCGGAGCACAGGCTCCGGACGCGCAGGCTCAGCGGCCATGGCTCACGGGCCCAGCCGCTCTGCAGCACGTGGGATCCTCCCAGACCCGGGCACGAACCCGCGTCCCCTGCATCAGCAGGCAGACTTCCAACCACTGCGCCACCAGGGACACCCCTTACAAAGGGTTTTAAAGTAATATAATTGCAATGTATTTTTTGCAGAAGAAAGGCAAAGTTTCTTCAACTATTTTTATATCATCCATTTATAAAAAGCGAAGAATTAAATACCATTAGTAAATATTTTAGGGATTATCTAAAACTTTGATAATTTATATTCTAAATTGACACATGGACAGCATATAGAAAACTAAAGCAAGAGTTAGCCTGTCCCTTGAACAGTCTGTCTCAAATATTCTAGATTGAAACGAGCTTGTTTTAAGATCAAGCTGTAATCATTTCAGGGCTAGATTCTATGATGTCTCTGAAGTGTCAGTATTTTATGCTGTTGATTCAATAGCAATCCATATTCTTTAAACATGATATAAGTCTGTGTTAGAACAAACATTTGTTAGGAAAATCTGGGAACGTGATTTGCCTTCTTACTGCTTTTGCACAGAGTGGTGCCTACAAGTAGAATAAAAATTGTTACCAAAAAAGAGTTTTAACTCATCCTAAGTAATTGCCCAATAATTTATTGGAAATCTCAGAGTTCTGCTTTGTGAAGCATGGAGACGATATTTGTGCTTAAAAAATTTAACCAGAAAATAAAACCTTTAAATGGCCTATTTTTATTACATCACTATAATATTTTTAAATGAACTATATGCAGTTATTTTCATGTACTACATTGATGACAAGAGTTTCTCTTTTTAACTCTTTTCATATGTTTTGATAACTAAAATAATAGGAGTAATTTAGATTCGTATTTTCTAAATACATATCAATTTTTAAATGTACTCTAGTCTCTTAAGCCCCTAGGGGAAGGTAAGCCCAGTCCTAAAGACCAACAGAGTACATGTGTTTAGTCATGGGTGATTCAAGTAAATGTTAGAAAAGACTTGTAATAGTTTATTGTAAGTATTATGAGAGAAGATATCCAGGGTGCTTTGTGAAAACAAAGGAAAGTCACCTTACCAGCCTCAGCCCTGAAGGCCATTTCATTGTTAGTCATTTTAGCTAGAAGGAACAGCATTTCACCAGGTTGAATGCAAATCCAAGAAGTTCATTCACTGTGGCTGTAGTCCAGGTGTTTTATGAATAGGTAGGAAGAGATTAAGGAGGATGGATGTAGGAGCCAGATAATGAGGGCTTTGCTTACACTGGAAAGAAAGTTGGATTTTATCCAAAGTTATAAGGCAAGTATGAAAGCTTGGGCATTTGTAGGAGGGGTAGATTCCGGAGCTACTAGAAGAACACAGCATGGAGGACCTGTCTAGATCTGGATTTAAATCTTGGCCTTGCAAGCTCTAAGAGTTCTGTGACTTGAGCAAGTTATTTAACCTGCAAACGTAAGTGTCCTTATCTACAGAATACTTGCCTAGTGTATAGTTACTGTGCAGTAAGTGTTAGCTGTTGCTGATGATGCTAGCTGCTACTTCTGCTTCTTAAAAAGTGAAACCAAAGATGGAATTCTAGAGGTAATGGAGGGATTGAGTGCTGCTGGAGAACTGACTGGAAATAAAGGAAGAAGAGTAGGTTTGGAGTTTGGTGTTTCAGACATGTTAAATCTGAGATGCAGAGTAGAGATCTAGTGGAAATAAGTTTGTGAGTTATTGGTAATGGTGTGTTGAATGGTAAAGCTGTGTCTTGGTGATTCACCACTCATTCCATTGCCTAGAAAGAGGATATAGACAGCAAGATGTCAATGGTGAAAACTGGGTACACTCTCTACTATTTGAGGACTAGTCTGGAAAAAACAAACAAACAAACAAAAATCAAAGCCTCTCAATTAGAGACAGGGAACCATAAAGGGAACTAGGGAAAAGTGGTGTCAGCAGTCAAAGAAAGATTCCAAGGGAGGGAATCGTTTATACTGTGGATGCCAATGAGAATTCAGCTGTGATAAGAGCTGAAAAATATCCACAGAAAAGAGCAACTAGGGAGTCACTGGCAACTTTCAGGGAGTGAAAAGGGCTAAAATCAAATTGCAGTAGGATGGGAAGTGATTGAAACATGAAGAAAAGGAGAAAGAGTATAGAGATTTGGCTGAAAATGTAGAGAGAGAGAGAGACATGACTCTGAGAGGGGAGGTTAAGGATGTGTTTTATTTGGTTTTAATTTGAGCATATTACCACACCCCAGGGAAAGAGCTGATTAAGGAGGATAAGTACACAAGAAAAGTGGTGAATAATTTTGTAATAGAAATTTTATTTGGAAAGTTCCCCTGGAATACAGAGAAACAGTAGATGTGAAATTCTAAAGTCAGGTACCAGACCCCTCTTAGAGATGTCAGCTTAGGTTTCTTGGGCTTCTCTGAGGCCATCATATGGGTTCCCTGCAGTCACAGGGCACAGAGAACAGGTACCCAACTCACACCAAGAAGTTAAGACCTCCCTGTGCACATCCAGAAAGAAAGTGCCCCCCCAGAATTTGCCCAGGCTAAGGATGTGTGAGGATTACCTCTGAACCAATACAGTTCACAACTGAGAACTGGCATGTAGACATTGACTCTTGCCCAAGTGGACTGCCTGGAATGCAAATGAGTTGGAGGGGTCTCTGGAGGGTGGACTTCCAGGAAACCAGGAGCCAAAAAGGAGCAATTCATTGGCCACTTATGACAGCTACAGTGGGAAGTGCCTAGCTGAGGAGCTTCTGAAGAGCACACAACACCCCCATTAAGAAAGTCTTTAAACATATAACAGGACTAGAAAACATAAAGCATCTTACAATAGCATTAATCAAGTAAGAAGTTCCACCTTCCCTTTCCTAGTAGGAGAGGAAAGAGTAAGAAACACAGCCTACTACATTCCTTTCCTTGATGTCAGGAGACCTGCCTGCCTGCAATAGAAGTAGCTTCAGCTTGGATAAGAGTTCAGAGTTTTGATTACTTTTTAGGACTGGATTAGTATTTAGTAGATACAGTATTTGTGATTTAAAGTGATTAGTTTTCTACTACCTACAAAAAACCAGAAAAGTCGTGGATTGTTTGGATTTTTGTAGTGGTAGAGGAGAAGTACTTTTCCAGTGAATAAATGTAGAGACAGGAGACAAAAATAAAGTTGCAGTTTAACTGCACACACAAGTCATGCTTATTCAGCTTACTGCTACATGTTGTTAAATAAGAAATAAGTTGAGAGAAATGTCCTAGTTTCTTTGGGAAGTGATAAGCTTCCCTGCTGAGAGTTAGTAATGAAGTGGTAGGTAGATTGAAAGATTGAAGAGAATGATAGAGGTTTGGAATATAGTACAGCACTGGTTCTCAAAGTGTGCTGTCTGGACTAGGAGCATAGCATCTCCTGGGAACTTGTTAAAAAATGCAAATTATCAGGCCGCAGCCACACCTCTACGGTGGTGTTCTAACAAACGCAGCTGGTGATTCTCACACACACTGTAGAGTTTGAGAACCACCCTGGTAGAGCAGAGTGGTTTAAAAGCACCGGTTCTATGTTTGCAGCATAGCACAGTCACTTATTAAATCAGTGCCTTTTGCAAATTTTTCAACCACTGTGTGCCTCAGTTTCTTCATCTGTAAAATGAAGATATCAAATAGCAACCAACTGACAGTATTCTTGTAAGGTCTGTATGACTCAATGCATCTTAAGTCTTTAGAACAGTCTCTGGTCTATTGAAAATTAATTATTATTATTGCGGAAAATAAACTAAAATGATAAGTATCCCTGTAAGACTTGGTAGTTCTGATTAGTCTAATGGGCTATGCTTTGTGATATTTGCCCCCTTAGTGGCATGGACTCATTGGTTTAATCCCTTGCCACAGGACTGTGAGCCCAGGAGCTGTGTCATCTTTTGCTTTTTTTGCAGTGTCTTTAGCAGCATGAGGCCTGTGCTCAGGGACTGTTTGATGGAAGAAATGGAGGAAGGAGTGTAATGATGTGTGCAGAGCAATGCATGTGGAATTACTCAAACTCCATAAGAGTTCTGAACAGAAATGTGATAACTCATTTTTGAAGAATAAGATTATAGTTTTGAATATTTTTAAAAACACTTGAAGTATTTCTTTGAAGAAATATTGCTAGGAGACCATATCAAATGTAGTGGTCCAGTGAAGGACAATTTCTGCATTAACTAGAGAAGCCTGGTTTCCAGTGTATTTGAAAGAAAATGTCAATTTGCATTGATTATTTTTCCATTTACTTAGATCTACATGGCTTCATTCTTTGAGTGTTTAATAGTGCTTTCTAAGACCCATATCCTTTGATCATAATGTTAGCCACATAGATGATTCCCCAGTAGTTCTGGACTTAGTATCAGTGATAAAGCTACATTTACAAATCTCCTATTTGTCTTTTTCTGGTTATACTCTAATAGGCTGGAAATTTGCAATAAAATACCCTAATGACTACACCTTGAGAACTAAATCCCGTTCTAATTGTTTTGATGCATGGGCTAGCAGGATAATTGATTGACACTAAGACCACTCAGTAAACAGCCGGCTAACAGAATTAGATTAATGAAAACATATGGTAATTACAACTGTGCAGAACAACTTGGAATCTGCAATGTAGCCTCAGGGTAAATAATCAAAAGTCTGATCAAAGAGCAATTAGAGTTAATAAAAGTCTTATTGTGCGATTAGGATTAAGAGAGGCTGAAAAATAAAACTGTAAAGTTTTAAGAGGGTATTTGATGAAAGATTTACTTCATTCCTAAAAAAATGTTTTGGTATTCTAGAGTAATCATTGAATTTTTGAAAGACGGAATTATCATTTATGTTTTTATACCATTGTTTATGAAACATTTAAGACTTTTCATACTGCATTGGTATTTTTTATAAAACACTTGTACTTTTATTTGAGTCCTCAAACTTTGACTCATTCATTCATCTGACAAATAATTATTAAGCACTTACTATATATGAGGCTGTAAATAAAACACTGTTGAGAAGAGGTAAAACAGCCACAAATCCTGACCTTTGAAATTAGATTTTGGTGGAGAATTAAAATTTTAAAATCTGTGATTCAAGGTGGAGGAAAGTAGAAAATCCTTTAGCAAAGGTATAGATAAAATACTAGCAAAGATAAAAAAGAAGTGAATTCTTTTGTGGGAACTTCAGAGAAAGCTTTAGGATTGCTTCCTAACTCTTAAAAGTTTAAAGAATCTGTGACACATATTGGTAAAAATAGGAATATTTTGTTTTACAGTACTCCCTAGGGTGGGCCCTATTTTATGTTTTATCCTTCCACGTATATTTTTTTATGATTGAAAGTATATATTTGATTTTGTAGTCTCACTGTCTTATTTCCTGATGAGTGAAACTAGAAGTAAAGCCATGGGTCATAAGTCATAAGTATTAGGCTTTCCACTCTTATTTTGATTCAAGATCCAGTAACACTCTTTTCACTTGCTACCCTGAGTATTTATTATTAGGTTTAATGAGCTCAAATATAGTGGTGACCCATGGTCATACCTCTCTAGATAAAGAAAGAACACTGGCTCATGGGATTTATATATTTCCAAGGCTGGGATTTGAGGTGGTGTCAGCATCACATAGAAATGGATTTTACCTACTTCTGAAGATGAGTATATTTATACCTTCAGCTGTCTTCAGATACATCCATTGTTTTTTGCTAGATATCTTGGCCTAAAAATAATCTAGTTTTTGTCTCATCAATTTGGGGATTCAGGGAAAGGAGAGAGTAAGTTCACATGGATATTTGATGGATGGGGCTCAACACTGGGGATCTCCCACAAATCCCTCTCTTGGTTCCCCTCCACTACTATCCACCACTTTCCCTTCCAATCAGTGAGGAGTAGTTGGCTGGGAAAGAGGCTGCCAAGTCCTTCCGTCAGAATGGGCGTCCAGGTTCAGCGTTTGGGCCTTCAAAACGTCCTGCAGCCCAGAACTCTGCCTCTGCCCCCTCCCCCCAGCAGACCCTCAGCCCTAACCCCACTGACCCTGCTCCCCCCGGGAACCCCCCAGGGCCTGCTGCCGCCTCTTCCAGCTCTGAAATGTCCTTGGAGACCACCCACTCCAGCGCTTAGGGACCCGTGGGATCTAGTGAGCCCTACTGTGCACGCTGCCCAGATAATTTACAACCTTTATGTCCCCTGAGCTGAGCTGTGTTAATTCAGGTCATGGCACCTGTGCCCTGGACTCCTCACACTTGTGCTTTCAACTCTTCTCCCCGACGCCGCCGCCCGCCCTGCTGTGATGGATGGAGGGCATAGTGCCTTCTTATAAGATATGTAATAGTGAGTGTGTGTTTTACATTTAAATAAATGAAAGAGAGAGAGAATGACAAGGCAAGAATTATGGTATGAGAAGAAGGTGACAATTGGGTGCTCTGTAAACCATGGGCTATTATTGGTTCCAGAGCAAAAATGTAATTGATCTTCAAGGAGGGGAAATGCCTTAATACTAATACTTACAAGTGTAATATTTCTTTGAAGTATGAAAAATATGTGCAGGGTATCTTTGAAAAGATGAGAAAATGGAGATTCAGGCAGGGTGCCTGACTTACCCAAGGTTGCACAACTAGTATGAGCTCTTTTCTGGAGATAGTATCTTATGATTCTTCTTCCAGTGCCCTTTTCTCTTGGAACTTGAATGTTGAGGCCTTCCCTAACCATCCCAGCAGCTCCGTTCCACTCTGATCATCATCTATCATATTACCCTTCATCTTTTTTTGTGTGGCATTTTTGTGTTCATGTCATTTTGATTGATTTTCTCATGTTTGTGTGTTTATTCCAGTAGAGACTAAGTCTCCTGAGAACAATAATATATCCTGTTCACCACTGTTTCTACATCTGGTTATCACTGCTGTATCCCCAGCACCCAGCACACTATTGGTAAATCCACAAGAAATATTTATTCACTGACTATTTGCTATAACAAAGCGGGTTAGGTGTTGAGAAATCAGGGTAATTGCAACTGAGTGATATATTGATACATTGAGTGCAACAGGAGTTATGCCGATAACAAATATTCCCAAATTCCACGTTTGGGGGTTGTATTCTCTTATTTGGCTATATTATAAAAGCAATTGTTCTTTTGCCCACATAGAAAAATTTACATCCAACCTACACATAATATTTGGTACATACTTTATGAGAGATTTATTGACCCAAGATATTCTGAAGGATTTGCTATAGGATACACAATTCAACAGTGTTAACAGAGTCTACTAGGTGCAGTGGTCCACACTAGGCCCCAGGGAGTGCAGCAATGAATAAGATGCAGTCGCTTCCTTTGGGTAGTTTATAGTCTCATTTCATGTATAACTCTTCTGAAATAACAAAATCAGAATTTTAGAACCATTACAGATAACATACTGATGGTCAGCATATTTAAGTGATTGAACCAGTCAAGCTGAGAGGTAATAGCAAAGCTAGAACTGGAACACAGATTTTCTGGCTCTCAGTCAGAACTTCTTCTGCTGTAAATGGCTATGAACACTAGTTATTCTTTTACTGATTCTCTATCATAGATAAGTATGACTTACTACAAGCTAGCCTCTCTAGTTTTCTTATTTTCAGTTAGTTTTTCCAAGCTACACTGAAGAGCAAGCCAGTGATTCTTTCCATGACATGTGCCCTTAAGGAATCTATGACCTTTCATATTTAACTGTATTTTCTCAAGTAAACACTGGCAGTTCTTTTCATCTTTCCTCATAAATACTTTTTTAACTTCTCAATAATTTGATTTTTGACCACTTGCCAATTTATTAAGTGTATATATTGTCATTTTAGTGATTGTATCCAGGTTCTATACTCAATCTCTGAGTACTACAGCAAAGAAATTCACTCGTTCATTCATTCCTTCATATATTCTTTCATTTAACAAATATGTATTGAGTATTTACCATGTGCTAGGTACTATAGATATAATGTGAGCAAATATAGTCAAGGTCCTTTCTTTATAGTTTCCAAACACACACACACACACACACACACACACACACACACGGATATATGTATGACTACAACTGTGCCAAATGCTAGAATAGAAAGATATTCACGCTATGTGAACCATTAACAAGGCTATTTGACATCTCCAAGTGGATAAGGGAAGGCTTCTCTGAGAAAATAACATTTCAACTGAAATCTGAAGCATGACCAGTTGGTAATTAAACAAATGGAATAAAGCATGTTTCAGATGGGGATGCAGATGCAGGGAGTTGCCTGTGATTCAGTGATGGGAGGGATTATGGCAAAGGATAGGCATAATAGCAATGTAATAGTGTAACCAGAGTGTAAAGGGTGAAGGAGAGCTTTATCTGATTTGATAAGGTGGGTAGAGATTGAAGCATGTAAGATCATCTACAGCATATTAAGTTTCTTAACCCTAAAAGAATGGGCAACCACTAAAGTTTTTTAAACAGATATTTAAACTTTTCATGTGAGAAGTTAAGGATGCCAAGGATGGCTTTAATGATCAGGTTTGTGTTTCTAGAAGTCTAATGGTGCGATTCACTGAGATTGGGAACAATGGACAGAGTCCAGGTTCTAGGAGCATGAGGGAAGGAAATTCATGCATTCAATTTTGACCATGTTGAGTTTGAGATGTCTTTGAAATACCCAGGAGGATATGTAAAGTAGGCAGTTGGTTATACAAATTTGGAACTCAAAAGAGTGTTATGGCCTAGAGATACAATTGTATGAATCGGTTGTGACTAAATGATAATTGAATCTGTGAGCATGGATGAGATCACATAGGGAGAAAATATCAAGTTAGAAAAGGAGAGAGAGTTAAGGAGCAGTTTTAGAAGATTGTCAACATCTTGTAGCTTGAATGAGGATGGTATGCCAACAAGGTAGAAAGGAGAGGCAAAGAAATAGGAAGAAAACCAGGAGACAGTTGTTTTTAAGACAAAGGAAGATAAAGTATTAACAATGTCGTTGTCCATGAGAGACTAAGGAAGAGATAAAAGGTCATGACTCTCATTTTTACAGGTAACAAATAACAAATAAATGGTATTTATTGACTCTGGCAGTTATAATATCCAGCATTGGTCTGGCTTCATGCAAGTCTCAGTCAGATGCAATGCCATCAAGATTCATTTATCTCCTCCTGCCTTCTGTGGCATTGGCCCCATCTTCATCCATGGGTGATTGGATGGAAGGATGAGTGAGAAGGGAATATTAAAGACAGATCCTGGGAGCTCCAGTTGCGCAATTGATCAGCGTACAATACTTATAAAGATGGATCCCAGGTTCCAGCTTGTGTACCTGGTATATTGGCATTATTCACTAAGATTAATAAAACAATGGAAAAACAGTTTTGGAGGGAAATTTTTAATTTAGTTGAGTATAAGAGGTATGTGAGGCATCCAAGTGCAGATGTTGAATAAACAGTTAAAATTAAAAGAAAGTTATATGTAAAGTTATGAAAGTGTATGGAATTACTTATAAAGATATAAAGAAACTGAAGAGAGCCTAGCACCTAGCCTTGAGATACTCCAGCATTTAAGGATTAGGTACAGATGTACAGCCAATGAATAAGAACAAAAAGTAGCAGTCAGGAAGAAGGAAAATCAAAATTATGTGGTGTCACTGAAGCCAAGCGAATGAGGACTTTCAAGAAAAAGGGAGTGATCAGCTTTTTCAAATTACCCTGAGAATCAAGTAAAATAAATATGAGTAAAATGAGGACCAAAAACATTCATTTTATCTTTTTTTTTTTTTTTTTTTTGCGGTACGCGGGCCTCTCACTGTTGTGGCCTCTCCCGTTGCGGAGCACAGGCTCAGCGGCCATGGCTCACGGGCCCAGCCGCTCCGTGGCATGTGGGATCTTCCCGGACCGGGGCACGAACCCGTGTCCCCTGCATCAGCAGGCGGACTCTCAACCACTGCACCACCAGGGAAGCCCAACATTCATTTTAATTATCAAGGAAGGACACTGGTGACATCAGGAATTGTTTCACTAATAAATTGGTGGCAAAGGCCGGTGGGGAGGGGAGAATTAAGTCAGGTTGGAGTGAATTAAGGAGTGAATGGGAAAATAAGTACTGAAGAAGATGGTAGACTATATATATGTGTGTGTGTGTATATATATATATATATATATATATATATATATATATATATATATATATATAAATCAAACTCTTCCAGAAGAATGAATTGTAAAGAGGAAGAGATAAAGCAGTAGCTAAAGGTGAAAGTGGGATCAGAGAGGTGATTTTATTTGTTTGGTGAGAGGCACTGGGAATGTTAAATATAGATAGGAATAATCTAAGAGAGGAAGAAATTAGAAATACATAAAATAAAAGGGAAATCAACAGATGGGAGGGGATGAGATTCAGCGTATGAAATACAGCTTTTACAAGTCAGGTACAAGGTCACAGGATTATTAAACACGAGAGCTTATTAAAATAAAGGCTTATAGAATCTAGGTTGAATAGGACAGGTATGAAGATAAGACAGGGTTAATGGGTAAGAAGTAAAAAAGTACCAATTATGTAAAGACTCCAATGAGACAAATGAAGGCTCCTTTTAGTTAATTGAGCAGCAATATCTAAAGAATGTTCTATTATAACATAGTTTGTTCTAAGCCTGGTACACAGTGCAAAATTTTTCAAGATAGCCATGAGACTGGAAGTCTTCCCAAGGTTACTGGAGGGATGTTATCTTCCTGTACAACTATGGGACTTCTTTTTGTGTTCCTATTCTAGTCTTTTCATCATATCCTTTTATTGACTGCTTATGTATCTGTCCAGATTGAGCCCTTAGAATATGCCTTTTTTCTCCTTGATTTAAGCACACCAAGGGTTTTTTTATTATAAAAATACTCAATAAATGTGTTCAATGGTTTGAGCTGAGAGGTTAATGTTGAGTTCCCAGGTAGTAGCAATGGCAAAAATGTACTTCCATCTCATTTTCTGGATTGAGGAATTGTGTCTTAAGGGTATAAAGGTCTGGAATTAGTGTGTTGTCGCTCCTGGTCCAAACCCACCTAACTCAATAGAAATACAGTGGGTTGTACCAGCCAGTTGTGCCTCTTGCCAAATTTAAATCGCTGGAAAGTGAATTTGAAAAATGAAAAATTATTTTATAACATTAACATATAAACCTCCCATTTAAAACATTAAGAAGTAATGCATAAAGGACTACATTGACTAAAAATCACATTATCCTAAAATGTATGTTCTTTTTAATTTTCCTTCATGTTAATTTCACCTTCATTTGTATTTTCTATTATTTAATCATAGTATCATACAATATTATTTTTTATTTCACTTTTCATTATATCATAAAAGTATTGCATGTTGCTATATAGTCTTTATATTTATTATTTTTGATGACAGCAAAAAATGCCACTGGGTTGATACATTATAATTTACTCAGCTATTCCTATTTTGTTTGACATTTAGTTACTTCTATTTTTTTCCTCATTATAATACTTTAATGAACATCTTTGGGAATATAGTCATTCTTTCTTGTTGGATTGTTTCCTTAAGATATATACATATGGGTATATGTTGCCAGATCAAAAGATAAAGACATTCATGTGATAGTTGATATGCTTTCAAAAAAAGGTTGTATAATGTCATACTGTTCCAGACTCCTCTCATCAGGTATAAAAGTTCTTGTTAGTTTAATATATATTAAATGGCTCCGCTTCTTGATTTGCTTGGGTGGGGGTGGATGTCATTTTGTATTAGTGTAAATATTCCTCCAGCATTTGAGTACTATAATTACCCATTTATATTTTGAGGAATATCAATTATTATCAGTTTGAGTTCTTTTTTGGAGAAACCAATTCTTCATAATTTGATCCATATATTCTTCCTAGTCCAGACCTTCCCAATTATTAAAGTTCAGTTATGTCTATTATACACAATTCTACACTTTATTTTATTAAATAAATTATATCAAATCTTTACTTGCAGCCTATATTTAAGAGTATATTAGTGTCTGAGGCTCTGGACATTGTAGTCACATGAAACTTGATTTGGAGCCCAGCTCTGAATCTAGTTGTCCTACTGGTGACTTTAACCTCTGGTTTCCTCATCTGGAGATACTAATAACTACAGTATAGCAGTTGTGGGAGGATTACATATAAAGTACTGAAGCATTGTATTCAACAAAGTTCAGCTATTCACTGATTTCGACTATCAGCCAAGCAAGTCAGGATAACTGATTTTATTTTAGTTCATTTTATTTTTATCATCCTCTTGTAGATTCACCAACAGTTTGAGTTGATAGTATTTGGAAGGTTTTATACAAGAAATAAAAACATAGAATGTTGAAATCTTTAGTGGGACTATTGACCAAATACATTTCCGTATGAAGTTGTTTTAGCTCAAAGTGCTGGAGAGTTTAGGTCATTGCTCACAGGTATCACTGATACACTGTATAATTCCAACTATTTCTATGTTATATTAAAGCAGGGATCTCATTTTATTCAATGTATTACATCTGTTGTCCAGTGACATTGGCTAGATATGTCTTCTGTTTCTTATATTGCTATTGTAGGGGCATGTTTTGATGTGCTGTTTATTTTAATGTTGTTAGATGTGTCCTTTTTTAAGGTATAGAATTAACTTATATCTATGTTATAGTGTCTACTCTTTGCATTGTATACCATGGTACCAAGCATATTTTCTTACATATAGTCATATTCTAGTGATAATACACATATTTATATAGCACTTTGTAATTTGTGAAGCATTTTACAAGCATTCATTAAGTCATACACATATGAGTGTCATAAATACAGAAATCACCGCCATGCTGCTTTCTTTTTGTTTCAAGTAAAATGATTTTAATGACTGACACTTTTGTACCATACTTATGACTTTCAAAACACCCTCACTCTCAATTTTTTAATTTAAATCTCTTTTGATATTCACCTCAAACATGTCAGGAATGGAGAACATGTATTAGTGTCCTTAATTTACACATGAGAAAGTTAAGACTGCAAGGCATTAAATAACATATTGCATGGTCATATGTATAAAAAGTTGAAATAAATAGGTCTAGGATCCAGGTCTCTAACCATTAACTCTATTCAAACCACTCATGTGTGCCATTCTTTGGTTTGGTATAAATGTAAATGCCAAAAATGAGGCACTCTGGTTCCTAAGGATGAAAAGAAAATAGACAGTTTTGCTGAGAAACATGCTAAGAAGCTTTATCTATAATAACAAGATAGAAACTGCATAATTTATATTTTAATATTTAATTATTCCATGCAGTTTTTTTCTTAAGAAAGAATAAGGCTGATGGGAACAAAAGGAAAATGCTTTTAGAGGAAAAAAAAATAGAACTACAACAGCCTCACTATCATTCTAACTCTACCACATATCTCTGAATGCTTGGTGCATAGAATTAATAAAGAGCCCACAGATAAGGAGCCAGAGGTTGTCATGGATAGTAAGTTTAGAGTAAGGGCAGTTAACTCTATAAGGTGAAGAATGATTGATCACTCTAGAGAATAAGAAAATTTAAGAATGAAAAGTAGTAAATGATTGATTAATGGTCATAGTCAGACATACCCTGTATCAATTTCTGAGTCAAACTGCTTCCTGTCATATTGGTAAGGGTGATCCCAGTTGGTAATAAGATTGATTTCATCTCTATTGCTACTGTTAGTTTCAGTGATGGCAATGCTGATATGTACCTGGAACATTTAAGTACCTTATAAATATGATGTTCCCTCTTTTAAGTTAAGTTTTGATTGCGTTTGCTTTGAAAAAAATACATTCCAAATTCTTGCTCATGCATTACATTTCATTGTCACCACCAAACATTTCTCTGTTGCCTAGCAACATGATGCAACTCCATATCCAGAACCCATCTTGAAGAGGTATTAGTCGCTAAGTAGGTGAGTAGTATGTGGATAGTTGTTTAAAGACAGTGGACAGAGTTAGAATAATAGAAATGCTATTGGAATTCTACATTTTTCCTCATAAAAACATTTTTGTTTCCTATTACCTTTATTTTTTTCTCTCTGAAGGAAATAAAACAACCAAATACAGAATAATTTAAAACTACAGTTATTGATTTCTTCTGTTCTTTTCCTTTATTATTTTGGATAAACTCCTTAGCATATTTCTCATAAACATTGTCAGTTTTCTTTTATTTCATCTTCATGTTTGAAGGGCAACACATTACTTGGTCTTACATGGATTTGTCAGGATGTTTGTCAATTGGCATGTACTAAAGAAGTAACTAGTAAGTTACTTTATTTAAAGCATGACTACAGGACACCCTTGCCTTAAATTTCCCCAAATCAGTTGTTGACTTCTTTCCCATTTGCCCTGAATATATGAGCTGTGAATGGAGAGCACTGGTCCTACTCTGCTCAGGATATGCTTCTGGATTGCTAGAATGATTTAATATTTATAGATCCTTAGAATTGTAACAGGTATACAGTAACATAGGGGTTAGCAAGCTACAACTCTTGGACGAGATCCAGCATTTGGCCTCTTTTTGTACTGCCTGTGAACTAAGAATGGTTATTACATTTTTTTTTACATTATATGTATTTTATTTATTTATTTATTTTTAACATCTTTATTGGAGTATAATTGCTTTACAATGTTTGAGTTCAGTGCATGCCCAAAGGATTAGTGCAGAATTTTCTTACGTGTTTTTCATGAACCTCCTGAATCAGAAATACCTGGATGTTTGTTTGAAAGCAAATCTGTCCCAGACCTATTCAGTCAAAATCCTTGGGGCTGGATTCCAGGAATCTGATCTCAATGCCCATCTCTCTACCTACCTCTTGGCTCCTATGCTCCAGCCTCTTTTGGTCTCTAACTCATGCCAAGTATGTCTCCACTAGAGGCCATGCACAGCTTCTCCTCTTCCTGGATCTCTCATTTCCCAACTTTCTCATGAAGGATTCCTTCTCCTCATTCAAGTCTCAGTTCAACTGTCACCTCTAGAAAGCAGAGTTCACTGACTCCCCAAAGTAACCCCCCACTCTCACCCAAGAGTTTCTATCTCATTAATATGTTTTATGCATATCAAAGTAGTTAGCAATGTCAGATCTTATTTATTTCTTTATTTTTAACATTTAGCATCTGTCTCTTTATGATAAAGTTGAAACTCTACTAGCACAGGAACTTTTCTGTGCTTTGTTCACGGCTGTATTTACAGGAGGTCTTCCAACAAGTACTGGTAGAATAAATGACTGAATTTTTTAACAAGCTCCTCAGGTTACTGTCACACATCCTCAAAATTGACACCTTGGGGCTAGAGGATGTCTCAGGACTAGCATATGTTTCCCAATTAAAACCAAGCAATGTGGTGGCTGAGATGATTCCAGTTCTTCAGCATAAGTAGATCTTCTCAGAGGCAAATCAAATCTAATCAAACCCTCCAGGAGTGCTCAAGTACATCCAAGAGCCCTGTGACAGTGTAAAAGTTTACTGGCTGGGACCAAAGATCCTGGCTTTGGGTCCTGGCTCTGCTGTTTATTATGTACCTTTCATTTAGCCAAGTAATCAAAGATTGTAGACTTTAGGGACTTCATGGTGATGCTTTATCTCTCAGAGTCTAAATTTCTGCATATATAAAACAAGAGAATGAGACCAGATTCGTAATCCATACTAGGTTCTACAAAATGCTAATTCATTAAAACCTAAATATTGGCTCGCTAAAAATAATGCAAGAAATTGCAAAAGCTTGTATGGTACAAAAATGTAGGAAATTCTGACTACTAAGCTCTCTCTTAGAGATTCACAATACACATTTGTAGTTTTAAAATAATAAAAATCCTCTGGAAATAGATCTCTTTATATTTATTTAACCCAGAATTCATCAAACGTATCTGATAACAGCACTTTTGCTTATCCTGTGACAACTCTGAACTAATATTCCACAAAATTCAGTATGAGAAATACTGGACTAGATGATCCTAAAGCTGAGTTCTGGTTTATGTGGTCCACAATTGTCTGGTTCCTCATTACAAGCATGCTTGCCACCCACTCTAGAAATTCTGTAATCCCCCTGGGACTGGCTGCACATCTGCAGTAAAAAAGGACTATGGTGATTTGAAACTTTCTGCTTTCTGTGCTGAAATCACTCATCAATATCCACAAGGTTTGGAGTCATCCTGGATAAGATCAGCCCCCTTCTATGAGAGCATGTGCAGGCAGCCTTCCCACTCCGTCCCAACAAACCCTGAATCTCAGAAGCTGTGCAAAATTAAAGGGTTCAGGCCAAGAGAACCTTTACCCAGGTAGCAGAAACTCATTCTTGTGCCAGATGATGGATTAACAGAGAACCTTTTGTCTATTTCTGTAGAAAATATGCATTGAAAAATTAAAACAAGGAGTTTTAAAAGTTTCCCTTTGACTGTTACTGACACAGTGTTGCCATACTTCAGGTGACTCATCTGCTCAAGAGAATGCATGTATCCCTGAAGTCATGCATTTGGTAATAAAGCGATTTTTAAAGAAACTATTGCATTATGGGTTGAATTGTGTCCCCCAAAATTCATAGGTTGAATTCCTAACCTCTAGTACCTCAAAATATGATCTTATTTGGAAACAAAGTCATCACAGATATAATTAGTTTAAAGTTAATAACATTAAGATGAGGTCATACAGGAGTAGAGAGGACTTCTAATCCAACATGAGTGGCGTCCTTATAAAAAGGAGAAATTTGGACATCAAGACAGACATGCACAGAGGGAAGGTGATGTGAAGAGATACAGGGATAAGATGCCATCTACAATCCAAGGAGAGAGTCGTGGTATAGATCCTTCCCTCACAGCCCTCAGAAAGAACCGACCTTGCCAACATTTTGATTTCAAACTTCTGGCCTCCACAAACATGAGACAATAAATTTCTGTTCTTTAGGCCACCCGATTTGTTTCAGCAGACCTAGCCCACTAATACATAGGGTCTAAATGTTGTAATCAGGTCTCTTGGTCCTATATATACACTTATCCAGTTGCCAGATGAGTTCCTTCCTCCAGAATACCAAATGTCTGAGTGGTCCTAAGATGTGAGAGAAAGTCAGTGAGTGATCCTCCCCAGACCACTTTCTTTGGTTCTTGTGCCCTAGAATAGCTCAAGTCTCAGAGTAGATCCCTTAATGACATTTTGGTGAACTTAACTTTACTCTTCTAGAGTATTTTGCTTCAGCTGAAATAAGCAAAGATTGGAAGAAATTACAAATATTTGGAAAGATAAAAGGCAATGAAATTACTTTGAAACACACTTTGTACAGCCTCATAAGGTTGACCAAACAAAATTTGGGGCAAAACTGCCTAGATTTTTAAAGTGGTTGTTAGAAGCAGGTAACATAGAAAATTGAAGCGAAATCTTCCCTGAAATTACTGCTACCATTGCCAGTGTTCTTTGAGGACTGGCCTAATGCAATTCCTACCTCTTCAGCCTAACACAGAGGGGTCAGAGCTTTAAATGGCACTTGTAACAAAGGGAAGAGTCAAATTGCTCTTGTCAGTAATTAGTTCAGATGTTACTTCAAATTGATTTTGATCCTGTTATTGAATCAAGAAATCCAAATCTGAGGGATTCAACTGTGGGCATGCTACCAGTTCAGAAAATTAAATTAGAGCTCCATTTTTTTTTTTTTTTTTTTTTTTTTTGCTCTTTTGCAGTTAGAAAAGGAATTAGTGCCCATGTTTAAATTCTGGATAGCACTAATTTCAATATAAAAGGGTTGAAAAAAAATATGGAAATAATTATAATATGAAAAAGATCAAGGCTTGAATCTAAAGCTTATAAACATTTCCATGACATTTTCTATATTTGTTTCTCTGTTTGTAGTTCCTTTCTATATCCGTTAACCCAGTTTTCCTTAGTAGTTTCATCATCAGCAACATCATCATCATCACCATTAACTTCATTTTCATCCATAAAACAGTCATTCAGTGCCTCATTCCCCGAACCTGTGCAAAGAGTAATGTGCAGACCCAGCTCTGCCCTGTGGTTATTTATAATTGTATCACTGTATTGAGTATATGCCATACGGTGATTCAGTGGGACTAAGCAAATGACTTAAGAATTCTTCTCAGTTTTGTCAGCAAAGGAGGTCTTATTCTGAATTCTCACATGCTTTGAGAATTAATAAGATTGTCTATTAGTCATGTCTTTACTGTCAAATATTCTAAATGCCTTTTCTTATCAATACCAACATTTTAAAGTATATTTTCATTTTATTAAAGCTGGTAGTTTCTACTTGGGTAATGACTAAAACAACAATAAAGATGCACAGCTACATTTTGGGAAAGCTCACCATTTTTCTACCACCTAAAGAAAAACTAGATACCCAATTACTGAATATACTCACTTTTGAAATGTAGCTTCAAGTGCTCATTTCTTATTTTGTTTCCAAATGCATAAAAGATTTGGGGAAACAAACATTGGAGTAAACAGGAACAAGTCTACAAAATATAATCTGTCTAGTCTGATAACTATAGTCAGTGGGCTAGGACCAGAAGTCATCACAGTTTGCTTCTCTCTGTGGGAAAAGGGTTACAACAAACGGCAGATCCTAGCTTAAATGTTCTTTATTTGTATGGCATAAAGGCTCTGTGTGCGTTAGGGAAAAGCTCATTCTCAAAAAAAACACAAAAAGGTGAAGATGCAGAGTTTTTTATTTTCTCTTCTACCATGTTTCTGTCAATCCTTTGTAATAATCTGCTGTGTATTCTTAGGGCTTCCCATAGCCACTATTTTTAGCCAATTCTAGGATGAATGAAGAAAAAGAGCATGTTGCTCTGACTTTAACTGGAAGAACCAAGGTGAGAGGGCTTTACCTTCTTCGCACAGGTCTACCTATCATGACTTCCAAGGAATACTAATATTTCTTCCAATAATTATTAATAATGCTTCGTGGAAGCACAACTGTCCAGGCAGAAGTTAACCTTTTCTCCTGTACTTTCTTTGTTCCCTGCTCAACTTTCCTAAATTGCATATTCTGCTAGTTCAGTTGTTAAAATTTATTTATCCCTAAATATTTTTTTTATCTAGTGCTTTCTTCAATTGAACTGATCGATTCTACTTTAATCTTTGTATTAAGTGCAGACCTCTTTTTTTCTTTTCCTTCATACCACTGCTCTCTCCTCAGCATCTTCCTACTTTCCCTGCCATTTCTATTTATTCCTGTCATCTTATTTAATCACCTCTCAACTTTGCTGTCTCTCTGTCCATCTCTATTGCCCAATCCACTTTTGTTTTTCCCACTTAGAATGTGGAAGGAAAGATAAGGCAGGAGAGACCAGCCAGCTGATTGGCAAGAATCTTCATGAGGTGGCACTTAATTTGGTGAATGTATCAGGCTTTGGCTCAGCTATATGCATTCCATCTCTCTGTCACAGTTTGTCATTCGTTAACTAAGCCCACAGAGCCTGAGGTATAATGCAGCTGTTATCATGAAATGAGAACACCCAACACTCACATCAGCTGCTGTAACAGCATCAGCATGACTTACACATTCCTTACCTTTAGGCAAATCTGCACAGGAAATCACATGCTGTACTCAAAACAACTTGAGTCAGTTTTTCTTCAGAAATGATCTTTACCTAAGAGAGCTTGAAGAACTCGTCCACTCTAAAGGTTAACTTTGACAACAGTGTCATAATGCTTAAAGTGTGTTGCCAAAATCTCCTCTCCCATGGGCAGGCTTGAATGGACATTCAAGCATTATTTTTTTTCTCTGATGTTTTGTTTTTTCCATACGTCCATGTCTGAGCAGGCTCCTTGAAGATTGACAATTCTTTTTAAGTTATGATGACACATTGAGTCAAGTCATAATCTGACCCAGGAGTCTTCCTCCATAGCTTTAAGAAGACTTTGCATATCTTCAGTCTTACCCACTATAATGGTTAGAATGTGTCCAGCCAAAAGTAACAAAAGATCCCATTCATGGTGGCAAAAACTATAAAGACATTTAAAAAGAAGTCTGAGAGTTTGCAGTGTCAGACCAAGTATAGCAAGCAGCTCGATTATGTCGTGGAAGACCTTCTTCTCCCAACCTTCCTTTCCCCCATGCTCAGGGTTTTGGTTTTACATCTCATGCTTCTCACAGCTTCAAGTCGTCATAGAACAGTACACAAGTCAAGAAGGGAGGGACAGGGCCAAAAGGGTCTCTCGTCTCTCAGCTCTCATAAGAACCACTCCTGCACTCATCCAAGCTCTCCCTCCCACTTTATGTCTCTTTGGGCAGACCTGGATCACCAGCTCAGCTCTAGACAAATTACTGGCATAGAAGAATAGGACTGGCATAACTGGTTTAGAATAATCATGATCCATGGTTGGCAGCTGGGCATAAAATCACCCAGGAAGGGAATGGGGGATGGATTCTCTCAACCAGCAAGCAGTAGGAAATAGGCTAGAATGAATGACTGCCACACCACACCCCACTGGGTGATTATATAGTTATACTCTTAGGAAAATGTGACTTCCTATATTTTTAAGTCTTTGGGTGCTAGGCAACATCTTAATTTTCTCCATGTACTGCTTACCTCACCGTTCTCATCCAAACTCAGCTGTTAACTATTTTCTTTACTCTCCCTGTCTTGGGTGAAGACATTTAAAAAAGAGAGTCAACAGTACCTTTATAGAGAGATACATTTTTTTTTTTTTACAAACACACTGAAGATTGCAACTGGCTTGAAAATTTTTGCAAATAAGCATGCAAATTTTTGTATGACTTGCATAACAATTCCAGTTAAGAATGTTCCATTGCCTTAAAGTTTTATTTTTCAGAGGGTCTTAATCCATTTTGAATGTGGTTTGATGCAGCCAGTATCATGAAAATCGTTTACTCTATTGGCAACTTGATTATAATGGCAGTTCAAGCAGTCTGTGTCTTCTTGAGATAATGTCATTATAATTTAAAGGGAACATTAGTAAACAACTCACAGCTATTTGGTATGAAGTGTGTGTGTATAGTTATAAATATTCATAAATATTGTATCCTAATAAAATGTATTAGTTTTATTTTTTCTTAAGAAAGAGCAAAGAATATTAGAATATGAAATGTGCTTTTTGAGTCTGTTTTATTTTCTAATTGAAAATGTTTTTTCTAAGCATATACTGATTTTTAATAGGCTTTATTTTTTAGAGCAGTTTTAGGGTCACAGCAAAATTGAGGAGAAAGTACACAGATTTTGCATAATCTCCCAGACCGAACACATATATAGCCTCCCCCATTATCTACATGCTCCACCAGAGTGGTAGATTTGTGACAACTGATGAACCTATCTATATTAACATATCATTATCACTCAAAGTCCATATTTTACATTATGGGTCATTCTTGGTGTTGTACGTTCAGTGGGTTTGGACAAATGTATAATGATGTAAAACTACCATTTTAGTACCACACAGAGTACTTTTACTGCCCTAAAAATCCTCTATGCTCTTCCTGTTGTTCATCCCTCCCTAAGCATCCCTCCTTCCTAAGCATTGATTTTTGAAATGTTAAAAATACCTTAATAACTGATATAATCTAATAGAAAATACTTTGAAAATCAATAAAAGATATATGGTCTCTATAACTTATATACATTTTAGAAACTGTATGTGATTCAATATCCTTAATGTATATGAATGTATTCAATGTCAAAACACAGTGTGCCGAATTCTATAATTCATTGAAAACCTCTAGAGCAGGGCTGTCTGAATAACTTCTGTGATGATAGAAATGCTCTATATCTGTACTGTCCAACAGCATAGTTACTAGCTCATGTGTCTATTGAACATTTGATGTGTAGTTAATGTTACTGGGGAATTGATTTCTCAAGTTTATTAAATTTTCTTTAAATCTGAATTTAAATAGCCACCTGTGACTAGTGGTAACTATGTTGGATATCACAGATCTAGAAGGAAATGTAAAGTATAAGGGAGAATATTTCTATCATAAGTTATTGAAGGTTCTAGACACCCCCCTCTCAGAGTGTGGAGATGGTCTCCAGTACAGTGAATCCCATATATCAGGACACAGAAGAATTACCTGAAGAACCAGTTTTACTTGAAGCTCCTCAACATCAGAGTTGCTTGATCAGTAGGTTTTGAATGGGGTCTAAGATCAGGTGATTCTGATCCAATTGTTCTGAGAACTACACTTTGAAGAGCATTGTTCTAAGGTCTGCCTATATCCTCTCCCCTGCCTGTCCACAGGAACCAGCACCAGTAGCTGCTCTCCCTTGTAGAGCGCCTTTCAAACATTGCTGCCTTTTTGCCCACAACTCATAGTAAGCAATAAGTTTATCATTCTCCAGAACACACATACACACACAGGTATGTATGTATGTATGTTTGTATACTACATATATATATAATGTATATGTATCACACCAAAAATACATAAATTTCACAAAACCATATTTACCTTTATTAATGCAATGAACTCTGATCTTTTAAATTATATCCTGCTTTCAGTTTTTAAGAATCTGGTGATGACCCATTAAAATGACTTATGACTCAACAATGTGTCAGGACTCAAGTGAAAAAGCAAAAATTGTGGTAGAGTCATGATTCAGCCCTGAAGCTGCACATAGGACCTCAGGGCAGAGACGCAGAGACAGAAAATGGAGAAAGCTTTTTTGTTCCACCCTGCATTAAGCCATGGGCACCATCGCATGGCTAAGAAATTTCTGATTCAACAAATGCACCAGTGGCTCTTTCTCTTTTTACTTTTAAGTGATTCAAGAGTAGACCACATATTTATGGTCTAGCTGCCATAAAAATCAAACATAAGTGCCTCATGTAAGAATTATTTTCATAAGTAAAATAGGCTTACCTTTTTTTAAATATGATGATGAATTGGTCCAAAAATAGATATAGTGGTAACTTTTTATGCTGAATACTAAATGAGTAGTTTTAACATACTCTCAGTTATGTTTGTTTTCAATGTATTTTTTTCATATTTTAGATCCAGCAAAGGCAAGAATATATTAATAGCATACATATAGTGTGAAGTTCTGTTCATTGTAAAAAGCTAAGTATTTATCATAGATCCTTAAGACAAATAATGCAGCAATGTTTGTGTTTAGTTGTTAAAAAAATCCTGGAAGATATTTCTGTTTACAGCAGTCTTAATCTGTTTTTTCTCATGTTGGGATGGCTCTTAATTTTATCTTGTGAGTTATAAATCTGAAGCAATTAAAATTAATGTTTGTCTGGTATAATAGGACAAGAGGCTATTCATTCCCTGGGGGATAAATGGTTCTTCATTATCATTTACTATTCCTCCTGTTTCTTGTTAAAATATGTAAATAAATAGAAGAGGGACACCTTACAGGCATTTTCATTATTTTGATGTCACTGGGACACAGTTTAATACTCTCATAATGAGTGGTCTCTACACAGTTGGATCCCATATTCAGTGATATAACATTTTCATAGAGATGTCTTAAATGTGCTGTGAGAATATGTCAACCATTTTACAGAGCAATTCCTCATGAGTTCACTTGTATGTGGCCAAGAAAATTCACCCATTCAGTTATTCATGTTGCTACTTGTGGTTTGTAAAAGATATACCATGTGTGCACTGAATGGTCCATTCTGTGCTAAATATATTTGTAGCATCATGTCAGATGGAATTTGGACATATGATTCACTCTCCTTGTTGCAGAGTAGCACAAGTGATTACAGCATGAAATGAATAGAGTTACTAGTGACTAGGTCAAGAGTTAAGAAAGGATATGTGTGTGTGTGTGTGTGTGTGTGTGTGTGTGTGTGTCTGTATTTTTGTGTATCCCTACAAATGTTATGGTAACTTGCAATCAGTAGATGGACTTGCAGGTCCCAGACATGTTTATTTATTTATTTTTTATACTTTGGCCTTATTCAAAGCAGTATATAGAAAGATGTATAGTTCATGGTAGCTAGAAGTAGCTCAGATTTTCCATTCAGTAATTTAATTGTAAAATGTGTGTGTGTTTGTGTATGCATATACACACACATATATATATGCACACAAATCAATTTAAAGTAAATACATTTTTTTTTGTTTCATGATATTATAGGTAAATATTTCACATCAGTCAGTATAAGTGGATTACCGTAAAGGATTTTGTATGTTTAACTCATGGAAAAAGTAAAATAAATTAGAAAACATACATATGTTTCATATTTTACTTTAAAAACTGTGAAGCACATAGGTGGTATATTGATAGATACTAGCTTAGTAAGATTTTCTTTTGTGTGAATAGTTCCATATTTAACCTTGATAAGAAGCAAAAAAGATTTAATTAGTAATGCATTAACTCTATTTTAAAACCCATCAGAATTTAGCTTTCTATCTTACATCTGATGGCAAGATTTGAAGCTCATGTGTGATTTATTCCTCTTTTACAGTGAAACATTTTGTTTATCAAAGGACCCAGGCAAAATTAGGTGACAGCATTAATCCTTGGTTTTAGGTTAGAATTAGGGACATGTGCTTTGCCTGAAGGAGATGGATATGTTTTTGTTTTGAAAATTCTGAACAATTTTTGGAACACCATGAGCACTTTCCAAATGTCAAATAATTATAATAATACAAAGTGGAAGGCTAGACCAACATCAACAGCTTTACAGAAGAAATGTCTGAAGCCTTAACCTTACAAAGAAGAAACAGAAGGAGAAGGATGGAAGCTAACAGAACTGGGCACCAAACCTTCAGAAACTATTAGATATAAAAAAAAAATACTGAATTTAAGTGAAAATGTCTAATGTTTGTGTTTTTCTTTCATTTTTCTTTTTTTACATGCTCACTTCTGTGTTTTTTCTTGGACCAAAGAATTCATTTTTCCTACTCCTAGTTCTTAAAAATTATCTAGCTACCAGCCTATGGTTTGCAACGTTTGGTTGCTTATGAGAGAAACTAACTCCGATGGCTTAAGCTAACAGGAGATTTTATTAGAAGATTATTCAGGTGTCATGAAACCCAAAGGCCAGAATGCCATTGTTCCCAAGGAAGGGACTACAGCAAGGGACTTGGAGCCTGGTGGAACTTTGTGCTTCTCTCTGGGCTCCTACCACATTCTTTCTGTAGACCTGCATTTTCTCTTTCAAAGGCACATGGAGGAAAACTTGGCCACTGCTCAGCTCCTGAATTTATGTTTCAAATCTAGTTGCTTAAAGGAAAATGAACAAATGAATCCCAATCCCAAATTCCTAAAAGGGAGACTCTGAGCTGGAATAGCTCAGGTGCTCATCCTGGTCCAATCAAGTGTGCACAGATGTCATCCTATTGTACAAAATGCTGCAGAGGACTTTCTGCCATGTGAAGCGAGAATTAAGGAAAACTTGTGAATTGATCAGACACTCCAAAATACCCCTGATTAATGGTAGACTATTGTATGTTTTGTTTATAATCATAACAGTGACTCTAATTAGTTCCAAAATGTCAACAAATATGTATCAAATGTTCAAGAGGAATAGAGTATCAATCAGATCAGAATCCTAAGAGTATATTAAGTTTGCTAAGAATTGTGAAATTGAGGCCAATATGAGTGGGGCTTTTGATCCCTAATCCTACTTCAATTAAAGCTCTTTATCAAATGGATTCTAGGGTTAATAATGTTTCTTTTTCTTTCTTTTTTTTTTTTTTTTTTTTTGCAGTATGCGGGCCTCTCACTGCCGTGGCCTCTTCCGTTGCGGAGCACAGGCTCCGCTGAGTGCAGGCTCAGCGGCCATGGCTCACGGGCCCAGCCGCTCTGCGGCATGTGGGATCCTCCCAGACCGGGGCACAAACCCATGTCCCCTGCATCGGCAGGCGGACTCTCAACCACTGCGCCACCAGGGAAGCCCCTGTTTCTTGAATTATTACTATGTTCCTAGCACTATTCTAAGCACCGTACTTCTTCATAATTATCCTGTGAGGCCAGTAGTATTATCATCATCTCCATTTTTAATTAGGGAACTATAGTATAGTGCATTTAAGTAGATTGTCCAGGTTTTCAGATTGTGTTATTAGCCATCACACTACAGCTGTACCTCTCAGAGCACAACTACACCAGAGTTAAAAACAAACAAATCCATTTTTTAAAAATCCTGATCTAATCTAACCACATAATTTAAGAAGGAGGCTTTCAAAGCTCAATGAAGTGAAAGACTAGAACCAAGCTTCACAGTTGCAGGAGACCTAGGGCTAGAATTGAGGTTCACAGTTTGTTTAGTGCTTTTCCCATTAAATAAGGAGTCATCCAAGGTCTTGCCCATTGTCCGTACACTTTGACAACTAATATCCCGTGGGCAACATAATACCATCAGTGCAAATTTCTCTATGGATTGAGCCACACTTGAGATTAGCTGAAGGGATGGCCCTGGCTAGCTTTCATGTTCTGCAAAACCTCCTGGTAGGTACTCTTTTTATACTCATTTTACAGAGGAGGAAAGTGAAGTCCAACAAGGATGCAAAGTTTTTCCTATGTTATGTTTTAGTAAAGGGCATAGGTGAGCTTTACACTTTGGACAACCAGCCTCCAAAACATTCATTTCTTTCACCTTATTCATTGATATTTCACTTGCCAGGTACTCTATTGTCACATTACTTCTGAATTTGGAATATGCTTACTTCAGGGGCAGCGTTCCTATTCATATGTAATTTATCCAAGCTTAAGGCACACTGTTACATCTTTAGAAGAAAATGTCCATGTGCCTTGAGTGTTTATGTGGAGGACATAATAATATTATGACTCTTTATAGCAAGTGACTAAAATATATTAAGAAGAAATGATAAAGTGTAATCTCAGAGTCAAGCTTCACTTGACTATGTGTATCAAATAAAAGACATCACTTTCATTAAAGCCCAAACTATGGCAATTTCATCCCTTCCCTGCCCACTAGGGATTAGCCACCTATACTCCAGTTATTGTACAGTTCCCAGAACATTGACACATGTTCTGGGTTAAATCTGTTTACACTGTTTTATTCTCATCAGGTGTCACTGCCTGTCCTACCACTGCTCCCATAGAGAAAACCAATGGTCCTGCTGATTTCAGATCTCTCAAAGCGGCCAACCCCTGAGACGCTGGTGTGATTCTAGGCTCTGGACAAAGGTGAAAGGAGCATCATTCACTTATTGCACCCTCCAACTCCACACCAGACATTATCACCTGGGTCTGAAAGCATTATTACCCATAACACAGTCTACAAAAGATCCCTTGCAAATAGTTCTTTGTACTGCTGGTCTTCAGCTCCTAATCTGCTGTCAGAAGTTGTACATACCAACAAAGGAAGCATGCTTACTTCTATGATGGCCAGCAACAGTCTTCAGACATAGAGCGTGCTTTCTCCTACTTAGATAACTGTCTCTGTGGGAGCCAATATCTCCAGAGATGTAGTGCAACTCTGGATGCCCTGTAAAATAGTCTTTGTTACTTGATGGAACAGTTGAACTCCTTAGAGCTACAATTGATTAGTCATATCCATTTCAGAAGAGGGTGGTTCCTTGATATTCTCATAATAGAAAGTCTGGTTGGTATTTTTCCCAGAACACAAGAACAATCTTCCTCAAAACGGATTTCAAGGAGTTTTGAAGAAAGCTTTTAGATGACATTTTTTCCCATTTAAAACCCAGCAAGGTTTTAAAAATTTTAGGACTGAAATTAATTTGAAGTACTTGGTCCTAGATAAATGACATTAGAGAAGTTCTAGGAGATGATTTTACCTTTGATATCTCTGAATCTATGTTGTAAATAGTCAGAAATATAATTTCAACTGTACATTTTATAATAATGGAAAAAATTACTAATAGTAAGATGATACAAATAATGAACATTTTGTAGAATATATGTGGAATAATTGTTAAAAATCACTGATTAAAATAATCAATATAAATTTTTTTCAAGAGTTATAGCTAAAGGGTACCTTTATTCTCCTGCTGCCACTTTGTATTTTAAAATCCTAATAATGTTTTGGGAACTTAGCTCTTAATTTTCCTTCACTGCCAATTTATAAGACAAAGAGATTAATTTCCTTTCTAGTTACACCTAATTTTTGCCCAAAGCTCGTATTAACCAGTGTGATCACTATTTTATTCACAGAAGTTGCTTCAGTTGACATTTAACTAATTCCAAAGAACAGAATCCACCCTTAAATAATGAAAGCATATCACTAACAAGTACATAGGGCAAAGCATTTCAAAGTAGAGAGGCATCTTCAAAAGAAGAGTAAAAACGTATTTTAAACGATTTGGTAATTCCATGTCTTTTTAAAGTTATTAATTTGAAGAAATAACAGTTTTCTTTTCTAATATGACTAGATCTTTAAAAGTCAATTAAGGGCTTCCCCTGGTGGCGCAGTGGTTGAGAATACGCCTGTCGACGCAGGGAACACGGGTCCGTGCACCGGTCCGGGAGGATCCCACATGCCGCGGGGCGGCTGGGCCCGTGAGCCGTGGCCACTGAGCCTACGCGTCTGGACCCTGTGCTCCGCAACGGGAGGGGCCACAACAGCGAGAGGCCCGCGTACCGCAAAAAAAGAAAAAAAAAAAGTCAATTAAAGTAGGGAATCATAATAAAGAGTTGCATGAATACCTTAAACATTTTATTATCCTTAAACATATATAAATTGCACATTACTGTGCCAATTTTTTTTTTTTTTTTTTTTTTTTTCGGTACGCGGGCCTCTCGCTGTTGTGGCCCCTCCCGTTGCGGAGCACAGGGTCCAGACGCGTAGGCTCAGTGGCCACGGCTCACGGGCCCAGCCGCCCCGCGGCATGTGGGATCCTCCCGGACCGGTGCACGGACCCGTGTTCCCTGCGTCGACAGGCGTATTCTCAACCACTGCGCCACCAGGGGAAGCTCTGGGAAGCCCTGTGCCAATCTTTTGATGTAAGACCAACAACTTTCCTTTGTGTCCTAGTCCATTAATGGGAATTCCTCACATTCTTTCTCATCTATAATACCCTGACTACAGATTTCCTGCTTTCATTTCTTTGAAGTGGAGTAAAAACTTTTAAAAAATTGCTCATCAATATGAGAAAAAAAAAAAACTTCTAAATGTTTCCTATTGTTAATTATTATACTTCCACACCTAATTTACAGCAACTTGAATTATTCCAAAGCATTTGTTAGTTTTCATAGCAATGACACTTTCTATTCACGTTCATTTTCATTGTTAAAGTAAATAATTTTTATACATAAAAAAATTTAACTAGCATAAACAGTGTTGGAACAATTTTGCCAAGCAGACAACTCTACTTGTGGAAGCAAAAGTGAGTGGAGGAATCAGAGAAAAATCTTACCACCTCCCAGATTCTGTAGGTGTTGGAAAGCAGTCAGTAGATTTTACAAAGGTCAGAGAGGTTGATGAATCCACAGAATTGTTTAAATCGAGGTTATATAAGAAAATTCTAGTACATTGAGAAATTATCTGTATGTCTTGTTTAAGGTATGTTAAATATGTTAAACACCTAGTGTGAGAGTCACATGATG
This sequence comes from Kogia breviceps, assembly GCF_026419965.1. NCBI lineage: Eukaryota > Metazoa > Chordata > Mammalia > Artiodactyla > Physeteridae > Kogia > Kogia breviceps. The sequence continues at coordinate 57,589,891 of NC_081314.1, forward strand.
AGGGCAAGAATGCAAAGAACTCATTGGGTAGAGACGGATAGAGAAGGATTCATGATGTTAGTGGAACTTAGATGATAGGTAAGCTTAAGTACTTGAAATAAAGGAGGGAAGGGTAAAATTGACCTGACAGGGGCAATATGGCAAGTACAGCATGTGTCAGGTGTGTTCGGTGGTAGTCAGGATTAAATTGCTTGACTGGGGGGACTGGGGTGTTCACTGGTCTTCCTTTGGGCTCTTCCAAATCCCAGGAGATCTAAGGAGCTCAGCCAGGGCCTGCCTTCTGTAGTGTTTGTTGTGTAGTACTTCAGCCTAATGTACACTATCTCCCACCCCAGCCCCGCCCCCATAGTTCAGATCTACTTCGTCAGGCTTAAATGCAAGATTTAATTGTGCTGAGGATTCATCAGCAAAAGACCTTTGTAAAGCATGCTAATCTAACATTTTCCATGGAAGATAAAGTTGAAAAAGCAGATAGGGACAAAATTAAAATGGGCTTTCAAACGAACCTAAAATTTTCAATTTTATCCTTCAAGTTTATGAGAGAATGATTTGAACTGGTTATTTAATGAGTTTAAAAATCCAGGTTTTTCAAAAGATTTTATTTTTTTAAAGTTGTACCAGTTTACACTGGCACCATTAGCACGTGCAGATGCTCTACTCAATTTTGGAACACTTCTACTTTTTACATTTTTTTATTCCGTTTATTTAAACAAACAAAAAAAACCCCAGCAGAACAATTCACCCCTTTCTCCCACCCCTAAACCTTCCCCTCTGGCAACCACCAATCTGTTCTCTGTATCTATTAGCTTGGTTTAATACGTGTGTGTGTGTGTGTGTGTGTGTGTATTATATATATATATATATCATAAGATTCCACATGTAAGAGAGATGATACAGTATCAGTCTTTCTCTGTCTGACTTATTTCACTTAGCATAATGCCCTCCAAGTACATCCATGTTGTTGCAAGTGAGGAGAATTGATTCTTTTTTATGACTGAATGATATTTCATTGTATATATACATGTATATACATAGGGCACATCTTCTATATCCATTTGTCTATTGATGGGCACATGTTGTTTCCATATCTTGGCTACTGTAAATAATGCTACAGTGAACATGCGTGTACATATATCTTTTCAAATTAGTGGGTTTTTTTCTTTAGATAAATACCTAGAAGTGGAATTGCTGGATCATATGGTAGTTTTATTTTTAATTTTTTGAGGAACCTCCATACTGTTTTTCACACTTACTGCACCAATTTACATTCCCTCTGCCAGTGCACAAAGGTTCTTTCTCCACAGCCTTGCTAACACTTGTCATTTCTAGTCTTTTTGATAATAAGCATTCTAACAGCTGTGAGATATCTCTATTGTGGTTTTGATTTGCATTTCCCTGATGATTAATGCTGCAGAGCATCTTTTCATGTACCCGTTAGCCATCTGTATTTGGAAAAATGTCTATTCAGATCTTCTGCTCATTTTAAATTGGATTGTTTTTGCTATTGAGTTGTATGAATTCTTTATATATTTTGGATATTAACCCCTTATCAGATATATGATTTGCGTATATTTTCTCTCATTCAGTAGGTTGCTTGTTCTTTCTGTTGATGGTTTCCTTTGTGTGCAGAAGCTTTTTAGTTTGATGTAGTCCCACTTTTCAATTTTTGTTTTTATTGCTTTTGCAAAAATATTTATCTTTGTTCAAAATAGAGTCTATGTTTAAAGGGGAAAATATAGGAATGAGACAGGACTTTTAAAAGGCTATTGAGGACTTCCCTGGTGGCGCAGTGATTGGGAATTTGCCTGCCAATGCAGGGGACATGGATTTGAGCCCTGGTCTGGGAAGATCCCACATGCCGTGGAGCAACTGGGCCCGTGTGCCTCAACTACTGAGCCTGTGTTCTAGAGCTTGCGAGCCACAACCACTGAGCCCGTGAGCCACAACTACTGAGCCGCATGCCACAACTATTGAAGCCCGTGCACCTAGAGCCTGTGCTCTGCAGCAAAGAGAAGCCACCGCAATGAGAAGCCTGCACACCGCATCGAAGAGTAGCCCCCCGCTCTCCGCGACTAGAGAAAGCCCACACAGCAACAAAGACCCAATGCAGCCAAAAATAAAATAATTAATTAATTAATTTTTTAAAAAGGCTGTTGAAAGAGACAATTTGAAAAGGCCTATAGCTATTAAATAATTAAGTCAATAATAAATAATCTTCCAAAACAGAAAGCACTAGATGTGGACGGGCTCATTGGTGAATTCTATCAAATATCTAAAAAATAAATTATTCCAATTATCTACAGTTTCTTTCAGAAGACAGAAGCTGAAGGGATACTTCCTAACTCATTCTGTGAGGCCAGCATTACACTAGTACCGAAACCAGACAAAGACATTACAAGAAAAGGAAACTACAGACCAATGTCTCTCAAGAACACAGTGTGAAAATACTTAACAGAATATTAGCAAAGTGAAACTAATATTGTATAAAAAGACTTATACAGCATAACTGAGTGAAATTTATTCTAGGTATGCACGGATGGTTCAACATTTGAAAATAATGTAATCCAACACATCAATAGGCTAAAAAAAGAAAAATCACAAGATTATATCAGTTAATGCAGAAAAAGCATTTGACAAAATCTAACACCCATTCATGATAAAACACTTTCAGCAAACTAGGAATAGAGGGGGACTCCTTCAACTTGACAAAAAACATCTACAGCAAAGCTACAGCTAACATAATACTTAATGGTGAAAAATTAGAAGCTTTCCTACAAAGATCTGCAAAGAAGATACATAGATGGCAAGTTAGCATATAAAAAGATATTCAATGTCATATGTCATTAAGGAATTGCAAATTAAAACAAGGAGATATACCACTATACACCTTTTAGAATGACCAAAGTCTAAAACACTGACGACAAATGCTGACAAGGATGTGGAGCAACAAGAATTCTCATTTATTACAAGTGGGAATGCAAAATATTACAATCACTTTGGAAAACAGTTTGGCTGTCTTTTACAAAACTAAACATGCTCTTACCAGACTATCCAGCAATCATGCTCCTTAGTATTTGCTCAAATGAATTGAAAACTTTTGTCCACACAAAAAACCTGCGCACAGACATTTATGGCAGCTTTATTCATAATTGTCAAAACTTGGAAGCAACCAAAATGTTACTCAAAGGTGACTGGGTAAGTAAACTGTGATACATTCAGACAATGGAATATTACTCAATACTATAAAGAAATGACCTATCAAGGTATGAAAAGACATGGAAGAAACTTAAATGAACTTTACTAAGTGAAAGAAGCCAGTCTGAGAAGGCTACATACTATATGATTCCAACTATATGACATTCTGGATAAGGCAAAACTATGGAGATAGTAAAAATATCAGTTGTTGTCAGGGTTTGGGGTTGAGGGAAGGATGAATAGACAGAGCACAAAGGATTTTTAGGGCAGTGAAATTATTCTGTATGATGCTATAATGGTGGATAGTTACCATTGTACACTTGTCCAAACCCTAAAAATGTACAACACTAAGAGTGAACCCTAATGTAAATTATGGACTTTGTATGATTATGAAGGTGTCCAATGTAGGTCCATGTGTAACAACGTGTGGTGGAGAATGTCGATAGCGGGGAGGTTGTGCATGTATGGGCACAGGGTGTATATCAGAATTCTCTGTACTTTCCACTCGGCTTTGTTATGAACCTAAAACTGCTCCAAAAAATAAAGTTTATTAATTTTTTAAAAAGTCAGTTGGAAAGGCCTAGGTATGAGGTACTTAGGAAAATGATGGACTTCCGAGATAAAATACTGAGAGAGTCAACAGGAGAACTCGGTACTAGAGTGAGAAACAGATGGAGATACCTTTGAAAAACTCAGAAAATTGGGAATGAAGGTAGGCTTTGGATGAAAAACAAAAACTCATTGTGAGATACTATTCAATTTGATAAATATTAATTCAATACCTACCATGTGCTAGAAATTGAGGATAAATCATGTGATAAGCTTCCAGAGGGCTTACAGTCTTATGAGGAGATCTGCAGCTAAAGAGTCTATGATGTAAAACAAAAATATACTGTAAGGGTAAAGAGCTTAGACCCTAGAGTCATAATCAGACAGATGTAAGTTTGTATTCTGCACCCATCGGTTTCCAGGCTGGGACCTCTGGCAATTTTTGTACCATCTTTGCATCACTTGAGCTTCACTTTGCTCATAAGTAAGGTGTGTATTTACTTCATAACCACATTTTGAGGAGTAAAAGAGATAGATAATCTGTGTACAGCAGTTAGCTGTGTCTTGACATATGGAAAATAATAGTTAATGTGATGGTGGTAGAAATATAATGATGGTAATGATGTAAAAGCAGGTTCTCAACATGATTTTTCCCACCAGGGGACATTTGGCACTGTCTGGAGACATTTTTTAATGTCAAATTGGGCAAATGCCATGGGCATCTACTCATAGAGACCAGGAATGTTGTTAAATATCTTGCAATGTACAGGACAGCTCCACAACAAATAATTACCCAGTCCCAAATGTCCACACTGCTGGGGTTAGAACCCCTGATATAGAAGAAATGCTTTAACATGAGATGACATAGATGTAAAAATGAGGGAGTTTGAAATGAAAGTGGGATACGTTAATAGAATCACCAAAGAATTTTTTTTTTTTTAAGTAACAATGCTCAGGCCCCACCCAACGGAATAGAACTCTGGGTCCAGGGACCAATATTTTTTAAGACTTCCCAAGTGATTCCAATGGCATCTAGACAATGCTGGCCTAGATAAAATCACAAATAGGTAGAAGAATGTATGAAACTAGACCCTGAGTTTTGTTCCCCAGAAGCAGACAAGTGTTAAAGGCCATGGTGCATTTCTAGTGAAATTTTCTGCCCAGTGAGGGAGTCATTCTACACCACTTTTTGGAAAGAAGTTTGGAAGAGCATTGGAGGTATGTGGAGTGCAAGTATGTTGGTGCTGCCCCACATTTTCTCATTCATGTCTCTGTTTGGGTCAGCATCATGAGGATTCACAGCAAGTAGAAGTTTCCTTTATCAGTTAGTATTTTAAGGTAAGTTGGGATAAAGTCTTTTGAGTAATTCATTTATCCATAAAATGTCAATACGTCAGTAAAAGGAAATTAGAGAAATCCATAGAAGACCTCTGTCTTGGCTCAGGCTGCCATAACAAAATATCATAAATTGGGTGGCACATAACAGCAGAAATTTGGTTTTGGGAAGCTGATCTTGGATGATCAGGGAACAGCAATGGGAGGTTCTGGTGGAGGCCCTCTTCAGTGTTGCAGATTCATACAGTGGAGAGCAGAACAGAGGAAGCAAACTCTCTCATGACTCTTCTAAGGGTACCAAGCCCATTCATGATGGCTCCACCCTTATCACTTCCCCATGACCCCACTCTCTAATACCTTCACATTGAGGGATAAAGTTTCAACATATGAATTTGGAGAGGACGCAAACATTCAGTCTGTAACAACCTCAAAAGCCTGTGACAAGGAGTGCAGCACACCACCAAAAGGAAGTAACAGGGAATTGAGAAGGGAGCCTGGGGTGGCAAGGGACAAGTCTGTGGGCCTTTTTGAGGTAAGGGAGGTGGGAAGAATGACTTAATGTTTCAAAAGAAAAATCGGGGCATTAATCAGATGAATAGCATCAGAAATGCTAAGGACTTCTAAGGAAGAGAAAATTGCAAAGGTTCCTTTCCTCTGTAGAAAGTAATTTCTTTTATTTTACATTATATATTGAGTGGGAATTGTTTTAGAATAATTGATGGCACTAGTGAAGCAGAGTTCTTTAAATCCTTGCTAGTCAGTGAGTGGTCAGTATGGACTGGCTCCATCAGTATCACCGGGGAGCTTGCTAGAAATGCATAATTTGAGGTTCCACTCCAGATCTGCATGTGTATTGTATGCACATTAAAATTTGAGAAGCACTGCTCTAAATAATGAAGTTGAGCATATGTATATTAAAATAAAAATGACTTTTGAGAAACCCTTCATATTCTAAATCCTGCTTAGCCTAAAAATAATTTTAAAATATTTTTATCTAATAGATACTTTTCCTGCAGGAATACAAAAAAGGATATTTTAAAATTCTAGCCTATCTCTTTAAGTAAATTTCAATGTAAAAATAGGGTTTGTTTAAAAATGGATGGAAAATAAGATTATTGAAGAACAAATATATTTGTCTATCTTACCTGTAAAGCCTATATGATTAGGCTTTCCTCTGAGTTAATAGGATATGATCTGGTATTGTTTCACAATTGAACTTATCAAGATAATAATTTTGATGCAAACTCGTTTAAGAAGTACTTGTAGTGCATAATCAAAGATTATATGTACAGAATTTATGGGATTTGTTTGATATAAGCATGCTCTGCAGTAGTTTATACTTTCCATAGAATCATAGAATTTTAATGCTAGAATGGACCTTATAAATGACCTAAAATAATTCACATTCAGTTCTGCAATTCCTTCCTCTGTCTATGTATGAGGTTTTGATTATCTGTATCACTTAAAATATGTTTCTCAGAATTGAACCAAGCACCAGATCCACAAGCGATGATCACTTTTTATGAACTGGACTCTATATTTCAATTTGTGTAGCTTGAAGATTCCTTTTATCTTTGTTATTACACTATTTTTTATTAACATTATTTAGAGCATTTGTTTAAAATTATGCTTAACCAAAACTATCAGAACTCTTTCCCATGAATTCTTGCCAATGTTCTCTACGAGTCTAGGCTTGTGCAATTGAATTTTTTGAAAATAAAATATAACTGCTGCATTGTCAGTTGTTTGGGTGTAGGACTGGCTTGTTAGTATTTGTCAAGATAACTCTGAAACTTGACTCTGTCACTTCTCATATCAGCTATCCCTCCATATTTCATGCCATCTGCCAATTTTAATACCTTTTTATATCCTTATTTAAGTAATTGACCAAAATGTTCAAGCCTAAGGAAGTACGCTGTTAAAATCAAGATATTCTTGATTACAAATTAAATTAGTTTGGAAGAAGGTCCTATGTGATTCTATGTTAGCTCCTTCTGTTTGGTACCTTCTGAACACAAGGATGCTAATTTATAAACAATAGGAAAAGGTATCTACTTTACCTTTAAAATGGAGTGATAGTCATCAAGATTTCAAAATGCAGAAATACTTTCATGTATTTGATCAGTCCAAATATTAGCATCTGTTGTTTAAACAGAGTAAAAGACTACATAGAGAGGATGCAGTATGGCCAGATATGGCTACTGTGGGAGTCCTAACAGTGGCTTAAATTATGTTCGTATTAAATCTCAATCATAACATCATTTTACTGTAAGATTGTTTTTATTAACTTCTGATTTTACAAATTATATCTTTATTACTGGTGGAGAAAATGATAAAAACCTCTAAAGATTATTCAATGTATTTAAAATAACAAGTCTATCTGGGTCAAATCCAATAATTAATATTTCCCTAATGAAAATAAAATAAAGATTTCTTCTTATTAAATAGTATTACATGCTATCTTCAGTTATTAAAATGACTTCACCTCTCCAATGTACCTTTTATTCAAGGATGTAATCGTCTGTTACAATTTGATCTCTGTTTCATTGGTGGACAAACTGGGATATCGGAGGTGTAATGACTTTCCTTGAATTGTATGTTCCATTAATGATGAAGGCAGTTTTATTATAATCTATGACCTCTGGTATAAAATAGTAGCTCCATTCTTCATCAAATTGCTGATGATCCCTTTAAGTGTCACTAGCTGGAAAATCCATAAGTTCTGGATTTTTCTTCATCATATCTTTAGATTCTAGTGTAAGTGCCAGGGATGTAGTAGATGTTCAGTAAATATTGAATGAATGTACTAACAAAGTATCATATGTATGACTCTTTCACTTAGAAAATCACTCCAATTGCAAAGTCCAAATACATAAACTTTACTCATTCCATCAGCTTGCTCTTGTTTTATCTGTTATGTGTATACAACATAAGCCCACTGCTGCATTTGCCTGATCTCAGTATACACAGCCCCCAAACCCTCACCCACACAAAGATATGCCTTACTCATTCTTGTCCATATGAAATTGTTCATGCTTTTCTTGCCACCTTAAATGATTTTTTTTTACCATCAAACTAAATTTATATAGAGAAACTAAAGAACGACAGTTATATATGCGTGTACTGGAGCAAGATGCCTGAGGTCAAATCTAGCTCTTTGATTAACCAGCTATGTAACATTAAATTTACATTTAATTTAATGTGTGTCTCATTTTTCCCATCTGTATAAGAGGATATACAGATGTGTGTATGTAATGTGTGTGTCTCATTTTCCCCATCTGTATAAAAGGATTGTGATAGTATCTAGCTCATAGGATGTTGTAAAAATTAAATCACCAAATAGTTAGCAAAGTTGACTTTATCATATTTTCAGCTATATTTAAGACCTTGTTTTCATACTCCCCTGTGCAGTGCAATCAAGCTTCCTTCCCCAGCCTCCACCTTCATCTCCTCCATAACCTATCTCTGTCTCTCCTGGACCATTTGATAAGATTATCAATACTTCCCTGGTTGACAAATCTAATGACCTTTCTTGGAATTTGTTCTTGTTTTCTGCATAAACAGTTTTAAAGACGCCAGTGACTTTGTAAATGCTCCCTCCTCTAATTTCATAGCTCATTCCGGGGTCTCTTTCTATCTCTCTAGACTGTATTTCTAGTTTCAAGACTTCTATTTCTCTTCTCATCAAGAGTTTTGACTTTGTGGCCATCAGTATATAGTCATCCAGTCACAAATATAAAATCAGTTATATTTTCATATTCATTATTCATTCTGTCTCACATTTTCTCTCACACGTTTCCCCTTCCCTCCAACTCCACTGGCATTCTCTTTAATTAGGTCATCAATTGCCTGTATTTGAAAAGATCTGTCCAGTCTCTCTCCTTATCTTATTTACCTCATGCACAAGCATGGTCTATCTAAAGCACATTTCTAATTGTTTGTCCTGCTCTTTATTACACATTTTCAGTTCTTTCCAGTTTCCAACCAGCCTCTACCTATTTTGTCTATTCACCTTCTTGTGGACTGAATTGTGTCTCCCCCAAATTCATATGTTGAGGCCATCACCCTCAGCATCTCAGAATGTGACTGTATTTGGATATAGGACTTTAAAAGAGGTAATTAAGTTAAAATGAAGTCATTAGGGTGGGCCCATATCTGATAGAACCAGAGGCTTTATAAGGAAAGGAGATTAGGACACACAGAGAGACACCATGGATGCCTTTACACAGAAGAAAGACCACGTGAGGACACAGTGAGAAGGTGGCCATGGCAAGTCCAGGGAAAAGGCCTCAAGAGAAACCAACGTGCTGACACCTTGATCTTGCACTTCCAGCCCCCAGACTGTGAGAAAATATGTTTCTGTTGTTTAAACCACCCCGTCTGTTGTATTTTGTTTTAGCAGTTGTAGCAAACTAATACACACCTCTTATGTCCTTCACAGTCTCATGCTTTAATCAAATGAGTTTTTATTTCCTGTTCTGTGCTTTTGATCATGCCATTCTCCTATTTTCAAATGTTGCAATTCTCCTCCCCTCAATCAATAGTCTTCTCAAAAACCACTTCTTTGTGAAACATCCCCTGAATCCTTCCTGATTGTGACCTCCCAGAGCACTTTGTTTCATCTTCCCTTATGGCACATATTACTTTATATCTTAGGATAGGTTTTAGCTGACCATGTGCATATTTATATCCCTAGCTAGGAAGTCATCTCCTTGATAAGAGAGACCACATCTAGTAAGATGTGTTTGCATCATCCTCTGTACTTAGCACACTAAATGGGACAAAGCAGTGCTGAATGTAATGAAACGAGAACTACGTTTTCATGTTCCCAAGTTTTCATATGTGGAATCCCATCAGTATTGAAAGCCCTAGAAAGCAGGAGTCAGGTCTTCTCACTGTACATATATCTGGAGATGTAGTTAGATTTAGATATAGATAGATAGATAGATCTCTATATAGGTACACACACACACACACACACACACACACACACACACACATATTTGTTAACATGTGAACATGCACAAACAAAATGATGCTGTTTAGGTGTGCAGTTGTTAACTGAGTTCTCCAGAATGAGTAGAGTGAATACAGTGATTTTGCTGGCCTAGACTAATCTTGGCTGATCTTGGGGGTTCTGTGTGTGTGTGTGTGTGTGTGTGTGTGTGTGTGTGTGTGTGTGTGGTGGGAGTGTGGGGGAAGCCACTGCAGGGGTTTGTAGGAAGATTTAGTTGCCCAAAGAATGAACCTCAAAGGGGTTCTGTATTAGTCTGCTTTTGCTGGGTTATGTTGCGGTAATAATTCCCCAATCTCCATCCTTGCAACAATAAAAATTTTGGTTTAGCTGTGTCTCTGTTTCATTCCCTCTTCATTTCTGCCAGGCACATGTCAGTAGAGGGGAAAAGATTAATGAAAGGACCACAGAATATCTCCTAAAGCTGCTCCGATGTAGCATATGTCTCTACTGCTCACATTTCATTGGCCAAAGCATGTCACATGGCCAAGCCTGATGTCAGTGGGATGGGAATTATATCCCCCCACCACAGAGAGGGGACCTTTATGAATAGGGTTATATCAGTGCCTGATTTTGAAGAAAATATGTGAAAATTAAGGCCGGTACAGAAAAATCCTAAATTCCCCTTGCTTCTCACCCCAACATTTTTCTCCCCATATTCTTCTCTGTTTGCGGCTCACCTGTACCCTTGCCCTAACCTCATAAAAAAGTGATTCACTCTTGGCTCTTCAGGAAGACACTCAGGTTTGCTTGTACAGGTATGCCCTTCACAGAGGAGGAGAACATGTCCTGAGTGTATTCAAAATACTGATCCTCACTACTGTACAGATAGGGCTCTGTAGAGTTAGGGAGAAACACAGACAATGGCACCAGGGCCATATCTTCATATATAATCACCTACCCAATAAGGAAGCAAATTTCTTTATGAAACTTAGGGTCCTTTCATGGTCTTTGATATATAGACAGGGTTTCTTGGGAAGGATTGAAAACGCCCTTTCAAATTATAGCCTTTTCTTCTTTTTTTATTGACATAATTTCATTCATTTGCTCAGTCACTAAACTAACAGTATTGAACATCTATCCTGTGTTACATTCTGTGTTCCACTATGAAAGATACTAAATAACTATTAACTAAAATATCTAATAGCTATGGAGTGTTTAGTGTATGTCAGACACCATGATAAATGCATTATTCAAGGTGCATTATTTCTTTAAATCTTTACAGAACTGTAAGAGATAGATAGTATAATTGTATAGTAGAAGAAAAAAAGCTTAGAGAGGTTACATATCTTTGCCACATTTACTCACCAGAAATTGGTGGAGTTGGGGCATGAATCAATCATGGTTTCTTTGACTTCTGAGTCGGCACTCTTAACCACTAAGTGTACATAGTTTGCTTCTTCAGGAACTTTATTATCTAGATCGTAATGAGTGGAAGTAGTGATTTCTAAATATCTAGGTTAAATTAAAAGTAGAAAGCAAAATATGGTATTTATAAGCTGTGTTTCTTAGGAGAATAGAGAAAAGTAGGAGTGATTAATTCTAACAGACAACAGAAGGGGGACATGGGAATCCTTCATCATGAAGTCAATGACTCAGCTGAGCATAAAGGATGGGTAAGAGTTCCATATGCAGAGGGCATTTATGGCTTGAGCAAGATCAGAGAGATGTGGCCATGTGGAGAAGACAGGGCACAGATCTGGGTGATTCATGAATAGGATACTTATGAGATTAGAGAAGGTTGGGATCACAAAGGACCTTAGCAACTATAGTAGTGGAATTTGGAAGCTTTTATGGAAGTCAGTAGGAGGTGCTTCCCCTCTAAATCAGTATCAACTTTTTATGGGTATTCTAGGGAACATGGAATAACAACTTTAAAGATGGATTACAAACAGGACTTTAAAATATTTTTTAATCAAAATATAATACCTCTGAAGATAAACTTTGTGATGTTTAAGGCCAATTTAGTCTCTGAAGTTCAAATGAGCAAGAATATAATTAGCCATTTTCTCCCTCAAAATGAGGATGGATCTGTCTAATGTAGCTTGTAATTTGGCAATTGCATGTAAATCATGTTCTCCTGAAAAATCACTGAAGTTATATAAAGGGACAGTCCTTTCAACATGTTAAACCCAAATGCTGACATTTTTCAAACATTATTTGATTTTTTAAAATTTACAACATAATAATATAAAGGGATAAAACCCTTTTCAATTGAAATAAATATTATTTAAATGTTTCAGGAATAATTCTGTTAAGGCATCTATATGTAGTATTGTCTATTTCATATACTACATTTCTTCCTGATTTGATTTTTCTACAAATAGTCACAATTCTTCTGACCGATTATACCTAACAACCAAATTGCTTACTAGTTAATGTTTTATAGCAGTTAAAATATTGAATGAAAAACTTGAATTGGTGAATTAAAGTTGGGCTTCATCAAACTTACTTGTTTCTGTATGAAAATGAATGAGTTTGATGATTTATTGCATTTTCCATTTGGAAGCATTTTATTTAGTACCATTGGGTTACTGTATAAAATATAAAAGACTAGAAAAATTAATACCATAGCTCTCTCAAATCGGATGATGGGATGAGAAGGTAAAATCAGCCTTCAAGGTCAAAAAGGGATTTCTTGCTTGATTCAATTACTGCTCAATTTGATAGCAGTAAAGGAGTTAAGAGCATCTCTCCTATAATTTGGCTAGACTTTCATTATAAAAATAGAACACATTAACAAGAAACCATTAAACACAATTTATGTGTGAATAGCACCCTCAGTAGAAGTTTTGCTTCTGACATTTACAGGATAACGTAGAGGTAGCTGTTTCACATCAATTACCAGTCACTGCGACAACATACTTTTATTAACTCTGTCAAAAGCATTCATATTTATATTTTAAGAATGACACAAATCCATTCTTTTCAGTATTAATCTGCATCCCACACAATTACTGACCTGACATTTATTGGAGTAATAAGTTGGCTTTAGTGTTTGTTGGCTTTTCCCCTCCTTTCGGCCATCCTTGCTTTGCTAATGTGCCTTCATTTTTTTAACTGGCTGGAGGGAAAATGGTTCCAATTTCACATTAGTGAATGTGGCCCGTTTCTTTTAATTTCCTTGGTGTACCCCGAACAGAAAAAAAGTATCTATATTCAGAGTTTCAACTCAGAACAGTGGCTATAAACACAAAATGCAAACTAGCTTGGGGGTTTAAAGCTTCTATTTATTGTCAAAGTTTTAGTTTATGTTTCTTGGATCCATAACTATGCCACAATGGTTGTAGCTGTGTAATTGTAATGAGGAGACCCAGGTTCAAGTCTAGGCTATTATTCTCTCTGAAACTGTGGGGCCCTGGCAGTTCTGTTAACTTCTTCAAGTTTTATTTTCTCACCTGTAAAATGGGGATACTACTAGCTCCTTTCAGAGTTATTGTAAGGATGAGATTAAATAACAAATATTCAACAATATTCACTGTGGCTCATATTGTACCAGACACTGGGCTAAGCAAAACTTACAGGAGTAAACAAAACCTAGAACAATCACTTCTCCCTTGGAACTTCTGATTTGTCATATGAGAAAAACAAATGGCAATTTTACGGTATAGAGTAGGTGGTCACTATTTCCAGACCTTTCCAGCCTATAACTATGAGATGACATTTCTTTTAAATGCCAAATTGATAGATTTAAGGGCCAGAATTTCTCTTCAAAGCATCATTCAGTGCTTCTCAGAGCCCCCCAGGAGCCTTCTAGTGTAGCTCAGAGAACTTGCTCAAGTTCTCTCCCTTGTCTCCCTCCTCAGCCCACCATGACAGTCAGGCTGTGCTTCTGACCTTGTGGTCAGCACGGCCCAGGGCCCCCAGGGTGGCCCTGTCCACCTTCCTTCAGTACCTGCACTCGAGCCTCAGAGAATGCTGAGCCCACATTGCCCTACTGCCCGGTAGGCAAAACAAGAATTTACCACAACTCCTTTCTTGATAAGGCCCATTTCTCTAGCTGTTATCAGTATTTTCTAACCCTTAATTTGACCTTTTTTTTTTTTTTTTTTTTTCCAGTATGAATGACCAGGAAATCTCACTGGTTTCAAAGGAAATACCATTTCCCACTCAAAGGGCATGTGTCCTTACCCTCAGCTCTGACAGAACAGAACAATCAGTCTTGACTAACACTATGGGGTACCTATTGTCCAGTCCATGTTGTCTTTACCATTTCTCCTCCAGTGGAGGAGTTCTACAGTTCCTCCTGCTGTCCTTGAGAAAGCTTCTTAGTTTTTGTTTGTTTGTTTGTTTTGCGGTACACGGGCCTCTCACTGTTGTGGCCTCTCCCGTTGTGGAGCACAGGCTCCGGACGCGCAGGCTCAGAGGCCATGGCTCACGGGCCCAGCTGCTCCGTGACATGTGGGATCTTCCCAGAACGGGGCACGAACCCGTGTCCCCTGCACCGGCAGACGGAATCCCAACCACTGCGCCAGCAGGGAAGCCCAGCTTCTTAGTTTTGAAGCCAGCTACTTGAAGATTTGCAATTCTCTTCTCACCATCATAGTGTCAAAGAAACCAGGGTCAAATTTTGGTCATAGCTCAGCCCTAAGATGATTGCAGCAGATGGTCTACTCCCTTTTACAGATCTAACTCCAGGAAAATAAGACTACATTCTCTTTGTCATGTTTTGTGTAATATGGTTGAGATTGTACATACCACTTTCAAGGGATGTAGTAGAGATGCTAGATTTGAATATAACAACCAAGAGCTCCTCTTCATCCTTTTGAGGATTTTTGATATGATGCTGTAGGAGAGGAAAATAATTGCCCCTTTACCCTTCTGAGTTCTTAGCTGAGGCTGCTATAATAAAAGACTTATTAACAAGAGAAAAACAAAGAAGTTGATTAAGAAGTATATGTGTACGTACACAAGGGAGAACGCAGGGAAAAGTGAGTAATTCCTTGAGGTGGCTTAGAATTTCAGTTTAGATGGTATCGTCAACAGAGAACGATAAATTTTTGAAGAAATGATAAAGAAAAGCAGTTTTAGGCTTCTAAGGGTAAAGGCTAGTTAGTACAATATGTTATATAGATTCCTTTGGTGCCTTCTCCAGACTGCTAAGGTCTAAAATTGCCTCTGGGGATTAAACTTTGTCCTTTTTGGTAGAGCAAGGAAGAGAGACACCTTTGTAAATTTATGTCCTGCTTTTAGGCAAATCGGGGAGAGCAGAGAACTTTCTTTGTATCTATTTCTTCTCAACTGCTTTCAACTAAAAATAATCTGTATGCCAAAGTGGCATCTTTTGGTGTATCACAATCTGCTATGCTTCAACATTAAGTTACCAAGGCAGAGCACAAAGTTTAGAGCAATAAAAGTGAATCAGATAGTAAGGAGGAAACACAGGTGCTTTATTGATATTTACAGATTGCAATAAATGAATCAAAATTGTCATCTTTAAATATAAAGAGCAGCTTCTGCAAAAATGTGAGGGGACAGTAAATTCAGAAGTGAGAATAACTTTAAACTGTGATGCACATGAACGGTGAAGTCTTTCAAATAACTCCTCCAGATTTTGCACAAAGCAGTGCATTTTGATGAGTCCAATTCTTGGTTAAGGGTATTTTCTTAGAATGATAACAGACACTTGGGATTTTGAGAGTTCTTGAATAAGTTCTTTATTTCTAGCAGTCCTCACACTGTTAATATTTTACTATAAAGAATTTGAAAGGCTTTAGTGCTGTATGATTTGCAAATAATTGTTTTTGCCTTCAAAATAACAATACAGTTGAGTTTAAGACCAATATGCACACAGTTAGATGAAATCATTTTTTTAAAATGCTAAAATAATAGTATCTTACTAACCCAGAGGCAGTTATGTCGTTGAGTGATAGTTTATCTTCAGGAAGATCAAATTCAATACAATGGTGTCAATTTCTAATTAGCTACAAGGTCATCTAGCAATTATTTAAAATTTTGGCGGTTGAATAGACCTTAAAATTTCAGACTAAAAGACAGAGCCTAAGCATATGTGATGCCTCAAATACATTCTTTATGCCAGAGAAAACATCAGAGAAATCTCCATTTTTCTATTCTCATCTAGAAGTAGTGTTTTCTAAAGGTTATGGTTGATACTGCTACATGTTTTAGTAAACTGAAACTTTGTCAAAGATCTTACAAGTGTTGAAAAGTTAACAAGATAGTTAAGAGGTTCTCAAAATGGAAAACAAACCAAGTTCCATGGAAAACGTAAAAAAAAATTTTTTTAATTGCCAAATAGCTTCTAAATATCTTAGGATATATAAACCACATAGGTCTATATAAATGAGTAAGTGTCCAATTTATCCTTTTATTTGTCCTATATAAGAAACACCAAACTTCTTAACATATCATCTTAAACATTTTGCTGTATCGACACAACCTATGTTTTCAGATTTACCCATATTTTGCTTAAGTTTAAACCACTTCTGTCAAGTGCTTGCACATTTGTATTGTTCACTCTCTTTTTGCCATCTGTCAACATTCTACTTATTCTTCAAGGCCCTATTTAAATGTTATCACTTTAGGAAGAAATAATCACCTCCCCCTCACCTGTTACACTTGGTGCATACTTAAACGTTATTACCGTCTTCCCATGTGATTGCATTTCATCCTTTACCTGTGTTTCACCATTAAATTATATCCAGAGGAAAGAGATCGTACTTTATCTTTCCCTTTAAGCTCTGATAGATAGCATGTCATAGAAGATAGAGGTTTTCGAGCTAGACAAACAAGGTAGGATTTTTGAATCTTAGTTCACAAGTATTATGTCCCAGAGCAAATCATTCAATCTCTCCATCCCTCTGTTTGCTCATCTATAAAATAAGGGTAGTAACCTACCTCTCAAGCTTGTTATGGGAATCAAGTGAGTACCACGTAAAGCACTTGGTACAGTACATAACTCTGAGCAGAGACTTAATAAATGGTGATCAGTATTCTTGAGAGAAGAGTAGTAGAAAGGAGATCATTTCCAAGTCTCAGTGGCAGTGAAAGTGGAAATGGTCAGTAGGGGCAGGGCTGGTGAACAAACTGAGTAGCTGGAGAAAATCTCCAGCAACTCACATATCTAAGTGATTTGCATATGAACAAAAGCATAGTCTTCTTTATTCTGTGTCTCAAAGTGGTGTTTTTATCTTTATAAACTATATTTTTGCTCTATTTATTGCTATAGTTTTATGTTAAGCCATTATTTTAATTTTATGGCCATCAGTTAAGAAACAGCACATTATATTCTTACAGAATCTATTATCAAATTATAGGCTATATATAAAAATATTTGAATATTTAACCATAGACTCAATATAACTCTCGATTTTTTTTTTTTTTTTTTTTTTTTTTTGTGGTACGCAGGCCTCTCACTGTTGTGGCCTCTCCCGTTGCGGAGCACAGGCTCCGGACGCGCAGGCTCAGCGGCCATGGCTCACGGGCCCAGCCGCTCCGCGGCACGTGGGATCTTCCCGGACCGGGGCACGAACCCGTGTCCCCTGCATCAGCAGGCGGACTCTCAACCACTGCGCCACCAGGGAAGCCCTAACTCTCGATTTTAAAGGGACTTAGTTTTCCGTTATCCAAAGTCCCTCATTGTACAGAAGTGTATGGTTGCTTCACCAACATTTTAATCGAAGTCAGGTTTATGATGCAGATCTGTATACCTTAATCTCTGGGTTGTATATAATAAATCATTTCTTTGGCAACCTGGCAAAGTATTCTTAGTTGAGATCCATTCACGTGGTTTTGTCTCTTTAGAGGAATCATAGAGATTGGTAGAGTTTGTGGTCATTTTAGACTGGATTTATTGAGAAGGTTCTACCTGACTTCTCAAGCAGTGAGATTCCACAGATACATTTATACACATACTTAAGACAAAATTTAAATTGCCTTTAGAGGACATTATACACAAGGTTCTCCTTTCAAGACTGTGAAACAATCAAGTATGTTGATTGGTTTCCCTACTTTTCCTTTGCCCCTGCAACCTCATTTGTAGGTTAGAAAGTACAAGACTGAGTATTATCTTTGATTAAAGTAGCCAAATACTCCTGTGTATAAATTAGATCCCATACAATGTGGATTGTGTGTGTTTATTTGTGTGTGTGTGTGTAACTTTAATACCGTATTTTTTAAAAATAGGACCACACCAATAACAATGCATATATATTTATTTTAAAATGTAAGAAAGAAAACCTGAAAAAAGCCCTAAACAAATATTAACTAAAAGGATGATCACCACAGCAGTGTCTTTGTATCAAAAATGGAAACTTCCAAATGTCACAAAAATGGAGTAATAGTTAAACCACTTATTCAATAACACCAAATACTACCAGTAGTAAAAAATATATGTGTATATATATATATGTGTGTATATATATATATATATATATATATATATATATATAGTTGAATTTAGGCAAGGAAATGTGTTCCCAAATATATCTATATATTATGCAAGTAGATTATAAAATTATATGTACAGTATGATTCTATTTTGTTGCAAGCAAACACTTTAAAGCATGAAAATATAGCTAGAGATAGGTACATAGAAAGGCACCAACATCTTCATATGAGTATCTCTGGATGATAGACTTATCAGTGATTTTTGTTTTTCTTCTTACTCATTTAGGTTTTCTGCTCTGAATATGTATCACTTCATACTAGGAGAAAGGGAGAAGTTAATTTTCACAAAGGAAAAAAAAAAATCCAAAGAGCTTTATTTTCTTTTAGCATTTGGTTTAAACACTTTAAAATGTTTGCATAGGGCTTCCTTGGTGGCGCAGTGTTTGAGAGTCCGCCTGCCGATGCAGGGGACAGGGGTTCGTGACCCAGTCCGGGAAGATCCCATGTGCCGTGGAGCGGCTGGGCCCGTGAGCCATGGCCGCTGAGCCTGCACGTCCGGAGCCTGTGCTCCGCAACGGGAGAGGCCACAGCAGTGAGAGGTCCGCGTATCGCAAAAAACAAACAAACAAACAAACAAACAAAATGTTTGCATAGGTATGCACTAGAACAAGTGATTGCCTACTATTAGGATAATAATATGTAAATAGCAAGCATGATAGAAACCATTCAAACAGTATTCCTTGACTCTTACTGTTACTCAGCCCTCAATGTCTGTGTCACAAGATTGCATGATGAGTTTAACAATGTTCAGTAACCTGCTTCTAAAACTTGAAGTAATAAAGCCTCTAGGTTGGAGACGTCCTGTTACTGAATTTTATGCTCTAATACATTACCTTATGGTAGCTTCTGCTCCTCTTATATTTTAACGCATGTATCTTTTCGAAGTTTTTGTTAAAAAGACAAATATCTTGGATAACATAAGTTTGTAGGTCTCACATCCATCTGAACCTGTCATTTACCCAAATTGCAAAGCCATCATGTGTAATTTGTCTCAATTAGCAATTTTATAGTTAGTAATTAACTTTATTGTTAATTGATTCTCTCTGTAATAAATGCTTGAGGAAGTGAAATGAATATGATGTGATTTTTTTTTTTTTGTCAAAGAAAAAAATTTTCACTTGAGCTTTGAGGAAAAGCTGCATTGCCTTGGAAGGACAGATTTGTTTTTCCTGCCAAAAATGACATGAAGAGATTGATGGGATTTGTATCAGCTCTTTTTGAAGACTGAAAATTATGTCGATAATTTTGGTATTGCTTTAGTTTTTACTTTTTAATTTTTTTTTTCATTAGAATGCAATTTTACCTAATCTTTTAAACATTGATGTCTAGGTCTTGATGTACTACTCTCCCTAAAAGGTGTAATTAAATGTGCTTTCATAAGGAAATCTATTACACTAACAGTTTGAGGAAGCCTGTATAAATTTGTAAAGGATTAATTTTACATTATATGTGAGTCAGTCACTAATTTGAAAGCTTGGCTTGTTGTTGACTAACTGAATGTATTTCAGTGTAGCAGTTTGGGTTATGCTCTTTAGCACTGGAGAAGAACTTTCAGTTTAAAGACCTCATTATGCTTATGAATATATGGGAGGGATGGGTAAAATGCAATTAGAAAACAATACCAGCAAATTAACATGCATGTTCTTATGTGACTATTTGGAATTCAGAAGTAATTTTGTGTCCTTTAGTTGGTGCTAAAAGTAAAGATTTAGGGGTATGGGTTGTGTTTTTATATTGTGTAGCAGATTCAAAGAGAGGAAAGGATTTAAAAGTACATAGTCCAGAAAGTGATGAGATGCTTGTAAGAGTAAGAAAACCTTTTCCTCTTAGGGTCTCTGACTGGGCCTGAAAATTAAACTGACAAACACAGATTAACAGGAGAAAAGCATGCATATTCACTTACCATAAGTTTTATGAGACATGGGAGCCCTCTTAAGAAAACGAAGACCCGAAGAAAGAGTTAAGCCTGAGCATTTTTATTCTAGGTTGATGAAGAGTGGAGAATCATGGAAAACCATGATAGGACAAAGGGTGTGCTCTAAGGAAGGTAAATTGGGGGAAGAGCAAAAAGGCCTGTTTGTTTGGATGCCTCGGGTGTGCCTCTGTCTTTGCAGATAGGATGCTCCTTTCCTGACAGTACAGGGAGGGCATCTCTCCTGGGAGGGGTTTCTGACCTGCTTCAGGGGAAACAAGGGAGGTCAGAGAGGCCTCCCAGCACCTACTGTTTCTATGACCTGCTTCAGAGGAGGGAATTTATGACAACTGAGTTCTTTTGGGAGGCTCTGCTTTTAGGCAGATGGTGATTTTAGGAACTCAAATGCCTTCAGCTCAAATAAATCTAATGTCAAAGTGGCTTAATTCCAGGTGTCATATCCTAATTCCCTTCAAGCTTCACACCTTTCCCACAAATGATTTTTACCACTGAGTTTATCTCTTTACCTAATTGTTTTTTCTTGCTTGCTTTTTCCCCTTGATTTCTTCCCTTTGACGAGCCTTCTTGGCTCTGGTATCTGGTAAACTAATGGATTGAGAAGGGTGGTCAGTGGTGAAGATAAACTTAAAACAAGATTGTGTGGAGAGAGAAATATATTCATACCGCTTGCAGATCCCCACAATATTTTTCTCATATCTCTTGGTATCACTGAACGATGATTTACAAGGACTGGTGCTGGTCAGTGATGAGACATTCATGGGTAAAATGGAAAAAATAAAGTAGTAACACTTTCCTAAAGCTAAATATATTCAATTTAAAGAACTGCCCTTTATTTTGAGATTATAAAACTCTCTCTTCTTTGAGTTAAAAATACCTCTTTGTTTAATGAAATGATAGTGTTAGTAGAAGAAAGTTTGTTTTTTTTTTTTTTTTATATCTCTTCTGGGGAAAACTATTAGATGGAAATTCTGTTTTGGTTTCCTGATATATATATTTTTTACTTTAATTTTACTATTCTATGAAACACAGTCATATCGGAAGCCAGGTAATAGAAACTAACAGAAGTAAGAAGTAAGGCAGTTCCTCTCAGCATTCAGGTAAAGATGCACACCTGGGAACTGCCAGACGCCATGATTCTAAGTGTGTGGAGAAAACAGATTTGAGAGAATAGATCTTTATGCAGAGTCAGAGAAAAGTGATGAGAGAGAGACGGGGGAGAGAAAGAAAGAGAGAGAGAGAGAGAGAGAGAGAGACCCAGAGGTCATCACATTTCTGGTTTGTTATCTCTAAGGCCAGCTCTTCTCTTGATTTTAGTTACATGAAATAAAACACTCTTTTTTTTTTTTTTTTTTTGTGGTAGGCGGGCCTCTCACTGTTGTGGCCTCTCCTGTTGCGGAGCACAGGCTCAGAGGCCATGGCTCACGGGCCTATCCACTCTGCGGATGTGGGATCTTCCCGGACCGGGACACGAACCCGTGTCCCTTGCATCGGCAGGCGGACTCGCAACCAGTGCGCCACCAGGGAAACCCTACACTCCTTTGCGTTTCAGTCACTTGCAAACAACAGTGTCCAGGTCAGGGAGTTTCTGGAAAAGGCGATCTCCAGATTCTTTAGAGGGGCCCTTGAACATTTTCTTTCAAGAACAATGCCCACAGGCAGACATGGGAGTGAGAACCTTGACCTGGGTTACGGGGGGTGGGCGCAAATCCAAGGGGAGGGTTCCGTGATGCTGCCTTTCCCTCTCTAGGCTCTGTTGCTTGGTGTTCTACAGGTGGCCAGTAGGTGGTGGAGATCTCTGCCACCTTTGGCAAACTTCTGATATCTCTAGATTTCTTGGTTCATGACTGCTTGATTTCTACTTAGAACAAACCTCCTTTTAATGTCTAGCACTCCCTGGCAGTCAGATGGGCAGCCCTGGGGTCTCTCTTCAACCCCAGTGAAGCAGCTCCCTTTGTTTATTCCATTTGCTTTACATAGCCTTTTGCTCTGAGGCTAAGCTGAAATTTAACATATGCTTGTTACCATGACATAAAACAATCTAGAAAATCCTAGAACTACAAGGTGAAAAGGAATACATGAGCGTTTAATTTTCAAAAGCTGTGAGTACACAAACAGATTGGGGGCTTGTATGATTTTCAACACATTATTTCATATACTTGTATGAGTTCATATCTTGGGAACCCTTTATTAAAATATGTCTAATATTTATTTCCATTTTTTTGCCTTCTTTCTTTTCTAATGACTATAGTTTTCATATTTCTATTATCTTAAGGCCAACTAAATAATCTTCCTTTAGTCAGACTCAAGCAATATATAATTTATAATAAGTCAGATAGGAAATTTATTGTAAGGTTATGTATCTTTATCCTCATAAAGAGGACAGTGCTTTTACAGAGAAAATTAATAATATTAGCATGGTTATTAATTTAATAACTAATTTTTGAAGCATCTTAAATCTGCATATACCTGTAAACAATTGCTATGCTAATTTTAGAACATTCAAACTTATCTTCTGACGTACCTTCACTTGACAACAAACTGGTAATTATGTATGCAGTATAGTAATAATTACAATTTAAAATTTTCAGTCACTCTCATTGACTATACCCCAAGTTGAACTGAATAATTAGGGTTGTACCAATACCAGTTTACATAACATAAAAGTCTTAGGGTTGTCTTCATAAATAAATCCTGATGGTTAAAGATTTTTAAAATATTTTCTGAGTTATCTAACAGTGTCACAACAGAATCCATGTCTAATAAATACCATTAGGCCAACAGTTATGGCTGGTGGTGGGTTATCTTGCCTCTTGAAGGATGAATTCCCCATTGTGAAGACACCATTTATGGACTAGCTTGTAGGAATATGCAAGAGAGGGAGTAACTTTTTAAACTAGATTTTAAAGAATCTAGTTTACTGAATATTTATTCCAGAAAGTCAGGAAAGAAATCTCTGGAGTGAAAGTCCTGGGGTGAATTGTTGAAACATTGCTTTCCCTGAGTACTGAGGCAGAGTTAGATGGAAGTTGGGGAAATCATGGTTCTAGATTTCTTCTTCTAAAGACCATTTGTTTGATGTGCAATGTATTATTTGTCCCTGATACAAAGTTTCTCAAGATCCTTTAAATCTTCTGGGTACATCTGGCTTGCTCTTCAAAACCTTACAGGACCTTAAACAAACAAACAAACAAAAAAAAACCCTTACAGGACCTTGAAGGGGACAAAAGGGGTCTTCTGGAAGTGCTGGTAATGGTCTCTTTTAGATCTGGGTGTCAGTTACACAGATTTGTTCACCTTGTGAATGTTCATTAAGCTCTAAACTTAAGATTTGAGCACTTTTCTCTGCATATGGTTTGCTTAAAAATGAAAAATTCTAAAAGGATATTTTAAATACAACTGGAAAATGTACTACCATAAATTACTGGAAGGCGGGAGGAGTCAATGAGAGATAAAAAGGAACAGACAGGGCTTCCCTGGTGGTGCAGTGGTTGAGAGTCCGCCTGCCGATGCAGGGGACACGGGTTCGTGCCCCGGTCCGGGAAGATCCCACATGCCGCAGAGCGGCTGGGCCCGTGAGCCACGGCAGCTGAGCCTGCGCATCTGGAGCCTGTGCTCCGCAACGGGAGAGGCCACAACAGTGAGAGGCCCGCGTACCACCAAAAAAAAAAAAAAAAAGGAACAGGCAAAAAAAATAAAATAAAAAAGAAGTAAGAGAGGCATCATCTCCATTTTACCGATGAAAAAACTGCAAAGATATATGATTATAGGGTCCCAAACCTGGTACCTGCAGGAGCTGCGGTTCTCTTTGGAGAAGGGCTCCTTCTCCCAGGTTACGTACAAGGCTTTTTGATAATCACAGGTGCTCCCTCTTCACAGGCGTCTGAAATGCTGGCATCTGCCTGCCGTTTGCAAGGGTGAGGAATGTGATATGGGTAGAAAGGCATAGAATGAGTATCGTGAAATCTCAAGGGAATTAATACCCATTACTTCCTTTGAGGTGGAAATCCATCATTGCAGTGTGGAGAGGCACTGCTGTTAAATTCTCTGCAAACAGCCATCTGTCTGAGATCTCCCTCAGTGGCTGCCATCCAGGATGACTGCAGTCTTCGAGTGGCTGGAGTGCTGTAATGTCTATGTTAATAGCTGGGAAATAGCAGCAGCAGCCAGACCACTTCAATGGAACAATTCGAATCTGGGTAAGTTTGAGCAAAAAAGTCATGCTGTGTGATGAAGAGGCAGAATTGCTAGCAGTGACAGGCCCTGCAGTCAGCAGCTGTGGATTTTATGTGAAGGGCAGACTAATCTGGAAAATGGGAAGGGTCTACTGCCAATTAGCATTTCAGGGGGTTTTGTTCAGTGCATCCCCTCACTCCTTGTATACCATTCATCACATGTAGACGCTTAGGAAATAAAACACACTTGTAACATCACAAGTTGCAGATGAGTATATACAGATACTAGTGTAGACAGAAGATAAAATTAGTGTTAATTGCAAAACTCCAAACAGGACACCGGGGCTTTTTCTACTACATCCAGAAGTTCATAGCTCCCTGGTGTTCCTAGTAGCCCTATAATAATAACATGGACTTGACCATAGTTAAACTTCCATAGTAAAACATAGATTATCCATAAATCAGAAAATATTTTTTGAGTATCTGCTGGGTATAAGGCTTGGAGTGTTAGTTATTTAGAGGAAGAGAAAGAGAGAAGTCCCATGATTCCTGTCAATAAACGTTAGCCTACTAAATGAGTAATACATGCAATGAGGACCACAGGGCTACCATGTCGTTCTTCAGGAAAACAGGTTATCTTCTGGGTAGAATCAATTATATTTTAAGGAATGGGAAAGAGGCTAGGATTGGGAATACTTTAGGTTTATGACTCATATATGACATCGCAGAGTTACACTTTCTATATCCCGCTGAGAAAATTTTTCTCCATGTACACAAGACAGTCTTTTGTATGTGGCCCTCCATAGAGTTCCTCAGGGCATTTCTGGCAAAAAATAAAATAAAGTAATATTTTAAAAAATAGTCATCATTCAGAGTCATGAAAGATTCTGAAGTCTTCTATCAGAAGCATTGAAAAGGCTGGTAAAAGTCAGATTCCCCACCAAAGGGCACCATGAATTAAGTCTTTCATAAACACCAAAGACTTGAATCCTTTTATCTGATTATTGACAATATAAAATCACTACTGTACTGTCAGCCTAGCTGTAGTTAAATAGTTGGCTCTGTAGTGATGCCATGTGGAGTTTGTGGCATCTTTCACATAGAAATCTTTAAAAGAGAAAATAAACACATTCCATTTTATCAGCATTTAGTTGCACAAGATAAACAAATAAAGATTAAATGCCTACCTCTAAATCACACCTGTCATTTTTCATGAGCCCAGATGGCTCTTTCTTTAACTCTTTCTGGCTAATAATCTCTTCTAATAGTAATAATAATAACTGCTATTTAGTATATGCCTCCTGTGGGCCAAGAATTAGAGATACTTTACACACATTATTTTATTTAACTACATTCCCAGTTCTGACTAATCATAATATTATGTAGATTTTTCTAGAAATCCAGTTTTGAACAACTGATTAACAAGCACATAGGCCAAACTTAGATTTTCCAAATGAGGGCACCCATTGCCGAGAATTGTAAAGTAACTATCCTGTAATCTTTCTGACTTAGGGTTACAAAATATGACTTAAACATGACTCAAAAAGCACAAACCAAAAATACAAAGCATAAACAAGAAAATTAAGATATTCTTTTCAGTGAACAATATTATACACAAAACTGAAAGGAAGATCACAGCTTAACAGAAGATATATTCAGCATCTAAAATTGATAAAGAGGATTGTTATTTAGAACATTAGGAATGCCTTCAAATCAAGAACAATTCCAGAGACTCCAAGAGAAAATAGGCAAACTATTTAGGAAAGGAAAGATGCAGAAAGGGAAACCCAAATGGATAATAAACATATAAAACGATGTTTAAACTCATTAGTAAGGAGGGAAAAATGCAAATTAAAACAATGAGATGGCATTTTATATCAATTCAATTGGCAAAAACTAGAAAGGAATAACAATCAGGATTGCTGAGGATGTGGTAAGCTGGGAACACTTGTGCTCTGTTGATAGGAGTATAAACTGGATAAGTTTTTCTGGAGAAAACGTTATTGCTGCAGAGAAGCATTTATAAGACTGCTCTGTGACACTGGCTACACAGCCGAACTTAGCTATGCAAAACTCCTATATTAAAAAAGTCACAAAGGGACAGCAACTTGTATTTTGTGGAAAATATCTCCTTATAAGAGGGACAGGAGGCCATTTTATCAGTAGTTTTAAGCCTTTTACTAGACATTTAAATTAGTAAAAAAATGAAAAAAATTTTCACATATAGTCATTTATTTAATCCTCTATTCCCAGAGGCCAACAGTATCCCCTTTATTGTGCCTTGAACATATTTGATACTAATAAATAGTTTTAGATGAATAGAAAAATTAATGTAGATGATTTTTTAAAGTCCTAATAACCCAACAGCCATATGACTAATTTTAAAAATGATAAGTGGGGAAAAAAAAAAAGAAAAAACACAACTAAAATGTAGACTATATCACAAATACTACTCATATAAATAAGGAATAGGTAAACAAAATATTACTACATATTTTATAAGCATAACTGAAGACACATAACAAGCATAATAGAGTATGAGGTGGGGGAAGATTAGATAAAAGAAGTGTTCGGTAATAAAAGGGGAAATAAATAAATAAATAGCTTTAGGATACTTGTCATGATCATGTGCCATGAAATGTTAGGAATGGTTAACCCAATTCTCTGCCCTTGAGATCCAATAAGCAAACAAAACCCCCTCTATTATACAGTTTATTAACAACAAAGGCAGAACTTGGAGCAAACTCACAAAACCTTCTGTTCCTAATCTTACCCTCTTTCTATATTGTGTACTACTTTTATGCTAAATATTTCCACAAGTATTCATGCTATAAGGATTATTATAATTCAATTCAAAGATGTTTATTAAGTAGCAGTTGTGTGTGAGAGATTGATTGTCTTAGGTGTTCAAAAAGAATACTGTATAGCCAAAAGGGTAAGCCAAATAAAACTTATAAATAAGTTTTATAAAACTTATAAATAAAACTTGGCTAAGTTAGGTCCAATTCCATTTAAAAAAATAGAGAAAAACTAAAACAGAAATTGAACTTCACCAAGCCTTTGAAGCAATATAAGCCTATACTAGAATTGTTTCATAGTATAGCACCCAGCAGGAATTCCAAAAAATGCCACTTACCCAGCTGTCTACCCAAAGTCCTATTCATCCTGGCAACTACTCCCTCCAAAATGCATCTTCTTGGACTCTCTCAACAATTCCAACCCTTCTCTCTCACACCTTCTTCTCAAACTTTGTATTTGTTTAGTTTTTCTTCTTCCTAATGTAGCTACTTCTGTTCTCATCTTGAGCTCCACAGCTCAACTTATTACCCTAATATGCAAAAAAAAGGCTAGCACGTAAGGTTCAGGGAGAAAGATTACAAAACACTTACACAGGGTGACAGTACTTTTGGAGCCAGATGTATTTCAGAATTCCATTTTTTTTCAGATTTTTGGAAGTAATACAGTGAATAAGAAATACTATTAAGGAGACTGTGCTGCACTATTTATCACAGTTATATTATTTTTTCTGCAACAAAACATATGAATATTCACACTATATGGAACTGAGACTTAACATAAGTTCAGGTCAAGTTTTGCCCTGAAATAAATTCAGATCAGGTCAAGTTTTGCTGTCAAATGAGTTTTTAAAAGTTTGATTTTTATACCTTTGAATTATAAAATTGAGGATAAAAGAATGTAGTTCTGTACATCAATTTCAAAAATCATAATCTCGAGTTAATATACATAAATTCATAGACCATTGTATAGGTCATGATAAATATATAATGGGTGTTAGCTATGATTATTATTAATAATAGTATACACTCTTGTGGCACTGGATAATACATTCACTGTTTTACTTAATCCTTATAACCACTCTTTAAATTAGATATTCTTATTACCCTCATTGTATAGAGAAGGAGAGTGGGGCTCAGTACTGTGTCCAGAAGCATGTGGGTAGTTTGTGGCCAAGTTGAATTTCCATGTAATGTATGTCTCATTTCGAGGCATGTGCTCTTAATCATACACTATATTGTGACTGCTGACCTCAAGAAGAATTGACCTCTGGTCAAAGATGACAGAATAAACATACATTTACCTATTCTTCCTCCTGAAAGCATAATAAAATAACAGTAAAGGATATTTTAAAATGTTATATCATGATGGGGTAGGGGTGTGGAGGAGAAAAAGTGTGGCAGAGGGAAAATAATAAAATTTTGGAATTTGGAAAGCAGATGAACAAATTGTAAATGATTAAATAACACCAAGGAAACTAAATCCTAAACCAAAATCAACCCAATTTAAATTACAGAATCCACAAAGGCTCAGGAAATGACCAAATTAGATATCTCTAGAAGTGAGGATAAAATTGGAATTTTAAAAAAGGGAATATTGGTTAAAACACTTTAGAAGCAGAAAAATGAAACTTCTAAGAAAAAATAAAAAGGAAATGCTAGAAATCAAAGATATTGTAGGAGAAGTGAAGACTGCCCTTGATGGCCTCATTACTAGACTTGACACAGCTGAGGAAATAATCAATGAGCTTGAAGACAGGTAAACAGAAACTTCCCAAACTAAAATGCAAATTCTCTTGAAGAAAATAATTAGTAAGGCAGATTGGAATTTCCAAGAACTGAGGGGAAATTTCTAAAGGTGTAACATATATATAATTGGAATACCAGAAGGGGAAGAAAGAGAGAATGGAGCAGAAGAAGTAATAATGTTCAGGAACTTTATAAAATTAGTGACAGACACCAAACTACACATCCTGGAATTTGAGAGAACATCATGCAGGATAAATACCAAAAGATAAAACTAAAAAACAAATGAACAAAAACCAAAAAACTAAAATACCCCTACAGTTAGGCATAGCATATTCAAACTGCAGAAAATCAAAGACAAAGGGAAAATCTTAAAAAGCCAGATAAAAACAACTTACCTATAGAGGAATAAGGACAAAATTACATGGGGCTTGTCATCAGAAACCATGCAAGCAGGAAGAGGGTGGAATGAAATATTTCAAGTGTTGAAAAAAAAAGGAAAAACCCCACCAACCTAGAATTATATATTCAGCAGAATTATTTTTTCAAAAGTGAAAGAGAACTAAAGACTTTCATAGACAAACAAAAACTGAAGAGGTTTATTTTCAACAGACTTTATTAAAAATGTTAAAAGAAGTTCTTGGGGCAGAAGAAAAATACTGTATACCAAATATTTGGATCTACATGAAGAAGAAGAAAAGCATCAGAGAAGAAATAAATGAAGGCAAAGTAAATTTTTTTTATTTTTCCTATTCTTAATTGAATTAAAATGTAACTGCTTAAAGCAATAATAGTAACAATGTATTGGGTGATTATAGTGTATAGATAAGTAAAATGCCTGTTAACAATATCACAAGAGATGACAAGAAGGAATGGAGGATTCTCTGTTATAAATCACCATACTACATGAGAAGTGGCATGATATTATTTGAAGGTAGACTTAGATTAGTTTAAAAAGTGTACTGTAAACTCTAATGCAGCCAATAATTTTTTTTAAAATAAGTAAAATTGATACACTGAAAGAGGAAATAAAATTGAATCATATAAAATGCTGTTTGGAAACAGGGAAGGCATAAAAAGGGAGGGTGGGCAGATAGATGCAAAGAACAAATGTAACAAATAGAAAAGACTTACAAACTAGATATTAGTCCAACAATATCAATAGTTACTTCAGTTATGAATAGTCTAAACAGACCAATTAAAAGGCAGATTCTGAGGGTGGATAAGAAAACAAGCCTCTAATATATGTATCTATAAGAAACCTACTTTAAATATAAAGACGGGTCAAAAGTTAAGGGATGGAGAAAGATATGTCATGCTAACCCTAATCCAAAGAATGCGTAGAAGATCTAAATAGACATTTCTCCAAAGAAGGCATACAGATGGCCAACAGACACATGAAGAGATGCTCCACATCGCGAATTATTAGAGAATTGCAAATCAAAACTACAATGAGGTACCACCTCACACTGGTCAGAATGGCCATAATTAAAAAGCCTACAAATAACAAATGCTGGAGAGGGTGTGGAGAAAAGGGAACCCTCTTGCACTGTCGGTGGGAATGTAAATTGGTGCAGCCACTATGGAAAACAGTATGAAGATTCTTTAAATATCTAAATACAGAGTTGCCATATGATCAAGCAATGTCACTCCTGGGCATATATCCAGAGAAAACTCGAATTCAAAAAAATGTATGTACCCCATTGTTCATAGCAGCACTGTTTACAATAGCCAAGACATGAAGCAACCTAAATGTCCATTGACAGAAGAATGGATGAAGATGTGGTACATATATACTATGGAATATTACTCATCCATAAAAACAAATGAAATAATGTCATTTGCAGCAACGTTGATGGATCAAGAGATTATCATGCTAAATGAAGTAAGTCAGACAAAGACAAATACCATATATTACTTATATGTGGAAACCAAAATATGATACAAATGAACTTATTTACAAAACAGAAACAGACTTACAGACATAGGAAACAAACTTACGGTTACCAAAGGGGAAATGGGAAAAAAAGAACGCTGGAGGAGCATCGTTAACTTCAGAGGTAGACGATTTCAGAACAAGAGAGATTATCAGGAATTAAGAAGGGTATCACAGATGAAGCACCCGCTGTGTGTCTAATATCATGACACCTTTTTTCACTCACATTACCTCATTTATTCCTTACAAAAATACAATTGTTAGGAGGCATTTACTCTTTGAATATAAGGAAATTAATAAGATGCAAAAAATGGCAGTGCATTGGTTTCATTTTATTAAATTAATTTCATTAAAATAGCAAACAGAAAACTGTCACTTGAAAACTACAAACAGGAACTCAATGCAACATCATGTTTGCTCATCTTGTATTACACTGATTATTGTCATATAAGCCTATTCAAAACTGCTGACACCGTTGCTGCTCCCAGGTAGACAAGAGACCCAGGAAGACGTGTGGTCAGCAGAACTTTTCACTTCAGCCTGTTGCCTTGTGTGGTCTGTGGTTATCTTGTCTTGTCTCGTATGCTCCTGATGCCCTGCAGTCTCTGTCACATGTAATCTTGGTGGCAATTTCGACTGCTTCCCAGTGTCTCACAGTTTTGCCACATGGCTTGATGTTGTGTTTGGTATGTGCTTAGCAAATTTCATCTGCCTGCCAAGTTTGAGTTTGCTCCACTTAATGCAGCTCCTGCCTCAGTATCCTGCTACCGTCTGCCATCCACAAACATCTCACCCTGCAGAGCAGAGCTGGAGGGAGTGTGGCTTCAGTCTTGCTGGGCTGGCTGGAATCCAGGGTCTTGTGGCCAGTGATCTGCAATTCCATTTAACAATAGAAAAGGTTGATGATGTGGCTCGTGAAACTGCCTGAGAAATCCACGTGCTGGCTACATCGCATTACCACTGCCGTGTACTTCAGTGTTTCAGGCCACTGACCTCATTCATGGATACATGATCCTTTGGATTACTAACTTTATACACTTTCCATTTAAAAAGTAGACAATATATTATTTGGTCTGATGTGGAAAATGGCCTGTTTTTTTATATCATTACAGTAAAGAGATCGTTGGTGTCATTCATTATTAAGGGTATGTGGCAATTCATTAACTTAAGCAAGAAATTAACATTTTAGTGTTATAAATATTATTCTTTAAAAAAATTGTCAATCAACTACAGGACCATAATAAGTAAAGCCCAGATTGGACTTAAAAACAAAATAAAATAAGCAAGCAAATAGTTTATCCTGGATATTCATGCCCCAGGCCTCCTCCACACTTCCTGGCTTTGTGAGTTTATTTTATACATACAAGTTGTATTTAACACTCTCTTATGTACCAGATAGTCTTTTAGGTACTTTACAAATATGATATCATTTAATGCTCATAACAACTGTATGAAGTAGGTACTATTATTATCCCCACTTTATTGATTAAGAAACTGAGACACAAGTTTAAGTAACATGCTGTAAGTCATACAGAAAGTGGCAGGGCTGAGAGTCCACCTAGGCAGATCTGCTGCATAATCTCAGATTATAACCACATCTGCATTTTATCATCTCACCCAATGAGAGTGTATTCCCAGGGCTAAGGTTCAGTATTACTTCAAGCCAGACTCCTCATTCTATGGAAGCATAGTTTATTATTCTCTCTCACGATACATGTAAGGACACCCTAGATATTTACTGATTGCAGAGAAACTAGATGTGATGTAAAGCAGTTTTAACCCCAAACTAACAATTAAGTAGGGCAGTAAAGTTTAGTGAATTGCTAACAGAAACCAAATGAGATTTACAGCGTTAAGAGGAACAATCTGATGGGAATTATATTGTCTACCCCCGCACTGACTGCAACCCCTTGGATAAATGGAAAACAACAACAACAGTGTCAAATGAGTGAGGCAGCCTGGTGTGGGCAAAAGATGACAGGTTGGGGATCCCAAGTAGAAGTTCTAGTCTCTCTCTTCTCCTGGAATATTTCAGTTATTTTGGGCGTCAGAATGTAACTCCAGTTTGTTTCAGACAAAGCAAGTCTCCAATCCAGCTTCCCCCTTTCCTCCCAGGACATCTTTGAAGGGTAGGTGCATAGCTCCCCACTTTCCTTTCCATCGGGGCAGACATGTTTTCTACTTTTTAAATTTTTTTGGTATTATCTGACAACATCTCACTGGACAAAGCAGATCTTACTTAAATGTATTTATTCATCCTGGTAGCCAATGAAATTATAACTAGGCTGTGTAACTAGGTTCAAGGCTATGTTCTGAGAATACAAAGTGAGAGACTAGGCTTCTGTCTTCATAAAGTTCAGTCTAGGGGTCTCCCTGGTGGCACAGTAGTTAAGAATCCACCAGCCAATACAGGGCACCCAGGTTCGAGCCCTTGTCTGGGAAGATCTCACATGCCATGGAGCAGCTAAGCCTGTGCGTTACGACTACTGAGCCTGTGCTCTAGAGCCCGCGGGCCACAACTACTGAGCCCGCGAGCCACAACTACTGAACCCATGTGCCACAACTACTGAAACCCATGCACCTAGAGCCCCTACTCCGCAACAAATAGAAGCCACCGCAATGAGAAAGAAGCCTGCGCACTGCAACAAAGAGTAGCCCCTGCTCGCCGCAACTAGAGAAAGCCCACCTGCAGCAACGAAGACCCAACACAGCCAAAAATAAATAAATAAAATAAATAAATTTTTTAAAAAGCTCAGTCTAGTGGGAAAGATAGATGTTTCAGTGTGCTGAGGTAGAGATAGGTCAAAATTATTAGAGGCTCACAGAGAAAAGTAACACAGAGAAAGCTTCACAGAGGAGATAATGTTTCAAACGTTCCTGAGAATGAGTGAACTGGGTGGACCAACAGGGAAATGAATAGGGCCTGAAGATATATAGCCTGTGGGAGTACAGGTGAGAGCATAAAGTGCTTGGTAGGGGAGGATAATGGAGGAAGTGGTCCATGGATTTGGAAGGTGGCAGGTTATTCATTTGGAAAAGATGAAATTATCAACTGTCCTCGGGGTGTGGTCTGAGCAGCCTCAGCATCACCTGGAAACTTGTTAGAAGCGCAATTTTGGACTTCCTGGTGGCACAGTGGTTGAGAATCTGCCTGCCAATGCAGGGGACATGGGTTCGAGCCCTGGTCCGGGAAGATCCCACATGCCGTGGAGCAACTAAGCCCGTGTGCCACAACTACTGAGCCTGTGCTCTAGAGCCTGCGTGCTGCAACTACTGAAGCCTGCTCACCTAGAGCCCGTGTTCCACATCGAAGAGTAGCCCCCTCTCACCGCATCTAGAGGAAGCCCGCACACAGCAGTGAAGACCCAACGCAGCCATAAATAAATAAGAAATGCAATTTTTCAGGACCTACACCGGACCTACTGAATCAGAAACCCTGGGGATGGGATCCAGAAATATGTGATTTAACAAGTTCTCCAAGTGATCTTCATGCAAGCTAAACCACTGACATAGAGTGAAAAGCGAAGCTCCCAAATACTCCCTTTCATATGAACCTTATCCCTCACTTTTCAACTGGCTCCTTCAACAAGTCTGAAGGCTGAGAATTCCTAGGAAGAAAAATTAGGTAGCTAAACCAAAATAAATTCTAACTGGTGACTCCTAGTATTTATGGAAAGAGGTTTTTATCTATAGCTCAAAATATACAGGCATACTTACATTCACCTCTGTTTATGTTTCAAAACTGAGTATTGTTAGTGATATTTTCTCCATGAACTCAATTCAGAAACAAGTGCACCACCTTTCTGTTGAGTGGGCTGATCTCCACTAGCATGACTAAGCTTGAGAAAACTAACTTTTTTTTTTTTTTTTTTTTTTGTGGTATGCGGGCCTCACTGTTGTGGCCCCTCCCGTTGCGGAGCACAGGCTCCGGACGCACAGGATCAGCGGCCATGGCTCACGGGCCCAGCCGCTCCGCGGCATGTGGGATCTTCCCGGACCGGGGCACGAACCCGTGTCCCCTGCATCGGCAGGCGGATTCTCAACCACTGCGCCACCAGGGAAGCCCGAGAAAACTAACTCTTGATGTTAGAGATCACAGTGTTGAGTAAAGGACTACCAATGTAATGTCCTTCAGTGCAAAAGGCTTAATAACAGAGCTCCGTGAACAAGCCAGTTGACCCTTGCACAACATGGTTTTAAACTGTGCAGGTCCACTTATACCTGCATTTTTTTCCATAGTAAATACTATCATACTTTACCATTCATGGTTAGCTGAATTCAAGGATACTGAGGAATTGTGGATGGGGAGGGCTGACTATAAATTATGTGTGAATTTTTGAGGGTTGGCATTGTTCGAAGGTCAACTATGCATCTAGATTGTGCCATCACACAAAATACTATTTACAAATAAGCACAGGTGAGGAAGTAGAAAGAAAAACTACTTAGATATCAGCTAAGGTTGATAGTTAAGGATGAACTTCATTTTGTAGTGTGTAAATTTAGTATAATTAGTTTTTTAAAGGCCACTGTGTCCCTTATGCTATTTTACATGTTTTAGCACCTTTTGCTTCCTCTGAAGTAAACAATGAAAGGAGTAATTAAACAGCTATGGCTAAGGAGGGAGGCTAAGGCAGTGGTTTTGAGCATATTAATTGAGTGGTAATTTCAACAATGAAAAAGTACAATTGACAATGTGATGAAACATTATTGAAGAACAGTGCTCTGAGGACTTGGATTTTAATAGGTTGAAAGAGAAAGTGGTGGTGCAAAAAAGTAAGGGCAGAGATGATGCCTGATGTTAATGCCTCCAGTAATAATAAAAATACATCGAATGAATTTTACAACAAAAATACATTTGCAAATATGGAAAATTATGTTTCTTATTCAAAGAATGTTATGAGGCGTGAAGTCTCCTGAAGAATAATAAATAAGGTAGTAAAGAGAGAATGTGGCAGTCAGTGTGAATCTGAAGAATATGATGCTCATTGGGTTTTAACTCTCATTTGATTTCTGTGTGCAAGTCATGGAGCTTTACTGCCCCACTGAATTGTTAGGTTTTGGTCAAAACTAATTTTTTTAAAAAATCTATTGTCTAGGTGTTCTGTGGCCAGTGAGCAAGTCTTACTCATTGTACCAAGGAGATTAATTGAGGGTCAGCCATTATAGCCTCATTTCATTCTCAGCTCATTCACTGTATTGACAATGAATTTAACTATATCCTTTGCTCTTCTTGTGATGTGAGACATGTACTCTACCTGAAACACCTTTCCATAAGAAGATTCTCCACAGTAAGCCACTTCTACAACTTATTCTAAGGATAGTCTTTTCATCATGTAAGCACATACTAAAAATGAAGTTTAATGCCAACTTCTGTCATCTTTCTTGTACAAGTCTGTTCAGAATGCTCTCATATGTGCTGTAGTTTATGAAATATCCTAACGTTACCCACTGAGTCCATCACTTATTTATTTAAAGAAACCCCTTTCTTCCAAGAACAGCTACTACAAAGATTAAAGTCTTTTGCTTTGGAAAAAAATTACGTTCTGGGTCTAGAGATGTCCTAAATCTCTTAAGTTTCATTTCCTGAGTGTCCAGGTGACCTTTCATAATCCCTACACATTCTTAATGTGGTCTTCTTCCTCCTTGTCTAGGAATCTTGAAGAAGAACTAAAGAAACATACTCCAGCTCCCTTAATCCCTTTCCTTCTAGATTTGCAGTAGCCAGTGATGCTTGATTATTTTGTTTTAAATTGTTCTTTAGTTGATGTATATAACTCTTGAGGCAAAGGCCATGTGACATTTTCCTTGTATGTGCTCCACACAACCCATCATAGTCTTAAGCGTCGAAAATTGCTCATTGAATGTAAACATAATTCACTTAGCGAGCTCTAGTTTCAATTGAATTTGTTTCACATAGTATGAGACTCCTCGGGCATAAGAAAACAAGAGAGGCTCCCTTAAAAGCCAGGCATTTAGGAAGGAAATACCCAGTCTCCAGTGCCAGTTGCCTCATAATTTTACCTTCAGATCCAGAACATAATTTTTTTTTACCTCAAAAGAGGTTATCTTATGGGAAGCACAGTCCAGGATCCCTCAGTTAATCTCTGTATTTCCAAAAGCCTTTTCACTGGCTCCAAGTGATTTATTTTCCAGTGAGAATGAAGCATTCAAGGACATCAGGTAAGAAAGATAAGACTCAGTAAGTTAGTGAAGCTGTTGGAGCTCACTCCTTGCAAAGGACAAAATATGCATACCTGAAAAATGAAAACAGCAATAGGGTGACTTCCAGCACCAACCAACGCAGTAGGGGTTTCTGGCACTGAGGGTGCGGTGTGTTTGGAATCGTTCGTGTTCACGGTGCCTTTGTAGGCCTGTGACTGCCTGTGCTTAGGAAGATAAGGAACATTGAGAGGTAACAGTTTTCTGTGTAAGAATGTGAGAAACTCAAGTAAAATAGGTAGGACCTTCGTGTTGGGGCAACGGTAGCTGGAAAGTTTGTTGAAGTTGAGCTACTGATAAGCCCAGAATAGAAATAAGGCCAATCCTCGGATGTTCCAACCACTTTCCTGAAAATGATGTTTCTGAGGTCAATATTCACAGTTCTCACAAGTCAAAGGCATTTTTCTCTGTCCTAATTCTCCTTGACTTTCCGTAGCAGTTGACTCTGGCTCCCCACTATTCGAGATAGTCTCTAATTTGACATCCAGCCTGCTACATTCGTCTATCCTCTTTCTTTTTGCCTAACCTATTCTTTTCAGAGAAAAGGTGTAGGAGGCTAAAATAGGCTGAATGTCCACCATGGATCTGCTTCTGATTAGCTCTGTGTGTTGTGAGGGGAGAAAGGGAGAGGAAAGCCTGTTCCTAGGGCAGGTCAAGGACACCCTTCAAAAGAAACTCTGAGGGCTTCCCTGGTGGCGCAGTGGTTGAGAGTCCGCCTGCCGATGCAGGGGACACGGGTTTGTGCCCCGGTCCCCCGGTCCGGGAAGATCCCACGTGCCGCTCAGCAGCTGGGCCCGTGAGCCATGGCCGCTGCTCCTGCGCGTCCGTAGCCTGTGCTCCGCAATGGGAGAGGCCACAGCAGTGAGAGGCCCGCGTACCACAAAAAAAAAAAAAAAAAAAAAAAAAAAAAAAAGAAACTCTGAGCAAGTGACTGCCAACTACAGGAGGGATGAGGAGTGAAAGTTAGGTGGGGAAACCTGAGTAGATTCTAGCCTTCTCAGAAAGGAGCTTCCTGTGAGCCTGAAGGGGAATATAGGTGAAGTAAAGCATAAAAGAAACAATACACATTGTAGGTCAACTTTGTGCTGGGCAACACGTTCATTCAGTATAAAAGGAAAAATTGTTAAACTACATCAAAATTTAAAACCTCTGTTGAAGGACACCACTGAGAAAATGGAGAGGTAATCCACAGCGTGGGAAAAAGTAGTTGCAAAACATATGCCTGAGATGTCATGGTCTCATTTTATATCAGGAAAATCCTTTAGGAAGAAATTATAATCTCTTTTCCAGAAGATGAAAAACATTAGAAAGTTTTAATTTTTTCAATAATTTTTATGAAAAATTTCAAACATCAATAAAGTTGAAAGAATTTTATAGTAAACATTCATATATCTACCATTAAATTTTGTCATTAGGGCTTCCCTGGTGGCGCAGTGGTTGAGAGTCCGCCTGCCGATGCAGGGGACACGGGTTTGTGCCCTGGTCCGGGAAGATCCCACATGCCGTGGAGCGGCTGGGCCCGTGAGCCGTGGCCGCCAGGCCTGCGCGTCCGGAGCCTGTGCTCCGCAACGGGAGAGGCCACAACAGTGAGAGGCCCGCATACCGCAAAAAAAAAAAAAAAAAAAAAAAATTTTGTCATTAAAATGTTTTTATACCTATTTTACTACATATTTATCCATCTATTTAACCCTCTATCTATCCATCAATCCATCTTATTTTTTGATGTAATTCAAAGTAAATTTCAGATATCAGTACATTTCTCCCCAAATACTTTGGCACACGTATAACTAGAATTCAATATTTTGCTCATAATTTTTTTTCTTTTGATAGAAAACACACACACAAATGCACAAATCTTAAGTGTTTTTTAACAAAGTTTTGACAAATGAAAACAGACCTATGTATCAAAACTGTGATCAAGGTACAGAACACTGGCATCTCCAGCATGCTTTATCCCAGACATTTCCTAATCCAAAAGGCAACCACTCTTCTGAAATTTTTTCCAGAATAGTTTAATTTTGCCTGTTTAGAAGTTTTTATAGATGGAGTTAAAGAGTATACACTTTTTCCTGTAAGGCTTCTTCTACTCAGCATAATTATTTTGAGAACTGTTCATGTCATTTGTATATTAGTACATTTTCCCTTTTTATTGTTGAATAGTATTTCATCCAGTTATTATTATACCATAGTCCGCTTATTTATTCTTCTATCAATGGACACCTAGGCTGTTTGCAGTTTGAGGCTACTATGAATAAAGCTTCCATGAACATTATTGTACAAATCTTTTTATGAATATCTATTCTTATCTTTCTTGTATAAATACCTAGGAATGGAATTTCTGTGAGATATCTCCAAGTGACTGTAACATTTTGTATATAAACAATATATTTCAGTTGCAACTGCTTCACATCCTTAACCAACACTGGTATGCTCAGACTATATAATATTATTCAGTTTGGTAGGGTTTGTAGTAATTTTAATTTATTTCCTGGAGGCTAATGATCTTCAGCACTTTTAATGTGCTTATTGACCATTATTTACCTTTTTTTATGAAAGGTTTGTTCAAATATTTTGCCCACTTAAAAATTGGGTTGTTGGACTTTTTATTATTAAAATATAGAATTATATATGTCCTGGATATTTGTTCTTTATCAGATACACATTTCACAGATATTTTCTCCCACTCTGTGACTTCCCTATTTATCTTCTTCCTGGTATCTTTTGATGAGCAGAAGTTTTAAATTTTGATGTATTTTAATCTATCAGTTTTTTAAATACTTATTGTTTTCTATCATCTAAGAAACCTTTGTCTAGCTCCAAGTCATACAGATAATTCTCCAGTATTTTCTTTAAGAGCATGAATGTTTTGGATGTTACAAATTAATTTTTGTATATGATGTGAGGTAGTTGTTGAGTTTTATTTTTTCCACGTGGATACCTAACTTTCTAGTACCCTCTGCTGAAAAGACTTTTCTGTCTCTATAGTATTGCTTTGGTTCTTCTCAGAGACTTTTAAATAAATTACTCAAGATTTCACAGATAGTAGGCCAAGGAGCAAAAGTCAAAAATCTCATTTGACTGAAAAAAGCTACGTCCTTTCCCAAAATGTATATGTCTAATGAAAAACAGTGCTAATAAAAATAGCCAAGAATTAATAGTCACTGTGCTGTTTCTTAGCATAGATTGTTTCATTTAATTTTCAAATCCAGTCTATTAAATAAACATTTTTATAATGCCAGCTAAGAGATAAGGAAACAAACTGATAGTGGTAGAAAAATTTGTTAAAGTCACACCACTCCTAAGTGACAAAACCAAAACTTGACCCAGGTCTATTTGAATCTGTAAACTGCATTTCTAAGCAGTGTACTGTATCACCCCGTAATGAAGGTCAATATGCCAATCATACATTTCACCTGGTGAGAAGTGACGACATTAGCTAAGACTGCTTCTACTATCTAGAAAACAGGCAAATTTGAACCTACACAATACCTGGAGAAAACTGGAATTTCAAACCAGCATTTTTAAAAATGGTATCGTGATGTCTTTAATGACTTATGTTTTCATCTTTTATATTTTACTTATAGTGTTTAAATAAATCTACTTGCAAATATGATTTTAAAATAGTGTAACAGAGATTAAGAATAGAATGTTCAGCTTTTTAAATTCCTTTTTCTTTCTTGAAACAAAGCAGGCTATTCAATCCTCTGAAATAATTTCTATTGAATATAACAAGAGGTCTGATCTCAAATCAGATTTTCTTAGTTTCAGGAAGTCTGAAAAAAGGCACTATGATTTAGACTACTACTAGGGTAAAAACTATTTGTTTGGAGAGGTCATTATAGTCTTAGTGTTTCAACAATGCCCTAAAGAAAAAGGTGTTATCTCAATATGTGTGAGATTTATTGCAAGCATATTACTAAGAACTGTACCTTCTATTTTGCAAAAGCATGTGAAAAATTGAGGCTCCATACTATATTTTCTTAAATATAGTTTAGCAGTGACTTGAAATTGCTTTTATATATAAAAAGATGACAATAGTATTTCCTCAGATGGAACAAGAGTTTTGTTCTTTAAATAATAATGGAAAATTGAACATTGGCAGAGTACCATATTTACCCCTGTTTCATTAAGAGCAGGCACCAATGCCTCTAATAGAAGCAAACAGACTTCTTTAAAAATTCTTTTCCTTTGTTTGTTTCTGTGACTGTTTAATGCTTCCTGGAGCTCTACATTAGTGGGTGGGAAATGGGGCTGTGCAGAATTTCTGGGCTCTGCTAATGATCTTGCAGTCACAATCTCCACAGTGTAACACTTGTTGGACTCTAGTTACCTCTTGTTTCTGTGTTTGAGCCCACATTTTGGGTTCAACAAACATATGCTTTTCTATGCTTACATGGAATAAAGAAAACAATCTCAGTGCTACCTTCTAAGTATCTCTTTCCTAAGGACTATATCTTAGGAAATACAGATTTATACCTCTAATTCATAAGGGGCCTCCCTACACCCATGCTGCCTACATTTTAAAAATTGAGGTGAGGATTAAACAAAATTACTAAATAATTATATATTTATGAGTATCAGAGGGTGGGTTCCACTGCTAAGCAGAAAATCGCTTTCTCATTCCTTAATTTTATTTAGTGTTGTATCACCCATCCAACAATGTTTACAAGAGCTAATAGTTGTTTACAAGATGTTTACAAGAGCTAATATCTGTGAAAATTGTATAGTATACTTAAAATAGTTTTTGGAAGATTTGAAGAGTTAAAATCAAATCCACCTTGAGTGTAAAATTAAAATTGTTAGGGGAAGTTACCAATGATGAATCGGTGGAATTTCTAGAGTTCTAAATATTTCTATCTTCACATTGAAAGAAATAGTAAATATAATAGAAATGTTTAAAAAAACTATAAAATAGATATCATTAGATCAGAAATTCTTGTACTTTTCTCTGCCTTTACTTACTATGTTTCTTATATTTAACTTATCATAAGCGCAAACCAAGATTACTAGATTCTGAACATTCTAAGTACATTTGAATGTCATCAAGTTGCCCTAATTTTGAATACTGGCTGCATTTAAATACAGGTATACTTCACTTTATTGTGCTTCTCAGACATTGCATTTTTTACATATTGAAGGTTTGTGCAATTCTGTGTTGAGCAAGTTTATTGGTGCTATTTTTCCAACAGCATTTGCTTGTATCCCTGTGTCATATGTTGGTAATTTGGTAACACTTGGTAATATTTCAAACGTTTTTATTATTATTATATTGGATATGGTGATCTGTGACCAGTGCTCTTTGTTTGATGTTACTACTGTAATTAGTTTGGGACTTTGCAAACCATGCCTATATAAGACGGCAGCCAATCGATAAATGTTGTGTGTGATCTGACTGCTCCACCGACCAGCCGTCCCACCATCTCTCTCCCTCCCCTTAGGCATCCCTAATCCCTGAGACACAGCAATACTGAAATTAGGCTGATTCATAACCCTAAAATGGCCTTTAAGTGTTCAAGTGAAAGGAAGAATCACACATCTCTCACTTTAAATCAAAAGCTAGAAATGATTAAGCTTTGTGAGGAAGGTATGTTGAAAGCTGAGGTAGGAGAAAAGCGAGGCCTCGTGAACCGAAGAGTTAGCCAAGTTGTGAATTCTAAGGAAAAGTTATTGAAGGAAATTAAATGTGCTACTCCAGTGAGCACAAGAATGGTAAGAAAGAGATACAGCATTATTGCTCATATGGAGAAAGTTTTAGGGGTCTGGATAGAAGATCAAAATAGCCACAACAGTCCCTTAAGCCAAAGCCTAATCCAGAGCAAGGCCCTAACTCTCTTCAGTGCTATGAAGGCTGAGAGAGATGAGGAAGCTGCAGAAGAAAAGTTTGAAGCTATCAGAGGTTGGTTCATGAGGTTTAAGGAAAGATGCTGTCTCCAGAACATAAAAGTGCAAGGTGAAGCAGCAAGTGCTGATGTAGAAGCTGCAGCAAGTTTATCCAGAAAACCTAGCTAAGGTAATTAATGAAGACTTTCAATGTAGATGAAATAGCCTTATATTGAAAGAAGATGCCATCTAGGATTTTCATAACTAGAGAGGAAAAGTCAATGCCTGCCTTCAAAGCTACAAAGGGCAGGCTGACTCTCTAGTTAGGGGCTAATGCAGCTAATGACTTTAAGTTGAAGCCAATGCTCATTTTCATTGGCTAAACCTAGGGCCCTTAAGAATTATGCTAAATCGACTCTGCCTGTGCTCTATAAATGGAAGAACAGAGGCTGGATGACAGCACGTGTGTTTACAACATGGTTTCCTGAATATCTTAAGCCCACTGGTGAGACCTACTTCTCAGAAAAAAA
Source organism: Kogia breviceps (assembly GCF_026419965.1). Classification (NCBI taxonomy): domain Eukaryota; kingdom Metazoa; phylum Chordata; class Mammalia; order Artiodactyla; family Physeteridae; genus Kogia; species Kogia breviceps. The sequence continues at coordinate 57,633,544 of NC_081314.1, forward strand.
GATTTCTTTCAAAATATCGCTGCTTATTGACAACGCACTTGGTCACCCATGAGCTCTGATGGTGATGTACAGTGAGATTAGTGTTGTTTTCATGCCTGTTAACACAACATCCATCCTGAAGCCCATGGATCAAGGAGTACTTTCAACTTTCAAGTCTTATTACTTGAGAAACACATTTCATAAGGCTACTGTTGCCATAGACAGTGATTCCACTGATGGATCTGGGCAAAATAAATTGAAAACTTCCCAGAAAGTATTCACCATTCTAGATGCCATTAAGAACATTCATGATTCAAGGGAAAAGGTCAAAATGACAACATTAACAGGAATTTGTAAGAAGCTGATTCCAACCCTCATGAATGACTTTGAGGGGTTCAAGTCTTCAGTGGAGGAAGCAACTGCAAATGTGGTGGAAATAGGAAGAAACCTAGAATTAGAAGAGGAGCCTGAAGATGTGCCTGAGTTGCTCCAATCTCATGATAAAACTTGAATGGATGAGGAGTTACTTATGAATGAGTAAAGAAAGTGGTTCCTTGAGATGGACTCTACTTCTAGTGAAGAAGTTGTGAAGATTGTTGAAATGACAACAAAGGATTTAGAATATTATTACATAAACTTAGTTGATAAAACAATGACAGGGTTTGAGATGATTGAGTCCAATTTTGAAAGAAGTTCTACTGTGGGTAAAATGCTATCAAACAGCACTGCATGCTATAGAGAAATCGTTGGTGAAAGGAAGGGTCAATCAATGCATCAAACTTCATTGTTGTCTTATGTTAAGAAATTGCCATAGCCACCCAGCCTTCAGCAACCACCACCTGAACAGTCAGCAGCCATCAACATCCAGGCAAGACCTTCCACAAGCAAAAGTATTACAACTTGCTGAAGGCTCAGATGATGGCTAGCATTTTTTAGCAATAAAGTATGTTTTAATTAAGGTATATACATGTTTTAGACATAATGCTACTGCATCCTTAATAGACTACAAGAAGTGTAAACGTAACTTTTATATGCACTGGGAAACAAAAAAATTCATGTAGCTTGCTTTATTTTGATATTCACTTTATTGCAGTAGTCTGGAACTGAACCCACAATATCTGTAAGGTATGCTTGTATATTTTTATGAAGTGCAAATTTTTCCATTTCCTTTAAGTTAGTGAGAAGACAAGATTTCATTAACAGAAATTAATTTTACAGTAAACCCTAAGATTACATATCTATTCTATCAAGTGAAGGATTACAGTTTTAGCCAAAGTCAGGTAGACAGTTCTATATATAAGTGACATGGTGACTGAGAATTGAGATATGAATTAGGATTTAGCAATAGATTGAGAATCATCCAGATCCATCTATTGAGCTGCTACCATATGCGTATACTGTTACGTTAGCTTGAGAAAATTGCAAAGAAAAATTTCTAGACAGTTCCTGTCATTGGGGATTTTATGATCTGATAGGAGAGATAAGAAGTGAATAAATCTTAAACACACACATATGCCTACACACAAACACACACACACATAAGTACACATAGCAATAAGTATCAAGTAAATATAAAGAACAGTCAGACAAGATAGAGTGTGCTACTGGTAGTCTAGAGACCTTGTACAAAGTTCTATATCACTGTTTTATTTTTACAATTAGATATTTTTTTCTGTTTTATTCCCCCCAAATATTCAAGATGGTCCAAAAATAGATATAATTTACAAGTTATTTCTTTCAGACAAAGATAATTGATGAAATTTATGTGAAGGAAAAATTTTAGAAGGAAAAGTAATTTGAAACCAAGAGGGACACTAGGGTTCTAACTGGGAGCTCTGTGGTCTTAAACATTTGCTATGGGTGGGAAAAAATTGGAGTATGAGCTTTCTAGAAGGCAATAAAAAGGAGATCTGATAAAGTTTGTCATTTAAAAGGTCTAAGGAAAGCAGTTGCACAGGAAGAAACTCATCTATTCTCAGAACTCAGCAAGAAGAGGTGTGTTCCATCTATCCTCAAGAAGAGAATGTTGTGGGAGAGAGTCAACATCTGCAACACATCATTGCTATAAACACAAAAGATTTCATGAGATTGTTTCTAAGACATCCCTTCAGATCGTCTGCTGGTTTACTATTAATTTGGTCTAAAGATCAGTTGTGTTCCATAGTTTTGGACTAGTCACTTGCCCTTTCTAAGCTTTAATTTCTTCATGTGAACAGTGAGAGAATTAGATTGATTAGATGATTTAGAGAATAAATTTCAGCTTAATGCTCCAAAGAGAGGTGAAGTCATTGGTGTCAATGATGGCAAAGGAGGCTTAGAGGAAGAAGTGTAAGTTTGGTAACATATAAGTTGATATCCTCACAGAAACATTAAGGAGACAGTTGGAAGCAGGACAACAGAGAATGATCAGGACTGAAAACAAAAGCTGTAGGTAACGTCATGTATCACAAATTAGAGCTATGAGAAAAAGAACTTCTTCTGGAGGGAGTATATAGGTAAGAGCCAAGAACCAATCCATAAAGAAGGAGGTGACAATAAATCCATAAGGAATACCAGAATTAAGAGATGAAAGAGGAGCCAACAAAAGTGATAGAGCAAAACAGAGTTCAAGAATTTTAAAGGATATAATGATAAATGATGATTTTATGAATTGCAGTGAAAAATAATACTTGAGGATAAGATACATTAATAAGTATGATGCAATAAAACTAAATTTTTTAAAGATTTTTTTGATGTGGACCATTTTTAAAGTCTTTATTGAATTTGTTGCAATGTTGCTTCTGTTTTATGTTTTGGTTTTTTGGCCATGATGCATATGGGATCTTAGCTCCCCGACCAGGGATCAAACCCGCACCCCCTGTGTTGGAAGGCAAAGTCTTAACCACTGAACTGCCAGGGAAGTCCCTGATGCAATACAATTAATGAATTCAAATTAAATACATAAAAATCTTTCATTAGATCAGTAATTATAGATGTTAGTTAACAAAGAAAGCTTTTAAAATACTAGTAAAACAGTTATTTCTATAAAAATATTTTATATTGTATAAAAAGTGATGAAATAAGTTTAAAAAAAGAGAATAGGTTAGACTATCATAAATGCCAAAAGACAAGCAAAAATTTCTGCACCTATGAAAAATATAGGTTACGTCTGGCTAGCAGATCCAGGGTGAGCTTAATGGAAGTAGAAAAATTGAAAATGATCCTCAAAGAACAAAAGCCACAGGATTAGAGCATAGAGGGGGAGACACGTGGTTCTGAGCATCAGAAACAACATGGGCAAAGACTTGGAAGTGAAAAAGCTTGAGACTTTCAGGGAACAGCTGGTAACTACATTGGTCACATAGTATTCAAGTATATATAACGCAGTACTTATTGACGTGTTTGAAAAGTTAGGTTGACTCACTCAGATGCTGGTGTGAGAAAAGTCATATTTAATTTATTGGATGATAGGAAGTTATTGCAGTGTTTTGAGCTAGTAAGTGACATGATCAGAGAAGTTCTTCAGGAAGACACATTTGTTAGTAATAGGATGAAGCAGAACAGGATTAACACAGGGAGTGTGGGATGGGAGGTCTCAGAGGAAGTCCAGTTATGGCAAAGTACATGTAGATGGCCTGAACTAGGGAAGTTGCAGTGGGAATGGAAAGAAAGGGATTGAGAGGGCTGGCACACTTGGTCAGGGGTTGAATGTCAATTTGTAACTACTGGAAAATGACAGCATGACCTAGGCTAATTCCCTATCTCCACTGCCATCTTTCTTACTTAGTAAAAACAGATTACAGTGTTTTGCTTCTACCTGTCTCAGAAATGCTGTCAGAATTGATTATACATATTTCCCCAAAGTAATCTAAAGTGCTTTAATTCCTTGGAACTGGATACTATGTAAATATGATTATTCATTATGTATAAAAGAGGAACACAGGATGATGGATGTGCCGAGCCTACACAAGAGAACTGTGTAAGAATACTGAGAGAGAAAGAAGCTGGATAATCAATATGCTGTTTAATGTGGAGGCTAAAGACATTGATAGAAGGATACTGAGTGAAAGGGAAATAGAGGAGGATAATGCATTTGGGAGTTAGGACTGATGAAAGAGGGTTATGTTCTGTTAAATAATTTCAAAAGAAAGAGTAAGTATTTTAGGTTCCCTAGTAAATATTAAGTAAAAAGAAAAAAGTTTAAAATAAAAGTCACTTCATTTTAGATCATTGGTAACATTTATGAAAAGAGGTGAACATGGATTAGAGCAGTTATAGATATAGGTGTACATTCTAAATTTTACACCAAACCTGGTCAACACTTCTATGTACAGCCACATTATAGAATAGCATTTTATTTCAAAGAGGAGTCACTACAGTTCTAGAGTTCTAGTGACTAGAGTCAGGCGACTAGAGTTCAAAAGAATGGGCACTGTTACAGGGTACCGGTACTGACATTAGGGGGTAGATGTAAAGTGCTCAGAAAAATCATGTTAGGATCAGGATTTTAGCTGATACCTATATCAATAACCATGAAAAGAAAGGAATCCAAGTCAGTGAAACTGAGAGTATGAAACTTCTATTTTTTTTTTTGCATTTTCCTAGTATGATTATGGATCACATTGACCTAGTATTTATCACAGATTAAAAGTCTTTAATCAACTGGTAAAAAATATTGCATCATTTAGCATCAAATAAGCAATGTCACAGATGGACATCTAATGTCATGGCTGTGTGCAGAGAGGAGGCTCTATTTTGGATTAAAAGGTGAAGTTAATTACGTCTGGCTTTTGGGCCTTCCTTCTCTTGAAATGTTACCATCCCAGCCACTTGGCCTCTTTTTCATCAAGAGTTTCTTTAAAGCTTTTTCTTCTCTCAGCTGATAATGTCTTTTCTAAAAAAAAAATTATTGGAGTATAGTTGGTTTACAGTGTTGTGTTAGTTTCAGGTGTACAGCAAAGTGAATCAGTTATACATATACATATATCCACTCTTTTTTAGATTCTTTTCCCATATAGGTCATTAAAGAGTATTGATCAGAGTTCCCTGTGCTAGACAGTAGTTCCTTGTTGGTCATCTATTTTCTATATAGTAGTGTGTTTATGTCAATCCCAATCTCCCAATTTATCCCTCCCTGCGTACCCCATAGTAACCATAAATTTGTTTTCTGTAACTCTATTTCTGTTTTGTAGATAAGTTCATTTATACTAAAGTTCATTTATATATTAAAATGTACTCATGAATGCTGAAGAACATTCTAGAATCACAAGAGGAAAGCTATAATGGTAAAATGGGAACTAGAGTTACTGCTCTGAGGGTGGGAGGTGTCACTTCTTTCTATTTGTCTGACAAGTTGAGCATGATGAGTCTCATCACAGGAAGAAGAGAGTTCTGGGCTGAGAGGTCAGATATTGGGAAAAGGCTTGGCTAACTCTGGCATCCTATAGTCAGAGCATTGTAAAGGGATGCCCTTACCAGCACTTCTAAGGATGTTGTTAGTATAATTACCAGAAACTGCAGGGTCATTTCACAGGGGGTTAGATGGGTGTGTGAAATCACTGATCCCACAGTTTCCAAACAGAGTTCTATGAGATTCTAATGTTCCTTAGATTTCCCTCATGGCCAAATGCAAGAGGTAAGGGACCAAGCAGGGAGGCCTCTGGTTCCCTACTTCTGGTTCTGATGCACCAACTCTGCTTTTACATGTTTTACTTGATGTGTTTACCATGTTCCAAGTATTATTACGCTAGGAAATAAGAGTCCACTCCTAAGATCAAGTAACTGGGATCCGAGGAATAAAGTGACTCACCTAAGTTCCCACTGGTCTCCCGTTTCAGAGTGCCACTTAATATTATTAGGCTGATTTGTGAAGAGACCCAAGTGGGCTGAATTTCATAGCCCCAGTCTAAGAGACAGAGTGAATGCAGATTTGGCATGTCCCTCTGAAGGGCTGCCAAAGCTGGGGTTTCACTGATGAGACCATTCCATTCTCACCTTTGTGAGCTGGTCAGCCTCCACATACACCAAGGAGAGCTCCCTTTTTCTTTATGTGCATTGGCTTTTGCTGTAGCAGAACTAACCAGCTGCAAGGCAGATTTCTTACAATCCATTTGGAATGGCTCTGACTTTCTCTTACCCTTATATATGGCAATCAACTCTACATGGATGCCTGGAGGATGCTTCAGGGACTGGGGGACGAGAATGGGACAGAATACCTTATAAACCAGGGCATGTCACAAAAACTGAGTGAAGAAGGTAATTATAGTACTCAGGACTATGGGGAAAACTAACTGGATCAAACTAATAAGAGGAGCTATTGCTTGAAAGTAAGTGGCATTAGCCTGTGTGAGAGCCTCAAAAAGAATGTCACATTTCACTTTGTGTCATTAAAATCTTTTTCCCACCCATCCTGAAGTCAAAAGTATATCCCTGGCAGACAGATGAGCTTCATATGCTTTCGCTCTATCTAATTTTCTGTTTGTCTGAATAAAGATGCAATGCAATACTATTGAAAGGAGATGTAGATTTATATGCTTGACAGTAATAGCTCTAGACATGGATTCTCTGCCTTTCCAGTGCCAATGAAGACCCCCTTCCCCTCTGTGGAGAAATTTAGTTATTCATGTAGCATAAACTGTTTTAACACTTAACTCAAGGCTCACAAACTCCAAGCAATTCTTCAGTAAGATGTTCATTTCTTTTTTACTTGCAGCCTCACACTGATATTGAGATGTCACTGGATTCTTTCCCCTATGAACCACTTTATGAATGTGTCGGGTAGGAAATGTAAAATGAGGTTCATTTCAACTGGGGCAAAGAGAAGGCATGTATTGGGTAGGAGAAAAATTACTCAGTGCATCAGTCTGTAATGCATGTGTTAGACAGACTCGGACACAATTCTGGCCTCTTTTGATAGTGTGTTCTACTTTTCCTTTTTCTTCATAAGTATGTTAATTATTTTCTCTGGAGACTTCATTGAAGAGTTAACAAGAGAATTGATGAGAATTTTTTTTAATTAAGCAAGGAATATACTTGAGAATGCATAATTTGTAATAAATAAGCATCAACACTTAAAACCTATGAAGCAAATTTCATTGGGACCTGCTCATTTTTTAACTTGAATACATTTGATGAATAGCCATATTTCTTATTATTGCATATATTTTAATGCATTAAATAGGGTGATATACAGGTATATTTCAATATGGCAATAAAAATCAAATGGAACCAACCAACTTTTTATGATGGTGAGCCTAGAGGCTAATATTTTACTATATCATTTATTTAAATTCTCATCTTACTAGTCATTAATAAGAGAAAGGTGAGGTAATTGGTTGCTTCTTGTAGAGGGTGTACAGTTTAAGCATCCGTGTCACTGCCACTAATGGCAGAGATCTGTGAGATTTTCAGTACTGCAAATCTGACAACAAAATTCGCAACCAATAGATTTCTAGAGAATTCCCAATTTGGCTTAATCTGTCGAGATGATTACATTACAGTGCCAACTGCTTTGTGAAAGTAGCAGCAATACTCTATCAAAAATGCTTCTAACAAAATAGATGTGGCAATAATGTTTTATAGCTAACTAATCGCTACCTTATCCAGGGAGGAACATTATAGAATGAGGTTATTTGTACTCCATGCCTATCCTTGTACTAGTCCCAAAGCACATGTATAGGACTTTTTAGAGTTATTGCATTCTGTCAGAGCAATATTATCTTTTAGCGGGATATTGGAGTGTGGAAGAAAGAGCCTTGAAGTCGACCTTCAAAGAAAAAAACAACTTGGGTGAGTCTCCTGCCTTCAAGACTTAATATCATGCAATTAGGGGCCAATTTCCTCACTATCCCTGAGTCTCAGTCTGCTCATCAAAAACTTAGGAGTAGAATTCCTTGTTGCACTCAAGTCTCAGTGCCATTATGAAATTAAATATGATGATGAGGTTGAAATTATTTTGCAAACTCTGAGGCAAGAAGCAAATGACCATTGTTATATTTTTAAAATCTATGCATCTAGTGGTCTTACAAACACAGTTTTACTAACTATAAATGTACCATTTGAAATGAACTCTATATTTATATACAGTTTTGACATCATATTTAATTTACTGTACTTTTTTCAGTTGGTTTTACTGAACTTCTAATCGTTTGAAATCATTCCAAGTAAACCTGTGTTTTGTATACTCTTGAAGTCATCGTTTTGATGGATTAGTGTCTGGAAAAGGATCAGTAGGGAGTGGCTGAGGCTACATGCTCATTGGCTCCAGGTACTAACAGTTAACAGTTGTTTCCCTTTTGGCTTTGGCCCTTCCTTACCCTTCTTTCTTTTTCCCCAGAGCCATCCTCTCTCTATTTTCTAATTCCCTGATACTTGTCCTTCTTTCCCAATTGCTACTCTTCAATTCCTCCTTCATTTCATTTTGCTACCTTCTCCTGGGGTGTCTAATTATTAGAGAAGAAAATTCACAACGTTACCTAAAATTGATTAAAGTTGTTGCCTTCCTTCACTATTTTTTTTTTTTTTTTTTTTTTTTTTTTTGGTGGTACGCGGGCCTCTCACTGTGGTGGCCTCTCCCGTTGCGGAGCACAGGCTCCGGACGCACAGGCTCAGGGGCCATGGCTCATGGGCCCAGCCACTCCGCGGCACGTGGGATCCTCCCGGACCGGGGCACGAACCCGCGCTCCCTACATTGGCAGGCGGATTCTCAACCACTGCGCCACCAGGGAAGCCCATCCTTCACTATTATTAAAAATCTTCAGGCTTCCCTGGTGGCGCAGTGGTTGAGAGTCCGCCTGCCGATGCAGGGGATTCGGGTTCGTGCCCCGGTCCGGGAAGATCCCACGTGCCGCGGACCGGCTGGGCCCGTGAGCCATGGCCGCTGAGCCTGCGCGTCCGTAGCCTGTGCTCTGCAACGGGAGAGGCCACAGCAGTGAGAGGCCCGCATACCGAAAAAAAAAAAAAAAAAAAATCTTCAGAATAGGAAATATTCATAATTTGTTCAAAATATTGTTCTATTGTGAACAACAGATATGACTCTTTCAAGTGTTTCCACTGAGTTATGAGCAACTAGACAGCTGGGACTGGGTCTAATTCATGGCTCTATTCCCAGCGCCTCACTTGGAGCTCTGAGTAACTAAACAAAATGGAAAATTGACAGATTGGTGAGCCTAAGTCAGTGCTTTCAAACAGCAAAGAGGTTGCACTAACACATCAAGAAAGCCTCAATTACTACATGGAGACCAACTAGACTCTTTCTATGGAGAAAACTGCACACAGCCAAATAATTGTACTCAAATATTATTTGACAGTACAAAACTGAGCAGCTGTGAGGAATACAAAGATGTCTAAAATAAAATCATTGACAAAGAGTTTATAACCTTGAGAGGACGAATTAAATGAGTTCTATAATAAAACTTGTTATGTTAGTCCACATAACCCTTCATGATCTGACCCTCCACTTCTTTCTTAGTTTCTTGCCATCTCCTCTGACAGTGCTTCAGGTGTTCCAAATTGGTGCTTCTCAAACTGGGTTGAAGGACCAATTACTTTCGTTTGTTTATTTCTAATTCACATTGGACGCATACATGGTCCTACTGCATGTGACTAGGATGCTGCTTATGCCACATGTGAATCATTTGTTCAACAATGAGGATTGGTTTATACCATATTCAAGGCAATGATGAGTCCATTGATGCTTGATGTCACAGCAGGATCAAATTTCCCTGAAAGTTTCTACACACTTACTCCCAAATTCTGAACTTAACTCTTTTGGACAGTCTGCCGTTGAGTTGGGGGATCACAGTTTTAAGTAACACTCTTTTAAATTACTTGCAGTTTGCAAACCATGTGGCATCCTCTGCCATTCCACTTGTGGTTTCTCCTTCCTGGAATGACCCTGACTTCTTCTCCCAACTAACCCCTGACTTGCCTGTCAAAACTCAGCACCTCAAGTCACCTCCTACAGAAAGCCTTCCAAGACTGTGACTCAAAGCCCCATTACTGTGCTTATCCTCTGCATATATCACAGTACTCATTACCTGCATTCGAGCATATGGGTTAACTTTTCTGAGTATGAATACCTTAAAGGAAAGGTCTGTCTTTTCTCTCCAGTGCCTAGAAGTGCCTGGTGGTCATCACTGACATTTAATATTTAATTACTGAATGAATGAATCACCAAATGAACCAAAGCGCATTAAATGGCACCTGCAACACAGAATAGGGAGATGTTAATTCTGGTTGAAGGAACTGGAGAAGATTTCCCTGAAGAAACTGTATTTGAACTAGCCCTGGAAAGAAGAGGAAGTTGGGAGGCATAGGAAGGGGCAACATATTTTAGGCTGCAGAAAGGCCAGGGCAAAAGAAAAAAAAAAGAGGTATTGATCATGAATTCGTGAACTTATCAAGAAATCGTGACTTGTTTTATAAGGGCTAGAATGCTGGCCCTTTTTCAGATAAAGCTGGAGAGAAATCTGGAGAGAGAGACTTACCTTGGACTTGGACTTACCTTGTGGGATCTATGAAATCATTAAAGATTTGGGGCATTTTGGAAAGATTCATTCATGGTTTCAGTCCATAGCTCCTAAGTAACTGAATGTCAGGTACTATGTTTGGTCCTCCTCTTAAAATATAAACCCCATCCTCAAATAGCTAATGGAATATCCAGACAGGCAGCAGTGGAACCTATCTCAAAATTTTGGGTGAGAATTAAATGATTTGACCTGTAAACAGATAAAACAATGCTATCATAAGCATTGTTTGCATATCATTGCAAACAGTGGTAAGCACTCCCTAAATGTTACACCAATACATACCTGACTTTGTCTTCCTTGATCTTACTATAAATGAATTTACAATGTGCTTAATGTCAGGTATGTCTGCCCAATTCAACTGGACATTGAATTAGTTCTGTTTGCCTCTTAGAAGTATGTTACAGCCAATTTTATCTATTCCAACAGGATCTAAGTCTACATTGTTTTTTCCAGTATTCAGTATTCCTGTATGCAGAGCAAGTTTTGTGCTCAGGGCTTTGCATGTGTTACTTCCACTGTTTAATCCTCACAACTCAATGAGGAAGATACTATTATTATCCCCTTTTTAAAGATGAGGAACTTAAAGGGGTTAAGGAATTTGCACTAGGGAATTTGAGCAAAGATCTGTCCCCAGAAATCAAGCTCTTAACCATGATATCTTATAGCCTATTTTTCCAGAAATACATTTAGATAATTTGCAGTGATATAATAAGTGTATTGGGTAATTCCTTATGTCTGCTTTTCCCCCTTCATGCTTCATTCTCTTTCAAATGCATTTTCTTACTAAGAGTAGAATAGTTTTTCTTTCTCTCTTTTTTAGATTCAGGTTTTGGAGGTTCTGAAAGCAATTCATATGGATGGGAAGAAAGATGGACTGGAAGATCTTTTTTAATCTTTCCCTTCTGAGAATAATTTTTTTCTCTTTATTGAATTATATGTAATACAGAATTATTATCATTCAGATGTCATTTAAACAGTCTACTTGGGCTTTTTCTTACTAACTCAGGGTTATAATTTTCTTGAAAAATGAGTAAAACTTAAATCTTTCATTGGAGCAGGTTTTACTTTCAGTACAAAGGAGAATTCAAAGTTCTCACCAAAGAAGTTCTGTAAGACCAGTGTATATAATGGGATTTTTATAGTTACTCGTTGAAGATAAATGGCCATTTCTGTTTCTCTTTTCCTGTAATGAACCATTTAATAAAACGTTAAATTTCTCTATGTCATTTGCTAATAAGCTCAAGTGCTATATTTCAGATTTAAGAAAAGCGTTCTCCTTTCAGGCATTTTAATAAATTGAGAAGCCTTGTCATTTATTATGGTAAATATGAACTTGATCAAATTAATAGTAAAGGACTTCTAATTCATCTTTGGATGCTTTCATTCCCTTGGGAAATACAGTTTTTATAATATGACTTTTAAGCCACTTATATATTTTTTTTCATTTTTCTACATTAAGATTAATAACTTGCTGATTGACAGTTTGAGTTGGGTCCTATTTTCCTCCCACTTAATTACATCTAATCATTTCGTTATCCTTCTATAATTTCATGACAACTCTACTGAAAGTATTGTGACTGTAGATTGATGTACCACAGCTTCTTATATTCTTGTAATTTAGGGCCTATTAATGGCAGACTGGGGGGAAAAAAAACCAAGAACTTAATTGGCTTTAAATTGGCCTTAAATTGTAATTAGAGGAGAGAAGTAAGTCATAACTTAGGCGTTTTTTATCACAACAAAATTTAGAGGCGTTGATGTGTCAGGGCACTGTTTTTGTCGGGGGAGAGGAAACTTCCTGGTAATTAGACATGTGTTAATGCTGCAGTGCTTAGCAGAAAAAGAAGCCAGCTCCGGTGGAGATGCTGATGAACTTTAATTTGCCATCAGGGACTCCTTGATGTCTCATTCTAACAGTCTAGCCCCAGGTTTGTAGGTGACCAGGCAGAAAGGTGAAAGGATAATTTGACATGTATATGAAACCTCCCACCAAGACACAGGACATAAAAATGAGTTGCTTGGCTGGCAACTGGATTTGAGGAATGCCCTTCCATAAAGTTTTCTCATCCTCCTTATATGTCATTCTTGCCACCAGTAGCCGGCTCTGGCTGAAAGTAACCTTGATCCTGCAGTGGTTGTGGTGTGGATGTCCATGGGAGAGCAGTCTGGCTGCCACATCTGTCATCCATTGATCCTCCAGAATTGATTCTGGTTGTCTAACTTGCTAAGTGGAGGTCCCTTTTTTTTCCCTTTCAACTGTCCATCTGTATCCATTGCAAAGCTCAGTCAAAAAGGATGACCTTCCAATATAGAGAAGAATCATCTTCAGTCAAGAGAATTGTTGAATCCCTGGGAATAATGACAAAATTAGCTCTGCTGGGGGGTGTGGTTAAATCATTTCCTGTAATTTGCTAAGACCGCCTACCTCTTTTACAATAGAAAGGAGATAGATGCTGAAGATAAGTCCTTGTGAAGTCAGAGATAGAAGGAAGAGTACAATATTTGGATTGGTATTATCCCACGGCGTTGATTGTGATTTTGAGGGAAGAGAGAGTTGTAATTAAGATGATTTCTTTGCACTTGCAGTGAAGTGACTGTAGAATGCAGTAACAATACAGATGGCAAATGGTTAACAAGGCAGGTAAGAATATATTTACCAGAATTTTTTATGCCTCCTTTGTCAAGTGGATGAGCTCAGAGCCTTTTATATCATTATTCATGTAAAAGCAGTCTGTGCATGGGGAATTAGGCAGAGAGGCAGTTTTTATTTTCACAGTTGACTTTTAGAATTATGAAAATTTAACTTCTTTAACTCCCTTTGCTTGTACATCATTTTGACACATTCTGTAATGAAATTTTATGGCAAAGTAAAGCATTTATACTGGAGAGTACCTGTTTCAGTTAAACTAGATAAAAAGCACATGAATTGGACACACTTCCCATTCCACTGCAGATGAATCTCACTTTTACAGATTTTGGAAAAGAACATTAGGAGTGCCATGTTATAGCACTAATAAAAAGATTTATGTATTTCATCTTGCTTCTTTCTTGCCATTTCCCAGAGCCCATAAAATTGCCTGAAACACAATAGGTAAATACTCATATATATTTGTTGAAGATTCATAAATCAATAGATGAATACCAATCAAAAACTACTTGAGGAATTTGCATTATAAATCAACTTGCACATATATTTTAAATATTAGTAAAATATTAATTAATCTCCTATCATTATTTTTTTCTGACCTACCTCTGCCAGAAAGTATAAGGATAGTTTGGAAGTAGATCTATGCATTGTATGGTTATTGTGAAAAAATAATAATCCATACCATTTTTCTAAGATTTTCTAAAATAGTAATCCATACCATTTTTCTAAGATTTTAAAGCAGCGAATTTCTACGCATAAATATCTAAAGCACTGAATTTGTCAATACCTCCTTGCCTATAGATAATTTCTGTTGCCAAAAGTTCAGCGTATCCTTGGGCAAGATATTGAGAACTCTTAAGCAAATGCCAGGTCTTTCACATTCAACCCTGCAGGCTTGAGGATGAAATGTGAGGAATCTGATCTACAAATATATTCACAAATGTGTATAACAGCTGTATGTAAAGAGAATATGAACATTTTCCCATTGCTGTTTAATACTTTTCTGAGCTTCCACAATGTGCCTGGTGCTAACTAGGGCACCTCAATTATTCTCCATCTGTGCTCACTACCAAAGCTGCCAGCCATCAGACTGCTTGGGCCCTGAAGCCTATGGCAGAGAGCCTGACAGGGTAAATGGTGCAATCTAGTATTTCTTCCTGGGCGAGCCTAGGCAGTTAATTTAGTAAAGGGATCACTTTGTTCCCAGCATTGACTTAGACTATGAAATAAAGCCATGGGTTAGCATGTCCTCAAAGGCAAATTTGCATGGAAAAGATACTATGTTGGAATTCCATATAACAGTATTTTCAATGCCAATGGGATAGGATAGCTTAAGAACAAAGATACTATAAATAAAGGGGTTTTAGGGGAGTGTGGGGGAACTTTAGTAATCAAATTTGTGAATAGGATATAAAATGCATCAGCCTCTACTCCCAATTTTACCTCCTATTAAACAGTGTGCTAAACCAAATCAGATGGCCTTTTCTGCAAAAAGCCTTGGGAAAGCCATACATGTTCTTTAAGCTAATAGCCATTTTAAAATCTTGAGACTCTGGCTGGTGAAAAAGAACATCTATGACTTCTGGCAATATTTGAATCAAGTCATTTGCCACTCTATATGGATTCTTATTTCTAATTCTTTTAATAACCACTCAAGTTAGATGTTATCACTAACTGATGGGAAGAAACTGAGGCACAGAGAAGTTAAGTAATTGTGCTGAATTTGCATGGCTATCAAGTGTCTAAGCTGGAGATTTGAAGCTGGCTGTATATGATGTATAACTCACATTCTTGTATACACTGCATCTAAGGGCTCTAGGCCCTCATGGATTTAGAAATAATTTATGTGGCTTCTGAATTCTCATCTTTGTCCTCTTTAAAACTGCTGGTGAGTGTGTGGGTTGGAGGAGAGGCACCCAAAGAAATTACTTAGCTTTCCTAAGGGCATTGAGAGTAGTCATCATGGTACCACCAATGTTGGACTAGAAGCCTCAACTCGGGATCATTTTTATTTTTCATTTGTGTTTTCACATGACATTCATTATGTACTCTATAATTAAAAAGTTGAGTTGGGGGATGAATATGGTAGGGGAAGCAGTGAATTGGAATGTTTTCCCTTTTCCAGCTAAACCTGAACAGGCCACCCCATCTCATATGTTAGCAGATCACACAACTTCAGCCATGCATAACTTGGACTTTTTGAGTTGATGTGAAAATAGAGAAAGAGGAAAAAGAGGAAGGGCAGGAAAAGAGAAAATGGGAACGACCCTGGAACTGATTTAAAACTGCACAAAGAACCAGAGCATGTGTTCTTTACTCTCCTTGAGCAGTAAGGTTTAAAGCAAGTGGAACCAAACATTTCCTTGAGGCTCTTTCCCTTTACTCTCTCCCTCCCCAGGCAAATATTCATTTTTCTTGAAGGAGATTGCTGATCAGAATCAAACTCTCCCTTCCTCTTTCTTGCCATATCTCATCCTGCCCTACAATTCAACTTGTTTACTTCTACGCATTCAAGATTCCTCCACTTTCAGTCAATAAACCATGAGAAGAGCCATGCTGTAATTTTGTGCTTTTCACATTCTTAACTTACTTTACAATGGGAGTTTTGAGGTGCCTTTTCCGGCTCAAGCTGATAAGAAAAAATATATAAGAGTGTTGGCTTCTTGAGCTTACATCAACGTTGTGAATTATATAATGAATCCTGTCTGGGTTGGAATTCTAAAGGTATTATCTTTCTAGCACTGAGATGGGACACCAGAAGAGCCATTTAGTATCTCTTAGCCATTTATAGCTTGTGAAATCAGATGCTTTTCCTCTTAAAAATGTTTGTTGAGGATAGTTATTCAACTTACCACCTTGTCAATATTTTGCATTACCAGCCCTTGGGGAACACACTGAATCCTAAGGTATGATTTCTCCATAAGATTATTCTGCCTCTTAAATGAAGTCTCAATATCTATTCTAGTTGTGTTTGAAAAGTTTTCACTTGGGATCTTCTGTGACCTTGGTGTTGTGTGCCATTTGTGCATCATTAAAATGTTGTAATGAAGTTCTGCCACACACAGATTGTAAAAGGTCAAGCAGAAAGTTGGGAGCCAATGAGGTTGGGAGGAAAAATTGTGCTTGCTGCAGAAGTTGAGGGATTCATTATATTGATGCTGTGGGGTTTTCAGCAGAGTAATAACTGGGTTAGCAATAGAATGTAAATCTTCTCAGCCACTTAGTCTGAATCTGCTTCTTCTTGATTTGTGGGGATATATTTTTAACACAGTACAAGGAAAGTCATTACACTCAGAGGAAAGCCAGTGGAATTGGTAAATTCACTGTAGATGGGTCGGCCAAAAAGAAGAGTCGAACTAGAGGAATAAAGTACATCAGCCTTCCTGGTTGCCACTCTAAGAAGTATTATCAACCCATATGAAATAATTGTCTCAGAAGAACTTTGCATAAGTGATTACTTTAATTCTTAGAAGGATATACAGTATTGTTTTTAGCTTCAGTAGTCCAGAAGTGCAAGTATAGCTAATTAAAATGCTTAAAATCATCATCAACAGAATTAATTAGATGGATTTGAGATTAAAATAACATCAAAATAGCAGCAGCTTCAAACTAGTTTATTAAGGACCAGCAAGATAAGCTAATGAGGTCTTGGATACTCTAAAAGGGGAAGAAACTCTAAAGCTACTGGTTCTCTATTGAATATCCTCTGGATGCATTTTCTTAAAATAGAATTCTAGAAATTATGTGCAAAAGTGCAGCAGTTGATTGCATGTCTCACAAGCTTACATATGGAGTGAAATAATTTCTTCTTTAAACAAGCCCCAAACCATCTGTTGACTTAAGTCAGTTCTCTGAATTTTACTTGGAAATAATTGGAAGTCTAGATAATCCATAAGAATATGTGGCTCAGTGTGTTTCTTTAATTTATTCATGGGCTTTTCTCTGTGTGTGTATGAGGGGGAAGGGATAAGAAACCTTTTTCTCCAGAAGGATAAAGAGTCAGTAAGATATGTCGTAAAATTAAGACTATTATTAGGCATTTCAACTTGATTCAGCTCCATTGATCTAAGTTGAGTGATTTAAAAGTTTTAGAAAAATGAAAATGACTTTTTAGAAAGTTTGGGAGTAAAGAACAATGGGAAATTACAGATAATTTTATTGAAAAGCTTGTTTTGTAATTATCAAGTGTTAAGGTTTCAGAGCCTATAATTTAAGGTAGAAAACCTACCTATAGCTCTATTTTCAATAGGTGGCACTCTATTTTGTATAGAAATTGATTCATTTTTCTTTATCAACACTTTATAAATGACCTCCTTGGGCCACGTGGAGTATCTCTTGCTATTGTTCACATATAATAATCCCAATGTATTAAAAAAATATTTTGTCCAAAAATTCTAACTGATTAAACATGAACTAAGAAGACAGTGTAATTCGATGGCTTGAAAGTATTCCTTGAAAGGAAAACAATGATTGTATGAACTGGAATGTTACATCACAATCCTTTAGAATTAGGACTTCTGTGTGTCATATATACCATTCATTAATATAGTCTCATTGTTCAGAAGAGATAGCTATTTTTCTGTCTAGATTTTTTTCCTCCAAAATATGTGTTGGTGAAATCATTGGCTTTGTGATAAAGAAACATAGTCATTTATTAATATGTTATTTCTTTATTACTTTAAAACTGCCTTTTCTATTAAAATGTATGTACCCAAAACACTCTGGTTACTAATTTAACAATGATTCAAGTATGATAATTATGTATAATAGGTATTACATTCATTATGTTCACTCCTAAATATAATATTATATTAAATAGAATATTAATAGCAACCAGAGTGTTTTCTTGGCAATGGTACCAATCTCATTTATTTATTCATTTATTCATGCATCCAACAAACAATTTCTTAGCAATTGCTCTATACCGGGCTGTAGTAACTTTCCCCTCAGAAAAGTGCTTATTATCTAGTAGAGAACCAGATATATAGGAAAATAATGGCAATCCAACATGGTAATGTATATAGTAGAAGCGTACAAGGGTACGTACAGCAAGTAGAATCATTGTCGAAAGGGTACTTTGCTATATATAAGAAATAAGGTGGTTGTGAGAAATAAGTGAAATAAGGGTATGGCATTCAGAAAGTATCCACGGCTATTAGAGTTAACTGGACACCATCTACCAAATATGTATTGAGGATATATGTGCCACACACTGTATGAGACTCTTTATATATAAAAGTTAAAAAGGCAATCTCCTTGCCCTCAAAGAGCTTACTGCCAAGTAAAGGATACAATAGAAGAATAGGGGAAATAAAATCATTACATCATCCCATAATGATAAATGCTTAAATCATGCTTTTAGCAACCTGCAGGGGAAGGACTTATTAGCTTCCTGAGTGGATTGGGAAGACGTCACTAAAGAGAGAAAGTGGAGGAAGAAAAAGCAGCTTAGATAGATGAATTGGAATTTGCTGGACAAGGAAAGTTGATCCAAGGGGCAGGAATAAAAAATGGAACAGTAAGATGGTCTGAAAAAGCATGGCAAGGGAGTCGAATATTAGAGTATGAATTTCAGGGAAATGTCTCATAAAGAATTAAGAGGTAAGGTTGATCACACCATGAAGTTTCTTAACATATGAGCATGCAAGTTTTTCTGAAAAGCATAGATCTTTCATTTTAATTTATAACGTTGCAGTCTTAAAATGGCACAGCAAAGTAAAAGAAGATTTTAATACAGTTGACTCGAACAGCATGGGTCCACTTATATGCTAGATTTTTTTCAGTAGTAAACACTAGAGTACTACATAATCCCTGCTTGGTTGAATCTGTGGATGCAGAGGAACCATGAGTATGGAGGAACCTCAGGTACTGAGGAACCAGGGGTATGGAGGGTTGACTATAAGCCTCACACAAGCTTTCAACTGTGCAGAGGGTTGGCACCCCTAACCCTCCTATTGTTCAAGGGTCAACTGTACATCAATTTCACTCTAAGATAGGACAAAGTGAAATAGATGTAGAAGAACTAAATAACATAATCAATAAGGTAGATACTATAAATATATATTGAAATGTACATCATGATAATAGAGCATATACAGTCTTCTCAGGTGTACTTGGAACATTCATAAAAGTTGACCATTTATTAAGCTATAAAGAAAATCTTAGTATGTTATGAAGTTTCAATAATGCTGACATGCTCTTATCAACATACAACAAAACTAGATATTAATTTAAAAAGACTTTTCAACCTAGAAATATCAGAATTCTCTATTAAACAACTTCTGAGGAAAAAGGAAAATACAAACACTAATTTCAGAATTTCCAACAATTAATACTAAAACTCCACATATTCAAATCTAAGTGATACAAATAAAGCAATGATAAGAGAAAAATTCATAATCTTAAATATTTATATAAATATGAAAGAATGATATAAATGAATTAATTTCTCAACCCAGAAACATAACAAGTCAAGCTTTAAAAAAAAACCACCAGGGCTTCCCTGGGGGCACAGTGGTTGAGAGTCCACCTGCTGATGCAGGGGACACGGGTTCGTGCCGTGGTCTGGGAGGATCCCACATGCCACGGAGCAGCTGGGCCTGTGAGCCATGGCTGCTGAGCCTGTGCATCCGGAGTCTGTGCTCCGCAACAGGAGAGGCCAAAACAGTGTGATGCCCGCGTACTGAAAAAAAAAAAAAAAACCACCAGAAAAAAGTAAATAATGAGGAAAGAGACTGAAGTTAATTAAGTATTATAGAAATGAGAAAAAGAGAAGAAATAATAGACACATCACATATTGGCATTTTGACACATTAATAAATTAAACGAGCCACTATCTACCTAGATCAAGAAAAAAGGGGAGAATAAAAAATAAATGGAAATAAGATATATATCTTACTATAGACTGAAACAGAAAAAACTAAAAATTATGAGACTCCTTGCCTAACTCTCTGAAAACAGATTAGATAATATATCTTACTGTATATTGATACCAAAAAAACTAAAAATTATGAGACTCTTTTCCTAACTCTCTGAAAATAGATTAGAAAACTGAGATAACACAGATAATTTTCTAGGCAACAGTGCACATAGACCATAATACATTCACACAATGGAGCACTATGAAACTGTGAAAAATAATGAGAAATATCTGATTAAAAATGTAGAATAATCTCTATGATATATTGTGAATTGATGAAAGCAAAATTCAAAATATTTATGTTGACAAATATAATTTAAACTCAGCAATAATATCATCCTTAATGATTACTAGAAAAATTTTAAAGTATGTTAGACATGTGAAGGAAGTATGACTCATAATCAACAAAATGGCAGTTAATAGAAATAGAACTTGAGTGATTCATATCTTGGAACTGTTAGAAAAGGACTTTAAAGCCTCTATTATAAATATATTCAATGATTTAAAGGAAAGGGTGTTCACAATAAATAAATCTATGGAGAAATCTCAGCAGAGAAGTAGAAACTATAAAAATGAGCCAGATGAAAATTTTAGAGCTAAAAATGACAATATCTGAAATTTTTAAAATCAAGGAAGGGCTTAAAATAAAATTGGAGGATGCAGAAAAGGTTAGTGAACTTGAAAACAGAACAATAGAGAGTACTTTATCCAAAGAAAACAGGGAAAGCTTGAAAAAAAGTGGAGTCTCAATAACTTGAGAGACAATGTCAAGTGATCTAAGTTACATGTAATATGAGTCCCAAAAAGAGAAGAGAAAAAAAATGGAGCAGAGAATTTTTTGAAGAAATCATAGTTGAATGCTTACCAAATTTGTTTTAAAATATCAAGTTCAAGAATTTCAGTCAATACTAGACAAGGTAAATAGAAAGAGAACCACATTCACATAGATCTCAGTCAAACTGCTAAAATCCAATGTTAAAGAGAAAACCCTCAAACCAGCCAGAGGAGATAAAATATCATTATGTATATGGGAAAAATGATACGAGCCATAGCAGAATACAGATAAGGATGAAATGGCATCTCAAACATGTTGAAAGGAAGGAAAAACTGAACCCAGGATTTTATTTCCAGTGAAAACATCTTCCAAAATTAAGGATTAAATAAATACATTTTTAGATAAATGACAAGAAACAGAATTCATCATTGACAGACTTGTACTATAAGAAATGCTAAAAAAAGTTCTTTATGCTAAGAGAAATGACACCAGTGGAAATTTTGATCTACAGGAAGGAATGGAGGTCACTGGAAACGATAAATTGGGAGGGGGTAAATAAGAGATAATCACGTTTTTAAAAATTTCTTTAAAAAATTTCTGTTTAAAATAATAATGTACTGTGGGATTTATTCCACATGTAACCTTAAAGTATATGACAACAATAACAAAGGATGGGAGAATAAATGAAATTATATTCTTGTGAGGTTCTCATATTTTAAAAGAAGTTTAAAATTTATTATCAAATGGCTTAGCAAAAGAACAATATGTGTGTGTGTGCACAGGCTTGTGTGTGTGTGTACGAGAGGGAGAGGGAGAGAGAGAGATTAAAACAGAGGATGTGGTAAAAATGTTAATAGTTGGTGAATTTAAGAAAGGGCTTATAGGTATTTATTAGTCTTTCAACTTTTTATAGTTTGAAAAACTTTAATAGTAAAAAGGGAGTAAAGGAAATAGCAGATTCTGAAGTACCTAACTGGATAAATTTTAAGGATGAAAAAGAAACAAGCAAGGGAAGAGTCTAAGAAAAAGGTATTGGAAGCTGCATAAAGTCAATACTTTATTCTTAATATAATGCTAGAATTTAGTAGGTGTAAAAAATTTTGGATAAGTTAGTTAATGAATAGGAACTTTAGAGATGGGAGATTAGAAAGAAGAAAAGGAAAATAATTCTGAGTACTTATCCACCATCTTAATTTAACAAACATATAGTATAGTAATTAAGAACATGAACTGTGGAGCCAGATTAATAGTTTGAGTCTGAATCTTGACTCCATTACTTACTAGCTATGTAATATTGGACAAATTACTTAACTTCTCTATGTCTTACTTTTGAACAAGTTTAATTACCATACTGTCTGTATAGTTGATATAGGGATATACATATATATGTACATGTACACATCATATACACATATATACACATACATAAACGCATCTTACCCATATAAAGTACTTAAAGGAGTGGTAAGCACAGGATAAGTACTAAGAAGAAGTTTTAGCTTTTGTTATATTAAAAATTTTTAAATATTTTCAAAGAAAGCTGCATATTTACTGAGGTGTCTAATTATTTTATTAATAAATACAATATATAGCCTCAGAATAAAATTTTTAAAATTTTTATGACAAATTCTTCATTCATTATTTGTCAGTTATTTAATCATATCTTCTGAAATATATGTGGAAAATATTCAAAAGACATAACCAAACCTTGACTTTTGTTGTTTTTTTGTTTTTTTTTTGCGGTACGCGGGCCTCTCACTGCTGTGGCCTCTCCCGTTGCGGAGCACAGGCTCCGGACGCGCAGGCTCAGCGGCCACGGCTCACGGGCCCAGCCGCCCCGCGGCACGTGGGATCTTCCCGAACCGGGGCACGAACCCGCGTCCCCTGCATCGGCAGGCGGACGCTCAACCACCGCGCCACCAGGGAAGCCCCAAACCTTGACTTTTGAAAGAGAGATTCTCTTGGTGCAGAGGAATAACTCAGGCATGATCTAAACATTTTAAGACATTACTTTAAATCCATCTGCATGATGTGATAGTCTTCTACATTGGCTTGCAATGATCCCACGGCCTCATAATCCTACTCTTGTGTAATCCCCTCCCCTCGTGTGTGAGCACAGTCCCTACTGACTCTCTTCTAGTGAAGAGAATATGTCTAATGTGAGGAGGTTATAAAAGAAAGTGACTTTTGTCTTGTCCTTATTCCCCTCCCCCAGCTCTCCTCACTTTACTTGGTCTGAGGAAGCCAGCTGCTGTATTGTGAGTGGCCCTACAGAGAGGCCCATGAGGCGAGGAACTAGGGCAGCCTTTGACCAATGGCCAGAGAGAAATGAAATCCTCAGTTCAACCCTCTAGGAACTGAATCCTGCCAGCAACTACATAAATGAGCTTCGAAGCAGATCCACCCCCTAGTTGAGCCTTAAGATGACTGCAGTCTTGGTCCATACCTTGACCACAGTCTTGTTAGAGACTCTGAACCAAAGGACCCAGCGAAGCAGCACCAAAATTTGAGACCCATAGAAAATGTGAGATAATAAATGTCATTGTTTTAAGCCATGAAGTTTCAGGTTAATTTGTTGCATATCACAAAACAACTAATACACTTGGCTTTGTAAGTGTATTTTTAAAACAAATTTGAATAGCTGGATAGCTTAATGACATTTTTTGAGATCTTAAAAGGGCTATTACAATAGACTTAATGACGACTTCACCACTATACAAATGATTCTTAGACTACTTATTCATGGTCTCACTAATACAAATTTGCAGAGGCAGTTTATTCTTTTTTTTTTCCCCTTCTGTTCCCCTCATTTAGAACAGATGATCTAGTAACTAAACCCTCTTGAAAATCATGGACTTTTTAAAATGAAAAGATTTTAGAATTCTCTGGCTCAAAGAAAAAAGTGAAGTTATATCAAGATAGGTATTTGACATCCAGTCAATTTATTTCAAATCTGTATAAGTAACCTGTCAACTTATTCCAAGGTTGACTATGCTTTTAAAAAGTTTCTTTTCTTATTTAGTTTTCACTGTTGACCAAGATGTCAATTCTATCTCAATACAGCTTTTAGACGGATTATGGAGCGAATCTTTGTGTGTGTATCAGTATGTGTATCTTGTAGACTTATTTGATTTTAGGTTATGGTCAGTTCCACTGTGGTGAAGTAACTAGTATCTTGTCAACAAGCATGTCTTACAGGATCTCGAGGTAAAACCATGTCTCTGTGACACCCTTTTTCTTTCAGTGCTAACGTTAAATTGGTTCTTGCTGTGGGCAAAGTGTTTTGGCAGGACTTCAAATGTGAATGACTTGTGTGTGTTGGAAATTATGACCTGTATACAAAAAGCCAGAACCAGGGGCTTCCCTGGTGGCGCAGTGGTTGGGGGTCCGCCTGCCGATGCAGGGGACACGGGTTCGTGCCCCGGTCCGGGAGGATCCCGCGTGCCGCGGAGCGGCTGGGCCCGTGAGCCGTGGCCGCTGAGCCTGCGCGTCCGGAGCCTGTGCTCCGCAACGGGAGAGGCCACAACAGCGAGAGGCCCCCATACCGCAAAAAAAAAAAAAAAAAAGCCAGAACCAACAATCTTTCAAGTGACTGGCCTTGTGTTTGATAGAAGAGAAAGTTGATAGGTAGTAAGTTCTTCAAATATTCTCACTGAAGTTAATGTGTTTTTCTCAGATTGTGATGCTCTTGGTGATAAAAATAATAACACAAAGAAATTTATTTGACACAATCTAAAATCCTTTTCCTTCCCTCTATTCCTGAGTTCTTTGCTTGATAAACATTATAACTATTTCTCTGTTGCACTGAAAGAAGTTGCCTGTGGTAACTCCAGATAAGGAAAAAAGTTCAAAAACATAATCACGAAGGAAAATAGGTAAATAATGGTACTATGTTTAAAGTCATCAGTGTTGGCAAAGCTTGATCTTTTTTCTTCTGTTGCTGAGAGACTGAAATAAATTTGATAAATTTACCTTTCTACCTTCCAAGCCCCATTAAATTAATCATAGTACAAATGGGAATTCAGTAAAACTAGAATATATTGGGGGGTTATATTTTTACTGACTATAGAGGTAGTCTGAACAGTAGTAACTTTTACTTCTACTGAATATTCAGAAATAGTAGATCAATAATTGCAAATTCAATATCTGGAATTGATTTTCTTCTGTTTTAAATTAGAGAAGAGATTTATAATGGTGTTTGTTTAGAAAATGTGGCTTAAAAGTCCACATGGAAAGTGTTTACTTTTCTTCTCAGTGACATTACAGAGTTTGATGAAGTCTTAATTGGGTTAAAGTAGGCAGATCTAAGTAGATTTCTATGAAAATAATTATTCTCAGGTCTCCCTTGCTCTGATGGGCATACAATGTTCTACCAGAGGAATTTCATTTGGCAAATTTGTTATGAATCTGTGTAGACCAGCTCTGTTGCCTAATTTAAGTCATCTCTTACACCCTGTGCCAGGGTCCCCAGATGTCTAAACTTAAACACCCTTGAAGAAATGGAATAATCAAATTCATCTCTTTGAAGAAAATACTTTGGGACATTTGGGGGAATATTCAAAAGGACATAAATATTAAAGAAAGTAAATGTAGAATGTTCAAGCAGAGAGAATTATCTTGAGAATCAGGACACGAAAGTCCCGAAAAGCACACCCTAGTTCTTTACTTTGAAGCTGTATAGGATTTCCTCTCAGCAGGCTGGCCTGAGGCAGAACTGGGAAGTAGGTAAGGTTGGAGTACCTTTTTCCCCCTTGTGTCATTTCTTTTAGCACTATATGCGCATTTGCATTTTAACTGGGCTTCCTTGCTTTAACTATTGGAAATTGACATTTCAGGTGCTGTGAAAATAACTGAGAGGGGAAAGTATTTCTGAGTATGGTGAGCTTTCAGAGCTTTTCCAAGTTCACTATACAGCGGCTGCCTGCTCTGTCTAAACACTCTAGGGCCCTATCTTGAGGATAAGTTAGTGAGTACAGTGAAAATGTGTCTGAAATGCAAACATTATACGAATTACAGAAACATCTATTGGAAAGCTTCTAGTCTGTCCCAGCCTATCACCGTGAGCCCAGTCTGCTAGGTATTCTGACCTCTACGTCCCCCCTTTCAAAACCACGTCTGGGGCTTCCCTGGTGGCGCAGTGGTTGAGAATCCGCCTGCCGATGCAGGGAACACGGGTTCGTGCCCCAGTCCGGGAAGATCCCACATGCCGCGGCCCGTGAGCCTGCGCGTCCGGAGCCTGTGCTCCGCAAAGGGAGAGGCCACAACGGTGAGAGGCCCGCGTACCGCAAAAAAAAAAAAAAAAAAAAAAAAAAAAAAAATATATATATATATATATATATATATATAAAAACACGTCTGTACTTGATTTGAACCTGGTAGGTACATTTTGCACTTAGAATTAGATAACATTAGTTGCTTATCAGAAATGTTCACCTTAGACTGACTTTATTTGCAGGCTTTTAAAGTTTGTTTTAAAATATTAATTTAGAAAATGTTGGTGCACCTGAAGGAGTTATATTTGATACAGAAATGATCCTAGCCACATGTTCCCTTTAATCAACCTTATTTCTGCTTCATTTTAAACTCTTAACATGATGTTTACCTAAAATAATAGATGGAGTAAAAATACATTTTTAATTTTTAATGTAAAATATCAAACTGAAAGCATTTTATTGAACAGCAAGTATACACCACATTAAGGTGTGTGGGGATGGAGTGATACCAGACATTTATTTACACCTGTAACATGCCAGGTATGGAGAGAAATGAGTTGAGGAGAAAAATGTTATCATTGTACATATGTGTGTATATATCTATGTGATTCTGTGTTGAACTGTGGGGTAGAGTCAAGGAGGATAACCAGGTTTCACAGGAGGGAATCATTAGCAGACAAGAGACATACACAGGCTGTGGAGAGGGATAAAGAATGGGGTTTAATCTTTCCGGAAAAGCCAGAAGAAGCTGCATGATACAGAAGTCAGAATAAGTCATGTGTTACCTGTAGCAGAACCTCACAGGGCAGTAAGCTTAAATACTTAGGAAGAACCTCATTGCCTTGGATGCAGGTGTGCCCTGCAGTTTGTGAGCCTGCGTGTGATATGATCAACATGGTGTTTTGGAAATGTAACTGAGAGCCGGGCACAGGCCAGATTAGAGAGGAAGAGACCAGATTAGGGAAAAAAGCTAGGAGGCTATTGCAGTGACCAGACAAATGATGAGAGTGGGAATGAAGAGGAAGGGAATACCCTGGGAGAGATTTTGAAGAAGTAATCAATGAGACTTTCTGTTTATATAAATATA
The DNA here is from genome assembly GCF_026419965.1 of Kogia breviceps. Lineage (NCBI taxonomy): Eukaryota > Metazoa > Chordata > Mammalia > Artiodactyla > Physeteridae > Kogia > Kogia breviceps. Next base: position 57,660,672 of record NC_081314.1, read on the forward strand.
GCACATAAAGGAGGCTATGAGACCCCTAAGGTACCCAACTGCATGTGTATCATACAATTTCTTCCTATATATGGTAAAAATAAAATCTGTGTTATCTAAACATATATTTTCTGCAGCAAGTGAATATTTTAAGGTTGGATGAAGGAGAAATACAACCAAGTGAGTTGATAGTAGTGCATGAAGGTGTGAAACTGGACCACACAGGGGACAGTGTAGGAAGTTCGTTGCTTACACAACTGTCTTAGATAGCTTTTGGCCCAGAAGTCAAGAGATGGTAAAGAAACCATCTCAGTGTGTCACATAAGTGTCAGGAAAGTAGTTTGAACCTCAGTCTTGTTATTTCTGAGAAAACTGTATTCTCAAGTGGTTATTGACACATGTAGGGGAGGAGAACTTTTCCCTTCTTCCCTTTGAGGTGCTTTGGCTGATCTAATAATTGAATTGACATAAGACATACTAATAGAAGAAAAACAAATTTAATTTTTTACGTATGGTAGCCCCAAAGATATGAGAGTCAAAGAAGTGCCCAAAACAGGTAACTTTTATACCTTTTAGGAAAAGAAACAATAACTTTGTGTTGAATTGACAAAACAAAGGGTTTGGGGCTTGAGGTAACAAATTAGTGAAGAAGTAACAAGATTTCTTTATACAGACTTTGGCCCTGAATTCCCTGTCTCTGGTGATAGGATGTCTTTTTTATCTCCTGGTACAGGGAGGTTCCCCTTCACATGGGAGATTTATTTCTTGCTTTCAGGAGAAAAATGGAGGATCAGAGTATCCTTCTGGCACCTGCAGTTTCTTAAGTAAATTTAAATCAAAATAATCAATATGCCAAAGTGGCATATTTGGGGTGGCATATTTTGCTCCCCTTCACACAAGATCTAGAGGCAGAAAGAACAGCTTTTGGTTCCAACTCTAAACCTTACTCCTTGTGCAACCTGGGCTGGTCGGAAACATCACTAAGTCTCAGTATCCTCATTTGCAAAATGCAAGCAATAGAGCCTCCCTATAGGGTGATTATGAGGATTAAATGAGACAGCTAATGTACAGTACTAAGGGTGGCATTCAGTAATTGATCAGTACATAAATATTAGTTGCTGTTGTTATTACGGTGCTGTTATAACAAGAACAAATGAACTTAGAATGATGATTTGGGAAATGGTTAGTGGCAATGTTGAAGTTGGATATTTTCTGCAACTCTAAGGGGAAACTAAGGCTGTGAAAGGCTGAATTAAAGAGAACTTAGAAGATTTCTGCCTAAGATTTTTTTATTAAATTGAAAATAAAAGTCTTGTAACTATGCATTATAGTTGGTTATTATTTGCCAGATGATTTATAACATACACCTCACAGTCCCTGACATCTTAATATAAAATTTTGTATGCTAAATATCAGAATTTATCTTATTAAAATGTCTGGAATGGCTAACTATATAAACTGATAAATTACTATGAAGTTGGTCTACTAATTAAGAGTAAGGAGCATGGCTAACATGACATTTTTTTTTAAATGAAAGTCTAAGTAGGAAAACTTTTCTATTTCTTGGTACCCACATCAAAGAAGAAAAGGGATTTGAGGCAGCTTTCAGTTTTCTGTTACTGTATCATTTGATAAGCTTTTTTAAAAAAAAGATGACTGATTATTTTATCCTGAAAGCCAGAGAAATGTTGGTAGAATATTGAAGGACATAGGTTTGTAGGGAAATAAATTTAATTTAAAAGGAGGTGATGAATGCTTAATTGTGTTTTGTGGAATGTGAGACAAAAAAAGTTGACTATACCACCTAAGAAGATGTCAGCTGCACATTAGAAAATATGAAGCTGGCAAGCAGGTAAGAAATAGTCTCAGGTCGTTCAGTTATTTATTAAGCACATGTTTACTGTGAGAAACCATGGCAAGAATTTCCAAGGACATAGAGATAATTTTCTGCTTTTAAGTAGTTTATATACAGGTTAGATCTGGTTGCAGGATCACGACAGCCAATGCCTTCAAGAAACATTTAGATAAGCAGAGATTTGAAGGCGTTCCATATGGAAGAGATCTGAATGAATAAATGAGTAGAAGAGGTGTATGGTTGCTAACGTAGAAATAAAAACAGTTGTGCTACTTGGCTACAGAAAAGGGCAAATATAGTAGAGAATCTTTGGAAAGTAAGTCTGGGGTAGGCAAATACTTTTGCATTATTGTATTTAATACTCACAGTTGCACTAAGTGGTAGTTGCTTGCTTTTTCTATTCTACAAATGAGAAATTTGAGAATCAGAGAATTCACTGGCTTGTCTAACATCATTAACCAGAAAGGGTGATATGAGGACTCCCAATCCCAAGGAGAGACTTTATGTCTTTGGGGAAAGGGACAAAGGAGGAGGAGGTTTTGATCTTGGGTGAGCTGAAAGATGGTGTTGTTATGCAGGGACCAGAGAAACCAGCAGAAAACTAACTTTGGCATGATCATGAAGAGTTTGTTCTGAGATTGCCATGTAACAGATACCAGCAGGACATCCAAATCAAGACTGGAAAATGTAGGCTCAGGAGTTAAAAGTTGACAACTTATAATAATAAAACTATGAAAGTGGTGGGCACATAAAAGGTACTGACGACAAAATAAAGGGTTGTGTTTCAACAGTGAGGTCTGAGTTGAAACTGGGCAATATGAATATGAGGCCAGCTGGATCCGTAAAGCTGTCTAATTGCTTCCCACAATGTTTTCAGTCCAGGGCAGGAACAGACAAAGCAGACACTGTGGGTGTCAGAGGCAAAGGTATTAGTGTGGCTGCTGTAGCATAAGGTAATAGGTTACTGAGGATTGTTTGGGGAACCCCACAGAAGTTCATGACCGGAGCAGCTATGAAGAAGCTAATGGTATACAAGTGATTGGGGAATAGAAGAGTGAATCATTACCACTAGAAAGTGTTCATACCTGTGCAGTGTATTTGAAACATAAAAGACTCAAAATTAAAGACATTAAGATATATTGCTGCTCCCAACGTAAAGAGTATAATATTCCCTTCTTAATAAAGTGAGTGACTCTGAATAAAGCATGCCTTTTTATGTGGAATTTCCTCTGCATCAAATAGTTCCATTACCTAAATAATTCCTTAAGTTTTCTTTGTATGGTATTAATATGTACAACATATAAATTAACTATTGTATTTTCTCAGATTCTCAAGAGAAAACAAATCAATAAAAAATAAAATTTTAGGTTTAATGTGTTCAAGAAGCATGGATTGTCAAAGAAAGACCTAGAAAATATTTAATCCAACATTTTGGGTTGTTTTTTTTTTCTTGAATGAAGAAACCATGTAAAGTTATACTAGGGGTACAGAAGCCATTACTTTAATACCATTAGAATAACAATATTCTAATCAATCATGAAATTTATATGCAACTTTTACATATTTCAGTATTTTATTTCATTAAGATTAAGAGTTTATGCTGTATACATTTCAATAACTTTTAAGAGATAGATTTCAGAATTTTTGCTGGGGGAGGCCACTTTAGAATATGTGAGTAGTGTCAGGATGAAATGTTTAAGAGTGTATCTTTTGAGCATAGAGCTGACAAGATTTACCTAAAATCATTTCCTCTACTGGTAGAAAATTCTAAACCTTGAAATCACTCCTTTGGATTAAGACACTAATTCTCTGCCTCAGTTCTCTTCCTTCTAGAAGTCCACATAGGTAGCAGTGAAGCCTAAAAGATTATTTTCAATATTTTGGAAATCCTCATAAAAACCTTAATTTACTTCTTCACATTTGGTTGAGCATATAGCAATCCTAATTTCATGCTAATCAGAAGCTCAGATTAACTGTTAGTGGCATCACTGAAACTTTTGGGATGTGATGGATGGAGAAGACTCGCTTACTGAATCACATGTCTGGTCATCACAGTGCCTATTTCGATCACTTATTTCCACAAAAATACAAAGTGATAGTCAAAATCTTAGAAAACATGAGATCAACGGGGGGAAAAAATAAAGTGATCCTCTGTGGTTAAAAAAAAAAAAGAACCACTATTTTTAAAGTAATCATAATATCCTGATTTAAAATGTAAATATTGCCTGGAATGACACAATAAACCGTTGGCTCCCACCTCATACAGAAGCAAAGATTGGTTTATCAGATACACTAGCAGAAAGCAAAGGCCAATACAATATGCAGAAAAGATGTCAATCAAATTGAAAGCAGTGAAAAGGTCAGGAACAAGACTCTTCTGGGAATGTTTGTAACATAAGCTTATTTGGAGTTCAGTGTAGAAAGATCATCTCAAAATAAAAGACTTGATTCCAAATGGAGGATTGAGGTAAGTGATAACTGCCTCAGGCGAGCTCTGTTTAAATCCTAGGAAAATAAAGAGAATCAAACAGACTTTATAAATCCAATTATTGCCCATTTTCTTTTGGCAAAGATGATGATGTGCTAATATTTATTGTTAAGCTTCTGTGATTTAGGTGTTCCTTGTGATTATTATTTCCCACTAATTTAAATTATGTTTATTTTAGTAGAAACATAGACATGAAAAAGGAAATATTTAACTCAAAGCTATTTTCCATAGTTATAACCAATTAAAATATGAAAAGAATGAGTTTAATTTCTGAGGTATTACTTATTTCTTGTTGAAAACATATTGAAAATCTGGAACAAAATGCAAGTCATAATATTCAGGATTAGACATGAATTTAACTTTAGCAAATTACACAGGGTTTACTTTTCTAAAGAACAGAAAGTGCAGTTAGCACAGTCAAAGTTGACAGCTGAGAAATCAGCCACATTATCCTATAGCAAACATGGTGTAAGTTTCTGGACTTCCCCAAAGAGGCCTCACTAGTGGAAACAGTTGTGGATGATCTTACTGCGTAAGGATCACATCAGATCTTCTAAAAGCTCAACTGCTCCCTTCAGCCGAGACTTAAAAAACACGAAGGTTAAGCTGGCTGGGATACAGCCTTGTCCAGATATATGCTGATGACCACCACACCTGAGCCAGGAGTTTCTGATCAATCTTAGGGTTGTACAATGCACAATATGATAGCTAGTGTATACTAGAAACCTTGTTTGTTTAATTCTGAACAAACTTCTCATACATCACTCTTGCCCTTCCTAAGATTACCCCACTTGAACCAAGCACATTCCTGAATTTAGTGCTATGGAACCAGAGCAAGGTTTAGTTACCTAGATATCTCTTGGAGTGATGCTAACAGATCCATGGATGAGCTGTAGGAGCTATTTGACAGAGGAGTACAGGATCTACCATAAATTTTAATCCCGAATTTGAGTGGCACTTAAAGGGTGTTCTTACAATAGTCTAGCTTAATTTTTAACGCATCTAAAAAAAAAAAACAATTCCAGCAATATTTGAAAAATGTATATATCCATGTCCTCAGATCTGGAGAAATTTAGGATAGAATCAATAATTTATTTTAAAGAAGCATAGTATCTAGTTAAGTTATTACATGAAGATAATGATTTAAAACCACATAATATTGGTTGATTTTGTTCCTTATTCAATCAATAAATAGCAAATCAATTTAAATGGTAATCAGAGCACCTAGATTAGAAACAATTCTGATTAAGTGCTTCTTTTAAATAAATGACAGACATGATTTAAAATGTCACAAAATGAATCAAAATTTATTTCTGATACTCATGTTGGCAGTATAACCTGCCCAGAAATCACACATTCTAACTGAGGGCAGAATGGAGCCACACAGGAGTAGACATTTCTGCAAATTAATGTGACTTTTCCTTCAGTTTTTAACCACTAAACCTCATAAGCATTTGTGTATTAAAGAATATCTTAGAGGAAAAACAAAATAAAATCTACTTCAAGATATTTATTTTTTACTGTTAGATCTAAAAAGAAAAATAGAGTACATAGAAGTAATCCACATGTGGATTATTGATCCTTGTGTATATCAGTAATTAGATATAAATCTCCATGTAACCAAAAATAAGCTATTAATATCTTAATTTCATTGCTTTAATTAACTTTATAAGTATCAAATCATGCATGGAAATAGCTAATTTAATACTAAGAATATACACTTTACACTGTTCTATGAAGAATCACTGTGGGTGTAACAACATCTGAGATAGTAATTAAACTAAGCAACAGCACTTTATTTTACACATCTCTGCCCACGCTGTATCATTCAATTACCTTATAATTGCTAACCCAATTAAATTATAATTTATATTATATTATTTATACCATATAAAATATTATATGTTATTTGTCCAATATATATATCTCATGTCCAAAATTGGACCCATAAATCACCAAGATATTTTGTAATTTTAAAAACAAATATTTTTTCAAATGAATTTTGTTCTTCTTAGAAGTGATGCAGGCATGTCATAATTTTAAATTTTAGAATATATTTAAGATCTGGTCTTTAACCATTAGACCCAATTTTCCTTTATTGGTTTAGCTGCTTTGTTGGCATAGAGAGACGAGATCCTTAGCCTTCTTTCCATCTCTCTATTCAAACTTCAGTGAGGTTTCCTGAACACTCACAGTGGGTCTGGATCCACACCAGATTACAGGGATTCAAGGATGGGTCAGAGAAGACCCAGACAATGTTCCACTGTGTTCAGCCAAATCTTTCATCGCAACTAGAAACGCTTCTCTACGTTCTCTTTCCCTAACAGACTCCTACACATCTTTCTCAATACAATTAAATTGTCATATCTCCTATGAAACCTTTCTTGAATCTACCAGGGAGAGTTAAGTGTTAGTTCCTCCCTCCTCGGGGACCATAAAATTAGAGTGCTTGTGTGTGTGTGTGTGTGTGTGTGTGTATGTGTGTGTGTGTGTGTGTGTGTGTTTCTAAAAGTACTGGGGGTGGATTTAAGGTGGGTAGCCCAAGGGTACATTATCAGGATTAACTTGTAATATTACTGAAATGAATTTGAATCATTCACACTCACTGTAATTTACATGACGCTAATGAAGCTTAATATTCAGGAATTCTTATTTGCATAGGCCCCTGTGAGTACTGGCAATTATCTGAAGGTATATAATGAACCATTTGCTTGTATTTCTGGTGAAGAGATCTCAAAAGAAAGGCATTTGAATCCCCAAGATTTCAATATTTGCTGTGTTTTACTTTCTTATTCTAAATAAATATTTACTTTGTGCCTAAATTAGTGTTAGGATTTTTTTTCTTTTTTTTAAAGAAGTTACCCCTGATTGTGTAAGCGTCGGACAACACAAAACCTACATCATCTTCTTTTGAAACTGCAAAGTAGATGTAAGAGGGCAAGTCACTGAACTAGTGAGTAAGCTTAGCATTTGTTTTGCACTCATCACTGCATTCAAGAGTCTTGCTAAGGTCCCTTACTAGAACCATAAAATTCTTTGCTTTTTTTCCCTTTTTTCCTGTTCATATGTAATTTTTGCAAGGCAAGTTTCTGGAGACTCCAAAATAAAGACATTGTAAAGAAGAAGAAACAACACACTGAAGTCAGGGAAATCAAAATTCAAGGTTCAAATCCTACACCTAGCCTTTATTCACTGGTATAATCATAACTAAACAATTTAAAATTTCTGATCTCTTATTTCTACATGTGTGGAATGCAGACAATAGTATCTACCTGGCAGAGTTTGGAGATGATTAGAGGTGACATATTTAAAATCTTTCATAGATCACAGGTAATCAAAAACTGATGTAACTGCCATTAGGATGATTTATCCTATTAGTAAAGAATGTTTGGGGGAGTGGTTTCTGCCCATATCTCTTTCGTAATTTCAAGTGTAGCCATGAAAGAGGGTTTTTTTTTGTTTTGTTTTGTTTTTGCAGTACGCGGGCCTCTCACTGTTGTGGCCTCTCCCGTTGCGGAGCACAGGCTCCGGACGCACAGGCTCAGCGGCAATGGCTCACGGGCCCAGCCGCTCCGCGACACGTGGGATCCTCCCAGACCGGGGCACGAACCCGTGACCCCTGCATCGGCAGGCGGACTCTCAACCACTGCGCCACCAGGGAAGCCCATGAAAGAGTTTTTATTTGGTGCTCATATTACCTTTAACAGCTCTCTTTAATAGTGGGTAGATTCTGATCTTCCCCAACAAGGAAAGACCTCTGAGTTCCATTTTTATGAGAAGGACATGGCCTTTCTTAACTCAAGATATTTACCTTCCCCACTAAGAAAATACCATGGAGAAGGCTGGCAGATGACACAGAATATTTTAAACCAAAACAATCAAACATGCAAATCAAGAAGATTTCTTCTTTAATAATATTTCCTCTGTCTGGATGACTATACATTTTGGATGCAGGAAAAGGCTAATATATTCTATCTGTATGCCTTCTGTTGCTTTTAAAGAGCACCAATCACTTGGTCAAGGTGCTGAGATCATTTGGAAATCTTGGAAATCACTGAAAGTGGTAACTAGATAATTCAAATTTCTTCTGTCCAAAGCAGCTCTGGGTCGGCCAGCTTGTGAACGATTAACCTACAGAATTTTCTGCAGCTGTTAATAGAAGCTGAACTGTTCAAACAACTGGATATTAAACACATTCCCAAAAGAGTGTTTATTTTATGTATCTTATATGCATATTTTGCTGCTAAATCAGCACTCTGATGGACACATCAAGTGAAAAATTACTGTGAAATCTCATTTTTTAACATCTTTTTTGGAGTATAATTCTTTACAATGGTATGTTAGTTTCTGCTTTATAACAAAGTGAATCAGCTATATGTATACATATATCCCCATATCCCCTCCCTCTTGCATCTCCCTCCCACCCTCCCTATCCCACCCCCTAGGTGAACACAAAGGACCCAGCTGATCTCCCTGTGCTATGCAGCTGCTTCCCACTAGCTATCTATTTTACATTTAGTAGTGTATATATGTCGATGACACTCTCTCACTTCATCCCAGCTTACCCTTCCCCCTCCCCATGTCCTCAAGTCCATCCTCTACATCTGCGTCTTTATTCCTGTCCTGACCCTAGGTTCTTCAGAACCATTTTTATTTTTTTTTAGATTCCATATATATATGTGTTAGCACATGGTATTTGTTTTTCTCTTTCTAATTTACTTCACTCTGTATGAGAGACTCTAGGTCCATCCACCTCAATACAAATTACTCGGTTTCATTTCCTTTTATAGCTGAGCAATATTCCATTGTATGTATGTGCCACATCTTCTTTATCCATTCATCAGTCGATGGACACTTAGGTTGTTTCCATGTCCTGGCTATTGTAAATACTGCTGCAATGAACATTGTGGTACATGACTCTTTTTGAATTATGGTTTTCTCAGGGTATATGCCCACTATGGGGATTGCTGTGTCATATGGTAGTTCTATTTTTAGTTTTTTACGGAACCTCCATACTATTCTCCATAGTGGCTGAATCAATTTACATTCCCAACAACACTGCTAGAAGGTTCCCTTTTCTCCACACCCTCTCCAGCATTTATTGTTTGTAGATTTTTTGTTGATGGCCATTCCAACTGGTGTGCATGTAGCTGTCCCGTTTTCCCAGCACCACTTATTAAAGAGACTGTCTTTTCTGCATTGTATATTCTTGGCTCCTTTATTAAAAATAAGGGGACCATATGTGCATGGGTTTACCTCTGGGCTTTCTGTTCCAGTGATCTATATTTCTGTTTTGGTGCCAGTACCATACTGTCTTGATTACTGTAGCTTTGTAGTATAGTCTGAAATCCAGGAGCCTGATACCTTCACCTCCATTTTTCTTTCTCAAGATTGCCTTGGCTATTGAGGATCTTTTGTGTTTCCATACACATTGTGAAAATTTTTTTCTAGTTCTGTGAAAAACGCCATTGGTAGTTGGATAGGGATTGTTTTGAATCTGTAGATTGCTTTGGGTAGTATAGTCATTTTCACAATGTTGATTCTTCCAATCAAGAACATGATATATCTCTCCATCTAGTTTTATCATCTTTAATTTCTTTCATCACGGATGAAAATGTATAGTTTTCTGAATACAGGTCTTTTATCTCCTTAGGTAGGTTGATTCCTAGGTATTTTATTCTTTATGTTACAATGGTAAGTGGGAGTGCTTCCTTAATTTCTCTTTCATATATTTCATCATTAGTGTATGGGAATGCAAGAGATTTCTGTGCATTAATTTTCTATCCTGCTACTTTACCAAATTCATTGATTAGCTCTAGTAGTTTTCTGGTAGCATCCTTAGCATTCTCTATGTATAGTGTCATGTCATCTGCAAGCAGGGACAGTTTTACTTCTTCTTTTCTGATTTAGATTCATTTTATTTCTTTTTCTTCTCTGATTGCTGTGGTTAAAACTTCCAAAACTATGCTGAATAATAGTGGTGAGAGTGGGCAACCTTGTCTTGTTCCTGATCTTAGTGGAAATGGTATCAGTTCTTCACCATTGATAATGATGTTGTCTGAGGGTTTGTCATATATGGCCTTTATTATGTTGATGTAAGTTCCCTCTATGCATACTTGCAAGTGGGTTTTTATCATAAATCAGTGTTGAATTTTGTCAAAAGCTTTTTCTGCATCCATTGAGATGATCATATGGTTTTTCTCCTTCAGTATGTTAATATGGTGTATCACATTGATTGATTTGTGTATATTGAAGAATCCTTGATTCCTGGGATAAACCTCACTTGATCATGGTGAACGATCCTTTTAATGTGCTGTTGGATTCTGTTTGCTAGTATTTTGTAGAGGATTTTTGCATCTATGTTCATCAGTGATATTGGCCTGTAGTTTTCTTTTTTTGTGATATCTTTGTCTGGTTTTGGTATCAGGGTGATGGTGGCCTTGTAGAATGAGTTTGGGAGAGTTCCTCCCTCTGCAATATTTTGGAAGAGTTTGAGAAAGATAGGTGTTAGCTCTTCTCTAAATGTTTGATAGAGCTTGCCTATGAATCCTTCTGGTCCTGGGCTTTTGTTTGTTGGAAGATTTTTTAATCACAGTCTCAATTTCAGTGCTTGTGTTTGGTCTGTTTATATTTTCTGTTTCTTCCCTGGTTCAGTCTCAGAAGGTTGTGCTTTTCTAAGAATTTGTCCATTTATTCTAAGTTGTCCATTTTATTGGCATATACTTGCTTATAGTAATCTCTCATGATCCTTTGTATTTCTGGAGTGTCAATTCTTACTTCTCCATTTTCATTTCCAATTCTACTGATTTGAATCTTCTCCCTTTTTTTCTTGATGAGTCTGGCTAATGGTTTATCAATTTTGTTTATCTTCTCAAAGAGCCAGTTTTTAGTTTTATTGATCTTTGCTATAATTTCCTTCATTTCTTTTTATTTATTTCTGATCTGATCTTTATGATTTCTTTCCTTCTGCTACCTTTGGGGTTGCTTTGTTCTTCTTTCTCTAATTGCTTTAGGTGTAAGCTTGTTTACTTGAGATGTTTCTTGTTCTTTGAGGTAGGATTGTATTGCTATAAACTTCCCTCTTAGAACTGCTTTTGCTGCATCCCATAGGTTTGGGGTCATCATGTTTTCATTGTCATTTGTTTCTGGGTATTTTTTGATTTCCTCTTTGATTTCTTCAGTGATCTCTTGGTTATTTAATAGTGTTGTTTAGCCCCCATGTGTTTTTAATTTTTACAGATTATTTTCTGTAATTGATATCTAGTCTCATAGCCTTGTGTTTGGAAAAGATACAATTTCAATTTTCTTAAATTTACCAAGGCTTGATTTGTGACCCAAGATATGATCTGTCCTGGAGAATGTTCCATGAGCACTTGAGAAGAAAATGTATTCTCTTGTTTTTGGTTGGCATGTCCTATAAATATCAATTAAGTCCATCTTGTTTAATGTATAATTTAAAGCTTGTGTTTCCTTATTTATTTTCATTTGGAATGCTCTGTACATTGACAAAAGAGAGGAGTTAAAGTCCCCTACTATTATTGTGTTACTGTCAATTTTCCCTTTTATGGCTGTTAGCATTTGCCTTATATATTGAGGTGCTCCTATGTTGGGTGCATATTTACAGTTGTTATATCTTCTTCTTGGATCAATCCCTGGGTCATTATGTAGTGTCCTTCTTTGTCTCTTGTAATAGTCTTTATTTTAAAGTCAATATTTTCTGATACAAGATTTGCTACTTCAGCTTTCTTTTGATTTCCATTTTCATGGAATATCTTTTTCCAACCCCTCACTTTCAGCCTGTATGTATCCCTTGGTCTGAAGTGGGTCTCTTGTAGACAGCATATATATGGGTCTTGTTTTTGTATCCATTCAGCCAGTCTATGTCTTTTGGTTGGAACATTTAATCCATATACATTTAAGGTAGTTATCGATATGTATGTTCCTATTACCATTTTCTTAATTGTTTGGGATTTGTTATTGCACGTCTTTTCCTTCACTTGTGGTTACTACCTAGAGAAGTTACTTCAGCATTTGTTGTAAAGCTGGTATGGTGGTGCTGAATTCTCTTAGCTTTTGCTTGTTGGTAAAGATTTTAATTTCTCTGACTAATCTGAATGAGATCCTTGAGTGGTAGAGTAATCTTGGTTATACATTTTTCCCTTATGTCCTGCCACTCCCTTCTGGCTTGCAGAGTTTCTGCTGAAAGGTCAGCTGTTAATCTTATGGGGATTCCCTTGTATGTTATTTGTTGTTTTTCCCTTGCTGCTTTTAATATTTTTTCTTTGTATTTAATTTTTGATTGTTTGATTAATATGTGTCTTGGCATGTTTCTCCTTGGATTTATCCTGTATGAGACTCTCTGAATTTCCTGGACTTGATTGATGATTTCCTTTCCCATATTAAGGAAGTCTTAAATTATAATCCCTTCAAATATTTTCTCAGTCATTTTTTTTCTCTTCTTCTTCTGGGACCCCTATAATTTGAATGTTGGTGCATTTAATGTTGTCCCAGAGGTTTCTAGGACTGTCCTCAATTCTTTTCATTCTTTTTTCTTTATTCTGCTCTGTGGTAGTTATTTCCACTGTTTTATCTTTCAGGTCACTTATCCGTTCTTCTGCCTCAGTTATTCTGCTATTGATCCCTTCTAGAGAATTTTTAATTTCATTGATTGTATTGTTCATCATTGTTTGTTTGCTATTTATTTTTTCTAGGTCCTTGTTAAACGTTTCTTGTATTTACTCCATTCTATTTCCAAGATTTTGGATCATGTTTACTATCATTACTCTGAATTCTTTTTCAGGTAGACTGCCTATTTCCTTTTCATTTGTTTGGTCTGGTGGGTTTTTGCCTTGTTCCTTTATCAGCTGTGTATTTCTCTGTCTTCTCATTTTCCTTAACTTACTGTGTTTGAAGTCTCTTTTGCAGGCTGCAGGTTTGTAGTTCACTTTGTTTTTTGTGTTTCCCCCCAGTGCCTAAGGTTGGTTCAGTGGGTTGTGTAGGGTTGCTAGTGGAAGGGACTGGTGGCTGTGTTCTGGTGGGTGAGGCTGGATCTTTTCTTTCTGGTGGGTAGGACTGCATCTGGTGGTGTGCTTTGGGGTGTCTGTGACCTTATTATGATTTTAGGCAGCCTCTCTCCTAATTGGTGAGGTTGTGTTCCTGTCTTGCTAGTTGTTTGGCATAGCGTGTCCAGCCCTGTAGCTTGCTGATTGTTGAGTGGAGCTAGGTCTTAGCATTGAGATGGAAATATTTAGGAGAGCTTTTGCTGTGTGATATTATGTGGAGCCAGGAGGTCTCTGGTGAACCAATGTCCTGAACTAGTCTCTCCCACCTCAGAGGCTCAGGCCTGACACCTGGCTGGAGCACCAAGACCCTGTCAGCCACACAGCTCAGAAGAAAAGGGAGAATAAAAAAGAAGGATAGAAAAAATAAAAAGTTTTTAAAATAAAAAATTAAAAGGTAGTAACAAAGAAGAAAGAAGAGAAAAACCAAACGAAAAAACAAATCCACCATATGATAAAAGTGCTAAAAAATATACTAAAAAAATTAAAAGGACAGATAGAACCCTAGGACACTTTGTAAAAGCAAAGCTATACAGACAAAATCACACAAAGAAGCATACACATACACACAAAAAGAGAATAAGGAAAAATAATAAATATATATATTTTTTTAAAAAAGAAGAGAGCAACCAAAACAATAAACAAATCTACCAATGATAATAAGCTCTAAATACTAAACTGAGATAACTATAAAACCAGAAACAAATTAGATGCAGAAAGTAAACCCTAAGTCTACAGTTGCTCCCAAAGTCCACCGCCTCAATTTTGGGATGATTCGTTGTCTATTCAGGTATTCCACATATGCAGGGTACATCAGGTTGATTGTGGAGATTTAATCCGCTGCTCCTGAGGCTTCTGGGAGGGATTTCCCTTTCTCTTCTTTGTCTGCACAGCTCCTGGGGTTCAGCTTTGGATTTGGCCCCACCTGTGCTGGTAGGTCACCTGAGGGCAACTGTTCCCCATCCAGAAAGGATGGGGTTAAAGGAGTGGCTGATTAGGGGGCTCTGGCTCACTCAGGCTGGGGGAGAGAGGGGCCCAGAATGTGGGGCAAACCTGTGGCAGCAGAGACCAGCGTGATGTTGCACCAGCCTGAGGCGCATCATGTGTTCTCCGGGGAAGTTGTCCCTGGATCACGGGACCCTGGCAGTGGTGGGTTGCACAGGCTCCCGGAAGGGGAGGTGTAGTTAGTGACCTGTGCTTGCACACAGGCTTCTTGGTGGCTGCAGAAGCAGCCTTAACATTTCATGCCCATCTCTGGTGTCCATGCTGATAGCCGTGGCTCGTGCCCGTCTCTGGAGCTCTTGTAGGTGGTGCTCTGAATTCCCTCTCCTCGTGAACCCCAAAACAATGGTCCCTTGCCTCTTAGGCAGGTCCAGATTTTTTCCTGGACTCCCTCCCGGCTAGCTGTGACACACTAGCCCCCTTCAGGCTGTGTTTACACCACCAAACCCATTCCTCTCCCTGGGATCTGACCTCTGAAGCCAGTGCCTCAGCTCCCAGCCCCTGCCCGCCCCGGCAGGTGAGCAGACAAGCCTCTAGGGCTGGTGAGTGCTGGTCAGCTCCAATCCTCTGTGTGGGAATCTCTCTGCTTTGCCCTCTGCACTCCTGTTGCTGCACTCTCCTGCATGGCTCTGAAGCTTCTCCCCTGTCACTTCCCATCTCTGCCAGTGAAGGGCCTTCCTAGTGTGTGGAAACTTTTCCTCCTTCACAGCTCCCTCCCAGAGGTGCAGGTCCCATCCCTATTCTTTTGTCTCTTTTTTCTTTTCTCTTTTGCCCTATTTAGGTATGTGGGGGGTTTCTTGCCTTTTCAGAAATCCGAGGTCTTCTGCCAGCGTTCAGTAGGTGTTCTGTAGGAGTTGTTCCACATGTGGATGTATTTCAGTTGTATTTATGGGGAGGAAGGTGATCTCCACATCTTAATCCTCCACCATCTTGAAGATCCCCCTCGAAATCTCATTTTTAAAATGAGATTATGGAGACTATATTGTGGGAGAAAATGAAGTATTGCATTACTTTTAACATGTTGCTCCATTAAGATCAAAATGCATCAATGTAGATACCCTGACTAATTTTATAGGAATTTAATGCACTACTACATCATGGAAATCTGTGAAATAGCTTCACAAACTTGGTTTTTAAGTGAAACTTGTCTTATTTAAGCAAAGCAGTTTACTTTCTAAAGTAGTTATAATAGAGTAGGTACTGTAAGACTAATTATGTAGATAATAGCAAATGCTCAGAAAATAGTCAAATAGCATGAAGAAAGTTGGCATATTTAGACCTTTATCTTCATTGCTCAAAATTTTGGTTAACAGTAATCAGGCAAGGAAGGTACATTTTTATAGAGCTCAAAATATCAAAAATTTGGTCTCTAGAGGGAATAAAAGCCAGAAACATCTCACTGATGTGCAGTTACTCTTTAATGAATTACAAAGCTGTTCCCTAAAGTCAATCCATGGGGAAGTCAGTGATGGAGGAACATATTCAAACAGTTAGATGTCTACATATGCTATGTAGCCTTTTGCCTGCAGAGGGAAAATACTCAGTACTGCTAAAAACTTAAGTAGAATATTTTTAAAATCTAATTTATATGATGGATTTATTGTATTATTAGAAAAAGAGTTACTATTTGGTGAGGTTTTTAAGGAGAGCAGTAAATCTATGTTCATTTTGCTAGTCAATTTATGACCTGTCATGTTGCAAAAGGATGACCAGAATATGTGTTAGATTCATCCCTTTTGGAGAAAAGTTGGCAAACACTCGATTGTGTTATGTTCTGGAATCAGCACAGTCTGTTTACTGAGGAAATCAGAGGTGTTCAATAGCATTTATTACAAGTATTAACAGTAATCAGTTGTCCATCTGAAGGGTTCTGGGCAGAAATTTAGACTATATCATTTCTGAAGGCTCTTACAACACTAAAATTCTATGTTGTCTCAATTTTGTTCTCCTATTCATGTATATATAGGATTCTTCCTCACAAGAAAGCATATGGACATTTCAAAAACAAAAACCAAACAAACAAAAAATGGTAATGGCCTAATGGAAAGAGCTTACTCTTTAGGGTCAGAAGAAAGATCAAAACTTAAATCCTGACTGCCACTTCCTACATATGTAACATTAGGGTTATCATCCAATCTTTGCGATCCTGGTTCCTTTTTCATAAGGTGATATTAAAGATAGAAATTACTTTCCCAATTTTGCATTAAAATCTCTGTAAAAGAAATGGGCTGGCAATTTATTTATGGCTCTTTTACATTAGAAGCAACATTGGATTTGTCATTTTAAGAGAAATTTTATTTCAGTCATGCTTTGCAACTTCCTACTCTGGGAGTATCTTGCATAATCCTTCCCCATCTACAAATCTACTTTAATATTAGCTGTATTTCTGTAAATTCAGATTACTTTTCTTTATTACTTTAGTGAAACAAAATACCATGACATAATTACATGTGTGCATGTGTGTGAGTGTAAATGTAAGTATATTTTTCTCCTTCTTCTTTTCTGTCAGATTGCAATGTTAATGCATTTGGCTAAAGACTGTGCATGATCTCCATATATTAAATCTGATTCTTTTCACTCTGCTGTCATAATTTTTTTTTTTTTTTTTTTTTTTTTTTTTTTTGTGGTACGCGGGCCTTTCACTGTTGTGGCCTCTCCCATCGCGGAGCACAGGCTCCGGATGCACAGGCTCAGCCGCCATGGTTCACAGGCCCAGCCGCTCCACGGCATGTGGGATCTTCCGGGACCGGGGCACAAACCTGCATCCCCTGCATCGGCAGGTGGACTCCCAACCACTGCACCACCAGGGAAGCCCTTTGAGTTTATTTTTGTGTATGGTGTTAGGGAGTGTTCTAATTTCATTCTTTTACATGTAGCTGTCCAGTTTTCCCAGAACCACTTACTGAAGAGACTGTCTTTTCTCCATTGTATATCCTTGCCTCCTTTGTCATAAATTAGTTGACCATAGGTGTGTGGATTTATTTCTGAGCTTTCTATCCTGTTCCATTGATCTATATTTCTGTTTTGGGGCCAGTACCATATTGTCTTGATTACTGTAGCTTTGTAGTATAGTCTGAAATCAGGGAGTCTGATTCCTCCAGCTCCGTTTTTTTTTCCCTCAAAACTACTTTGGCTATTCAGAGTCTTTTATGTCTCCATATGAATTTTAAGATATTTCATTCTAATTCCGTAAAAAATTCCATTGGTGGGGCTTCCCTGGTGGCACAGTGGTTGAGAAGTCCACCTGTTGATGCAGGGGACACGGGTTCATGCCCCGGTCTGGCAGGGTCCCACCTGCCATGGAGCGGCTGGGCCCAGGAGCCATGGCTGCTGAGCCTGCGCATCCAGAGCCTGTGCTCTGCAACAGGAGAGGCCACAACAGTGAGAGGCCCGTGTACTGCAAAAAAAAAAAAAAAGAAAATGCCATTGGTAATTTGATAGGGATTGCACTGAATCTGTAACTTGCTTTGGGTAGTATAGTCATTTTCACAATGTTGATTCTTCCAATCCAAGAACATGGTATATCTCTCCATCTGTTGGTATCTTCTTTAATTTCTTTCATCAGTGTCTTAAAGTTTTCCACATACAGGTCTTTTGTCTCCTTAGGTAGGTTGATTCCTAGGTAATTTTTTCTTTTTGGTGAAATGGTAAATGGGAGTGTTTCCTTAATTTCTCTTTCAGATTTTTCATCATTAGTGTATAAGAATGCAAGAGATTTCTGTGCATTAATTTTGTATCCTGCAACTTGACCAGATTCATTGATTAGCTCTAGTAGTTTTCTGCTGGTATCTTTAGGATTCTCTATGTATAGTATCATGTCATCTGCAAACAGTGACAGTTTTACTTCTCCTTTTCCAATTTGGATTCCTTTTATTTCTTTTTCTTCTCTGATTACCATGGCTAGGACTTCCAAAACTATGTTGAATAATAGTGATGAGAGTGGACATCCTTGTCTTGTTCCTGATCTTAGAGGAAATGCTTTCAGTTTTTCACCATTGAGAATGATGTTTGCTGTGGGTTTGTCATATATGGCCTTTATTATTTGAGGTAGGTTCCCTCTGTGCCCACTTTCTGGAGAGTTTTTATAATGAATGGGTGTTGAATTTTGACAAAAGCTTTTTCTACATCTATTGAGATGATCAGATGGTTTTTCTTCTTCAGTTTGTTAATATGGTGTATCACATTGATTGATTGGCATATATTCAAGAATCCTTGCATCCCAACGATAAATCCCACTTGATAATGGTGTATGATCCTTTTAATATGTTTTTGGACTCTGTTTGCTAGTATTTTGTTGAGGATTTTTGCATCTATATTTATCAGTGATATTGGTCTGTAATATTCTGTTTTTGTAGTATCTTTGTCTGGTTTTGGTATCAGGGTGATGGTGGCCTCATAGAATGAGTTTGGGAGTGTTCTTTCCTCTGCAATTTTTTGGAAGAGTTGGAGAAGGATGGGTGTCTGCTCTTCTCTACATGTTTGATAGAATTCACCTGTGAAGGCATCTGGTCCTGGGTTTTGTTTGTTGGAAGATTTTTAACCACAGTTTCAATTTTGTTACTTGTGATTGGTCTGTTCATATTTTCTATTTCTTCCTGGTTCAGTCTTGGAAGGTTATACCTTTCTAAGAATTTGTCCATTTCTTCAAGTTTGTCTGTTTTATTGGCATAGAGTTTCTTGTAGTAGTCTATTAGGATGCTTTGTATTTCTGCGGTGTCTGTGTAACTTCTCCTTTTTCATTTCTAATTTTATTGATTTGTGTTCTTTCCCTCTTTTTCTTGATGAGTCTGGCTAATGGTTTATTAATTTTGTTTATCTTCTCAAAGAACCATCTTTTAGTTTTATTGATCTTTGCTATTGTTTTCTTTGTTTCTATTTCATTTATTTCTGCTCTGATATTTATGACATCTTTCCTTCTGCTAATGTTGGGTTTTGTGTGTTCTTCTTTCTCTAGTTCCTTTAGGTGTAACCTTAGGTTGTTTATTTGAGATTTTTCTTATTTCTTGAGGTAGAATTTTTTTGCTATAAACTTCCCTCTTGGAACTGTTTTTGCTACATCCCATAGGTTTTGGATGATCATGTTTTCTATGTCATTTGTCTTTAGGTATTTATTTTCATTTCCTCTTTGATTTCTTCAGTGATCTCTTGGTTATTTAGTAACGTATTGTTTAGCCTCCATGTGTTTGTGTTTTTTTACCTTTTTCCCTGTAATTGATTTCTAATCTCATAGCTTTGTGGTCAGAAAAGATGCTTGATATGATTTCAATTTTCTTAAATTTACTGAGGCTTGATTTGTGAACCAAGATGTGATCTATCCTGGAGAAGGTTTAATGCGCACTTGAGAAGAAAGTGTAATCTGCTGTTTGGGGGTGGAATGTCCTATAAATATCACTTAGATCTATCTGGTCTATTGTGTCATTTAAAGCTTTTGTTTCCTTATTAATTTTCTGTATGGATGATCTGTCCATTGGCTTAAGTGAGGTGTTAAAATCCCTCACTATTATTGTGTTACTGTCAATTTCCTCTTTTATAGCTGTTAGCTGTTGCCTTATGTATTGAGGTGCTCCTCTGTTGAGTGCATATATATTTATAATTGTTATATCTTCTCCTTGGATTGATCCCTTGATCATTATGTAGTGTCCTTCGTTGTCTCTTGTAACATTCTTTATTTTAAAGGCTATTTTATCTGATATGAGTATTGCTACTCCAGCTTTCTTTTGATTTCCATTTGCATGGAATATCTTTTTATATCCCCTCAATTTCTGTCTGTATGTATCCCTAGGTCTTAAGTGGGTCTCTTTTACACAGCATATATATGGGTCTTATTTTTGTATCCATTCAGCAAGCCTGTGTCTTTTGATTGGAGCATTTAATCCATTCACGTTTAAGGTAATTATCGATAAATATGTTCCTATTACCATTTTCCTAATTGTTTTGGGTTTGTTTCTGTATGGCCTTTCCTTCTCTTGTGTTTCCCACTTAGAGAAATTCCTTCAGCATTTGTTGTAGAGCTAGTCTGTTGTGCTGAATTCTCTTAGCTTTTGCTTGTCTGTAAAGCTTTTGATTTCTCCATTGAATCTGAATAAGATCCTTGCTGGTAGAATAATCTTGGTTGTAGGTTCTTCCCTTTCATCACTTTAAATATGTCATGCCACTCCCTTCTGGCTTGTAGAGTTTCTGCTGAGAAATCAGCTATTAACCTTATGGGAGTTCCCTTGTATGTTATTTGTCATTTTCCGTTGCTGCTTTCAATAATTTTTCTTTGTCTTTAATTTTTTCCAATTTGATTACTATGTGTCTCGGCGTGTTTCTCCTTGAGTTTATCCTATATGGGACTCTCTGCACTTCCTGGACTTGGGTGGCTATTTCCTTTCCCATGTTAGGGAAATTTTCGACTATAATCTCTTCAAATATTTTCTCGGGTCCTTCCTCTCTCTCTTCTCCTTCTGGGACCCCTATAATGCAAATGTTTTTGCATTTAATGTTGTCCCAGTGGTCTCTTAGGCTGTCTTCATTTGTTTTTCTTCTTTTTTCTTTATTCTATTCCACAGCATTGAATTCTACCATTCTGTCTTCCATGTCACTTATCCATTCTTCTGCCTCAGTTATCCTGCTATTGATTCCTTCTAGTGTATTTTTCATTTTAGTTATTGTATTGTCCATCTGTGTTTGTTTGTTCTTTAATTCTTATAGGTCTTTGTTAAACATTTCTTGCATCTTCTTGATCTTTGCCTCCATTCTTTTTCTGAAGTCCTGGATCATCTTCACTATCATTATTCTGAATTCTTCTCTGTAAGGTTGCCTATCTTCACTTCATTTAGTTTTTTTTTTTTTTTTTTTTTTTTTTCTGGGGTTTTATCATGTTCCTTCATCTGGTACATAGCTCTCTGCCTTTTCATCTATCTTTCTGTGAATGTGGTTTTTGTTCCACAGGCTGCAGGATTTAATTCTTCTTGCTTCTGCTCTATAGTTCTCACAGATTTCATTCTTAAAGGAAAATAACATATATGTTAGATGAACATATATTAATATGATGTTGCATAGTATAGCAAAGTGGTTAAGCATGTAGATTCTGGATCCAGACTGACTGAGCTTGAGAGGTGATTCCTCTTTAGCAAGTTGTCTCAACTTTCTCTACCTCCATTTCTTCATCTATGAAATGTGCATAGTTAAGAGTTTTCACTCATCTCTCTGTTGTGTTTAATCATGTTAATGTATATAAAGCAATTAAAATAGTACCTGGCACATTGGAGGTAGTCCATATGTCAACTATGATGGTTAAATTTATAATTTAAAGAACACTGCAAATTGAGGACAACCTAACATTCAGTGTTCTTTGAAAACACAGAGTTAAAATCTAGAATTGGATTTATAATATTCAGTAACTTCCCATATTTTGAGGTCACTTACTTAAAATTTGTAACATAATTAGCTATTTGGAACATAGTTAAAATATGGATATTTAAGTCTTTGAATATTTAAAAGATAGATGTAAGAAAGTTCCTATATAATGCTTGTGTAATTCATCCTTTAAAAACTCTCAAACCCTCAGAGTAATTGTTCTTATTTTGCAACCAGTGCAAATACCCTGATCTCAATTTTTTCCCTTCTAACCACAGCAATTAAGTCAGATGAAAAATGCTGGCCATAGTAACAGGGTTTCTGACAAGAATACAGAGAGTTAGCCAGTAGCCAGATTGTTAGGACAGTGACATTATAGCCATGTATTATGAAAAATAACAGCAACAACAAAGTGCCCAGGAATCATTCATTCTGTGGAGGACAAACAGTTTCTGGGAGAAAAAATATAATTTTGTATTTTGCAGTATAATGAATACAAAAAGATGATGCTTCTGCTAAATTGTTAGTAAGTTACAATTCGAATTCACTATCTCATAAAACAGAAACATTTTTTCACACATTTTAGAAGGGTTTTTTTTTGTAACTTAGTACTTTTGTGTGGGAAGGGATATGGGAAGAAATAATTACATGAAAAGGCTGATCACCTAATTTCAGATAACTGAGTACTAATACAGAAATTCCAAATCACAGTTTTTTAAAGTTCTCTCCTTTTGAGTTTCTCATATATTTTTCTAAGATTGTACAGGCACTTAAATTACAGCTACAGTCACTTTATTTAACTAACATACATTCCTGAAGAAGATTTATTAATGAGTAGATTACAGTAAAAATCCATGTATCTTCTCATAGCCCTTTCTCTCTAGGTTTTACTTAAAACAAAACCAAAAACAACATACTCTTTTCCACTCTTTGAAAAGACGATATAGAGTGAAAAACAGGGATGGGGGAGGGAAAGTCCAAAGAAACTGAACATGCAAATCATATTCTTATATTCTTTGTTCTTGAAGAACATGTAAATTATATTCTTATATTCTTTGTTCAGGAGAAACCAGATAACTGAAATAAGGATGAGATTATGGTTGGGTTTATCAATATTCAAAAGTAAACAGTGATTAGAAAGGATTATCTGGTCTAAATAGAGAGTGATGTCAACCTGTTAATAACTTCTCTGAGAAAATACTGCTCCTGACATTTAATGCTCCAAATTCTTCCTATAATCTTTGTTTCACTCTTATATGCCACAAAAGCCGATTCTTCTGTAATTCAATCATGATTCATGTTTTTACACTAGAATGATGAGCTTCAGTCTTGATAGCTTACTAAAGTTGACTTCAAATATTTAAACTGTGCAAACTATCTCTTTTTAAAAAACCTAATAGGAAGACAATTGTAATTCATCTTTTTAATCAAAACTAAGACTATATTTCCTCAATTATAAAATACCTTTGATTGTAAGAATTATCACCAAGTTAAAAACAATCCTTGAATGAAAAACAGCACTATCACATTTAAAACATATGTTGATAGTTGGTTGTGAAATGTAATCCAATTTCATAAAAGCTACAATTATAAAAATATAAAAATGATTTCTTAAAATTTGTACCTTAAGAATGGATAGGTGGTACATATGTGATAAAGCAAATGTGATAAAATGTTAGGTATAGTTGTTATATGAATGCTTACTGTATTCTTTTGACTTTGCTGTATATTTGAAAATTTTCCAAATAAAATGTTTGGGAAAATATGCTTCTTAGAATGGGACAATTAAAACCTCCTGACAGAAATTTAAAAAATAGCATTTATTAGGCCTTCAGTTGCTTCACTGAAGTATCTTTCTATTATAACTCACTTATGAATATGCTTTCATGAAGTTGTATTCTCATAAATCAAGTGTGAATCAAGTCATTTCCTTGGCAATATAGTTCCTGTAAGTGATTTCACTCTTATCCAGTGGGTCTTGTTCAAATTTCCTTCTTCCATTACTCAAAACTTCATGCTGAAGAATTTTCATAACACATAGCTCTTCCTCTTAAGCTACCTCCCACCTTCTAATTGTATTGTAGTCACTGTGTCTGATTCTTAACATGTTGAAGGAAGATCCTTTGTATTTTGCCCTTCACAGAAGAGGATTACAGAGTGGGAAAGGGCACCCCGAGGAAGAGAGGAAAGAAGACGTTTTTTTAATTCTTCAAATTAAAAATCTAACTGGTAAAATTCTAATTTTTATCTTTTGTTAAACAGCTTATTGAAAGTGAAATAGCTAGCATACCCAGTTTATTGTTAGCAAACAATATTTTTTTAAATATTAGAATCTAAGTTCAAATTTTTAAATGAATTTATTTAATCTATAGTTTTTAACAAATAGTATTTGAGCTTTTACCATGGTCAAGAAAAGTCTTTGAATAAAAGTCTTCTAATTTCCATTGCAAAAAAGATTGTCAATCGATTTTCAAGTAAATGAATGCATTGTTGGATCAAATCATTAATATTCATCTGTGATTTTTAAAAAGTCAAATAGTACAAAAAAATATATAGTGTAAAGTTATTCTTCTCTGACCGAATGTACCAAGTATCTCACCAAATTCTTCTGTCAACCACAATCACTCTGTCCTTTCATAAATGTTTGATGAAGCATGTATATATATGTATATATATTTTTATGTGTATATATACAATTTTGGAGTTAATGTGACTGTTAAACCAGTCATTTTTAACTTTTTTCCCTGATCTTGAGACATTAATTCAATTATTAATAACTTTAATATGTACTCTTAGAGGAAAAATGTCATATATGTAAAAATGGTCATTACAGCCTTTGAAACGATAGGATAAAAAGCTTCGGTAAAAATACAGAGAAGTAGGACTTCCCTGGTGGTCCAGGAGGTAAGACTCCGTGCTCCCAATGCAGGAGGTCTGGGTTCGATCTCTGGTCAGGGAACAAGATCCTGCATGCTTGCCGCAACTAAGAGTTCGCATGCTGCAACTAAGACCCAGCATGGCCTAAATAAATAAATAAATATATTTTAAAAAAAGAAATATAGAGAAGTGAATACAGCATAATGTTAAGTTCAGAAAACAGTACAAATTTTATAACTTGATGTAAGCAACTATATAAATCATATACTTGCTTAAAATGATTGGGAGGGAAAACTCAAAAATTTTAATAGCCTTTGTGTCTTTGTGGTAAAATCCATGAAAAATTTTCCTCCTATTTCCTAAAACAATCTCAAAACTTTTAAAATATTCAAAGTATTACTTTATTTGAAATAAATATTTGGAAAAAATGCAATCTTAGATAATATATAATACAGGAATCTGTTTTTTCTTATTATAAATCAAAAGATTATAGCAGAATCTCACGTTAAGTTTGTATTTTATACTGTTGTTTTAAATTTTTTCTAGTTGTACATCTCCAAAGACAAATTCAGAATCTTTTGTAGCATCCAAAATGCAATTAATCTGGAGACATAATGTAAAATCTTTTCTGAAGGATACTATAATTTTTCATAAACAAACCATTACTTTTTTTTTTTAACAAGCAGGTAGGAGTTTGTTTCAAGCACTCATCTCCTTAGAGCCATTTTGTTTTATATCACAGTAAGAACAAGCTGATCAACGTTTCTATAATAGTTAAGTGTAAAATTACAAAGCTTACCAATGCATACATAAATTGCTAAAGGTATAAAATGCCTTTATTATCTTGAGCCACAAAGATAGTGTGAAAGAAAAAATATGTATACTGTTGCCAAGTTTTAAGTGATTAACTAAGAAGTATGCCCTACTCTCTCATTCTCAAATCTATATCCAAATATGAGGTTTACATCTTTGCATAGACTCATTCTCTGGGATTTTTCATGACTCTCTATCCTGACCTTTAAATGTGGTGTAAAGTTGTATGACACAGCTATACCTGTGGACACTACAAAATTACTTTTAGCATGTTTATGTTTGCCCATGTTCTTATGATACTCTTCATAATTGACTGTAAGGATCCATTGCCCCATGCTTTTCTCATTTGGATAGTTATGAGTGAGAACTGTGGTGATGTATGGAATTCACTTAATCCCAAGCTACATAACAGAGAAAGAAAGCAAATGAGTTCTCAATCTCAGGAAGGATTTTTTATTGTCATCTTTTGCCTTGTATTCCTGCAGTGTGGCACCATTTGCTGCTCAAGGCAGAGACTTTTAAATCATTATGAATGCAAACAAAATTTGAATCGATTTTACTACATGATACATATTTAGCATTCATTACATTTTGTGTTTTTCCCTACGATGTCATGATGTCAAATAAAGTAATATCATCGAGTGATGGGAAAAAATCCATTTTGTTTCAAGATTTACTTTGCATTGACTTTAATAGCCTAAGTTAAAGGTTAATTTGTAGAAGTGTAAACAATTCATTCTAGGGGGCAACAAAGTTCAGATACCTTCCTTCAGGAGAGAAGGCAGTAAGATTCAGAGGCAAGTGAAATTTTCAAAAGTGACCAGAAAGGAAAATAGATTACTTAGGAGCCTTGAGAGAATATAAAAATACAAACCACATGAAAAGTGCCCATTTTGCAACCTCTATTGTCACAGGTGAGTCCTTGTTTATCAAATTGTCAAAAGAAAGAGGGGAGAAAAGAAAAATCAACAATCAAAAGAAAATGATTTTTTATTCTTTAAAATTAAACAAGTATCCAATTTTTTCAAGACAGAGTAAAGAAGGTGGCTAAAATGCATTACCAAGTGCTGGACCATCTGCAGTAAGGACCCATTTTATGACAGATTTGAAATAGAAGTTTGGGATACCAGAGAATAGAACTACAGTCTCTTTTTTAAAAAAGTCATTAGCTTTTAAAATCCCAAAGGCTTTCATGGCTGAGATTAATAAAGACCAAGAATCTATCCTGAACACACACGATGACTTCTAATACAAAAGGAAAAATGAAAACACTGCTGTTACTGACACAGTCAATAGATCCCACCACAGTGTATACTGTACTTTCTATATTTTTAATTTAAATGCATATAGTTCCAGGGACTGGAGAATGATCAGCATTCTTTCACTGCAGAGCATAATAGAAGATGGGAAGTTTGTCCCATAAATAAACATATAACCTGCCTTGGGTACCATTTTGCTTAAAATATTTTCCCTAGAAACTTATCTAGCCATTCTCAGTATGTGGTTCTTCCTCTAACCTGCTCTTTATTACTGCTTTCCTTCTTTCAACTAGAACTTGAGCAGAATATTATGAAATTGTGGCTTTTGCCTCAGGCTTGTGTACATGTAGTCCAGAGTCCACAAAAACAGAAGTCTTGTTCAAAAACAAGAGAAGATATTAAAATATTTACATTCAGAGTTTCACAAGCTTAAAGAAACGCACAATTTACAAGCACATAGTTTTTCCCAAGGACCTGGAAGTATTTCTTACCCTTTGTGTTTATAAGTCCTTGGGGTAAAAGGGACCTCTACTTTAAAAATTAAAAAGTAATTAATAAATACTAATCTAAAACATCTTTCAGCAGCACTTTTATTCTTACTGTAAAGGGTTAGGCTACCAATAAATCATCCAGGAGAGCTCTGCAATATTCATGTGGAGTGTGCAACAGATACATTTCATCCAATTATGTTCAAGAAGTAATTCCTTCAATGATAGGCATCCAAAATTTCTACGGCCAATTCACAAATGTAACCAGAAAGCAAAATATACTACACAATATTTGCCTTAGAGACTGTATAAACAGACCATTTTTTCTTTCAAGCTAACATGTGGTAGACCCAGGTTTTTGTGGTGGTACATTTACTGTATCGAGATTTATCATTTTTCTTTAACCCATTAACTCTTTATCAGCCAAAAAGCAGTTCAATAGAGATTTGCTTTTCATTAAGGATCTGCCACCATTTGTCTCATAACGTAGGCATCCACTCAATGCATTAATTTCTAAATTGAGGAATAAAGAAAAAAACTTTCCATGAATATAAGACAGACCAGAGCTGTACAAGTAGAGAGAAATCAACCTGCATGTTGTAAAGAACATGCATCCCTATGTGCAATCATTTGGTTCCTGTATAAGAATCAACAAAATGTTCTATATATAATGCAAACTACTTTGCATTAGAATTTTAAATAGAAAAAAAGAAATAAAATAGAGAGTGCCTTAAGAAGGAATGGTTTATTGCTCTAGAAGACTTCACAAAGATATTTCAAAGGGAAAGAACATTTGGATCAATTCATACAGGGTGATGAGTTGGCTATTTGAGAACCAAACTAAAAGGAACTCTCTGTAACCAAACCAGTAGAACTCAGGTTGAATACAAAGGCACATAAGGATCAAAAACCCGAGGACTTGCAATATTTGTACATGATCCATACTGAAATTTAAGAAAACAAATTTTTTTTGCAGGAAACCATAACAATTTTCCAGAAAACCCAGGGATTTCTAGTCACTTTCTGTTTAAAGTGTGGTCCTCAGACCAGCAGCATAGACATCATCGGGGACCTGGTTAGAAGTGTTGATCTCTGGCCCTAGTCTGACACACCTAGGTGATTTTTACTCACTTTAGAGTAGTAGTGTCTCACTTTCAAAGATATTTGCTGCCTCCTCCAGATTTTCACAATTGTAAATCATGTTGCAACCTTGATGCATTGCTAGACCATAATCTATGTAGCCTGAGAAACATAGTGCTGAAGCTATGAGGCAGAATTTCTTTTCCAGACAGCTCTGACCTACCCAGAGCAATGATTGATCTTAGATGACCTGGTGCCTGAAGGAAATTAACCTGGTGTTGTGAAACCAAGATGAAAATTGTAGTTATCTCTAATCAATCTGGCAAATGGATTATTTGAGGGCTTCAATGCTGGTCATCTCTAGTTAAACTTTTTAGAACAGCTATTTGCTTTCATAGTTTCTATTTTGATTGCCAGTGCTTCATGCAGTTTCTCTATTTATTCAACAAGTATAGAATGTATTTCCATTCTGGGAATCTTTTTTAATTTCTTAAGGAATCCAAATTAATACTAAGCTTGCCTTTAACCTTTGCCTGTTGCAGAAATATTTTCTTTAGCTAGTATAGTATAGTATCTAGCCAGGGGCCATACTAGATCCACAACTATTGTTTGATCTTTCACAGTGTTTTCTTCTTTAAAACTAACAAAGAGATAATGCTGTGTTTACTATCATTTTTAATCCAGAAATATCATTCTTTAAGATAGTTTGATAAATTATTTATTTCTCCTTTCTTTAGATACTGGAAAACATATTTGTAAAACCAAGTGTTAAACTTTGGTTTTCTAAAAGTAATAACATTTGTTTTGGGGAATTTTCTTTTTCATTTAAGATATATTATAAAACCTTATAAAGTCTACCTAATTCCAGTTAAATTTATAAATATGTTTAAAAGGCAATTTATAATTCATTAATTACTAACCAATGGTTCCCCTGCCTCTTTCTGTCATCTAAACTTTGATTTGTCACTACTATTATAAGTCACCTCAAATATGGCCAAGTCCCAAAGTGAAGAGCAAATGAAGTAGTTGAATCTACTCTACAAATACTGTGCTAAAGAAATCCTAGAATAAATGACTTGAAAAATAAATCTCTGACCACCTCCGAGCTTTTGGATCTCCTCTATATAGGAAAGAATAGACAAATGTATCTAAATTATAATTACAAATAAAAATACATTGCATTTTTAAAAGTATGAAGAAAGAGAAAAAATATGTTTTGTGAAAAGCATCCCTCAAGTACCTCATAGCCACATGACTATGGCTATAAAGTGAAGGAGTTATTATGAGAAGGTACCAAAAATGGGTGACTCTTTAGAACTTTTAAGACAGTAGTGGACCGGCAAATGCAAGGAGGCAACTATGAGCTGGGAAAGACACATAAGAAAAACCAGAGGAACGAGGGTATGCAGAGGATAGTATACAAGTATAATAGAGGGCTTCCCTGGAGGCGCAGTAGTTGAGAGTCCACCTGCCGATGCAGGGGACACGGGTTCGTGCCCCGGTCCGGGAAAATCCCACATGCCGTGGAGCGGCTGGGCCCGTGAGCCATGGCCGCTGAGCCTGCGCGTCCGGAGCCTGTGCTCCGCAATGGGAGAGTGGGAGAGGCCACAACAGTGAGAGGCCCACGTACCCCAAAAAAAAAAAAAAAAAAAAAAGTATAATAGAGAAAAGAGAGAGAATAATCTCATTTTTAAAAATGGACAGCAGTTACCATTGGTATGACAGATAAGATTTGTTGTTTTTTTAGCAATTATAAGATAAAATTTTGTGGAAGGTAATATGAGAATTTTGGTATATCAGAAGGTTTCATTTATCCCTAGGTACACTGAGCTGTGTTTATGTCTTATTAAAAACTGTTATCAAAATAAGTTGCCATTTGGTAATTTAGAAAAAATAAATGAAAGTGATACCAATGACAGGATCCTGCGTTTCACATTTTTGAGACAAACCAAAAAGTGATATTATGCATAACATTTCTCTCTCTCTCTCTCTCTCTCTCTCTCTCTCTTTCTCTCTCTTTCACTTCAGAGGGGAAAGTGGATCTCTGGAGCACTTTGGTGGATGTTGGTACATGACAGTTCTGGTCATCTCATGAAGATATAATTAGTCCAGTCATAATATTCCTAAAGAAAACATGAACATTCAGCTTTATGGTTATTCAAAAGTTAATGGACAGTTGCCATTTCACATGTGGCCCATGGATTCTAACTTCAAATCAGTCCTCTATCTCCCTTCCCCCATCTTTAATCCATCGAGTCTTTACATTTTCTAGGCCATTATCAAGATGAACTGGATCTGTACCAGGATTCTGGAAGGGAGCAACCACGTAGCTCGTTGTTATTCTCCTGAGCTAGTCAGTTCCAAGGCCCATACCTAAAATAGTGAATACAAAAATATAAGTCAAACTCTGGGATGGCTTTATTATTTTTTTTAATTGGAGTAAAATTGCTTTACAATGTTGTGTTAGTTTCTGCTGTACAATGAAGTGAATCAGCTATATGTATACCTATATCCCCTCCCTCTTGGACCTCCCTCCCACCTCTCCCCATCCCAACTGTCTAGGTGGTCATAGAGCACCGAGCTGAACTCCCTATGCTGTACAGCAGGTTCCACTAGCAATCTGTTTTACACATGGTAGTGTACTTATGTCAAACCTAATCTACCAATTCATCCCACCCTCCGCTTCCCCCTCTGTGTCCACATGTGGAATGGCTTTTAAAAACTTAGTTTTCTTATAAGAATGAAGTTTTAACCTTGCCTGGCACATCAGCATCTGAAGGAATACAATCTTCCATTTATTTGCATTAACTAGAAAGGCATTGTGCCAATACGGAACCTTATTTTCTGCAAACACAATTTTGCAGGAGAGAAGGAAAGGGAAGAATTGAGATACCTATCTGAAGTAAATTTAACCAGATACAAGGATCCAGTTATGGCTAAATAAGTGCAAGCAATAAAGATACATGTTTTCAGAATAGTGCTTTCTTTAATAAGATCCCACATAGCCTGTTAGAAGATGAGGGCATTTTAGAGGCACAGCTTCCAGCTAAGCAACTGTAATACATACCCCCACTGTCTGTGAGATATTGGTTAGAGGAAGGAAAGAAAGGCAGATCACAGTGTAATTAAGAAAACAAATTAAAACAGTAGCTTGTCTCTCTGAAGCGAACTGATTAATAGTTACACACAAACTCATCAATAATGCTAATACCTAGCAATAGATTAATACAGCACTTTAGCCTACTTGATATAAATGAAACCCCAGAAGACGTTTAATAAAGGTGTGAATTTGATTGTGATTGCCTCTTTCTCGAGTTTGACCTTATAAATAAATTGTTCAAACCTTGAATATAATTTTTTCTGCTAGCTGGTATACCTTTAATATTTAGACAATCCTTTTAGCCAATGTCACAATAATTTAGTTAATATCTATTTATTACTATACATATTTATTACAATACAAAGATTGAGCCTCTTTCCTGCTTCGCATCCCAACACATACTCATTCTAAAGTGTTTCATAAATCTCCTCTTTTTTTCTCTCTCTAATGGTCTTCTCTGTATTCTTATATATATAAAGGGGAAACTATAATAAAATTTAATATTATTGTTTTGGAATATAAGGAAAGGAAATTATATAAGGAAATTCTATTTTCCATGGAAATTAAGTTGAGGAAATTTGTCTTTATTATATGGATGTACAAATCTGAACATTATCCAAGAAAGTAAAAATCTATGTCCTAGTGTTCTATATAGTATAGACTATACAATTGTAGTACAGTGACCCTAATCCAAATCTAGGGTAGCAAGGGGATTTTACATATTTTCTTTTTTGTTTTATTTTATTTTTTAATGTTTATTTTATATTGGAGTATAGTTGATTTACAATGTTGTGTTAGTTTCAGGTGTACAGCAAAGTAATTCAGTTATGCATATGCATATATCTATTCTTTTTCAGATTCTCATACCATATAGGTTGTTATAGAATATTTACATATTTTCTTAAATTTTTAAATAACTTTATCTTTTACTAATAGTCTAAAAAGCAATTTATGGATTTTATATCCTCAAAGTAGCATAGTGTAGAAACAAAAATGAAAAGATGGTTTCTACCTTTTGTTTTACATCTAATATGTTTAAACATTTGTATTTGAAGGACTCAATATCTCTTACAGGAACTGGTAGCTACAAGGTGAAGTC
Organism: Kogia breviceps; assembly: GCF_026419965.1. NCBI lineage: Eukaryota > Metazoa > Chordata > Mammalia > Artiodactyla > Physeteridae > Kogia > Kogia breviceps. The sequence continues at coordinate 57,693,112 of NC_081314.1, forward strand.
ACCATCTTGCAGCTTGATTGAAGTTTGTATGGCTTGAAGCTCAAGTACTTTCATGTCACTTTGCCTCAGTGTCCCCATATGTGAAATGGGGCTTATTATCACACCATATGCTATTAAGATTTAATAGGTATCCTTTGGGTTTCATTTTGGTTGGACTCATATTTGAAGGTTACAATTTCTATTAATCTACACTAAACCTCTGTGAAAAATTCTACTTGAAACTTTCACTGTGAAGCATAATTATCTCATGGAATAAACGTGGGATTTTAGGAATATCTGGGCTTTAACTATCTGCAAGTATAATGCCCTAGGCAATTTTCTTCTCTCTGAGCTTCAGTTTCTTCTTTAATAAAATAATAATAATAATAATAACAACATTTGTCTCACTGGATTATCGTAAGAAATATTTGATAAATGGATGTGTAAAAATCTTTTTATAAATTGTGAAGTTGGACTACATATATATTGATATCAATCAGTAATATCACTCTCAAAATTGCCATTGCCGGCTTTTTTTTGTGTTTTGAAAAGCAAACAAAATTTTGCATTCACATTTGAAATAACAGATTTAAAAAATGTACATTCCATGTTAGATGGTATTTATAAACACATGGCTTTCCTTTTCTCAACCATAACAAAAGTTCACATGGACTTCACCTTCCCTGTCTCATAGCACAGACCCACAATAATGAAAGATCACTTCTGCATTTTCTTCATTGAATTCCTGCTCTGCTTCATTTCAGTGAGATGCTTCAAAATGGGGGAAGGAGTGATGTCAATTAAATGGAAATCAGAAAAATGTTTATCTTTTCAAAGGAGTCCTTTGTTCTTAGTAAACATCCTTCCTCTTTCTGGTCACTGGCAAAACTGGCTTCTTATCTGATGCATACTTTACATCTCCATTTAGAGGTCTCCATCATTGCAAACTTAACTTGCCCACCCATTTCATAGCACAGTACAATGTTCTTGAATTCCTAAAATTGACAAGATCTTATGGGCCTCAGGATCTATATACACGTTGTTCTTTTTGCCTAAAATAATCTCATCTTTTGAGTCTCAGGTTAGATGTCACCTCATCCGAGAGGATGTCTCTGACTACCAAATCCACACCTTCCACCTGTACTACCCTTTCCTATTCCTTCATAGCATTGATCTCACTGTGTAGTTATTATCTCTTTATCTACTTACTTGTTGTTTGCCTCCTCCAGTTTACTGTGGACTCCATACTAGAGGGTTACCATGTCTTTTTTGTTCCTCTCCATGTATCTAACAAAGTACCTGATACATAGAAGACATTCAATAAATACTTATTGACTAAATGAATAAATTAATAAAAGGAACAGAGAAAATATAATTTTTAGTGTCTTGCAAAATTAGAATTTGTCCAGAGACACCATCTCAGAAGGCTGGATTAGGTCATTGTAATTGTTGGGTGAACATCTCCTTGTGCATCTTTTGCCAACATTTTAGCTTAGTATGCCTTAAGCTTAATTCATTATTATTTCTCTACTCCTTGTACTCGCCTGCTCATCCTTATGCATTGCCCAGCTCTTAAAATGGCTCCATCCACCTCCTAGTCTAAAAGTAAACTTGGGGATCATACTTAGGTCCTTCATCTTCTTCACTCTATACATCCAAATCGATTTCCTTCTCTGAAAGTTTCTTCATTGTTATCTTACATCCATGTGTCTCTTATCTGAAAATCTGCATTAACTCCTGACTAGTCCATGTCTCCAGTTCCTCCATCCTTATTTATATGCTGATATATCCTATTAAATTATAAAAATCTTAAGGGCAGGGATTCTCTTAGTTATCACAGTTCATAACATAGTGAAATACACATGGTCAATTGCTGCTTAGTGCTTATTTACTTACCCTAAGGTTCAGTAGTTTCTATAAGTCTTTGTAGAGCCAAGCTATAATATGTAATAATGATGAGTTATATTTGTAAAGTTGTTGACAACACATCTTCAAATCCTCTGTCTCATAATTTAGCTTTAATTTGGTAATCATTCAAACATCATTTAAAACCTACATTGCTGATTCTTCTGTCTCTTTCAGGCAGTCTGCCCTGAGGGTATAAATAATAGTGTCTATTATTTACTTTTTAGGATTTCCATGTTATACCCTATTAAACCTTGATAAATATTCTCCCTGTGTGTTTCTAGGGAAAATAAATTGCTTTTCTGCTCAGCATTCCTTGGCCCTACACACAAAAAAGAGTTAAGCATATATTTTCAGGTAGAAAAGGGAAACCTGGTGAGCCAGTCACAAAGACTAACTTATTTCATCTCAGCAGCTGTGGGACTTGGCCAGCAGCAGTCCCACCTTTTGAAAAGTAATAGCCTAATCAGAGTGGAAAGAGGCAGAGGGGTCAGGTTGATGAGAGGAGGCTTGTCTGTAGCATCTAACCATTCCTCTCTGCCCCAACAAGGGGCAATGACAGTTCCTCAGGCATGCAGCCCTCATACCAAATGTTGTGGACACTTTCTTGGGGGCATTTGTGGATTTATGACTGGACAAGCCTTTTTCTGCCTCAGCACCCTTGTCATGTTATTTCTTCATGGTCAACGTGACTGAGTTAAATGTACAAGGGTAACGTGACAGGGTTTGAAAAATAGATAAACAGACCTTGAACCTGCTGAAGAAGTTTCAAAAGTTAAAGTTATAAAGGTGCTTTATGAAAAAAAAAGTAACACAGGTATGGAGCTGGATTTAGTTCAAGAAGAAAAATCTAATTTTAGTAACAAACAGGTAGCCTGAAAATTAATGAATTTAATTTAATGAAAATTAAATTAAGGGCAGTTGTCACACATCTTGCAGTTTACCTGGAAATTCACTAGCAATAGCAATGATGTGTGCTAAATTAGATTGCTAAAAAGCATGATAGGGGAGTCACTGTCTTGTGTAAGAGCCCAAATATACATACATATTGTATGTGTAACATTTTACAGACACTACTATAAATATCACATTCAAGAAGTGAATTTTCAAACATGTTTAGCAGTAGAATAGTTTTTCATATGACATTTTTAATGGACACTAAGTGTATAAAATAGATTAAAATGGAACTACTGTGGTTAAAACAATTATGGGGAAGAATCGGAAACCCCACACACTTGGCCTTCCCACCTGTCTCCCATGGTGACCCCTAAAGGTCTTCTACACAACTTGAGCTGATTTAATCAGGTACCAATACAATCTATATACTTTAATAGTGTAAAACTTTCTAAAATGCACTTAATATAATCATGGAAACCTTATTTCATAGAGCATTAGTTACCTGTGTAAGTTATATGTCTTACCTTATTTTTGTAGCAACAAATCAGAAAGTAAATAAATATTTCACAGGGCTTCCCTGGTGGCACAGTGGTTGAGAGTCCACCTGCCGATGCAGGGGACACGGGTTCGTGCCCCGGTCCGGGAAGATCCCACGTGCCGCAGAGCGGCTGGGCCTGTGAGCCATGGCCGCTGAGCCTGCGCGTCCGGAACCTGTGCTCCACAACGGGAGAGGCCACAATGGTGAGAGGCCCACGTACAGCAAAAAAAAAAAAATATATATATATATATATATATATATATTTCACAAATGTTACTGAATTCAGAAAGGCTTTGAGGGAAACTTGACAAATGATTTTGAAGAAAATGAGGCTCATAGTGGTTTTATTCTCATAACTTTTCCTAGGAGGGCATGGGCAGTAAAGAGCAAATGATTTCTCTGCATTTGACATTAGAATTCCATTTCCTGGAACTTGCATAACAAACATATTCATCCATGTGTTGGTCATCATAAGGGTCATGAAGAATATCAGATGTAATGACAGAGATCAGTACATTCACAACGACCTCAGATCAGAGTAGTCTGAAATTAGAAGATCAAAGAAGACCAGATCATACAATAAGACAATGCTCTTTTTCTCAAGCTGATCAATATATTTAACTGTGTTAAAGCAATTTGCAAATATCCAAGTATACAGTTCTTTGAAAATTTTAACAAAGTAGACTTCTATTAATGTTCAAATGTCTGAATGGCAAAGCTGGTCACATACTTTGGACTCTAAAGGGAGGTCAGAAATCATTCTTATCACCTCCACTCCCAAAGAGAAAGAGTGAAATGGATTCCTTCTATTAGTCATGCCCCAGGCATAGAAGGATTCGTGGCCTCAGAAATCAATGTGGTACTAGGGGAAAGGAGTCACAAGGTGGACTACTCAAGTCGATCTCCAGTCCAGACTAGCTTTCTGCTTAAAGATTCCCAGGATCACACTTACTTTGTTTGGGCACAAAGTCATGATAGAAGATTATATTCATATTTAGAAATGAAGTAGGCAATAGGTAGAGATTTCCAAGTGTAGATTCATTGCTAATCTATGAGAGATGCATGCTGGGTGTAAGTGGACTAGCTTATGGCCCCAGAAACCTGGGAGAAGTAAGTGATTTGTTTAAGGTTTGCTTCTCATTTCTTTTCTCAATCACTACTATCAGTATGCTCTTTCAGGTTCCCAATAATGACAACTGCTGTATGAAATCCATGAACATTTTCATAGACATCATGAAAATAAGAAGTAAATCCAAAAATAAGAATGTGCCAGAGTAATTATTATTATTATCATCATAATCCTTAATAAAATTACAAATGTGAGTTTTCAAAATCAGTATTGAAAAGGACATGAACATTGATGATTATTTTTTGTTGAGGTAGAGCTGATTTACACTATTATATTAGTTTCAGGTGTACAACACAGTGATGCAATATTTTTATAGATTGTACTCCATTTAAAGTTATTACAAAATAATGGCTATATTTCCCTGTGCTATACAATATATCCCTGTTACTTATTTATTTTATACATAATAGTTTGTGTTTCTTAAACCCATAACCCTATCTCACCCCTTCCCCTTTCCTTTCTTCACTGGTAACCACTAGTTTGTTCTCTATATCTGTGAGTCTGTTTCTCTTTTGTTATATACATTGGTTTGTTTTATCTTTTAGATTCCACATGTAAATGATAACATAGAGTAATTGTCTTTCTCTGTCTGATTTATTTCACTGAGCATAAAACTCTCTAGGTCCATCCACATTGTTGCAAATGGCAAAATTTCATTCTTTTTTAAGCCTGAATAATATTCTACTGTAGAATTTGGATAATATTCTACTGTAGGCACTTAGATTGCTTCCCTATCTTGGCTATTGTAAATAATACTTCTATGAACATTGAGGTGCATGTACCTTTTCAAATTAGTGGGGTTTTTTTCCTTCAGATTTATACCCAGGAGTGGAATTGCTGGATCATATGGTAGCTCTATTTTTTATTTTTTGAGGAACCTCCATACTGTTTTCCACAGTGACTGTACCAATTTACATTCCCACCAACAGTTTATGAGAGTTCTGTTTTCTCTACATTCTCACCAACACTTGTTGCTTGTGCTCTTTTTGATGACAGCCACTTTCATAGGTGTGAGGTGATATCTCATTGTGATTTTGTTTTGCATTTCTCTGATGATTAATGATGCTGAGCATCTTTCCATGTACCTGTTAGCCATCTATATGTCTTCTTTGGAAAATTTCTATTCAGTTCTTCTGCCCATTTTTTAAGTGGGTTGTTTGTTTCTCTGATATTGAGTTGTATGAGTTGTTTATATATTTTGGATATTAACCCCTTATCATTCATATCATTTGTAAATATTTTCTCCCATTCAGTAGGTTGTATTTTTGTTTTGTGAATAGTTCTCTTTGTTGTGCAAAAGATTTTAAGTTTAATGAGGTCCCTTTTGTTTACTTTTGCTTTTGTTTCCTTTGTCTTAGGCAGCAGATCCAAAAAAAATATTGCTATCATCTGTGTCATATAAATGTTCTGCCTGTGTTCTGCCTATGTTCTTTTCTAGGAGTTGTATGGTTTCACGTTTTACATTTAGTTCTTTAATCCATTTTGACTTTATTTTTGTATATGGTGCAAGGAAATTTTCTAATCTCATTCTTTTACATGTAGTTAGTTGTCCAGTGCTCCCAGCACCACTTATTGAAGAGACTGTCTTTTGTCCATTGTATATTCTTGTCTCCTTTATCATAGAATAATTGACCACAGATATGTGGATTTATTTCTGGGATCTCTATTCTGTTTCACTGATCTATGTGTCTGTTGTGTGTGTGTGTGTGTGTGTGTGTCTGTGTGTGTGTGTGTGTGTGTGTGCGTGCGTGCCAGTACCATGGTCTTTTGATTACTATAGCTTTGTAGTATAGCCTGAAGTCAAGGAGAGTGATACCTTCAGCTCTGTTCTTTTTTCTCAAGATTGCTTTAGCAATTCAGGGATCTTTGTGGTTCTATATAAATTTTAGGATTATTTGTTCTAGTTCTGTGAAAAATGTCATGGATATTTTGATAGGGATTATATTGAATCTCTAGATTGCCTTGTGTAGTATGGTCATTTTACAGTATTAATTCTTCCAATCTACAAACACAGTATACCTTTCCATCTGTTTGTGTTGTTTTCAGTTTCTTTCATCAGTGCTTTATAGTTTTCCAAGTACAGAGCTTTTATGTCCTTTGTGAGATTTATTCATAGGTATTTTATTGTTTTTGATGGGATTGTTTCCTTAATTTTTCTTGTTCATGATCTTAGAGGAAATGTTTTTAGGTTTTCACTGTTGAGTATGATGTTAGCTGTGGGCTTATTATATATGGCATTTATTATGTTGAGATATGTTCCCTCTATACACACTCTGTGGAGAGTTTTTAACATAAATGGATGCTGAATTTTGTCAAGAGCTTTTTCTTCATTTATTGAGATGATGATATGATTTTTATTCCTCAATTTGTTAATGTAGTGTAACACATTGATTGATTTTTGGATATTAAACCATCCTTGCATCCCTGGGATAAATCCCACTTGATCATGGTGTATGATTCTTTTAATGTATTGTTGGATTCAGTTTGCTAATATTTTGTTGAGGATTTTTGCACCTATGTTCATTAGTGATATTGGCCTGTAATTTCCTTTTTTGTGTGTGATATCTCTGTCTGGTTTTGTTATCAGGGTGATGCTAACCTCGTAGAATGAGTTCAGAAGCTGAACATTGATGATTCTTTTTGCTTCATAGCACTTGCTGTGAGTTTCTATTATGTGGAAACTGTTCATTTTGGGAAACACAATTGAAGTAATTTCTTTTTAAAGTGAAAATAAACCTCTCTTCAAATTGATAAGCATTTGCTCTATTTTCTCTTGACATATTATTAACCTCTTCTTCTGGCATGGTTCCAGCGAGTGGCTGGTTGCAGCTTCATTAAGCTGACTGAAATTCTTCTTGTAACCTGTTCACAGAAGCTTGTCATCAGTCAGTTAGTGTCAGTGCTGCCTTCTTTCTTTTTCTGTGTGGATGAGAATTAAGTAAAAATTAGGACATCTGACATAGAACATTAAAGAACCATCTGAGATTTAGGAACTCTTGGTTTCATATCCTTTCTCCTGCTTTGCTGAGAAATGGCAAAGCAATTGTAGTTAAGTACTGAAATCTCATCTGAACACACTAATACAAGGACCCCTTCCTCTGACTCCCTTTTTCAACTGAATTTAACTCTCTAATTCCCTCAGGCTGGGACAGCTACCTCTTTTTTCTATTCCTTTATCCCCTAAGACTCCATCATAATGCTTTTCACATGGTCCAGGAGGTACGTGAGTGTTTTTGTGGGTGGTAAATTAACCACAGATTCTGTGAAGACAGAGACCATGTAATTTTGTCACTATAGCCACAGTATCTATCACAGCCCCTGGTCCTTTGGAGACTCTCAATTTTACATTAATATAGAAACATTAATTTTATGAACGGATAAACTCAAATCATGCCAGCAAATAGCACTCTTGATAAATAAGAATGTAGATAAATTCTTTTTGGAATGAGATAGCATGACTCCTTTATGCTTCTGCTTTTAATTAGGTAACACCCTAAAATACTGATAGGAGAGCAGGAACAGATGACACAGCTCCCCAGTTCTGTCCCTGAGAACCGCTCATAAGAAAGCCAGTTCTCCTATCATTGATACCTCCTACCATCACACTCATTTAAACAGATTCATTTTTTTCTTTTACAACCTGGATTTTCATATGAGAGTCAGCTCATCTAGTAAACTAATTCACAATTAATTTATGATTAATAAGTATGTGGTATTACAATTAATAAATATGTGTTATTAACAGAATAGCTTAATACCTACATCTCCTTTACTCGTACAGAGAATACATGCATTTAAAATGACCTATAAGGCTTAATAAGAGGGAATAATCCTAACTGGAGTGTTAGGGATACAATGGCAATAGGTTATGACTATATCTCTACTGCTAGATTACAAAAGTAGAGAGGAGTTCAGTTTGAAAATGGATAAAATTTAAATGTGGAAACTGCTCCAAAATATGTAAATTATTATGTTTGACTGAGATGGGATTTCTACTAATATTTTGTGATTTTTTTGAATAATAGAACTTATGACAATGGAAAATCACTGGTCTCTTTTATATTATTTAGGTTTTTGTTAGGAGTAATAATTTTTTAGAAAACCTACTGAATTATGTTATTTTAGTGGGAACTCTCAACACTGCTCTTCTTAATTAAGAATATTTGTTAATTTTTTTTTAAAATGTGATTGACTTTGTAGAACCCATGTTAGTGGTATTTAGAAACTCTCTGAGACTTTCATAGGTGACCTTAAAATGTAAAACAACATCTTTCCAGGAATAACATCCTGGAGTAAATGAAGTAATTAAGTAAACAAACACACAAACAAATGTGTGTTTATGTGCATATGTGTTTGTGTGTGTGTAATTTTTTAACTAATAACTTGTGGCTTTCGCCACCACTGAATATTCAAAGGGCTTCCATTTTTCCACTTTGGCAATGATTTGAGGGTTAATGAGACAATGGGTCTATGAGTACCACTGTAGAAAGATGCTAGCTACATATAAATGATTATAATTATCCAATTTTCTGAGTGTTTTCTTAATAAGCAGATGGGAAATTTCCGTTCATGGCAAGGAATTTCAAAGGCTTAATCATTTCATTTTTGTAACTATTCAAAGTTTCAAGTATAGCTCAGCTTAGAACTCAAATCACTTTTAGAAACCATTTATATTTATTCTTCAGAGCAAAAATTAGTGAATGAATGTGAATAACTTTGGACACTCTACACACCAAACAGCAAAGTGAAAACTTGGCAGCTGTTCAATTTATTTGATCAGTGTAGATTGTCAAATGGAATATTCATGGCCCCAAAGGGAGCCTTTAAAATTGTTTGGATTTATATCTGCAAAGAATTGTTTTTATGTATTAATATAATGTATGTGAGTCCGTTCTATCAAGCCTGTGTTAAAAACAGATAATTCCACTAGTCACTCACTCAGCCTTTTGAATAGTCAATCATTAAATCCAAAATTATTTCAATTGATATGAATATGGGATACAATTATGTAGTGTTTTGGAGTCAGTGTATCCAGCTGTGAATAAAAACACAGTGTATAATGGAACATCTCTGCTCTAGGTTTACAAAGAAAGCAGTTATAAAGAGTAACTGAAATAGCTCCTGGAGTTTCATAGAGAGATCAAGTCCTGACAGAAGTAGTCAGAGGTGTGGCACAGCCTCTAATTAATGACAAAGATACCCGCTCATTATCACTCCACACCAGCTCCCCCTAATAATGCCGTGATTCATTGTCAGTGAGTGAGTGGTATGTACTTACGAGCCTAACTGCCCACAGTTTAATTAATGTAGCTCCAAACTTATGTCTGGATTAGCTGTTTTGTCTTTCCTCTCCAAGTACTTTCTCTGCAGCATATCACTGAGGTGGTATTAACATTCATCTGATAAAATCAAAGCATTTCCCCATAAATGTTGGACAAAAGCAAACGCAATTCACAGGAAAAATAAAAAGGAAATTTAAATACAAATCTCATGCATAATGCTGCTAATTTGTTACAACTTGCAGTAAGCTCTTAATGAGATTTTACAGGATTGGACCTGTTTCCACTGAGAGTTTCATTAACCTCCCTGAACATTTTTCCTCTGTTTATGGCTATATGCTTAGTATATTTGATTATCTATATTTCACATCTTGTAATTCAGTCTTTGAAAATTTATTTTATCGTAAAAGTAGAAAATTCAGATGTGAATGATAAAATTGTTCTTTGTGTAACTTATATATGTCTATGTCCATCTGCCTATATACCCACTTAGAAAATTATTTGGCAAAGGTAAAAGGAGGAGAACATTTTAATCAATAGCAGGGAATTTGCTGCTTCAAAGGCTGTTTCAAGTGTGGAAGACAATAAGAAAATATGTTAAAAGTTGGGTGTCTGGTAGTCACAGTTTTCTGCAGTCCTATTCAGAAGTGATACACTAAATAGAGTATAAAATAGTACTTTTCAGACTTTCATATGCATCTGAGTCACTTAGGCATCTTGTTAAAATTCAGATTTTGATTAGTCATTTCAGTGTGAGGCCTGAATCTCTGCATTTCTAACCAAATCCCATAAAGGCGGCTGCTCCATAAATCAGTAGCACTCTGAGTAGTAAAAGGATTGTCTATTAAACTACTAATAGGTAGAGTCACTTTCAATTTAAAGAACAGAACATAAAGCAAATGAGTGTTATAACCAAAAATCAAAAAGTGAACAATGTCTTAAAAATACATAAGCCACTAGAAAATCCATTACATAAAAGCCTGGTTATGCATTTATCAGGAATCTTAGTTTTGTTTATTTAGATAAGATTTCATTAATTGAATAAGAATGCCACAATATGAAGGTATCAACTAAGATGGGCTCCCTGATGTGAAATTCTGATTGCTTTATAAATTGCTTTATAAATTGCTTTATTAAGACTGGACATTTCTATTAAAACCAAAAGCAGTCCTTAAAACAACTGTATAAATCAAAAAGCAAATGTTAAGGGAAAACAATAGGAGGTATGAAGCAAACATTTTAGTCCAGGTTCTGCCGTGGAACCAGCTTTCTTTTTCTATAAATTGAAGATGATAAACATCTGATCCAAATCTCATAAATGTGTCATGAGATCTGAATATGAAAATCCACACGTATGCATTTTGAAATAATTTATAACTTACACCTAAAACCTTTTTTAAATTGCAAATATTATTTTCTGCTGTAGATACCAAGCCATGACATAGGCCATGCTGGTATATGTGCTAATTTACAGTGTTTAATTTTGTTTATGATCTCCAGGTTTTAACGTATGTGAGGGAGAGAGCAGTCAATTTTATTTGGTAGTACACTTTCAAAAAGCCCCGGTTTCATCTGAAAATATGCTTAGAGATTCTCTTGGCACAGATTCCATTTAAATATGTGGTAACATTATTCATTCTCATTGAAGGCTGTCCCTAGAGTTCTGGGGTTAAAGGAGAGAATACAGTTCCGTATCTGGATAAACAGTTACAGAAAGTGATTAAAACTTATTTATTAGTGGTAGGTATCAGTGATTATGTTAACTGGCAATATATATACCATCATTTTAACCATTTAGTTAAACATGGTAAGGAAATTGAGAAGGAAGCCTTAATTTAATTAATCTCAGAAATAAAAAGTTCAAAAGAATTTGCTAGCGTGAAATAGGTGCCCCTGTGGAAAAAAAACTTACTGTTAGTCAATGCAGAGACTCAAAGAGAGATAAACTGTGAAAAACTCTATGGAGTTAATTCTGTCAGGCAATGAACTTTTGTTACAAAAGTTGCAGTGTTTCTCGATGCTCACTTCTGACTGGGATGCAGTGCTGATGTGATTTGCTGAGTCAGGGATTCCTCATGGCAGCTGTCAAGGTTGATGCATCCTCTTTAAAGATGTTCCCTAAAACTTTGCTATGACCCATGGCGACTCTTAGAGCTTTCTGTGGATCACAGAAGGCATGATTAGTTTAGTTTATTCAGGTTTTGCATTAATTGAGTATGGGGTTTGTGTTTCTTGTTGAGGAAAAAAATGGGAAGAAAACTCTTCCTTGAGTTTTCCAATATTTTACTTAAAATGAAAACCCACAATGCAATCATATGCTCTCACTGCTGCTCCCATTTTGCTAAGCCAGACTCTAGACAACATAGGAGTCTTTCAACATGGGTTAAATTTTGCATGACTCAACACATCCTTATGTTAAAAGTGTTTACCCACAGTTGTTTTTTAATGTCCACCATGAAGTAAATTATTTTTATGAATTTAACATGCTTATATTAAAGCTCTGCCTCACTGCTGAAATCATCTTCTAAAAGTGCATGGCTAATCTTGTCACTTGGTTTGAAGTTCTGAAGTGGCTCTGCTTCCCAAAGCGTTTGAATAAAGTCAAACCTCTTTAGTGCAGCATATAGGGTTCCTTGTCATCTGACCATGGCTACCCTGATTTACAATCCAATTTCTTCATTCTCACATCCTAGCTTCCTGTCATATTAACTTCTAAGGATGGTTCCCCCAGTGGCCCATTGGAGGAACCACTGTCTCAAGCCACCAGGCTTTTACACAGGCTGTGGTTCATATCTAAAAAGTTACTTTGTGTTCTTTCTCCCAAATCCCTCAAGTTCAGTTTACAAGTCATCCCCCCCGGAAGTTTTCTAAAATCCTTGTAAAGGGTAAGGGAGGTACCTCTCTGGGTAAAGTGTACATTTTTCCTAGTTTTCTAGGGACGATCCCAATTTATGTGTCTATTTTCAGCATTCTATTTGGTTAGTACCGCCTTTCCCTCTCAATATAGTATTCATATTGTCCTGGGTTGGGTGATATGTTATGTGGCCATCCTGCTTCTAGGGCCTCCACATTCCCTTGTGCAGCAAGAAAGATGCCAAGTACATGACTGTTTTGAAGTTGGCCAGGTCTGATTTCAAAGGCTTCCACCTCTATCAACTGTGTGATGTGAACATAGGCAGTTAACTGACTCTTTTTGGCCTCAATTTCCTCATCCATAAAATCGGGACAAAGATAACTAACTTTTGGTGGTTTGTGATTTAAATCCAATTATGCATGCAAAACACAGAGTTTAGCACCTGCTACATTGTAAGCTCTCAGTAAATTACAGTTGATTTTTAACTTAGTTATGACGGTGTGTTTTAATTACATAGTACCTCCTTCACTGGACCGTGAGCTTCCTAAAGACAGACTTGTGTTTATCTTTTATCTAATTTTCCTTGATGCCTAGCACAGTAACTACCACATTATAGATTTGTAATAAATGTTTATCAAATGGATAAATGACTAGAATGATTGACCAACTGACTGAGTGAATGAATGAATGAAGACTTATTACCTGTCCTCAAGAAAAGTGCTCTTACTATAAGCCACGCTATGTCAGAAGTGCCCTAATAAATCAAAGACAATGGGAGCAGTGAAGAAATTGCAGTTGTTTTCATAGGGGAGATCAGGGAGTACTCACAGAGAAAAGGGTACTTAATTAGAGCTTCAACATGTAGAGAAGAAATGACATGTCAGACAAAGGGCATGATCACTATATTTTCATTGTACAATGAATATCTTTGTAAATAATATGTACTATAACTTTAAAAACATAGAGTATTTCTAAAATTGAATGCAAAAATTCAGACTTTCTACCCTCTGAAGAGGCCTTTGTGGTCGCCATTTTTTCAATGACACAGGTATTGCTGAATGTGAATCCTCCTATGTTGATACACACTTTAAAAAAATCACAGTCAGGTTTTCTTTTTCCTCTTGGTTTAACTGTTGAACATTCATGTGTATGTGTGCTGGTGGAGTGAGGTGTTCATTTTTTGCCCCTTTGCTTTTTAATGTAATCGTCTCTTAAAACTAGAGTTAAAATTAATAAAGATCTTTTTTCTAAAATTAGAAGGATCTATTTGCTTTGACAAGTTCTAACTGTTTATAGTGTCAGATTATTTTCAAAATATTACAGATGTGGAAAAGGGGTAGAATTAGTTTTGAGTAAAATTATGGCTTGTTGGCAGATAACACAATCAACCTTTCAAAAGGAAATACCTCTTTCCAAGTATAGTTGTTAGGAAATTGAAAACCTTATTCAAATGCTAAATAAGAAAAATGAGAATAGGAATATAAACTCCTCTGGAGAAAAAAATAACAAAGAACAGTATTTTAGGCATGGTTTTCAAAGAGATTCCCAACTTCAGGTGCTACCTAGTTGTTGATTGGTTCATTGGATGGCCTTAATGGTGTTGACAGCCCATGAAAGTGGGGAATTCAAGTTAATGGACAGCTAATAACATGATTGAATGGTGCCTGATCTATTTGAGTGTGGAAAATCAATAGTGTATTAGATTCCTCAGGAGAAGATGGGGAAGAGAAAGCAAGCTGTATTTGCCTTCATCACCATGGCCACACTAATTAAGCACCGCCTTAAGATGGAGAGGAGCCTGGAGAAATGAACTGGTAATGAGATTCAGGCTTGAAATAAATGAAGCAACTTCACCATAAGGCACACTGACAGACAATTAAACCTCTTTATCAATGCAGCTTTCATCCAGAAATAAAATCTCATATGGCTGCTATAAAATAAATGGGGGACTGGGAGGAACTGTAAATCTTTTTCGCAGCTTGCAATTGTTCTTATAACTTCCACATTGTTTTGACATTTGGGTTTATTTGCATGAGAAGTTAGTCATAGTGAGTAACATTTCATTTTGCTACATAGAATTTCCCGGTGTGTCACATTTGTTGAAATGTTTCAGGAAAGGTTTTGATTAAGCATAAAACGGATTATAGATAAAAAGCAATTTCCTCAAAAATTTTTGGACTGGAAAGAGGGGTATTCTAAAGAGTAATAATTGCTGTTAGCATATCAAAAATCCTTTCAGGGCTTCCCTGGTGGCCCAGTGGTTGAGAATCCGTCTGCCGATGCAGGGGACACGGGTTCGTGCCCCGGTCTGGGAAGATCCCACATGCCACGGAGCGGCTGGGCCCGTGAGCCATGGCCGCTGAGCCTGTGCATCCGGAGCCTGCGCTCCGCAAAGGGAGAGGCCACAGCAGTGAGAGGCCCGCGTACCGGAAAAAAAAAAAAAAAAAAAAAATCCTTTCAAAAATGTTTCAAAGTAGTTAATTTTATAGATAAAGGCTCATTTTTGCTTATCCAAATATCACCTTTTCCTCCAGTTAAAAATTCTCTGTTGAGAAAGACCATCACACACAAATAGCCAGAGAATCTTCTCATCTAAATTTTTGAAACTGGAATAGATTTTATTTTAAACACAATGATGGGAGAATGGGTTTTTATTGGCAGGTAAATGTTCTGGAGAATGGACACATATCAAATATACTAAATATAAAAAAAACAATATAACCCATCAGCATTTTACAAAAAAAGTACGTCTTTGAATCAAAGGCCTTTTGTTGTGTTGCAGTGTATTAGTGTTATGGTGGACTGCTGTACATAACATAAAAATATTATTACCTATTAGAATCACACCGAAATCCCTCATCACCAATATTCTTGAATATAATTTGTACTGTGTGGCATAGCCGTGCATTTACCTATTAAGTTTCTATACACATGCTGTAAGATTTTGAGGGGAAATGGCTAGAGCATAACAACATTTTTCCTTTTTTTTTTTCTTTCATGTCTCCCTGATACCTAACACTGTGTACTTCACACAACTGATACTTACCATTTTCCTTTTGTTATATATTGGTTTTTAGTAACATTTCCTAGCTTCGCTTCTGTGTAAAGGCAGAAAAATAAAAACAACTGGCTGTTTCCTCTCATCTCATAGAGTCATGATATTTCACTTTATCTTTTGTTTACTCTTACATATTTAATACAATTTTCCATTTCCCAGTCTTTCACAATGGCTTCTCATTTCATCTTACAGCATTACAAACTATCCTTTCTTTAAGCTTTTGTTATTTCCTTATTTCTTCTGCAGTTGTTTATTTGTCCTTCTATCCACGTTCTATGGCTTGGCTATTTAAGCTTCAAAAATATTATAGTGATACTTCACTCAAATTGACTGTGTGAGTTCTAGAAATATTATAGTAATATTTCACTAGAGCTATTTTACTCAAATAGCTTTTACTGAGTATTTACTAGATATATTGCACTGGGGTATATTCGTCCAGGGATACAGATGTGTGCAGTCATTCCTTCATTTACTCAAAAAATATCTGTTGAATGTTTAGAACTCAGTGTACTGTGTGTGGCGAATACCAAGGAGCATAGCATACTGGGGATTCAAAGATAGTCTTAATAGGCATAGATTCGGCCTTTGAGTATTTATAACATCATTTTAAAATTCAACATACAATATAACATACAATCCAAGTTAGATATATTAAAATTAAATATCATCTAAATAAAAATGAAAGAAATAATATAATAAACATATATTTGATGAGTTGTAATGCTACAGAAAAAGTTGAGTTTTTTCTGTTTACTTTCGTTGTTCTTAGGAATTAAAAGGGGTTTCAGGGAGGAAGTAGGATTTGAGTTCAGTCTTGCAGATGAATAGGATTTTTGTAAGTGATGGAGAAGTGGAGAGATTCCCATATTCATGAATATGTGCAAGTCACCAGGATTAGAGTTAGTTTCTTTTGGCAGGATCATAGATTGTGTTGAGATGGGTGGCATGAAATCGGGGTCAGATCACAGAGGATATATTAAGTGCCATGCTGAGGAGTTCAGACATTATGCTGGAGCCAATGGAAATCTACCAAAGATTTCTTCTGACCAGGAAATTACATGACATTATGAGTTTTCAGGATATGGCTAGTGGTAATCATTGGAAAGAATGAGCAGCATAACTGTGTGTTCGCAGATTGTAACTAGCAGCAAGAAAAGAATGAGGATTCAGAGTTCAGTGATGAAGCTATTGCATAGATATAGGTGAAAAATTATATACACTTGTGTCTTGGCAAGTAGGGTAGAGCTAAGGAAGAAGAGCAACCAAGAGGTAGGTTAGAAAGTTTAATTCGTGGAACTTAAGTTCTCGCTGGATGTGGAAGGTGCCAGAGGGGGAGGAATTGAAACTGATTGAGTTTCTAGCTTGACTGAATCAAAGGGTTTTGTTGTTGACTTAGCTCAGTGACCCCAGATTATTTTCATTCTGGGAAAGTGGCTTCACCATATTGAAAGTACTGTTTTCGTTCTTGGGTATATACAGCTCTCTCTGACTCTTCTGGTATTTCCACCTTTTTAAATTTTAGCTAGTGAAATCCTGCCATTTCTCCATTAGAAAGTAATAGTACAGAGGATGCTTAGGGACCCTTGGAAATGTATGTTATCAGTGATGCTGGTTTTGGAGCCATTGTATGAATGGTTACAATATCCTACGGCCATGAAGTGTGTGCTGGGCACATGGGTAAACTGCTCAAGAATGTGGAGGCTCGGTCTTTGCCTCAAATGCTTGAACCCCTGAAAACAGTGTAATAACTACCATTGATTGGATATCTATACTGTACCTGACCTAGAGATAAGATCTTTACACAAAATATCTCATTCAATCTTTGGTAGGAACCATTAGTCTTCTACAGATGAGTAAAATGAAGTTCAAAAAGATTAAATCATGTGACCAAAGTCTCACTACCAGAGTCACTGAGGAACGATTTTAACTGATGTTAGAATCTAGTCCTAGTTTAAAGTTTATACGACATTGTTAACTTTTTGAGATTAAGGAGCTCTTTCATATATGCTTTTTTTCTCCAAGAACTTAGCGTTATTCTTTGTATATAATACTTTCTCAAAAATTCAAGAATGGTTACGTTTTTCCATTATAAACTGAAGCTAGATTTTTTTCTATCTGATTTTTCTCTCAATATTCCTGGATATAGAAGCAAATTATAAAATTCTATCAGACATCCATGCTCAGGCTTCCTCAACAAAATATTCTCTTCTTGTCTTTTATAATGGTTTTTAGAATTATTTTACTTCATTTCATTTATTCAAAGTGATTAATAGCCATGCATTTCTGTAACACCATAATTTTTAAATGAACATTTTATTTGAGATAATTGTAGATATAAATATAGTTGTAAGAAATAATACAGAGAGGTCCCACGTTGCCTTTACCCAGTTTCCCACAATGGTAATATTTTGCAAAACTATAGTACAGTATCACAACCAGGATATTGATATTAACACAGCAAGATAAATAATAACTCCATCACCACAAGGATCTCTCATGCTTCCTTTTATAGCCACACCCACTTTCCTCCAGCTTCACTCCATCCTTAATCCTTGGCAACCACTTCATTTCTATAATTTTATCATTTCAAGAACACTGTGTAAATGTAATCATCTGAGTAAGATTGGGGATTGACATTTTTCACTAGGCCTAAGTCTCTGGAGATTCATCCAGGTGATATCATATATATTTATATCTGTATTTTTACATATTAAAATATAAGCTATGTCTTTAATATTGAGTGAATCTATATATTTTATAAATGTGAGTGTTTGATATGTTTACAGCAAAAAATGCTCTGTAAATTTTAATAGAACTGTGTGTAGAGTTGCATACTGAATATTTTAAATAACTTATGCTGAATTGACTTATTGTTTTGTTTTGTTGCTAAGCTTTTAGAATTAATTGGCTTACTTGGAAAAAGAAATGAAAAACAATTAATGGTATAATATAATCTGAAACACGTGTCTTCTAATAATTTTAAGGTAACATTATTGTACTTTGTGAGTGATTTGTCCTTCTGGAGAAACTTGTAAAAATAATAAGCTCCCTTATCTAA
The DNA here is from genome assembly GCF_026419965.1 of Kogia breviceps. Classification (NCBI taxonomy): domain Eukaryota; kingdom Metazoa; phylum Chordata; class Mammalia; order Artiodactyla; family Physeteridae; genus Kogia; species Kogia breviceps. Next base: position 57,711,809 of record NC_081314.1, read on the forward strand.
AGTTTCAAAAGTACCTTTCCCCTATGTCTATTTGCAGCCCACTATTGAGTGGGCATTATTTCTTGTTCATCACTTTCTAGTTTGGGTTTAACTAGCTTTGAAGTCATTGTTAGGGGCTACTGAATAGCCATTACAGCTTTTAGGAGTTGCTTCTCAATTTTTATTCTCTATTCCTAACTTACAAGGACTCCTTCCTCTTGTTTGACCATGCACATTTTATTAAGCCACTTAATTTTCATAAACATTTTAATTGACCTACACTGTCAAAAAGGTTCTCTTTCTTTTTCTTTGATAGTATTTTTCTTTATTGCTGAACTTATGTCTTCATAAAGAAACTAACACATTAAAAAAATTTTTTAGCCTTTTTATTTTGGCTCAGCTGAATTTTTATCCAGGGTGGAAAAAAGTATTAGCCATTAATATGTTGTACCTTATTGGAATGTTTATGATAAGCAAAGATGTGAAGATATTTTAAGCATCTAAAGATTCCTTTTAGGGTTACATTTGATGTTACTCTCTAGGAACAAATCCTTTGAAATTTAAATGTGGATTCGTGTCTGCTGATGCTGTAGCATTCATGTCTGAAGTAAAATCAGAAGCTGTCCATAAGTTCCTAAACCATTTCTCGTTTGGCTAACTGAAAAGAGAGACAATGCAAAGGTCTATTTGTGAATTAGAGCATGTTAAAGAACTGCAAAAATCTAAAACACTGCCTTCATTGAATTCTATGAAGTGTTTCACATTTTTTGGTTTTCAGGGTGGTATACACTTGATATGTCATTTTTAGAAGTGAACATTCTACCAGTACATACTTCCCCAGACTTGTTAAAACTTGAAACTACAGATGCTCACTTGGGTGACTCTTCCTCAGCGAACATTTCCCTGATTTGTAGTTATTTAATTCCCTATTCCATTGGGTCCATCGGGTGCTTCCTTTCCTTGTAGATTTGTACTTTCTTTTTCACATCTCTACATCCCAAATGAACTAATCACAGCATTCAGTTTGTCTGTGTCTGGGTTTTATTTCTATCTAGCTATTTTAAAGGGATGTTTATTTCCTGATTTTTTTTCAGGTAAGGTTAGATATTATTCTTCTGCTGTTTGGATCTAACATCCAGAAGAAAAGCATAAAAACCTGAAATCAATAGAAAATAAATGTTTTTATTTTTTACTAATTGGCTTTTCAAGTATTTTTTTCTTTGGGTTTAAGTACATTGTGGCAATGAATGAATATTATCAAAAGAGAGCTATTATGACATAAACCTCAAGGACAATGCCTAGCACATAGTAAGTACTCAAAAAATATTCCAGTGTATGAACAAGTGAATAAGAGATAAAGAATGTTTGCTTGAAGTAGACTGCCAAAACATGTCATTTTGACCAAGGATCCTAGTCAAGGATATTATTTTCCTAACATCATGGCTCTTTGCTTAAGTTATCTGGATGAATGCTTCAATTTGTCAATATATTTTTACTATATAAACACAGAACCTTAGAACATTTTCTTTTAATAAATGACCCAGGGTAAAATGTAGATGGGTTAAACAAATTTAAAGCACTAAACAAGAAATATATTATTCCAGATCTTTACTGGCTTTTGGTAAATAGTTACTGCTGCTTTTTAAAGGTCACATTCAGAAAGACCCAAGGCAAGTGTTGAGAAATATTTATTGTCAGTCCTTCTTACACACACTTGGGTAACACCTGGCACTGAGCAGCAGTAAGTTTGTCCTCATGAATCATCCAGAGTAGATCATTTTTAAATTATCATCTTAATTTTTTTTAAAAAAGCATTTTAAAGAGTTGAGGTTCTGTGATTTTCTTAACTATTAGCTATTACTTTTGTTAATTACTAATCGGCCAGTCTAAGAACAGAGGTACCAACTCATATTCCACAATATGGCCAGGTGAGGTAGTGAAGTTGGCAGGGGTGGGACTGTAAAGCATGCACACTCCCCAGGGAAAGCAGTAGCTGCTTCTAACCTCTGATAGGTCATGTTTAAGACTGCAGACCAAATAGCTCCAGATCATACAATTGTTTGAGAAAAGCTGGAACTTTGAATTTTTATGTAAACTCTCCTCTCCCAATCCATAAATGTGGACAAATATGTGTTTTTTTAACCGACTATGATTAAAACAAATGATCTACAGGAAGATGCAAAATACAGATGAAGCTTAACAATATATTAAATAAAAAATAGAATCCCAAAATATTTCATATAGCCTTTTTAACTTTTTGTAGTTAAAGTTATAAAATCTACTTTTAATGAATATATGCATGTGCAATAAAACTCTAGAAAAAGGAAAGCAATGAAATGATGAGCACAAGTGATACAGAATGGTAATTATATTTGCTGGAGGAAGGAAAGGAATGAATTATTAGATACATGTTATCATTAAGGTCCTGTCTTATGGATTGAATGGAGGGTTCCTGGATGCCATTACATTATTAAAAATAAAATACGAACTAAATAAATGAACACATGAACTTACTCATGAACTTACAAGGAAAGTATGTTATAAGAGACAAGGGTCAAATTCTGTGCATATTAAGTCTAATTAAAAAATGTATTAGACCAAGCTAAATACATGTGCTGTTAGATCTACCAGTGAACCTAGTCCTGGAACCACCAATTTTCAACCTAAGAGAAAAACCCAGCTAGCAAGATTATTATGTAGGTGAGAAGTTGACATGTAAGATCAACAACAGTTTAATAGAATGACTAAAAAAAGGTCACAAAGTAATATCTGAATAATTGCCAAATTAATATATAGGCAGCTGACACTAGATCATGAATTAGGGAAATCTCTAATTGCTTAGGAAGGTGTATGTATGAGGTATAAGAACCAAGTCTTAATGTATAGGTGGTTTATATGTAGGAACTTCACAAGGTCAAACTATCCAGTTGAAAAATAAAGTCACCTAGATATTGAAATAGATACATAGATAGATATTAATTTAAACTTTCTCTTACTCCATTGCCATATGTATAAATTAAACAAAAACAAAAACAAAATAAACTCCCTGTACTTCAGAAGGCTGTTATGAATATAAGAACTAATTCCCAAAATAGAGTTTGAACTTCATGGATACAGTCATTAAAGTAAATGTAGGAGAAATCAGTGTTGTTATTGTTATTATACTGAACTAATCACTGAAATTCCTATTTCTCTCTCTTTTCTTTTTTTTTGACTCAGTGCTATTTCAGTGATGTTTTGCTAATACCACTTTGTTCTGCTCATTGTTCAATAGATCCAGGACACAGATTAACTGCCCAGGTTGGATGCAGAATGTACTGTGTATCTCCAGTTGTATTGAAAAGTCATTCTAAAATGTCACTCATTATTCCTGCTTCTCTATTAACATGATGAATTCAAACACTAGGAGACCAAAGTAAATTGATTTAAAAGTCTTTATTTATAAGCCAATACTATCACATTTTTAAGATATGTTATACTAAAATCCAAATATAATTTATTCTTTATTTTGGGTTCATTATTAATTAGTAACAATAACAGGCACAGTGATTAACATTTAAGTAGGTATTCAGTAGTCAGTGAACAAATAAATTAATGGTTTTGCTTTTTTCTTTTTTCTGTTCTGATCCTCAGAACAATGATACAAACCACAAACCTTTATGGCTAAACACAAGCATGTATGTTATTCCTGTAGAAAATGTATATAAGCATATATGCCTACATGCACATGGTATCCTCTATAATTTTTGCTTTTTCATTTTCAAGGAATATTAACATTATCATAGAACAGATACATTAGTAAGGATGGGAAAATGAGAAAAGTCAAAATAGAAATAATCCCACTACTCATACCAGATATTTAATGTTTTTTTTTTTTTTTTTAATGTTCTATGCCATGAGTGAATGCTTTGACATTTTTCTTCATTTGAAGACATCACTCCTAAGAGCATCCACTTATCAACACTCTATAAGCTCCAAAAGACACATTTTCACATGCAGGTAGATTAGGGTATTAATTTCATATACATTCAAAAAGTTGATCTTCAAAGAATCAAACAATAACATACAGAGATTTTGAGCTCCTAATGTTTCTGAGGAAAAGGTAAAGTGAAAACAATGCATGAAGGATATGTTTTATTTCCAAAGTAAGACAAAGTTTTCTGACACATATTCTTTACTATTTAAATATATTCTATTCTAGTGTTAATTAGGGGAAAGTGTCAGTAAAAAGTGATTTAAGACTTTGATTTAAAACTATGACTTTCTTTTCATTCTTGCATCCCTTAGCTAAATGAATTTAAATCCCCTTTTGTCTTGAGAACTTTGCAACAATTATTGCCATAAAAACAACTGGAGATGCCCTGTGTTGTTTTAGATCTGGTAATAGGAACTAATGAGCTTAACTTCTACACAAATAATTGGAGCTAAGATCAACCTCTCTAGGTTTGCATCCTGGCTTTGCCATTTGTTAGCTGTGTGGCCTTGGAATAATCACTTAATACTCTGAGACTCATTTTAATTATGTAAAATGTGGATGCAAATAGCACTTGTATCATAGAGCTGTCATATAGATTTAGTAAAATGATTTTTGTATAGGTCTTAGGTGCCTAACATTTAGAAATATATTAATACTTTAAAATACTCCCGATATGTGATAAACCTACTGTTAAATTTTTATATATCAGTAATTGTACGTGGATGAATGAACTTAAATCTTAAGGGCTGAAAATTTGAAGGCTCTATATCAACCCTCTTTTATAATCATACTATAAATCTTTGGAAGACAGGATTTATAACACCAGCTCAGACAGAACTTAACTACAGCACAGCAGAGGTAGGTGCCACTCTAATAAAGGTAATTTTTCACTTTGCCAGAAGCTCTCTTCTCTACCTTTATCTCCCCCCTCCTTCTCTATTTTTAGGTTGAGTGGTACAAAGATTAGCTAGAAATTTTCAACATGTTAAATGGAACTACTCTTGTGTAACAGAAATATATTTCTGCAACATATTTATTTAGGCTAAGGTACCAGTTTTTTCAGTGTTGTACATGAACAAGCTTTGGAATTTATGCCAGCGGATCCAGCCTGCTTGTATTTCCTTGCTGTTTTCACCTTTGTGGCTTTTAGAGTATTAGAAGTTTTTAGGCATTTAAGTTCTTAGAAACACAGCTTGCAGGAACAAGCATATGTCATAAACATTAAGAGGGAAACTTTATGTAGCTCATTAAAATACCAATCTATGAATATCAACTTAAAGCCCCCAGTAATATGACTGAAGTTGTAAAAGTGATCTCTTCTCTCATTTTGCATAATACTCTTTTAAAATGGCATATAAAGAGTTTCAAAACTCCCAGGAGTGCTCTAAATATTGTAAAGTGGATGCTTCACACCAGTTTATCTGATGCCTCACTCAATGAGGCTTTCAGTTTCAACTAGATCAAGTCACAAAAATAATTACTATGTCAAAAACAACCCCAAAAATATAAACATGCTTTCTTTCCTTCAGAATCTGTTTCCTCTTAAATTACAAATTCGGTAAACATGATATTATTCACATACTTTCTAGTTATGTTTGTCACATTTATATTATGCTGCATAGTTTACATGCTTTTCTACATTATCTGTAAGGTGCTATTATCATTGTCTACCTCACAGATGTACCCAGCAAACACATCTTTCTGTCTAATGCTCATTTTTACCTTGGCTCGAAGGTTCCAACAATGCTTCTAGGTCTCCTCTCTCAGCGACTAGGGCCTTCCAATTTACAATCATCTCTCACTCTCCAGATCTTGATCTCAGACCTCTACTACAAATTAGTAGGCATAATTATTCATCTGTTAAAGGCAAGGAAACTGCAGTTCAGAGTGATTTGCTCAAGATTATAAAGCCAATAAAGAGTAAAAGTTGGACAAGAACCTAGGTTTTCCAAACATTGATAGAGATATTAATGCTGCCTGGTTAGCAAAAGACTATTGACTACACTGACATATAAAGTTGTTCCACGATTGTAGACTGTCTCTGTCAAAATTTATTATGATTTTTGGTTTCTCCTATTTGCAAATTAAAAATTAAAGTCAGCAGAGTATGGTCAATGGAATAGTACATTGAAGTTAGATTTGGGTTCAAATCCTGTATGGCTGCTTGCTAACACTATGACCTTGGAAAGTGATACAATCATCCTGAGTTTACTTATTTGCCAATGAGAAGATTAAATGAGATAACTAAAGTGCTTAGTTAAGACAGTGCTTGTCACTTAAACTCAATAAATAATAGACATTATTTTGTAAAAATTAAAATGTGGGAAAAGAGGATTAGATATCAGACAATACCTAGCCCTGGCTAGGTATCACTAACTGCTGTGTGACCTTGAACAAATCTTACTATCTGGATATTGTTTTCCTCATCTGTTAAACAGATATAAAACCATATTACAGAATCCATATAGAGATAAATGATTCATGGAGAGGTCCTTTAAGCAGAGAGCCTGGAGGTCATGGAGATAACTTTTGAATTCCTGATCCCAGAAATTAAAGGTATAAAAAAGTCTAAGAATAGGTGAGAAGGGAAAGGTGGCAGGATTAACTTAGAGACTGGGCAGAGATAAAGGAAGCCTGGGGCTATTCTTCCATCTTAGAAGACTTAATAAAAAAGACAAAGCCCTAGGGTTTAAAAGCTTGGTCTGTAATTTCTCCTCTACCACTAATTTGCTATGGAGCCTTAAAACTGTCATTTAACTCCTCTGATCTTCAAAACCCTATCTGCTTAATGAAGATGTGGAACTGGGTGACATTTGACTGTGGTCACCTCCAGCACTAAGGTTCTATGTGTCTGTCTATACATTAGATGACAGCATCATAAAATATATTCCACTAGGGCTTCCCTGGTGGTGCAGTGGTTGAGAGTCCGCCTGCCGATGCAGGGGACACGGGTTCGTGCCCCGGTCCGGGAGGATCCCACATGCCGCGGAGCGGCTGGGCCCATGAGCCATGGCCGCTGAGCCTGCGCGTCCAGAGCCTGTGCTCCGCAACGGGAGAGGCCACAACAGTGAGAGGTCCGTGTACCGAAAAAAAAAATCTCTCTCTCTCTCTCTCTCTCTCTCTTTCTCTCTCTCTCTCTATATATATAGATAGAGATATATAGATAGATATATATAGATATATATATATCTATATATATCTATCTATATATCTCTATCTATCTATATATATATATATATTCCACTAAATACTTAATATTTTCAATATTCTACTGATGTTTTAGGGTGAGAGAATGAAATGTTCCTATAAGGAGTTCTGTATATGCCATTTACCTCCTAAAAGTTCATAAAAGAAAAATTTTCTTGGAATATTAAACATCTAGGAAATCAGCATAGAAGGAAAATAATTAACCCCTCAATTTACAAGCTTAGTAGCCTCCATAGAACTTGTATTATCACTTTTATAAATGTTGCACTAGATAATATACGAGCTTTAGAAAATACGGAGGTTTAGTCAAATGTAAGAGATTTTTATCATTATGATCCTCCTCATCATCATCACTACCACCACTACCACCATCACTGTCAACAGCATCAACATTACTACCTTACATTTATGAACACCAGTTCTATATACTGCAAAATGGATTGTGACATGAACAATTTTGGTTACTCACAGGCTAAAATAGCATTTGGAAACTGTATGCTCACATTTCACAAAGCTGAATGTTGATTTTGGACTTCAGTATTAACTTGGTGCATGTTTAGAATTCAAATATTCCTAGATAATGGCAATTGAAATAGAACACATAGGAGCCATATTCCAGTTAAATTTCATTTCAGTCCAGAATGACTTTCACTTATAATATTTTCTCATTTCTTAGAAGAAATAACAGAATGATGCATGTAAAGGGAGTTCTATTCCATAGAGGGAAAAAGTATAAGCTGGCATTGACAGCCTTATAATTTAATAATACACAGTGTCCAAAGCACTTTTACATCCACTATTTTATTTGGTATTTGTAACAATCATATAATAGTAAGATTAGAAGTTATTATTTCATCCATTTTATGAACAAAGTAAGAATAAAAGGTGAAGTCACTTCTTCAAGGGTGGAAACAATTTTGAATTTTAATGATAATTATTGTTTAATTTGTTTTGCTTCCATTCCCTTCAATTATATTACCATTTGTATTAGACATTTATCCAGAAAGCTGGTTCATGGGAAAGAATGAAGATTGCAAATAACAGATCAATGTTTCTCAAGTTGTTTTGTCATAGCACACAAAGAAAATGACTGGGATAACTGAGCCAGCCTGCTTATGGCTGGTGAGGAATGGGCCATGAGGGTTGCTAGAGGCAATACCTAATACACCTGCAACCTCTGCAACGACCCATTGTGAGGCTGCCCCCCAGCTGGGAAGCTCTGAAACCCATAAAAATATATGATTGATTTATCCAAAGAATAGAAGGAAACTCTGTTACTTTCATTTTCCTAAGTCATTTTTTTCTGTTGCCCATTACAAATCCTTTATTAAACATATAATCTTGGGACTTCCCTGGTGGCGCAGTGGTTAAGAATCCACCTGCCAATGCAGGGCACCCAGGTTCGAGCCCCGGTCAGGGAAAATCCCACATGCCGCGGAGTAACTAAGCCCTTGCTCTAGTGCCTGCAAGCCACAACTACTGAGCCTGCGTGCTGAAACTACTGAAGCCCACACACCTAGAGCCCGCTCCGCAACAAGAAAAGCCACTGCAATGAGAAACCCGCGCACCACAACTGAGAATAGCCCCTGCTCGCTGCAACTAGAGAAAGCACACGTGCAGCAACAAACACCCAACGCAGCCAAAAATTAATTAATTAATTAATTTTTAAAAACATATAATCTTAACAGACACTCAAGTTCAATACTCTGTTTCAGGATCTGAATCTGATCTGTTTTCAAAGAGAACAAAGAAACATTATAGGTAGGGGATAAATTTGCTTAACAAGGAGGTTTATTTTTTTTCTGCTAATTAGGGTCATGTCATGAATACTTATTTTTTGTTGATTTTTCATCTACCTTTAAAATTGCTCATTTTTCTTTTTTTAAATTATTTTTATTTTTAAAATTCATAAATTGTTTGAGCCACTACCATTTAGCACTGCTGAGGGTTGTTTTTACAGGGAGGAAGGGAATAGCATACATTTTCTCCAAATTTCTCTCATGACCCTAATCACTTTCTTAGTATATACTTATTTGTAGGCATTTAACTTGTTTTCCTAGAGGGAGCGTAAGTGCCTGCTTCAGTTTCAGAGCCCTCAGAGAGCTTACTGTAACATCTTGCACATAGAATCCTACCACAACAAAAGCCATCCATTTTCTATACACTTAATTGGGCACCTACTATGAACCCTATTGTATGCAGACACTAGGAATTAAAAATAAATAAATGAAGATGTATTTAGGGAGTACATAATTTAGCGATAAAAGCTAAAGTAATATAGCAGTTTCATTCAGTACATTATAATAAGTGCTAAGGTTTACATTTTTAAAAGCATCCTTTATTCACTTGTAGTAGACAAGGAACTAAGTCAGGACATTTCATGAAAGAGTAAAATCCTAAAGTTATTCTTGATGGATTCTTAGATGTTCAGTTAAAACATGGAGGTGAGATGGGAGTAGAAAGAAGGATCTCTCTAGCATTTGCCTACCAATGTGATCAAAAAGAGACACAGGGGCTTCCCTGGTGGCTCAGTGCTTGAGAGTCCGCCTGCCGATGAGGGGTACATGGGTTTGTGCCCTGGTCCGGGAAGATCCCACATGCCGCGGAGCGGCTGGGCCCGTGAGCCATGACCCCTGAGCCTGCACGTCCGGAGCCTGTGCTCCGCAACGGGAGAGGCCACAACAGTGAGAGGCCCGTGTACCGGCAAAAAAAAAAAAAAAAAAGAGAGAGAGAGAGACACAAAAAAATCTAAGCATTTGGCAGGATCTGGAAAGAAGTTATGTACAAGTGGAGTGTAAAGTAAGGTACCAGTGGGTTTGTGTTCCATACTAAAGGCAATAGTGTGCCTTTTCCAGTTAACACCCCTAGCTTATATAGGTTGCATAGTTGGATGTGAGCTCTACCTATTGTCCATAATCTATAGTAAATAACCCTATGTACTCTCAATATTCTTCTCTGTAATCTTTTTAAAGGTGATAATAATTGATATTCCAACTCTAGCTAAGGCAGAGGAACTAGGGGAAAAAATCACTGGAATATCTTATTTGTTCATAGTTAGAATATGTGTGATTCAATTAAAACAAAATTAATACAAAAGTAATACATGTCTGTTATGAAATGTCAAATAATACTAAGGCTTTTAGAGTAAAAACTGAGTATCTTTCTTCATCCACAACTCATCATCCCACAGAAATAAGCCACCATTGAGTGTTTTGTATGTGTATTTCCAGACCCATTTCTATTCTTTTCTAAATGTGCATGTTTCTTAACATTATGAGTGCAATCATTATATAATGTGCTTTCTTCATTTTGTTTCTTTTTCATTTAATAATATGCCATAGACAACTTTCCCTACAATACATATAAGTTTCCTTCATTCTTTTTAAACACTCCAAAGTACTCCATAGCTTGGATTTCCTGTAATATTTTTTAAATCCCCCCATCTTAAACTTTTGTGCAAACTCATTGAACTAGACAATGTATTTCACATAGATCTATGAAAGCTTTGTCATATACCCAATTATTCTGTGGACTTATATCAGGATCCTCTTGTTCCACACCACATGCTCTTGCTAGGACCTCTAAAATTGCTTCAATACAATTGTTTCTTCCTGGAATGACTGCAGGATTACTATATGACTTACTTAGATGCCAAACCCTCAGGTGGTAGCAGGCTTTTTTTGACTAAGAAAGTGTTCCAGGAATATTTGCCAAGGACTCATCACTCTAAGATTACTTTTATCTAGATCAGAATTTCCCAAACTGTGTTCTATGGAATACTAGTGTATCTCCAATAGACAATCAACTATAAGGAATTGCTTTGTCATATAATATAGTATTACAGTAGTTTCCCATGGATATTCACAATGCACCAACTTATATTAAAGGTTAAGGAGTTCCTATAGTAAAGAAACACTTATATTTGCTTAATTTAGGATTTCTTAATATGAATGCTGAACGCTTTTTAAAGTAATAGCTGTATCTCATGAAATACTGGTATGCACAGTTTGAGAACCACTGGTCCAGATGCCTAGATACTTCACAAAATGTCCATTAACATTAAAAATAACAAATATTAACAAATTAAATACCAAATATCATTATATAATAGAGCTAGAAATATCTTTAGAAATAGGTGTTAGGTTGTTGTGCAGATTAAATGAGATGATAATATGAAACATCAGGGCATCAAGCACATAGCAAGCGTTCAAAAAATGCTGTCTTGTCATTATTAGTTCCCTCTATCTGGCCATCCCATTGGTTCATTTATTAATTTAACTCTCTAGAAAATATTTACCAGAGATCCACTTTGCCTTCCTAAGGAATTCAAATTTTACCCTGTGGCACTGAGTAACAATTAGAGATTTTAAAGCAGGATATGACACTGTCATGTTTGAGTTTTAGAAAAATTTCTCTCTCTGCACTGAGGTTACATTGACAAAGGAGAGTTAAACTCCCAAAAGGTAAAGTTTTAATCCTCAAAAATATAAAGTTTCTTGAGCAAGTTATCACAACTTAAAAGTGCTAGAACAAAGACTAGAACTCAGATCTACTTCAATCCAAATCCAGGCTTCTCTCAACACTACTCTGCTGGCTGTGTTCCCAGCTATCAGTAAAATAAGGCCCAGCAGTCATTATTTGACCCGCAGTATACCTGAATCTGCAGGGCAATAGGCTTTGTTGTTGGCCATTCACTTCAGTGACTTAATAGCTTGCAGTTTTCAAGTCTCTGTAACTTATACACTAGGAAGTACCTTAGAGCCATAGAAATTCAAGTTCAACTTGAATGATACATTTAGAGTCAACTGGGTAGCCTTGAGTGTGAACTATAGTTGGTAAAACATGGAGGGTTCAGGCCAAGTACATATGCTCATTATTTCTGCTGCTCTGGAGCAGTGACTAGCAACAGCATTTGAAAGAACAAAAGCAGTGAGTTCTGTCTGAGAGCCACTTTACCTTTTCAACTCTACTTGACCTCCACTCTGCCCACAGGTCCAAACTGGAATGAGTGTGCCTGAGAGTGCTACTATCTATGGCAGCATGTTATTTTGAGATCACTGACCATACACATTTCCATCCAATAGGATGACCTGTGCTTTATGTGAAAAGATTGTCTGTAGAGCATAGGGCAACATTGCCACATTGGTCCACATATGTATTCTGGAGAAATTGGCAAGTGTATGGAGTTAGCTAATTCAGTCAGCGATTGGGTCTTAAGCTTCAAGTCACCATGTAAACTAGTTCTAAAATAGGCTTTCAGAAGTCTACTGAGAAGATGGCAGAGTAGAAGGACATACGCTTCCTCCCTCTTGTGAGAGCACTGGAATCACAACCAACTGCTGAACAATCATTGACAGGAAGATGCTGGAACTCACCAAAAAAATATCCCACATCCAAAGACAAAGGAGAAGCCACAGTGAGATGGTAGGAGGGACGCAATCACAATAAAATCAAATCCCATAACCGCTGGGTGGGTGACTCACAAACTGGAGAACAATTATACCACAGAAGTCCACCCACTGGAGTGAAGGTTCTGAGCCCCACATCAGGCTTCCCAAGCTGGGGTCCAGCAATGGGAGAGGAAATCCCCAGAGAATCAGACTTTGAAGGCTAGAGGGATTTCATTACAGGACTTCAACAGGACTGGGGGAAAGAGAGACTCCTTGCTTGGAGGGCACATGCAAAGTAGTGTGTGCATCAGGACCCCGGGGAAGGAGCAGTAAGCCAATAAAAGACTGAACCAGACCTACCTGCTAGTTTTGGAGGGTCTCCTGCAGAGGCGGCGGTGGCCGTGGCTCACCGTGGGAACAAGGACACTGGCAGCAGAAATTCTGGCAAGTACTCCTTGGCATGAGCCCTCCCAGAGTCCACCATTAGCCCCACCAAAGAGCCTATAGCCTCCAGCGCTGGATCGCCTCAGGCCAAACAACTAACAGGGAGGGAACTCAGCCCCACCCATCAGCAGACAAGCAGATTAAAGATTTACTGAGCTCTGCCCACCAGAGCAACACACAACTCTACCCACCACCAGTCCCTCCCATCAGGAAGCTTGCACAAGCCTCTTAGATAGTCTTATCCACCAGAGGGCAGACAGCAGAAGCAAGAAGACCTATAAACCTGCAGCCTGTGGAACGAAAATCACACTCACAGAAAGATAGACAAAATGAAAAGGAAGAGGACTCTGTACCAGATGAAGGAACAAGATAAACCCCAGAAAAACAGCTAAATGAAGTGGAGATAGGCAACCTTCCAGAAAAAGAATTCAGAATAATGATAGCGAAGATGATCCAGGACCTCGGAAAAAGAATGGAAGCAAAGATCGAGAACATGCAAGAAATGTTTAACAGAGACCTAGAAGAATTAAAGAACAAACACCTATGCTTCCTCTTGGAAGAGCGTTTGCAGCAGCGACGCTTCAGGCCTGATTCAGCCATTCTCTAAGCTGCTCCAGACACTCAGGGCTTACCAGCCCATCATAGCTGGACCCGTGCTGAGTCTCCTGACACACTTGAGCTGCCATACGTGACCTGCCCTATGGAGGGGCCCCTACGACAAAGAACTGAAGGGGGCCGCTCATTCACAGTCCTTGAGGAACTGACGCTGTCAGTCCAACAGCCCTCAAAGAACTGAATCCTGCCTGCAACCATATAGCAGCTTGCAAGCAGAATCTCCCACAGTGGAGCCTTAAGCCATGTGGCTGACAGGGTCTTGGTGCTCCAGCCAGGTGTCAGGTCTGTGTCTCTGATGTGGGAGAGCCGAGTTCAGGACATTGGTCCACCAGAGACCTCCTGGCTCCATGTAATATCAAACAGCAAAAGCTCACCCAGAGATCTCCAACTCAATGCTAAGACCCAGCTCCACTCAATTACCAGCAACATACACTGCTGTACACCCTATGCCAAACAACTAGCAAGACAAAAACACAGCCCCACCCATTAGCACAGAGGCTGCCTAAAATCATAATAAGGTCACAGACACCAGAAAACACACCGTCAGATGTGGTCCTGCGCACCAGAAAGACAAAATCCAGCCTGATGCACCAGAACACAGGCACCAGTCCCGTCCACCAGCAACCCTACACAGCGCACTGAACCAACCTTAGCCACTGGGAGCAGACACCAAAAACAACGGGAACTACAAACTTGCAGCCTGCAAAAAGAGGACCCCAAACACAGTAAGTTAAGCGAAATGAGAAGACAGAGAAATATGCAGCAGATAAAGGAGGAAGGTAAAAACCAAGCAGACCAAACACATGAAGAGGAAATAGGCAGTCTACCTGAAAAATAATTCAGAGTAATAATAGTAAAGACAATCCAAAATATTGGAAATAGAATGGACAAATTACAAGCAACATTTAACAAGGACCTAGAAGAACTAGAGAGCAAACAAACAATGATAAACAACACAATAAATGAAATTTAAAATTCTCTAGAAGAATCAATAACAGAATAACTGAGGCAGAAGAATGGATAATGACCTGGAAGATAAAATAGTGGAAATAACTACTGCAGAGCAGAATAAAGAAAAAAGAATGAAAAGAATTGAGGACAGTCCTAGAAACCTCTGGGACAACATTAAACACACCAACATTCAAATTATAGGGGTCCCAGAAGAAGAAGAGAAAAAGAAAGGGACTGAGAAAATACTTGAAGAGTTTATAGTTGAAAACAACCTTAATATGGGAAAGGAAATATTCAATCAAGTCTAGGAAGTGCTGAGAGTCCCATACAGGATAAATCCAAGGAGAAACATGCCAAGACACATATTAATTAAACTATCAAAAATTAAATACAAAGAAAAAGTATTAAAAGCAGCAAGAGAAAAACAGCAAATAACACACAAGGGAATCCCCATAAGGTTAACAGCTGATCTTTCAGCAGAAACTCTGCAAGCCAGAATACAGTGGCAGGTCATTTTTAAAGTGATGAAAGGGGAAAACCTACAACCAAGATAACTCTACCCAGCAAGGATCTCATTCAGATTTGATGGAGAAATTAAGACCTTTACAGACAAGCAAAAGCTAAGAGAATTCAGCACCACCAAACCAGCTTTACAACAAATGCTAAAGGAACTTCTCTAGGCAGAAAACACAAGAGAAGGAAAAGAACTACAGTAACAAACCCAAAACAATTAAGAAAATGGTAATAGGAACATACATATCCATAACTACCTTAAATGTAAATGGATTAAATGCTCCAAACAGAAGACATAGACTGGCTGAATGGATACAAAAACAAGACCCATATATATACTGTCTACAAGAGATCCACTTCAGACTTAGGGACACATGCTGACTGAAAGTGAGGGGTTGAAAAAAAATATTCCATGAAAATGGAAATCAGAAGAAAGCTGGAGTAGCAATACTCATATCAGACAAAATAGACATTAAAATAAAGACTATTACAAGAGACAAAGAAGGACACCACATAATGATCAAGGGATCAATCCAAGAAGAAGATATAACAATTGTAAATATTTATGCACCAAACATAGGGCTACCTCAATACATAAGGCAAATGCTAACAGCCATAAAATGGGAAATTGACAGTAACACATTCATTGTAGGGTACTTTAACACCTCACTTTCACCAATGGACAGAGCATCCAAAATGAAAATAAATAAGGAAACACAAGCTTTCAATGATACATTAAAGAAGATGGACTTAATTGATATTTTTAAGACATTCCATTCAAAAACAACAGAATACACTTTCATCTCAAGTGCTTATGGAACATTCTCCAGGATAGATCATATCTTGTGTCACAAATGAAGCCTTGGTAAATTTAAGAAAATTGAAATTGTATCAGTATCTTTTCTGACCACAATGCTATGAGACTAGATATCAATTACTGTAAAAAATCTGTAAAAAATACAAACCTATGGAGACTAAACAATATACTACTAAATGACCAAGAGATCACTGAAGAAATCAAAGAGGAAATCAAAAAATACCTAGAAACAAATGAAAAAGAAAACTCGATGCCCCAAAACCTATGGGATGCAGGAAAAGCAGTTCTAAGAGGGACGTTTATAGCAATACAATCCTACCTAAAGAAACAAGAAACATCTCAAATAAACCTAACCTTACATCTAAAGCAATTAGAGAAAGAAGAAAAAAAAAAAAAAACCCAAAGTTAGCAGAAGGAAAGAAATCATAAAGATCATATCAGAAATAAATGGAAAAGAAATGAAGGAAACAATAGCAAAGATCAATAAAACTAAAAGCTAGTTCTTTGAGAAGATAAACAAAATTGATAAACCATTAGCCAGACTCATCAAGCAAAAGAGGGAGGGGACTCAAATCAATAAAATTAGAAATGAAAAAGGAGAAGTAACAACTGACACTGTAGAAATACAAAAATTATGAGAGATTACTACAAGCAACTGTATGCCAATAAAATAGACAACCTGGAAGAAATGGACAGATTCTTAGAAAAGCACAATCTTCTGAGACTGAACCAGGAATTAATAGAAAATATAAACAGACCAATCACAAGCACTGAAATTGAGACTGAGATTAAAAATTTTGCAACAAACAAAAGTCCAGTACCAGATGGCTTCACATATGAATTCTATCAAACATTTAGAGAAGAGCTAACACCCATCCTTCTCAAACTCTTCCAGAAAATTGTAGAAGATGGAACACTCCTAAACTCATTTTACAAGGCCATCATCACCCTGATACCAGAACCAGACAAAGATACTGCCAAAAAAGAAAATTACAGACCAATATCACTGATGAATATAGATGCAGAAATCCTCAACAAAATACTAGCAAACAGAAACCAACAACACATTAAAAGGATCATATGCCATGATCAAGTGGGATTTATCCCAGGGATGCAAGGATACTTCAATATACACAAATCAATCAATGTGATACACCATATTAACAAACTGAAGTATAAAAACCATATGATCATCTCAATAGATGCAGAAATATCTTTTGACAAAATTCAAAGCCCATTTTTGATAAAAACTCTCCAGAAAGTGGGCATAGAGGTAACCTACCTCAATATAATAAACGCCATATATGACAAACCCACAGCAAACATCATCTCAGTGTTGAAAAACTGAAAGCATTTCCTCTAAGGTCAGTAATAAGACAGGGATGTCCACTCTCACCACTATTATTCAACATAGTTCTGGAAGTCCTAGCCACAGGCGATCAGAGAAGAAAAAGAAATAAAAGGAATCCAAATTGGAAAAGAAGAACTAAAAGTGTCACAGTTTGCAGATGACGTGATACTAGACATAGAGAATCCTAAGGATTCCACCAGAAAACTACTAAAGCTAATCAATGAATTTGGTAAATTTGCAGGATACAAAATTAATGCACAGAAATCTCTTGCATTCCTATACACTAACATGAATGATCCGAAAGAGAATTTAAGGAAACAATCCCATTCACCACTGCAACAAAAAGAATAAAATACCTAGCAATCAACCTACCTAAGGAGGTAAAAGACCTGTACTCAGAAACCTATAAGACACTGATGAAAGCAATCAAAGATGACACAAACACATGGAGAGATATACCCTGTTCTTGGAAGAATCAATAGTGTGAAAATGACTATGCTATCCAAAGCAATCTACAGATTCAGTGCAATCCCTATGAAACTACGAATGACATATTTTACAGAACTAGAACCAAAAAATCCTAAAATCTGTATGGAGATACAAAAGACCCTGAGTAGTTAAAGCAATCTTGATGGAAAAAAACGGAGCTGGAGGAATCAGACTCCCTGACTTCAGACTATACTACAAAGCTACAGTAATCAAGACAATATGGTACTAGCACCAAAACAGAAATATAGATCAATGGAACAGGATAGAAAGCCCAAAGATAAACCCATGCACCTATGGTCACCTTATCTTTGACAAAGGAGGCAAGAATATACAATGGAGAAAATACAGCCTCTTCAGTAAGTGGTGCTGGGAAAACTGGACAGCTATATGTAAAAAGAATGAAATTAGAACACTCCCTAATGCCATACACAAAAATAAACTCAAAATGAATTAAAGACCTAAATATAAGGCCAGACACTATAAAACTCTTAGAGGAAAACATAGGAAGAACACTCTTTGACATGAATCACAGCAATATCTTTTTTGACCCACCTCCTAAAATAATGGAAATAAAAACAAATGGGACCTAATGAACTTAAAAGCTTTTGCACAGCAAAAGAAACTATAAACAAGATGAAAAGATAGCCCTCAGAATGGGGAAAATATTTGGAACAAATCAACGGACCAAAGATTAATCTCTAAAATATATTAACAGCTCATGCAGCTCAATATCATGAAAACAAACAACCCAATCCAGAAACGGGCAGAAGAGCTAAATAGACATTTCTCCAAAGAAGACATACAGATGGCCAAGAAGCAGATGAAAAGCTGCTCACCATCACTAATTATTAGAGAAATGCAAATCAAAGCTACAGTGAGGTATCACCTCACACCAGTTAGAATGGGCATCATCAGAAAATCTAGAAACAACAAATGCTGGAGAGGGTATGGAGAAAAGGGAACCCTCTTGCACTGTTGGTGGGAATGTAAATTGATACAGCCACTATGGAGAACAGTATGGAGGTTCCTTGAAAAACTAAAAATAGAACTACCATATGACCCAGCAATCCCACTACTGGGCATATACCCAGAGAAAACCATAGCTCAAAAAGACACATGCACCCCAGTGTTCATTGCAGCTCTATTTAAAATAGCCAGGTCATGGAAGCCACCTAAATGCCCATTGACAGATGAATGGATAAAGAATAAGTGGTACATATATACAATGGAATATTACTCAGCAATAAAAAGAAACAAAATTGAGTCATTTGTAGAGACGTGGATGGACCCTAGAGACTGTCATACAGAATGAAGTAAGTCAGAAAGAGAAAAACAAATATCATATGTTAACGCATATATGTGGAATTTAGAAAAATGGTACAGATGAACCAGTTTGCAAGGCAGAAATAGAGACAAAGATTTAGAGAACAAATGTGTGGACACCAAGCGGGGAAAGCGGAAGTGGTGGTAGTGGTGGTGGGATGAATTGGGAAATTGTGATTGACATATATATACTAATATGTATAAAATAGATAACTAATAAGAACCTGTTGTATTAAAAAAATAAAATAGAATTCAAAAAAAAATAAAGTAGGCTTTCAGCACAGGAAAAAAATTTTTTTTTAATTTTTTAAGCTTTGCTTCATAGCTATGGTTATAAAATTTAGTCTAATAGATTCATTTCTGGATGTTCAAATCTCCAATCTTAACAGGGAATTTTTCATCAGATATAAACAACTAGTTTTCACTTTTAAACTTCAACACCTTCAGGAACTTACACAATGAGAACTGTACACCCATCTGTTAAAGCACCCATCATTTCAGGTACATGGAATTTTATGGGGTCAAAATCATAGCTTAGGATGTACTACTAGAGCGTGTTTCTAATTTCTTTACTTTGTAGAACTGAACTTACATGAGCATATAAATATAAGAAACTGAACTCACTATTCTTACACTTGTCAGTTTCTTTTTTAAATCAAGCAGACTTTACTGCTTCTAAATTACACCCACACTCTCCTCCATCTATTCTTTTACCCATTTCATATATGTGGAAAATTTTCCCATCTTTCACAAGTAAAGACTTCTCTTTTTCCTCTTCAAAATCCCTTTACCTGTGGACTGGCTCTTGATCATGCTGCCTTGAAGTGTCCTGTGGAATAAAAGAAATAGATGAAAAGAAAAATGGGTAAACATTTTTCCCAAGCCCAGTCATACTGTCCATTTTCAGTATCCATAAAAACATAGCAAGCTGTGTAATGCTGCCTGCATCTAATTGTTTTTTCTCTTTCCGGAGGTAACCTTCTTGAGAGAAAAATTTTTTCACCTATAACTTTAACCCATTTTGAAAACTGTCTTTCTGCATGTTCTATAAGAGCTTGGGCATGAAGGAAAGGCTTGATAACCATAAAATAAAAATAGCAGGGTTGTACAAAAGAGATGTAACCTTGCCGCATTCTTTCTTGCTTTAACTGAAAGAAGGTTGTGCCCTCTGTTAGCTGAAAATCCACCAGGATCCCTTAGTCTTTTATTATCTTCTACCTAGAGGGGGAGATTATTTTTTTCCACCTCTCTGATGACATTTTCAAAATAATCCTTGTTCTATAATAACCTCTTCAGGGAGAAGGAAAGAATGCAATTTATGACATCCCCATGATTATCGTGTGGCAAATTTGCCCTTCAGATTCAGCAATGACATTGTTTTTAAGCCAAAACCTAGAGTTAGGACTCCTAAAGCGAAGATTGCTTGCTCTGGCTTCTCTCTCACACGGAAAATCATGCCTTGTCTTGCTTAGTTTATGGTTTTTAAATAACAGAGAGAAGAGAGATTTCTCGTCCTTTTTTTTTTTTATAGCTGGATCTGCCATGCTTACACATGGCATGCTTACACACGTTGGTAGATTCTGTAGTCACAGATGTACCAAAAAAATTTGTTTCAGCAGCATGTTATTTAAAAACAAAGACAAAAATAAAAGATACACAAATCAATGAATACATATCCCATCCTTCAGTTAAATAAGGAGGAACCTTTTTAAGATGGTAAGCATATATTCAAATATTCACTGATATTTGAACATAATTTGGAGCCACCAAGAATGGAGATGCCAAATGCTACCAGTTATGCATTTAGGTAGTTGGTAAATATAACCATAGATGTTTAATCTGAGATAAACTCACCTAACCTGAGGCACTCTGGTGTTGACTCTAACTGCAAGGGAAAACTAGATTTTTCTTCTTTTTTCTCAAGGCACCAGATGTGTGGGGATTTTTCTACATCAAGCAATACTTTATTTCTCAGCAGACAACAACTGGGTGTCCTACAAAGTTAATTCTGATACTGTCTACCTGCAGATAGCATCAAATCCCTCAGATTAAGGGCTCAGTCCCATAAGACTGCCCCCACTGTGGATGCCAATCTCAAATTCAGGTTGTCATGGATACTTCTGACCAATCAGCTGTAATTCTGAGTTCCCACAATCCACCTCCACGGGTTTGATAATGTACTAGAATGGCTCACAAAAATCAGAGAAACGTTTACTTTCATTAACTGATTTATTATAAAAGGAAACTACCTAGAAACAACCAGATGGAAGATATGCATATGGCAAGGTATGGGAGAGGAGGTGTGGAGCTTCCTTGCTATGTCTGGGTGCAAACCCTCCCAGCACTTCCACATATTTACTAACCCAGAAGCTCATCAAATCTACTTGTTCAAGAGTTTTTCTAGAGCTCAATCTCCAGCCTTCTCTGCTCTCCTCCCTTCCTGGAGGCGGTGGGTGGGGCTGAGAACCCCTCCAGTCACTTTGTCTTTCCCTTGACCAGCCCCATCCTGAGGCTATCTAGGGACCCTACCCTGTCACCTCATTAGCATAAATTCAACTGTGCTCAAAGGGCTCCTTATGAATAACAAAAAAACCTCCTATCACTAAGGAAATTCCAAAGGTTTCAGAAGCTCTGTCCTAGGAATCAGAAACAAAGACCAAATATATTTCTTAATATACCACACCAGCTCACCAAGATTCATAATTGGGGACCCCAAGGCAAAGAGAAAGCCATTTGCAGGTAGGTTTTGAAGATGAAAATCAGTGGCAAAGGCAGAAAAATTATGGTCACCTGAACATTGGGATTTGTTGCTGATGAATTAATTACAGGAGGTAGAGAGCAGAGATCTCCTGTACCTGGTGTGGTGGTCAAAGATTTCTGCCCATGGGCAATCAGTGCTGAGTTTGTTGTCAAGTGGCTGTGTTGTTTTGTTTGTAGGTCTACCTTGAGACCTCTACTCTAGTTTAAAAATTTTTCCTTCACAGCCTCCTCATTCTTATAGTGCTTTTTTCACCTTCTTGCCTCACAGAGTCATAAATATATATTTTTTTCTTCCAAGCTGTTATGTTTATTTTCTCTTTCTGTGAAAAATTTTCCTAGAATGACTCTCTTCCATCTATTCTCATTGTCATTACTGAAGCTCTTGCTTCCATGCCTTATGCATGGTTGAATATCATAGCCAGAACCCATCTGATCCATCCTGCCTATACCTGCTGTTATTTCCTAATGCCTCCTGTACTAATCAACACTTCTGCTTGGCTTTTAAAATCTGTAATATATACTATATACTTTAATTTCCTTCTCCTCCCATATGCTTTGGCCCATCTTAAGTCTTACCTGTTTAATGAAACATTATGCTATGGACTGAATTGTATTCACCTAAAATTCATATGTTGAAATCCTAACCCTCAGTGTGATTATATCTGGAGATAGGGTCTTTAAAAGGTAATCAAGATTAAATGGCCTATATGGGAAAAGAATCTAAAAAAAAGTGGATATATATATATGTATAAATGATTCACTTTGCCATACACCTGAAACTAACACAACATCGTAAATCAACTATAATACTTCAATAAAATTTTTTTTTCAAAAAGATTAAATCAGGTCATAAGAATGCATCCTAATCCAATAGGATTGGAACCCTGTAAGAAGAGGTAGAGATCTCTCTCTCTCTCTCTATCTCTCTCTCTGACATGTGGGGACAAAGCAAAAAGGTGACCATCTTCAAGCTAGGAACCCAATTGACCAGTACCTTGATCTTGAACTTCCTAGCTTCCAGAACCATGAAAAAATAAATTTCTGTTGTTCAAAGCAACCCGTTTGTGGTATTTGTTATAGCAGTCTTAATAGATTAATATACATTGTAACTAGTATCATTCTTGCTGTATTAATAGCCACCATTTCTTGAATATTAATCCACTGGACATTGAACATTAATCCACTAAAAGTGTTTCTTGAACTCCTATTTTGTATAAGGCCCTGTAGTGGGTAGGGGAGATACACTGGAACTGGTGAACAGTTGCTGCCCTATGAAGCAATCTTCAGGGGGAGATGGAAGTGAAATATATACATATATATAAATGAATGCTCTAAGTATTAGGAAGGAGAAATACAGAGTTCTATGAAAGCATGTAACAAAAGAACCAAGCTTAGTCTGCTTAATTTGGAGGTTCCTGGAGGTTTCTCTGAAATGTTTAAGCTAAAACTTGAAATTTGACAAAGAATTTACTAGGCAAAAAGGTAGAAAGGACAATAGGTGCAAAACGTCTGACTCAGGAAGGAACTTGGGGTATTTGAAGAATTTAACAAAGGATAGTCTAGCTGAAGATTATTGAATGTGATGGTGAATGGCATGAGATGATGCTGGAGAAATACTTACGTGGCAAATTACAGCGTGGCAGTGTAGGCAAAGACAAAATTTTTACTTTTATTCTAAGAGCAATGGAAAACCATTGAAGTGCTTAAAGTAAAGGTATGGTATGAGTGGATTTTCAACTGGTTGGGGGAGTTGGTGTGATACACAGAGTTCAGGTGTGGACATAGTCCCCTTGGGAACTGGTCAAGTAGACAGTCAGTGGAGGTAATTGAATAGGTAATTGTATAATCCACTTTGGGACTCAAAAGCAAGGTTGAATTCTGAAATACCTTTGGAGTTATCAGAATATACATGTATATGTCATGGTTGTATGTGAGATTCTATAGAAAGAGAGTACAGTGATAAAAGAAGCAGACTGGGCTTCCCTGGTGGCGCAGTGGTTGAGAGTCCACCTGCCGATGCAGGAGACACGGGTTCGTGCCCTGGTCCGGGAAGATCCCACATGCCGCGGAGCAACTGAGCCCGTGAGCCATGGCCGCTGGGCCTGCGCGTCCGGAGCCTGTGCTCCGCAACGGGAGAGGCCACAACAGTGAGATGCCCGCATACCACAAAAAAAAAAAAAAAAAAAAAGAAGAAGCAGACTAAGATCCAGCACTGAGCCCTGAAAAAAATCAAGAAGTATCCAAAGAGGTAAGAGGAAAGCTTTAAGACTGAAATCTCAGGTCATAAGGAATAAAGATGTTTCTAGAGAGTTGTCACCAGTCACTTTGTCAAAAATTATGTAGGTCATTTAACGTGAGGCAGAAAATGCCCATTGGATTGAATAACACAGAGGTTCTACTTTGGGGCAGACATTATGCAAGGTGTTTTACATCTAGCTTTAATTCTCACAGTGCAGTACATATTATTGTCATGGGACAGATGAAGAAACTGAGCATCAGAGTTCAAGGTCACAGAGTTAGAAAGGGTGAGGGCAAATCTGGGCTTCAACCCAAGTCTATGATGTTGGAGACATAGAGCCCTATACTTCTATTCTGCCACTTAAGCCCTTCCCTAAACTGGTTTTGGTTTTGTTGTTGTTGCTACTTGTTTGTTTGTTTTGGTATTAAAATCAAGGCCACAGAACTAGATTCTGTTTATTCTCTTACTGCTTTATATGTGTGTAGTAGCCTTGTCTCTCCCGCTGGATTTATGAGTTCGCTAAGGGCAAGCACCAGAGCATAGTGTAGGGAAAGAAAATAGACTTTGCAACCTGACAGACCTCAGTCATAGTTTAAAAATTATAAAGTTCATGAAGTGTCTAGCGGAGTGACAGGTACAGATGAACCAAGTGTTGAATGTGACTTTCATTATTTCTTTGTATCCCTTTCAGCCCAGTGTGCTGTACAGAGTAAGGTTAAATAAATATCAAATTTAATTCTTAGGGTACTGTAAGTGATAATAAATTCTTTATCAGTTAATTGTACCCATCATAATTGCTAATATAGTTTAGGAGTCAATCCACTCCCAATAATGAAAACTTGCCTTACCCTGAGACTGAGAAGAGAATAGATAATGAGATACTCTGCCTTTCCTTAAACTTGTGCAAATGCCACATTGGAAAACTAGACCCCTGAAAATCACGAGCTCATTAACAAAAAGTTATTTGATTTCTCCAAGCTACCATTTCCATTGTACCTAATCTAGTCCTAGATGCATGGTATTTACACAATACTTACTAAAATAAAATAAACAAATCCCATGTTGATGAAGAAGAGATTTCTGGGCCCCTAAAGACATCAAAAGTTTTCTATTCTGAACTACAAAATGTCAGGTGCTAGCATGGCATTCTAACTTCCTAACTACCACACTCACTTCTGTTTGTAATACAGTTTATAGGCATACACAATAGAGTATATCTTATCATCCTTTCCAAAAATGTCATGGAAATAATATGATTTCAGAGGTTATTTTTGACATACGAACAAGCTAAAAATGTTTCTTAGACTGAAGCCAAGACTTAATAAGTACTTTTACTATCATGACTCATCAAATTTAATATATTGGAATGCTGTGTGAGAGCTCTTATCTGAATGGTTCAGTCATGCCCAAGTATGAGGGAATTTATTTGGGACCAAATGTAGATGTTTAAAAACTCCTCAGTTGTCTGTTTTTCTCCCTTTCAAAGCTTTACAGGTATAGTAACAACCACATGATCCACGTGTGTGCTCATTTTCTATTATATAGATATTATAAGAACGTAATATTTTCAAACCACTTGATTCTTTGTTATCCTGTTATTTTCTGGAAGATTTGTTTACCTGTGCTTGCTAATTTTTTGGACAGAGTGACAATAGTACCTTTTGGATCATGCGTAGGGCCATGAAATAGTGCTGTTCCCTCCCTCATCCCATGTTCCTGCCAAACTGGTCTCTTCAACATTTTCAAATGTGCCAGTTCTACTACCTTCCCCTGAAATGGAATATGCCTCCCATGCATCCTACTGTGGAAATTCCCCTCCTTCCAAGGTTCAATTCCCAGACTACCCTCTCCAGGAATGTATATGTAGCAGAGACTCAATAGAGGCTTGAGTTGAATTTAATAACAGACAGCAATTTTCTTCCTAACTTAATCCCTTATATACTATTTAGAATGAATAATTTGGGTCCATTAAATGTCTCTTTCTACAACTTGAATGAATGTGTACAAACTGCAGGTGTACTGCAGGCATCTTCAACACAAATGTTTATGGGGACCAGACAGTTAAAATAAATGAATATAGTGGGCTTGATGGTCAGAATGTAAAGTAGGGGTGGTATGGCTCTGATAAAACTAAAGAGCATATGCTTGTATGTAGTAGCAGCTCCTGCTTCTTTTAGCTGATTTTTGTTCTACTTTGTTCTGTCATTTTCTTAATGCCTAGAAATGTGCCTGGCACATAGTAGAACCTCAATAAATATTTGTTGAATGAGTGACTGAATGAATGAATGAATGCTAAATGAGAAATCAGGCTCCCAAATCTCCCACTTTCTCGATAAAGAAGTTCACTTTTTTTTTTTTTGGAAACATTCTGAATTTTTAATTTTGATGACTAGTCCATTGAAATGAAAAGTCTGCTCTGACCAAATACATCTACCAACCAAGCTAGACCTGAGAGCCAGCAGTTTGCTACCCATCCTATATTTGATTTTTAAGAGGGAATTCTCTTCTAACAATTTTGTAAAGCATAATAATTTGGGTAATATTTCTAGCTTCTCTCTGGCTGGAATCATGAAATACTTAGAAAGAGAATGTGTTGGATAGATAGGAAGTACACTTAACATTTTCTGAAACATTTTCATTTGGATTCTCACTTGATCCTTACAACAGCTCAGTTAAATGGAAAGAAAGTTACTCCCACCTCCATTTAACTGCTTTTGAATACATCCAGTCTCTTCACTGCTGTTCTGATTGAATAGTGATTATTTATTGACCCATTTTAAAAGCAGCCCCAAAGTCAGTGTAGTTCTTGTCTTTGTACATTTAGTCAAACTGACTGACCTTAGAGAACCCCAAGTGCAGTGCTTTTACCTACTCAGTTGGTAGCTTGTCACTTGTCCATTTTGGGGCGAGCTATTTCAGTGGCTTCATAAAGGAGCCACATGCATGGACATTCAGGAAGCTGGGTTCTTTAGATATGGTGCTGCGTAATGCAACCTGAAAAGAACATCATAAAACATGTCCTGATTCTTGCCTTCCTCACTGCCTCATCTGGAAAATGTGTCTGCCTGCCAAATACATCAGGCTTAGGAAATCAAAATAGAAACAGGAAACAAAGGAAATTAGAGACAAATTTATTTTCAGAGTGTGTCCTTGTCCTGTGAAGAGCAAAAGAAAAACTGCATCTGTTTGAGGCTATTACCTAGACATTATAGGAAACAATCTTCAATGCAGACATGTCCAAATACGTGTGGTTAAGCCTGTTGTCAAACCTGGAGATGAAAGACTTAATACAAACAGATAAGTATCATATTAAAGTGGATGACTTTCCTCTCTTATTAAGCCCTCATTTGGTTTCAGAAGTCTTGGTTCGCCCAGAAAATTTTCTGTCATGTACCTTAGACTTAGAAACGGTGAAGCCCAAACAATCATTTTGTTTCAAAATTTAAAGAGGTAAGGATCCCAGACAGCTGGTGTGGAATGGATGAATAAATGTGCTTCCACATACCACCTGTTCCTCCTGCTGCCCCTCCAGGTACATAAAACACACATACATACACACACAAACACATACACATGTATGCATTCATTCATTCCATTATATCTAATAAAATAAAATACCCAAAGGTATTTTATAAAATACCCAAAGGCCACAACCAGAATAAATTCTTAGGAAAAGCTGAGAACTTTCCAAAGTTCACAAAGGTGAATTTAACAGTCAAGGTGCATATGACACTTGGGTTTAAATGGATTTGTTAGGCTCCTTGAAGACTTCAACATTTTTTAAACTTGTGCTGGCCAGATGTCCTCTGTGCTACTGGATGGATGAGGTACCCCAGCCAATGACTAGGAACTCTGTAAGGCTATATCACTAGGTATGTGAAGGAGTATTTGTGGTTAATAATAATACTTTAAAAGCATGCAAAGACAAAGTGGCTTTATAGAATAAAATACATAAATATAGGTTAAATACATCATAAGTATATTTTTTTTACTGTCTGCTCCAACACATTTGCCACTCAAAGTTCATGTGTAGTTTTCAAGTAAACAATGTCTATAGATTTCACTGATCATACTTTGTTGGTCAATGAATCCACACTTTTCTCATAACCATCAGCATCTGTAGGAGCCTGTCTAGCACTAGCCTAAAGAAAGCAGCTACAGTACATACCAGGTAAGAGATAGAACACCAGGGCAGAGGGCAGATAATACTACCCTGAGGTCAAATCACTGTGTGGCCGGCCCACCCACATGCCCCCAAATCTTTTTCCAGTTTCCAAATCAAAATCTGTTCCTTGCCTGGCAGCTCCAAATCTTGGGGAATCTAAATGGACCAGATATAATATAATGTAATAAGTTAAAATGAATATATGCATTCATGCACAATCTTGAGGACCTATGATATGTCAGGCATAGTATGCAGGAGACACAAAGACAAAAGAAAAATTGGGGAGATGGTGTCTGGGAGAGAGCATGGAAAGGGTGTGCCAGGTGGAGCAGGCAACAAGGATAAAGGCAAAGGGACAGGACAGTGCATCAGCAGATTTGCAGTCATTCATGAAAGCAGAAAAGTAGGGTAAAGGGGGAAAAAATGGGAAAAGATGATAAAAAATGGGTTTAGAAATTTGATTTTTATACTAAAAGTTAAGAGCATGAAGAACATCCTTCAGTCAATAGCAAAGAATACCTATTCTAAAAGTACTTGCTAGAAATGGTGTTTTTGTAGTGTCTGGCATTCAGTTCCTGCCAAATGCTCACTGAGATAATATTTTTTAAAAAATTGTCATGAAGAAGATAGGCATGTATTGTATGTAGGCATGTATTGTGAAAGATCTTCATATTCTTATCCATCATACCCCCTTCATAAAAAGAGAAAAAAATAGTATATTGGACATATTAACCATCCATTGTTAAGCTTCACCTCTATATGAAGCCAGGTCACTAGGAAGCTGTTAAGCACTTTCGTGCACTTTACCTCCTGACGTAGGTGTCATGATACCCTTGCCTTTCTCCAAGGCAAAGTAGGAAGTATAATACATTGAAACATCTTTGCATTTTTCAAACTATTAATAACAAGTGTGTTGTCATTTACATTATCCACAATGATTTATATAAATGTCTTCACACATTTCTGTTAATCTTCTGGGTTCTTGGTTAACCATGAGAAAGCTACATAACCCACCGTGTTTACGTCTTTATTGTGGATGATAAAAGCCCAGAGCTGAGTTCTGATTTATAGCCATAAAAGTTTTTTTCCATATTAGTTGTATGATTTGGAGCAAATTTTTTAAATTTTTGATTCAGTTCTTTCATCTGGAAAATGGGAATAATAATGATAATATTAATAGCAATAATAATAAATAACAACATCTGTTATATTATCCAAAGATAATTTACTTTTAAAAAACTATGGTATAAGCCATATAATATGTGTGTATGTGTTTAAATAAGCTATAATCTATTCCCTAGCATTTAAAGGGGCCTAAATAGGAATCTACATTCCAATGTAGCTATGAAAACACTACAAATATTATTAATGAAACTACATGAGAGTTTGCCAATTAGTCAGAGGGATGTTAGAAAACTATATGGTAAAATGACAGGTGTTTAAAATGTGTCATTGCGTAGAAAGGTGGTAAGGACGTCACTGTCCTTTCTTAAACACGGCAGTAGGATATAAAAAGCTCAACAGCTCAATACCTTCAGAAATGTGTCCTAGGTGTGGACATCCATTTGTACCCATTCCATGAAGTACTTTGTTGCCTGACCCATCACAAAGATTAACCGGCCCTGCCTTTGTTGCATCTGCCTATGATGTAAAAGAAAAGAATTTCCATTCATAGTCTTTTCCAGAGTTTCTCAGGACCGAGAGTGTGGGCTGCCTTGAATTTACAAGAAAATTATATATGACAACATTTATGTCTACTTGCCAGTCGACATTTGTAAAATAATTTGGTATAAGACTTGCTTTCATTGTAATATACCACCCTGTAGCCTGGGGATCTGTAGAACTTCTTGTACCTCTGATTACTAGAAAAGATATTTACAAAACAAACAGACCATGGAAAGTGATGTCATAGCCAGCTTTCTGGTAAGTTTGTAGAATTTTATATATATATATATATATATATATATATATATATATATATATATATATATATGGAGAGAGAGAGAGAGAAAGTATTCAAAAACTAGATTATGCAAAATAAAATTAAACAGTCAGATTTAGACAAAACAAAATTAGCTAAACATGTAGCAATAAGTAGATTAAACATGTATTGCAAGTACTTATTTTAAATGTATCTTTTGACTTAGCAATTCTACATCTGGGAATTTTGTATGAAGAAATAATAGAACAATGCACAAAAATTGAAATATAGGAATAATCACTCTTATACAGTCCACAACAGTGAAAACTGGTAGTGCCCTGTGTCTTTCAACAGATTATTATTTAATAAATTATGGTACATCTATACAATGTAATAATTTCCATCATTACAATGATAGCACATAAAGATGACACAGAAAGATGTCCATAAAACACATTATCTGAAAAAGCAAATTTCAAAAACAGTGTAATAGTCTTTAATTGTATTTTTTGTTAAAAAATATATGTATAGAAAAACATCTTGAATGATATATACCAAAATATTAGAGAAGGTTATGTCTGGAAGGCATAATTAGGAGTAATCCTTGTTTTTCTTTTTATAATTTCTGTTAATGGCATATCCAATTTTTATATTCAGAAAAAACAATAAAGGAAAACCTCATATTTCTATCTTAAATTGTAAAACCAGAAGATAAGCTTGCAAAATCACAGGCTGACTAAACCAGTTGGGTAACTCTAACTCACAAACTCAGGTTTGCAGATGAACTGTGCTTCTTCACATGTCAAAGACTCCCATCGCTTTGTATTTATTCAATCCTTGATTGAATGTAGTGTTAAAACAGTCTGAACTAGAGAAATTAAGGAATTCTTTCCATACTTGAAGATATCCTTTTGTCTTTCTAGTTTAAATTACTTTTAGGATCTTATTGTTCATACTTCAAAGGTATTTGCTGTTTATGTGATTTTCCCCTCCTATGTTTATTCTTTCATGGGAGGTGATTCTAATATGCTTGCTATCAAACTGTTCCACATTCTCATAGAATAAATAACCAACAATTGATGAAGACCACCAAAGTGGTCATAATGTAATCTGTAAAGATTATCCTCTTCAAACTTCCCGAAATCTTTGAACTATTTTTCAAATATCTGTTCCATAGAAGCAAATACGTTCCACTATGTGGTTGACATATCCCATCTGCTATCTGTTTGTGTGTGTGTGTTTAGTGGTTTTTTTAATTGACGTATAGTTGATTTACAATGCTGTGCCAATCTCTGCTGTACAGCTAAGTGACTCAGTTATACACATATAGACATTTTTTTAAATATTCTTTTCCATTATGGTTTATCCCAGGAGACTGGATATAGTTCCCTGTTCTGTATAGTAGGACCTTGCTGTTTATCTATCCTATGCTCATCTGGGAGCTTCCAAATGAGTTCAAGACAAAAACATTTTTATTAATGGTTTGGCTTCCTCTTTACACTTCCTCTAGGATATCACTTGTGTCTATAGTAGTAATAAAAAGTGCTGAGTAATCCCCAGTGAAACAATTGATAGATCACCAATGGATGCTAAAGCCAGTATGTGAAAGTTTGGGGTGGGAGTGGTGGTAACAGAATAATTGCAAGGTTTCAAGGTATTACTCTATAGATTACTTATTAATTGCAAATGGGGAAACTTCATTTTACTATGGAGAAATCGGTGGGAACCACCTTAACCAAGAGATCAAATTTAACTTCATTAATAGTGGGATAAACTGACATTATGTGCCTTCTGACTTGAAGTAATATGAAGTACAAAGTATTGCTTATAGGGTATTCTTGCCAAGACTGTTTAACTTAAATCTAACCAAACCTTTAGACATAACTTCCAGTTCACAGGAAGTGCAGAGGACAGAGGAACAGGTTAACTAAAACCAGGAGGAAACATAGAAATCCAGATTGTAAGCCCTTCTTCAAGGCAGTTGGCCTGGTCTCTTCTAAAAGTCAGTGTAATGGGAGAAAAAACTGGTGGGGGACTGCTCTAGACATAACAGACAAATGCAATATGGGAACCTTTATTGGATATTGGTTTAAATAAATAGCTATAAAAGACATTTTAATGACAATTGGGAACATTTGAATATGAATTGGATATTGAATGATATTACAGAATTGTATTTTTAAGTGTGATAGTGATATTATAGCTACATAAGAAAATATGCTTATTCTTAGAAGATGAAAACTGAATTATTTGAGAGAAGGACTTATGTATGAAATTTACTTTCAAATAGTCCCTCCCAGAATGAGAAAGAACGTAAGAGAGCAAGAGAGAGGACAAGTAAACATGGTAAAATATTAATTGTTGATTTTAGACAGTGAGCATATGAGCACTCATTTTATTACTCTTTCAACTTCCTGTTGTTGAAATTCTTCATAACAAAAAGGGGGAAAAGGGAAGGTTAAACCAAAAAAATCAAGCCCTTTATAGTAATACTTAGCATTCTGATTGTATTTGCAAACCTGTATCATAAACATAGGATATTTAAAATTTTCTTTTCATGGTAAGGAAAATTTCTTTTTCTTTTAAAGAAAACTTTTCTTTTAAAACTGCTTCAGAGAAAATAAGATTGTAAGACTGACCCTGTCTTGAGGGATTTATGGATTTTTTTTTTTTTTCAGTCTGTTTGTAACCTCCTGTAAATCTTCTGAAACCTTTTGGATTAATCATCAATAAACATTTACTAAGCACTTCCCAGAGTTCAGGGCACTCTGCTAGTCACTCTGGGCTTAACAGTGTTCAGAGTAGACTCCGTCACTGCCTCAGGTGTCAGGAAAATGATTCTGTTCTTTATCCAGTAATAGATTATTTTAAGTGATCTCAATAAGGAAATTCAATCTGACAAATGATTGTTATGTTTCAGGTATAAAACTCAGTGCTCTGTGCCAAGGGAGTAGATGAGAGAACCATAGGGAATGTTCACCAAGCATGGAATCTAAGAATCTGCTAGGGTCCCTCTGTCCTTTGGCCACAGATAAGCTAGGCTCAAGCTCTAGTCCATGATTTGTGGAAAGTCCAGCACCCTTCCCAAACTTGCTGTGAATTCCTGGGTACCACAGAGTCTCATGGTCACCTCAGACTCTACTCAGCTTCTGCCAGTGAATCCGTTCAATTCTCGTTCCATCCATGTCAGCTCAGCCCCACTTCTTGATTTTTATATGAAAATAAGGATTTTATGATTTATTGGAATTTTGAGGGGTCATGTGGTCAATAACATTAATTGTATGTTGGAAGGGGAGAAATGTAAAACCAAAGAAAAAGTAGCCAAGGAATTAAAACATTCACAGATCATAAAAGATTCCAGAGCCTATCCTGTTTCCTTATCTTTAGGTTGAGCCTCACTGGAAAATTGTCTTTCTATCCTTTGCCATCTAAATTTCCATCTACTTTTTAGGCAATTCCATCTATTTAATCTCTCCTTCAGGATCCATCTCTCTTTCTCCCAACAGTACAAGTCTCATGTCTAAAAATTTCAGTGTGAATTAATCCCTGGGTGACCTGCCAGTTAGTTCTTGGAGGGATATTGCCCTTTGAATTGAGCATAGTTTTGACTTTTGTTAAGAGGTGGGTGGAAAGTTGGGTACCAATGAGAAGGAGGATGGGGGAAGAGGCTTTGGCACTCCCAGTCAGGTGAAATAGTCTGTGGTGGACAAGACCTCCCAGCCTAGTCCCCTTGAAGGTCATCCCTCTAGCAAAGACCTTAATTACACCTCTGCCTGTAGGAACAAATTCACACACTTCCCAAAGATAAACAATAACTTTTTAGAAGCAGATTGTCAATCTTATGAGAGAAAACTTTTTCCTACCTACCTTCTTAATTAGCAAGGCCATCCTTCTCACAATGGAATGAATATTTATCACAAAAAATTGTGATTTTTTAAATCTTTCCCCTACCATCCTCCCCATACAATACACCCCCACAATACCATTAGCACACACAACCTCACACCACAAGCCCATACATACCCCACACATACACACCCACACACATTTTTTATTTGAGCCTTTTTAAGAATTGGAAATAGACCTGGTTAACTCTTTTGGTTATTCCAATACCCAGAAAATACTTTGCAGCTACAACCAATAAGGTCTTAAACTGTTAATAATTTCTTAGGAAGGCATTCCTCATCCTCTGTTTTGATCTTGAAGGTGAAGGAAGAGGGCAAATTATTTTATTGTAGCTCTAAGACCAAGAAGGAGTGGCTGTGATTCAAGAACAGAAATAGGAAAGTAACCTGAAAAGTAGTCAACAGACTAAGGAGAGAATCAAAAGGACCATTTTAGAAAGTGATGAATGGGAAAGCCAGCTTGCAAAACATTAAGGAATGAATAGATTATGAGGAATTGGTGAAGTGAAAAGGAACACTTTTTATACAGTGTATGAGAGAAAAAGAGAGAAATGGGAAAGCAACATGGCCCATCTTGTTTGGTTATGAATTCAGTACTTTCATGTACATGAAGCCATTTACTTAGCCAAAAAAATTAATTAGATCGTTTTGGGAATCTTTATAATTTAAATTATATCAGCATTTAAGGCTTTGGAATAGAAAAGCTATATTTCTTTGTGAACCTGAATGAGATGTCCTGTCCCCTTCCTGACTTTGTACTAAAAGGCTAAGTAACTGACCCCATAGTGGGTACCCAATATGACACTACATAAAGAGACTGAGGTATGTGAAGTACTAAGAGAAACCTGATTTATCCTCATATTTCTGGACAGCCCAAAGGAGCCTGCAGCTTCTGAGTAAATGACTTGAAGCTGGATAGTGTGGGCCCTGGCAATTTTGAAGAAACTCTCTTATGCCACCATGGGAGTGAAGACTGGATCAATTTATCATACACAGTGAAATGCTACCTGAGCAGTGGCGGTACAGCTGGGTGCCCAGGTGCAAGCAGAGGCCAGGGTCTAATCCTGTCTTCCCAAATATCAGGCAAATTCTCCAAAGGATATGCAAGAGAGATCCAGGGCTGTGCCTTCTTGTCTTCCTGGAAGGGCTGGCACTCTCCCTGCAAGAACCTGCAAGAACCTGCTATTTATTCTTTCCTTTCAGAAACAATTGTAGCTACTTCTGATATAGAAAAAGGCAATTTAACGTTCTGCCAAAGTTCTGAGATTATTCAAACCATTTTCCTCATGTCTTTATTATAATAGCTATCATTCTGATCATCCCACTTGTAACATTATTGTTTCTTAAGATTTCTAATGCATTTTAATCAGACATTTGGTTTCCTAAGTTAACCACTTTTGAGGCAATTTCATGAAGATTATATTACTCAGAGCCCTTATTTTAAATCATGTGTTCAGTAAATGTCTAAAACTACTGAGTAAGTGGATAGGGTATAACTTTTATTTGTATTTTTTTACAAATAAAATTGTGAGTAGTTAGCTAGAACATACAGTAGGTTTGTTGTCTGTTGTATCCTAATGACAAGCAGAAGATGGGAAGGTGTAACATGTGTTTGAAGGTTAACAGTGTTAAATATGTTCGGAGAGGGGGGTAGTTTCCTATAAAATACATAGTTGCAAGCAAATATTTTTCTAACCCTCTGAAGGTTTTAATGATTCCTATTAATAATCCAAATATATTTTTGAAATAGCAAGCTTTACTGTTTACTCTAGTTCTAGGTAAATGGGTTTAAAGTTCTAACAGTTTTGACGTTTAAAAGTATATTCTGTCATCTCCAGATCTTTCACCGAACAAAATGTACACACCTATAGGGTTCAAAATATGGCCTGTTAAATACTAGGGGCTACAGGGTCCAGTGCTGAAATGATCACTGAGGTCATCTGATGCTTTAGCTTAATTTAAAATAAAAATTGGAAGTTTATCTATTATTAAGTATGTAGCATAAAATTTACAGAACTATCTTGACTAAGTAATTCTTATTTTCAACTAGTAGCTTCTGGAAAAGCCATTTTTAAGATTCAGACCTAGATCAAATCTGGCGAAGTAAAGAAATAGAAATTACTATCAGTGTATCATTGGAAATTAAAATTCAATAAAGTGAAAAGTCTATCATTTGCAGACTATTGTTTTTAAATTTTAAAATTCTACCTTCCTTTTTTTTTCTCAACAAACATGGCTTAGTTTCTGTTCTAGTGTGTTTAAAGCTATGCACATACATAGGGGGCTTTGATCTTTGCTTAATCTGCAAATAATTCCAAAATCATAAGATTGAAACAGTCCTCGATTACTGAATACTTTCAACTCACAGGATATGTCAGATGTCTTTAAGCTGTGAAAATATGTGTCTGATTATTGGTGGGTTCAGATTAATGTTCAGAACAGGAAAATAAAAGCCACATTGCAATACTTATATTTTTGGCATTTGTTACCTCCACTTTTCAGATGCTATAGGAAGGAACCAAGTCAAATGAATACTCAAGACTGTTTTCATGAACCCTAATGCTAAACATATGTGTCTCACTATTATCAAATTTGGACTTAGGTCACTGAATTCCCAGGCTACAGAGGCAGGTGAAATATAAGGAAAACATTATACTTACAGGGTAGACAGAGCAACATTTTTATGACAGTGAAAGTTATCTAACTATAATATTTTTTTAGGAAAAGCATACCTAGTACAGACCACCTGATTATTAAGAGGAAGTTGGAGGAAGGGATTCGCCTAGAAGCAAGGGAGAAATACTGTTTTCTTGACATTTTTCACTAGGTTCAAGTGAAACAACTCAGTTTACCATAAATAAACTAGCTCTCTTCCATTTGAATATATGTCTGCTCTAGGCAGGTCAGATTTGCATGAGACTTTGGGACAGGGAGTTGGATTCCTGTGTTAGGCAAAACCCTCTACGTTCCTTAAATATCTCTAGAGTCAGATATGACGAAAGAGGAGCCATCACTCAGAATTGTAATAGGACCTAAAGACCATTTTGGCCCTGGCCCAGACTTACTAGCATAGCTTGCAGTGATCTAACCCCGCAATTATCTTGCTGTGCAACTCCATGCCTGAGGATTTAACCAGATACACATTACTGTGTATTGTGTCACTGCTTTTCATCTCTTGGTTAGAGAGTGTTTTCCTGAAAAATTATTTAGTGAAAAAAAAACTCTGAAAAGAAAACAGTAGGAGTTTTCAACTGAAGATACTCTTAACTCTCTGGCCCAGTGAGAAAACTAATCAAATGATACTGAAAAGGGAAGGATTGATGGTACACTCATTCATTCATCCATTCATACAACGAGTGTCTACCATATGTCAGCCAAGTTCCACGTACTGTGTGATGAAGAAAATACAGTCTCTGCCTTCATGGGAGTTCGAGTTTAACCATAACATTCTGCTAAAGATGTTAAAGTGTTAACACTCAATGTTTGAAGATACACATACTTTCTTTCACGAAAGTAAGTGTTCAGTCAATGCACTGCCCCTTCCCATGGTGCTATATTGCATTTATCTTACTTAAAAAATGTGTGTGTGAGGGCTTCCCTGGTGGCGCAGTGGTTGAGAACCCGCCTGCCGATGCAGGGGACACGGGTTCATGCCCCGGTCCGGGAAGATCCCACATGCCGTGGAGCAGCTGGGCTTGTGAGCCAGGGCCACTGAGCCTGCGCGTCCGGAGCCTGCGCTCCCCAACGGGAGGACCACAACAGTGAGAAGCCCGCGTATCGCAAAAAAAAAAAAAAAAAATGTGTGTGTGATTGTGTATAATTCTAGTTTATCTTGTCAATAGTGGAACCAATTTTCCCCTGTTCAAGTGGGGATTTTGCAGGAGAAATGTGATTTCTGCCTCTTATTTTGGTCTCTTGCAGAGTAGGATGCATTTGTGTTCTCATCTGAAAAGAGGAGAAAGATCTCAAGGTTAGAGCTCTCATCTTTTTTCCGTGTCACTTTATTTATTCAATTCAAGGAAACTTATTACAAATTGGTTATAATTTGTTTTGAACTTTTAATGCAGTAGCATGTTCCTCATAGTAACTCCATAAATGTCTGATCATTGTGTTCATATATGGAATCAAAAAAAAATGGTACTGATGAACCTAGTGGCAGGGCAGGAATAAAGACAGACATAGAGAATGGACTTGAGGGCACGGAGAGGGGAGGGGGAAGCTGGAGCAAAGTGAGAGAGTAGCATTGACATATATATATACTATGGAAAATAGTCAGCTAGTGGGAAGAAGCTGCATAGCACAGAGAGATCAGCTTGGTGCTTTGTGACCACCTAGAGGGGTGGGATAGGGAGGATGGGAGGGAGGCTCAAGAGGGAGGGGATATGGGGATATATGTATATGTATAGCTTTCACTTTGTTGTACAACAGAAACTAACACAGCATTCTAAAGCATTTATACTCCAATAAAGGTGCGTTAAAAAAAACAAAAACTTACCATTGTGTGCCCAGCAATTTTTAGTTAGTAGGAAAGAAGAGGATGAGCAACATCTAGTATCTGCCCTCTAAGTGCTTAAAATGATGATAATTTAATCATTATAACTAGTGACAAGTCAAGGCTTTTTTACTAGAAAAAGTAAAGACTACAAATAATTCATTTTTCATGACATTTTCTCTGAAGAAGTATTTCACAAACTGTTCTAAAGTCAATTATACTCTAATTCAGTCCACAAGAAAATCAATTTAAGTTATATCATCAGTGCACGAGGGATATGTAACAAAGTTAAATGGGCAGCTTTACTGCAGGACTTAGTACACAGGACTTTGAACAGTCGTTCAAAAGGTACTAATATGCTAGATTTCCCAAACTAATTTGCCTGTAGAATCTGTTTTTTTTCTGGAATACTTATTAACTTTAGTCTCACAGAACATGTGTCCCACTGAACAGTTTGGGAAACACTGCTGTAAATTTTATTGCCTTGAATAATATCTCCTGGAATATGTTTCTACATGACCTAAAAAAAAATGAAATACACCAACAAGCACAACACAAAAAAATCACAAACAAATATGAATTATGCAGTTTCTTAACACTGTTTAAATATTGCACTCTAACATTAAGAATGTAAACAACATCATTTTGCACCTAAGAGGGTTTGTTTAGGAGTCACTAACCTAGGTTTTCATGTAGACTCCACCTAACTTACTAGCGAAATGATCGTGGGAAAGCAATGTCAACTCTCTGAACCTCAGTTTTTTTCATCTGTTCTATGCGAATACTAACATCTATTTTGACAACCTTGCTGGAACATTGAAAATTCTCAAACAAGGTCATAGATATGAAACAACTTTCAAAACTCTTGCATGGAAGGATTATTATGATGTTCCACCAGAAATACTATCTGTCATTGAATGTCCTGGTATAACAAAAGGCTGTAAATACGTGTAATGAATCAGTACAGACATATTAATTTTGACATTTCTTTGGGTAAAAAAAAGAATAGTCTCTATTATTTCAGCTATTTTACATGTGGGGGAACTTAAATACTGAAAACTAAAGTCATTTTCTCTGGTTTTATTGGGCAGAATGGGGCAATAACATCTATTCCAGCTCCTGATTTCTAGAAAGAAACAAGAACAGGCTTTATTTACACATATGGCGCTCAAACTATTCTGGAAACTGTTTATCGGGTAATAGTTGGTCAAGTGTCATTCTGCTTGTTAACACCATTAGCATAGAAGAAATTGATCATTCCAGTTGGATTGCTAATCCATTTGACTCAAAGTTAGAATTGACACTGTTTTCCAACCATTCTATCTATTAATCTATAGGCATCATTCCGAACGCTAGGAAATTGCAGGTCCCCTAAAATCTAACATAATGCTTAATATAAAATACAAATAACTTGGCACTGGGGTAAATAAAATAGTGTAACAGATAGCAAGTTTGGTCTCCATAGAATTTGCCTGTTTATATATATATATATATATATATATATATATATATATATATATATATATGTAAGTATACATATACATATATAACTGCCATATATATATATGGAAATTACTTGAAATTTGGCATAAAAATTTAGTCTCCAATGAATAGGGTCTCTTGTTAAGTTAATGCAAACTACTAGAAAGAAATGTTGGTTGCCAAAATTTATGCAAATTATTTTTAATAAGTTTATTTTTTACCTCTTCAAGGCTTAACTCAAAGTTGCAATTCAGAATGATATAATTATTCTTTTAATTGAAGTATAGTTGGTTCACAAATTGTGATAGTTGCAAATGTACAGCATAGTGATTCATTTTTTTTCAGATTATATTCCATTATAGGTTATTGATATCATTATTCTTAAATTCTAATTTATTCTACATCACTACTATTACTAATTTATACAACTCTTGGCTTAATATTTAGTTTGTTCTGAATAACTGTATAATTCTAAATGTTTTTATAAGATGAGTATATCACTTCAATTTTCAATCTTTATTTCCTCAATTTTGGATGTTCACAAAAATATAAAAGAGGAGAGCCAGGTATTTAAGGTAAAAAAATTAAATCATCTAGTTGATTAATTTTGGACAGTAAACTTGCAATTTTTTTGTTTGTCTATTTGAACTTAATTTTCTAGTTGTTTTATAATCATGGCTAAAGTGTATATAAGCCAAACATACTTTCAATACCTAGTTTCAAATTCTTATGCAGAAAAATTAGATTCTATATTCTGCTAACATTACTGTATTATTGCTTAGTTGATATCTACAGGCCAGATACATTTTTTTAAATCAATAGACTTTATTTTTTCAGAACAGTTTTAGACTCACAACAAAATTAAAGGGAAAGTACAAAGAGTTCCCATTAACTTCTGTTACCACATGTATACTACCTCCCCCACTATGGACATCCCCTTACCAGAGTGGTACATTTGTTACAAATAATGAACCTACATTGACACATCATTATCTCCCAAAGTCCATAGCTTACAGTTCAGTCTTGGTGATGTCCATTCCATGGGTTTGGACAAATATATGACATGTATCCACCATTGTAGTATCACTCAGAATAGGTTCACTGCCTCAAAAATACTGTGCTCTGTCCCCCTAAGCCCTGGCAACTACTAATCTTTTTACCGTGTCCATAATTTTGTCTTTTTCAGACTATCACATAGTTAGAATCATACAATATGTAGCTTTTTCAGATTGGCTTCTTTCATTTAGTAATATGCATTTAAGTTTTTTCCATGTTGTTTCATGGCTCGAAAGCTCATTTATTTTTAACACTGAATAATATTTCATTGGCTGGATGTACCAGAGTTTACTTATCTATTTACCTCCTGAAGGACATCTTGGTTGCCTCCAAGTTTTGGCAATTAAAAATAAAGCTGCTCTAAACATTTGTGTGCAGATTTTTGTGTGGACTTAAGTTTTCAGTTTATTTTGGTAAATATCAAGAAGCAAAATTATTCAATTGTATGATAAGAATATTTTAGTTTTATAAGAAACTGTCAAACTGTGTTCCAAAGTGGGTACCATTTTGCATCAGCAATGACTCAGAGTTCCTATGGCTTTAAGTCACTGTCAGCATTTGGCATTGTCAGCGTTTTAGATTTTGGCCATTCTAATAGTTGTGTAATGCTATCCCAATGTTCTTTTAATTTGCAATTCCCTAATCTTTTCATAAGCTTACTTGTCATCTATGTATCTTCCTTAATGAGGAGGCTGTTCAGGACTTTTACCTATTTTTAATTGTGTTGTTTCTTTTCTTATTGTAGTGTTTTAAGAGTTCTTTTTTATGTTTTGGATAACAGTCCTTTATCATTTGTGTCTTTTGCAAATAATTTCTCT
Organism: Kogia breviceps; assembly: GCF_026419965.1. Classification (NCBI taxonomy): domain Eukaryota; kingdom Metazoa; phylum Chordata; class Mammalia; order Artiodactyla; family Physeteridae; genus Kogia; species Kogia breviceps. The sequence goes on from NC_081314.1 coordinate 57,753,702, forward strand.
TAGTCTGTGGCTTGTCTCCTCCTTCTGTTGACCAGATACTTTTCTTCTGTAGAAATATTAGCTATACCTTTCAGGTGATTTGTGATATATTATTTATTTTATCCAACTTTAAAGACATCCTGTATTTTAGACAAGCAAAAAACATTTATAAGACTTTAAACATAGAGTTGATCCATGGTTTCTTACCAGATAAATTTATATGCTAACTTGACTATTTCTAATATATTTTCTCAGTTTTTTTAGACATGTTCATTGTCTTGTTAGGCTTCAAGAGATATTTTGTAAGACACGTATCATTTCTTTCACAAAGAACTTAAGAGTCAAATACATTAATCTTGACATTTAAAGTTTTATATTTCAGATAACCAATGGTAAAACTTACTATATGCTGGGGGTATTCCAAGTATTTTATATGTATTATTTCATTCAACCTTCAAAACTCTATGAGACAAGGACTATTATTATTATCCCCATATTATGGATGAGGAAACAAGACAAAGAGAAAGTAACTTTCTGAAGGTTAGTGCCTGGGCAGCAAAAGTAGTGTTCAGACTCCAGCACTATAGTCCAGAAACCTGGGGCTGAGCTATTACATCCCATTATGGTAGGTCATGTTTCTCCTCTCTGCAACATTAAATCTGTGATTGTTCTTGGTTGGTAGTAAGTATCTCCTTCAGTTTTCTATCTTGTGGATTATTATTATTTTTTTAATCAGCAATTTTTTACAGTGATTAAATTTTGAGGAAAGAGCTGAGGAGGAAGATTAGGTTACTTCATAAATTGTAGAGCCAAAAGTTGAATGGATTTTTTGTAACTCTGTAATTGGAAAAAATATATATATTAGCTAATGACTCAGTTCTTGGGAATGATGTTAGGAATTTATTTTTAATCTCTACATTAAAGTATTATCATTTATTATTTCTGAAATAATTAAACAGCCAAAGAGTACAATTTGAATAAAAGCAAAATTTTAAAATACATATGCTAAATGTTGTTTAATGGCTTCTTGGCTCATTTTATAATTGTTGTTACACTTCACTTAACATTTTTCTGGTCTTCCTTTAGTAATGAAGTACTTCTGGCTTTTCCACGCCATTTAAGTAATAGTTTTCACACTGTTTTTCATTAAGAAATTAACAAGAAAAAGTCATTCCTTTAATACAAGCAAATTATTTTTCAGGCAGTTAACAGGAATAGGATTACATCCTTCAGGAAATTTATGAGTAATTTTCCTAACCAGTGATAGAATAGATGAGAGGAAGGTTGCTGAAGTGTTTCCTAATCTTTCATCTTGTCACTTTAAGATTCATTAGATGTCAAAATTCAAAATACCTCCCATGAAGAAAATAAAATCACACATTTTGATGGTCAGCTATTCAAGGAAGAGCAATGGGTGCAGAAACAGGAAACTCAGTTTGATGAGAAAATGGTTTGATTCACTGAAGATATAAATTAACTAAAATCTAAGGCCCCTACAGGATCGAAACATAAATACCTAAAAATGTCTCCCTCACAGTACTCTGTAGTTAATATATCTGTAATACATATCCGCTAGTGATTCATGAAATCAACAGATTAGTATATTCAGTGCTTACTAAGTACAAGGTACTCTCTTATTTTGAGCCCAGAGAGACTAGGTACCAGTTTTATCCTGCAGTCTAGTGGGGAAAAGGAGAGAGACAAACAATAAACAGATCATCAGTAAATGAATATAGTAATTTCAGTCAGTGATAAGTATGAGAAAATAAAACATGATGAATACAGAGGGACGGATGGCCAATTTAATACATAAAAATATTATTATTTATATTATTTATTCCATGTCTATACCACATATATAGAACTAAAATACACAAATGTGTAAAATCTAGCTTAAGAAATAAAACATTTGAAGCCTCCATATACCTGCTGATCTCAACTTCTCCATTACCACCACCTCCAGAATTTGCCACCATTTTTAATTTTGTTTGTCATTTGCTTAGTTTTCCTAATGATTTTACCACACACATATATACGATTGTCTAGTTTTCCATGCTTAAAATGTTACAAAAATTAAATCATAGCTTCTTCTGTTTGTCTGCAACTAGTTTTTTGAGGTCTACATTTTGTTTCTGATATTCATCCATGCTGATGCATATTTATGTATATTCAGTGCTATGTATAATATTCCAGTGTGTTAATTCATCACAGTGTATTTATCCATCCTGCTCTCTATTGACGTTTGGATTTTTTTGAAGTTGTTTGTTCTCTTCTTGTTTGCTATTACAGCTAACATAGCTCTGATCATTTTTTTTTAATCATGCTTTTTATCTGATGCATATGTGTTTCTCTATGGGTATGTACCTAGATTTGGAATTTCTGTGTCACAGGGTAAGTTTGTGTTCACATTTTCTAGATACATTTTCTGTTCTTTCAAGTAGTACCTATGCACACTAGAAATGTGACTGTTTGAACGTAGAATGTTCCACCCAAAGAGAATAAAAGCAAAGGCCATAAGGTGGGATGAGCTTGGTTGTTCTAAGAGAGAAAGAAAGGCCAAAAAGCTAAAACATAGCAAGAGGCCTAAAAGCTGGGAAACGGCTAGATCAGATAGAGCCTTTAGGACCTTTGAAATAGTGATCAGGATGAGAAGCACATGATTGTATGTACTACACTTAATTGTCAGTAACCTTCAAATACATATACATTAATTTATATCAATAATATATGTTGATAATAAATATTAATGCATTATAATACACAGTTATGTATTACAACATGTATAATACATGTAATTATGTAGAATAGGGATATAAAATAATTTATAATTTATAAGATAATAAAATTATATATATATTATTTATAGACTGCTACAGACTACATAGAACGGGGAGACAATTGAAGCCACAGTTAGCCACTGGGAAATTTGTGTTTTACGAAAACTCCAAGCTCTGAAACCAAAGTGAAGAGAATCACAGAAGCTAAGGTGCTATGACTGATGTTTGGCCATAACTTTACAATTATTATACCTGCATCATAAGATGCAATTACTTTCCCCCAAGATGTCACCTCTAATCATCTCTCTGCTCCAAACAGCCTTGGTGGTTGTGTAGCCTGGCTAAGAAGTAGCCCGCAGAGACTTGTCTTAGATTAAAATCCAGCTTTCTTTATTCAGGGTGAACTTTGTGAGGCGCTGATGGAGATGATTGCGGTCGAAAGCCTCTCTCCACAACACACCTGTCGGCACGACGGAGAAATAGTTTAAGTATGAATTTATGGTCAGCTCTTAGTTCCCAAACAGGCCCCCTTACACGGAGAGTAGGGAGAAACTGAAGAAAAAGGCAGACCACTTCAGATTGGTAGATGGCAGATTTAATTAGCAAGGGAACTTCCTTACAAGGCTCGTCTTGGGCAGCCACAAGAAGAGTAGATCTTTACACCCCTCCTACCAGCATCTTAAAAGTGTATATAGAGGCCTTACCTGGGTTCAGTCACGAATACCGTCCAGATGGTCTCAGCAACACATTGCCGTCTCAAGGCTGCACCCTTGAAAATGGCTCCCGCTGTGGGAACAGTGGGCAGGATGTACATTCCAAGGACAGGGATTGGGGGGTGAGGAGCCTCTCATTGCCCAGGTCCAGTTCTCAGGACAAGGCGGTCACGTCCTCTCAATTACCTCCTCCAACAGTTATTTAAAGCTCCAGTGTGTTTATTTTTCTCCATCAGACACGAATTTAGGATTTGTTAACAAACTCTTCACAGCAGAAATTAATTACTGATTAAACAACATCTACAGAGCTGAATAAAGCAATGTTGCTTGATTAATTAATGTGTCTACCTTGTATTCATAGAAGATAGAAGGCGTGTAAGATAAAATAGACAAAATAGTTAAACAAAAAGACATCGAAGAAACATATTGCACTTTTTTTTTAAATGAGGCATCAGTCTTAAATCTCTGACATTGCTGCTTGCATTTTGCAGCACATTGATTTTATTCTAATAACATTCTCTGTTTTAAAGTACCAAAAAATTCTGTGAAATCTAAGATACTACCATTATTCTTAGTTTGTAAAATTATAAAACATTTTAGAATTTTTTTGCACTATAAAGCTAAAGGAACATAATGTATTTAAAAAGATGTTTAAATCTAAACTCCGTATCTACCTAAACTAGTAACACAATTTCATTAAATATTATCAGCTCTAACAGGTGGAGACAATATGCTCTAGTGCAGTGGCTGTAAACTTTTTGACCAAATTTCCAGTAAGAGAATATTTTACATTATTCCTAGCATGTACACACACGTGTTTACACATGTATATACACACACACACAAATCTTATAACTGCATCAAAAGTTTCAGAATCAAAATTTACCACTAATGTATACAGGTGCCAAAATATAACCTCTTCTATTAATCGATTCTATTCTATTCTATTCTACTCTACTCTATTCTTTTTTTTCCTTCTTTCCTTCTTTAATTCTTTCCAGTCTTTCTTTTTTAAATTTTTTTCCTTTCTTGTCTTTCTTTCACACTGTTGTAGTGGTTAAGAAACATGACTCTGAAATCAAACAAAAGTGGCCTCAAGACGACTTTACCACTTTCAGGCCTTAGGGAAGTTATTTAATCTGGAACTGTGAAATTTGGGTATACTTCATATGGATTTTGTGAGATTAAATGAAATAATGCATATAAAGATATCAACACTATTTTATAACCAGTAGTAATTGCTCAATAAATGTTAGGTATCAATAAAAGTGTTAGTAGTTTGAATTTTAAATCAAACCAAATACTTTCAAATATTTGAAGATAATTCAAATAAAATTTGTTGTTATACAATAGCTGACGTGAATCTGAATTACAAAAAGTGGGCCTTTAAAAAAGTAATCTGAAATCTATGCTATACTCTTTTCCTTAGTAGGGTTTACATAGAACAGGTTTATGAGAGAAAGAAAATCGGTTCATGGACACTGTGCTTTAACGAGGGTGAAAAACACCTTTTTAAGCAGAATTGAAAACTTTGTTTCTTCAAGACGTTTTATGGATATAGATACCCAGTGAACCCCCCTAATAGTTGAGATTGGCTTTACCATTCATCCCCAGTTACAGAAACAGCATTCCAAATGTAGCCAGTATTTTTTATTCACGCCAAACTACAGCTAACACCATAGACTATTAAGTTGAACTGGGCTGCGTGTAAGGATGTCATGAGTTGCTGTGTTCCCAGAGCCTGGAGAAGTCCTCTTTAGACCTAAGGAAGGCAAGCCACGTGCAGTGGGGCCTGCGTGGAATCAGAGCGCAAGGGTGTCCCCTACAGGCCTACTGAGCTACAGCAAGTCGTTGGCATGAGAAGTGTAGGCTCCCTGTCTCCAGCTCTTCTGATTTTTTTTACAAAAGGGACTAGATTTTTGTGTAATAGCTTCCTATTTCTAGATTCTGGCAAATAATCTTTAAAATATTACACACTGTGTGGGCAAAACAAAACACACTGCTAGCTGGATCTGGCCCATGAGGTGCCAGTTTAGAGGCTGTGATAAAATTCATCCTGAAGATTTATACTTGCTGAAACCAGAGGAAGGGGAGGGTGTGGGAATTAATTAGATTATTGTGAATAAGAGTTTCTTAATATATTTGGAAAGACCTCCACTTCAAACACTGCATATGAATAATACATGATAATGACATGAATATTATTGTACTTTAAACATAAATGTACTATCACGTTAAAATAGCTTCTAAGTCCTCCTCTTGTTCTTAGCTGCAGAACAAATTTGCATGCCCCAGTTACCAACATTCTGGTGTGCATTTAGCAGAAGAACACTTCTACAAAAGAATGTGTGTCATTCAGTGAAGAATGTGGCATAACAGGGTTTCAAGCTACTGAACTGAACAATGAATTTTTAATTTTGTCAGTGACAAACATCAGCTATTCTCCAATTTGATTAAGGGGTATGGGTGTTTTCCCACTTTTGCACCCTTTTTCTAATTAACAAAAAAGGCCTTAGGAAAATGTGTCACTTATGAATATACTGTTTTTCTATTCAGTTTCACTAATTTAGATTTCAAAAGTGACATAATATGTCCTGGACAATCTTACAGAAGCCATACATTATCTATAGAAGTTGTAGGGTAAAAGTAATGATTCCTAGATGGGAGGTATTTCCCCATTACTTACATATGCATAAATAAATAAATATAAATTTACAAAATCATCCCCTAGCTAATTTGGAAATACATGACAAATTACTATGATCCAATAGCTACACTTACATTTTTTCTCTACTTCCCACTCTCTTGCCTATATTCCTTTAAATTCATTTTCAGTAATATATAATTAATACCCAGCAGCATAACTGAATTTACTAGCAGTTAATTGTGTCCTCCCACTTAAGTATATAGATCTTGATAATTCAGATACCATCTACACGATACATGTATTCTAAGTAATTTTACATGTTATAAATCCAAGTAGGATTATTAAGTAGGGGTCAGAGATATTAAGCTATTAAGAATTATTGAAGACTCTATAATAACTACTTGTGTGCTTTCAACCCTTCATTTATTCATCAAATATTTACTTAGCACCTGCTGTATGCCTGAGCAAAGTATAAGTGTGAACAATACAGCAATAAAGCTTTTATTACTTATACTACACACTTCCACAATTATATTATTCTGCTATTATAGACCTACCAAGTGAAGTACAGGTTGCCATAGTATACCATCTGAAACCTGTTGCAACAGTACATAAGCTTTCTGACATTTTTCCCTACTCTTCTTGTATGTACACTAATAGAAATTTTCAAGGACCTGGTGAATAACGACATTCTTAAGGTGTGATGATTTCATCCAGCAGTCATGACCTCATCTAGCTCTCTTTTTTTTTTTTCCCGGTACGCGGGCCTCTCACTGCTGTGGCCTCTCCCGTCACGGAGCACAGGCTCCGGACGCGCAGGCCCAGAGGCCATATGGCTCACGGGCCAAGCCGCTCCGCAGCATGTGGGATCTTCCCGGACCGGGGCACGAACCCGTGTCCCCTGAATCGGCAGGCAGACTCTCAACCACTGCGCCACCAGGGAAGCCCTAGCTCTCATATTTTTATGTTTAATAAGAAGGAAAACTTTTCAGATAACATTAAACTCCTCCCTAATTTCCACCAAGGTTCAATTGGCCAGAATTGGATCACAGTGATGCCCTAGCCAGAACTATTGAGCAATCACCAGTAGCATCTGCCACAAACACTTATTGTAACCCAAATTTAACATCCTCTCTTAAATCTTCATCTTCCCTCATATGACTCCTCTGAAATATCTTCTTCTTCTGACATCTTCACCTATTAAAAACCTATATTTCAGTAGCCAACTGAAACTTATTCTGAAGTTTGCATACACCTCTCCTTCCCAAAGAGACGAACTACTGTATTTTGAACATTTAGTCTGTCGCTATCTTCTTCTCTCATTTTTCTGCTTTGTTTAATAGTTATTAGCTTGTATATCTTCATTTGCATATCAAATAAACATCTTTGAATGTAAAGACAGTTAGGTTTTTATTTTTTATGGCTTTCAAACCTTTCATTACTTTCTTTAAATGATATAGGCCCTGAACAAATATTTGATAAACTGAATAAAATTCAAAAATTTTAACCCAAGGAATTCTAAAAATATTTGAAGTGATTTATAAGTCAAAATCAGAACAACATATGATAGATAACAGGTCATTTGTTTTTAACAGCATTTTCCATATTGCAGGTACTCTCCTCTGCCTTTGAATATCCTGGGCCGTGGACATATTTTCCCCAAGTCTGGAAACATTTCTACTGCTCACATAATTCCTTCTTTCTTTTCTAAGTGTACATCTAACAGAGCAGGGCTGTGATATCATATATTGGCAAGTGGTGGCCTTTACACACAGAAATCAACAAAAGCAATCTTCAATTTGAAACAGTGAGTTACATAAAAGAAGTTAATTCCTCACTTTCACTTATACAAGCTTAGAAAAAGCTGTTTTGTATTTTATATATATATAACGTTTTGCTGTCTATTGATTATCAATCGATCTCTACATGCTAATATTTAAAAATTTTACTTTCTACCTTCATTACCTCCTGACAACCTCCACAGGCATTTGAAATAGTTTCTCATGTTGAACGTGCTGATCGTGTGCACAATCTTTCAAACATTCTTCTGACATCTCAGCCATAGTATGTGTGTGTTTGCATTTCTCAGGAATGTTGAATTGTCCTCAGGCCTCTAAGATAGAACATATTTATGTTCCCAAATAAATTTCTCATAAGGACTGATCACAGACAGATTAAGTTCCCATGAATCTCTAAAATATTTGTTCTTTGTAAACCTTTACATAGCCTCCAGAAAACAAGCACAGCTTGGTACAGACTTATTCAGATCATTGTGTTCTGTTGATGGATTTCTTTGTGAGATCTAGTGCTAAAAAGTTTTTTGCATCAAGGACTGAGTGACTGATTTAGATGAAATATGCTGCCTGAACCATTTGTTGTGTATTAAACGAGATCCAGATATTCCTAAAGTCTTTGAACAGAGTTCCTGTTCTTCTCTTTAGCTGATTCCCACACTGCAAATGGACAAAAGATTTATTTCAAAAACCCATTTGCTAGTTAAAAGTTAGCTGAGAAAAAGATATCTCATGAACATTTATTAGCATTTTTTGGACCTCATAATGTAAATAGAAGACAAATGGATATGAAGGAAAGAATACACATACAAAAACACCTCTGTATATCAGTTCTCATATCAAAACTTTAAGAAAAGGCTTCAATCACAAACCATGTGCAAAAGCAGCCAACCAAAATAGGTCTTGATTTTTTTATTCTTCTGAATTGCAAACTACAATGGTGGGAAATAAAAATTATTAACTAAAATCCTAAACTACTTAAAGAAAAATAAAACTAAACTTTTCATCTAGGCCTGCCCCAAATGTACCATATACTATTCAGATAGCAGAATGTACTTATAATATCTATCTACCTACCTACCTACCTACTTATCTATATTTCTATATATATAAATGTATCATCTGAACCATATTTAGCATACTTAGGATTCTTCACCAGAAAGAACAGATGTTCTCAATTTCAATGAAACAATAAAATAATTTAAAGATGAATAGTATTTTGCTTACCAAATATATTAGTTTTAAAGGACATATCATTTAGGCCTTCATATGTAGTATTCATTGAGGATCCAGAGAGTTCTATCATATTATGGGAAAACTTTAAACAATTCTATACTCAACTATGAAATCCAGATAATTAATGTAACATGATGATCCTAAACCATCTATTCCTAGGTACCACCTGCTGTGACCACTGTCTATTATCGCTGGCATTAGCCAATATGATCATTTTTTAAAGTTTATAAAATCATTTTACTCATCTGCTTATAAATCTACAATAGCTTTTCAAGCATTTAGAATAAAATGCAAATTCCTTGACAGTCTCTACTAGTTTCTATATGATATAGCCCTTGCCTACCTTTCCAACTTTACCTCATTCTTTCATCTCTCTGTCTCACTACACTCCAGGCAGCCTGAAAACACCAGCTCATGTGTTCGTCTTCCACATGGGCAGCTAGGTTCTTCTGTTGGTGACTTCTCTATCTTCCAAGTCTTAGTTTAAGTGGTCCTCCCTTGAAGAGGTTTATCTCTAAAATGTTACTCTCTTACGTCTTCCTCAGCATGTCCTAGAACTTACCACAATTTATAATTTTGACAAATTATGACAGTTGCATTTTATAGGCCAATGGTCAATGTAATGTGTGTACTTAATATAAGCAAGGTAACATTTCAAGGACAATTTTAAACTCAATTTCCCTCAGGTTTGAAAAAAAATGTATAGGTAGATATGGTGATATTCACTTTCCCAAATGTATTTAAATTACCCATAGGTATAGATATATGTAGCATTTTTCTTACAGAGCAAATTATACCGAAAACAGCATATAGTCTGGCTAGTCTTATCTTTTATCTTAGTTCCCCGACCAGGGATTGAACCCAGGTCCCCTACAGCGGAAACGTGGAGTCCTAACCACTGTACAGCCAGGGAATTCCCATCTTTATCTACAATGTCAACTGTACAACTTAATAATTACATTCATATTTATACTTAATTTTTCATGATTTTAAAATAGCAAACATCTTTGAAATGCTTATGATTTTATTAAATTTAAATTGAATTGAAGTTGGCACATTATCACAGAATAAAACTACTGTGTGTTGTAGGATATATATATATTTTTAAATCAGTTGCACTTTGAACCATAAGGATTTAAAATTTTTAAGTGAGTGCTATTTATATTATGTTTATATGTTTATATATTTTTTATGGAGTAGCATTTTCAATTACCAAATTTCAATTGCCAAATGGTTACTTTTAAAGTTTTTTTTTTCTTAAACAGTACTAGATTATAATATCTTACAATATTTGGGTCCAATCAAATTATCAATATAATTTGGATAAGAAATAATGGATGAATATGAATTTAATCACTTCATTTATAAATGCAGATAATGTGAGTGAATTCATCTGAATTTTGTCCCCTTAAAGCATCACCATTTTTCCAAACACTATCCAGGGTTTTCTCTATTGGGGAAAACCCTGGATATCTTTGGCATTTACAGCAGAGTCACAATGTAGCCAAAATAAATGTAACTGTGATTCATTTCCATATGTGGTTAATGGCTCGTGGCAAAATCTTGAAGGTCTTCACTGAATTATATTAGGTTATTAGAGAATTAAGAAGGAGTCTAAAACTATCATTATTCTTTAAGATGGCATATTTTTCTTCTCAAGGCAGAAGTTACCAGAAGGATCCTGGACAGAAAATGGATCTCAAAAGAGATAGTTTACACTTCATTTTATAAAGAACTTCAATATTAAACTGATTTTAAATAAATTTCTCTATTAGAGTGATAGTATAATACACTTTAAGGTTCTACAAAGGAAGAATGAGATTGCATTTCTGTGGAATAAGTGGTGACTTTTCCAATTTAATTTAGGGCTCTCTGTCCTCAAGTAAATTGTTCTGTAGATGACATAAAGAAAGCGGTTTTGTCCTTTCTACACAGGAATTTTCAGATCTTTTATGAAGAAACATCACTACAAGGAATTTTACTGAACCAGAAAGTGTAAAGGAAGGATCACTTACGAAATGTGTTGAGAGGAGGGCAAAATGTGAAATGCTGCTGAACTAAAATGAACTTTGTTTTGTCTCCAGGGCAGCCCTGACTTAATGAAATGCAGCTATGAGCAGAATAAATCAGACTTTGCACAGAAAATTGGCAATAAAAGCACTTAAAAAGAAACCACAATGTTCCCAAAATAGAATCTATATGTGTGTATTTGTTTGTGTATATGTGCTTGTTTGTGTATATAAAAGATTTTCATTTTCCTTCCTGAATACATCTGATATATTTGAAACACTTTTGTTCCTCAGTTATTGAGAGATCAAAAGCCCATCATTTTAACATCAACTAGCATAACTTGAATTTCTTTTTTTATTAAAAAAAACCTTGCCCTTACTATGTCTTTTTTCAAAGACAAGACATTGGTGCTCTAGGTGGAGTCTGTTTACGTTTCTTTCTTTCAAGAGATTCTTGACAGCTGGTCCCTAGAGAGGCGCTTGGACTTTTAAAATTTTTATTAGACTATGGTTTTTGAAATTTGGACAGTAGACATTAGCCTTTGAGGTGCAGTGTTTGATGGTATGAATCTTTTAAGCCGTAGTACTGTGAGAGAAGATTTTAGAGATTTGCTACAGACCATTTGTCAGGGGACAATGAAGCATTTGTGAACAATATACTGTGAAAAAATGCTTGCAAAGTTCTCACTAGACAATATGGGAAAATCTTACGGGTATGTTTTTCAGGTTTCAATGAGATGTCAAATAGCATAGCTACTAAGGGTGTAATGGATTTTTTTTTACCATTTAGTTCTCATTTTCAGACAAAAGAAATGTCTCCTTGGCTAGAGTTGTTTTATGTTACAGAAGTAGTATATAGCACAATTTGCAATGAAAATAAGCAAGAACATGCAAAGTGAATAATGAAGTATCAAAATGAATTTAAAAGGTAAGGGTGGCAAGAGCTGGAGTGTGTGTTCACATTGTTTTGTAATGTAAAGGAAACCTTGCATGGTTCTCAGATAGCAAAGTAGATCTTAGTGAAATCCATTTTATGCGCTTACAGAAAGAATGTTATTCCTTTAATTTTTTTCCTTACAATTGTTTCCGTCTTCATTTGTAATCTAGCCTTTCCGTGGTAACACAAACTGGCAGGAGGCCAAATTCAAGGCACATGTTGATTATTTTAAGTAGCATGGTACACAGGCTGTGAGAAGAAAATTCATCAGCTTTAACCACCGAAAGCATAAAGAGCAATAGTAGAGGCTTTGGTTAAAAAAAAAAAAAAAAAAAAAAAAGTTGTGTTTCTTTAATAAATAACATCATGCTCCGCTTCTCTTCTCCTCGAAGGCCTATATGGGGTAAAGGCAGCTGAAACATGCTGTGTGCTGGATAGTGGCTTTAGGAATACCATTTAAGCCAGTCAGCTGCTGTAATACTACAGTAAGCCTTTTTAACTAACAGCTATTTCCAGAATAGTTCATTTCTCTGGGAAATCTGTCCAGGAGATATTTCAATTAGGGTCAGCTGGGCTTCCAGAAATATGTTCACCGTCTTGTGTGGTATCTTAGTCAGCTCAGACTGCCATAAGCAAATACCATGGACTGGGTGGATTAAACAACATACGTTTATTTGTCATAGTTCTGGAGGCTGGGAAGTTCAAGATCAAGTTGCCAGCTGATTTGGTTCCCTGATGAGGGCCCCTTGTCAGCCACCTTCTCACTGGGTCACATTGTGGAGTTGGGGTGGGCAAAGTGTGAGGGAGAGAGAGAAAAGGAGAGAGAGGAGACAGAAGGCAGAGAGAGACTGAGAGGGAGAGACAGAGAGAGAAAAGAGAGAGCCTCCACAAGGGATTGATTTCATTCTCTTAGATGCAATGTTACAACCATAGAAATATCATTTCATAAGTACTTAGAATGGAACAGATGAAATCAGTTTCTTGTGGGATTTTCTTTTTCATGCAAAGCATATATTCTGTTTATTCCCTGATTGTTAGCATGGATCCTTTTCCTTTTACCTAGCTCCAGAGCCCCCAAATAGATACATGCACACACAAGCACAGGCTCTACAAACAGAATCCATTACTTGTTTTTCTTTTTCAACTTCTCTTCATAAATAATTTCAAACTTACAGAAGTGTTATAAGAATTATACAAAAAACTTCATCAAGATTTTTCAAATGTTAATATTTTATCACATTGGCATTCTCTCTCTCATTTTTTATCTGAGCCATTTGTGAGAACATTGTAGACCTATAGATCCTGATTGTCTCTTTCTCCCAAGTACTTCAGTATTTCCATCCCTCCAAAAAAAAGGAAAGAAAGAAGGAAAAAGATTTTGTTTTACATTTAATTATAGTAATCAGTTATTTAAATATTGTTTCTACTGGTAAAATTGTTTGGCGTCCTCCACCACTGTATACCTTATTTATAATAAAACTGAGGTTAAATAACATCTTTTTAATATAACATTTCTTTTTCCACAAGAGGTTTACTTGATTTGCTGATATCTCATTTCTCCATATTCATTCTTATACTTTTGTGAAGTATTTTGGAGGAGATGACTGCAAAGCATAATACCTTAAGTGAACATTTTTTGCTTTTTCTCTAAATATTTATCCCCATCTCCTTCCTAAACTTCATGCTTGACCCTACAAGTAGTGTGATGCTATCTTACTTACAAACAAATCAATATAATATACACCTTTAACAATGGCATCTGAAGAACTGAAAATGGTTTATTTGGGGCAGTCAGTGTTAAATTCCAGACCAACAATTTTTGCACCTCTAACTTCACTGAAATCATGTCAACTTGGCTGTCTGTACATAAAGTTTTTGAGGATTAAGTTTGCTAATAAATGTAAAACACTTAAGAAAAATGTTTGGCAGGTAGTAAGTTTTGTATGAGAGCTGCTATTATTACTTTTTAATATCAAATAATTCTTCAAAACCATTTTCCCTTCCCGTTATTTTCCTACTACTCTCCATGGTTATGTCATATTCTTAGCCACATAGGTTCAATTTCTTAGAGTGATCGTCAACTTTCTCTCTTGTTCCCCTGTCACTTCATTCCTACTTCTACCTCTAGGCAAACACATCTGATTATTTCTACTTTTGTAATTGCATTTGTTCCTGACGTTACTGCCACCAGTCTGGGCCAGACCTCACCACATCATATGTCTCCTGTAGCATTAGTACCCCAGTTCCAACTATTCCTCCCATCCAGTCTTTCTATACAACATTATCAGATTACCTTCCCCAGGTGATCTTCTTCGAAGGTGTTGGAAACACAACATCCTACCTCAGCCTCTTCACACCAAATACTCCTGCTCACTGCAATGTATTTCTCTTTTTATCTAGCCATTAAATGAGAATATTTGTGAATGTACTTTGTAGAATATAAAGTCGTATGTGGAATTTTATTGCTATGCTACATCTTAACTGAACTATCTCTGGGTTTTAATCAGTTGTTAGGAGAAAATTCTATTTAGTGTTATCTATAGTTCCATTCTTTTTTTTTTTTTTTTTTTTTTGCGGGACGCGGACCTCTCACTGTTGTGGCCTCTCCTGTTGTGGAGCGCAGGCTCAGCGGCCATGGCTCACGGGCCCAGCCGCTCCGCGGCATGTGGGATCTTCCCGGACCGGGACACGAACCCGTGTCCCCTGCATCAGCAGGTGGACTCTCAACCACTGCGCCACCAGGGAAGCCCCTATAGTTCCATTCTTGAATCAATGTGACAACACAAAAAAACTGAAGATTAGTGTGTCTTTAAAGGGTTAACATAACTAAATGTCAATTGTAGTACTTCCTTTACATATATATTTTGTCACTTCCATTTTTATGGAACAAATAGTGACCAATTTTTAAACAACCTGATAATGTAGATTTTTGTGTTTCCTATATCTTTCCCTTTTCCTATTCAGTTGAGTAAAGCATTGTGAAAGCAATTCCAAATCTGTGATGGAAAACTGTATGAATAATATTCAGGCTCATGGATCATAGCTTAGAAATGCAATAACAACTAAAACAATTCACCTGAAAACTGTTAGTCACTGGCAGATTTTCATATGTCAGAAGTAAAGATTTACTTAGGAAGGAAAATATTATTTTTTGGCTTCCACATAGTTTTAAGCAGTGTCTACCAGAAACTTCTGGAGGAAATCAAGAAAGGGAAATATTTATTGAGTATCTACTATGTGCTCAATAAATGTGTGCTTATATGTGCTTGTATAAAAGTCATTTCAGAAAGAAGAGGTGTTACAACTGATACCACAGAAATGCAAAGGATCATAACAGACTACTATGAACAATTATATGCCAACAAATTGGACAATCTATAAGAAGTGGATAAATTCCTAGAAACATACAAGCTACCAGATTGAATCATGATGAAATAGAAAATCTGAACAGACAAATTACTAGTAAGGAGATTGAATCAGTAATCAAAAACCTCCCAGCAAACAAAAGTTCAGGACCATATAACTTCACTGGTGATTTCTAACAAACATTCAAAGAAGAATTAATACAAATCCTTCTCAAGGTCTTCTAAAAAGTAGCAGAGGAGGGAAGTTCATTTTATGAGACCAGCATTACCCTGATACAAAAACCAGACAAGTATATGACAGGAAAAGAAAATTATAGGCCACTATCCCTGATGAGCATAGATGCAAAAATCCTTGACAAAATATTAACAAGCTGAATTCAACAATACTTTAAAAGGATCATACCTCATGATCAACTAAGATTTATTTCAGGGATGCAAGAATGATTCAACATCCACAAATTAGTCAATGTGATATACCATATTAACAAAATGAAGGATAAAAACACGTATGATCATCTCAATGTATACAGAAAAAGAATTTGACAAAAAAATCTATTTATAATAAAAACTCTCAATAAAGCAGGATAGAGGGAACATACCTCAACATATGAAAAGCCATTTATAACCAGCCCACCACATGAGAGCATGCTCTACAATGAAAAGCATGTAGAGAGGAAAAACTCTTAGAACTAATAAAGGCATTCATAATGTTACAGGATACAAAAGCAAAACCAAAAAATCTGTTGTGTTTCTATATACTGAAATAAAATGAAATATCAGAAAGAGAAATTAAGAAAATAGTTCCATTTACAATTGCTTCAAAAATAATAAAATATCTTGGAATAAATTTAACCAAGGATGTGAAAGACCTGTATATTGAAAACTATAAGACATTGATGAAAGAAATTGAAGAAGACAAAAATAAATGAAAAAAATATTCCATGTTCATGGGTTAGAAAATTTAATATTGTTAAAATGTCTATACTACCCAAAGCAATCTACAGATTCAGTTCAATCCCTATCAAAATTTCAATCGCATTTTTCATAGAAATGGAACAAATAATCCTAAAATTTGTATGGAACCCTCAAAGACCTCAAATAGCCAAAGCAATCTTGAGAAAGAAAAATAAAGCTGAAATCATTACCCTCTCTGATTTCAAGCTATATTACAAAACTATAGTAATCAAAGCAATATGGTATTAGTGTAAAAACAGACACATAGATCAATGAAACAGAATAGGGACCCCAGAAATAAACCCACACATATATGGTCAATTAATATATGACAAAGGAGCCAAGAATATACAACAGGGAAAGGACAGTTTCAAATAAATGGTGTTGGAAAAACTGGACAGCCACATGCAAAAGAATGAAACTTGACCATTGTCTTACACCATACACAAAAATTAACTCAAAATGGATTAAAAACTTGTACAGAGACTTGAAACCAGAAAACTCCTAGAAGAAAAGATAAGTGGTAATCTCCTTGATATAGGTCTTGGTGACAATTTTTTTTAATAGGACACCAAAAGCAGAAGCAATAAAAGCAAAACTGTTAACCAACTGGGGCTAATGCAAACTAAAAAGTTTCTGCACAACAAAGGAAACCATCAACAGAAAGAAAAAGTAACCTACTGATTGGGAGAAGTATTTGCAAAATATATATCAACAGATATCCAAATGGCTGATTTAAATATCCAAAATATATAAAGAACTCATACAACTCAATAGCCAAAAAAAAAAAAAAAAAAAAAAAAACCAATGACAATCCAATTAAAAAGTTGACAGAAGATCTGAATAGACATTTTTCCAAACAACATATACAGATGGCTAACAGGTAGACAGAAAGATGCTCAGCATCATTAATCATTAGGGAAATGCAAGTCAAAACCCTGATGACATATCACCTCACACCTGCTAGAATGGCTATTATCAAAAAGACAAGAAATAACAAGTGTTGGTGAGGATGTGGAGAGAAGGGTACCCTTGTGCACTATTAGTGGGAATGTAAATTGGTGCAGCCACTATAGAAAATACTATAGGGGTTCCTCAAAAAATTAAAAATAGAACTACCATATGATCCAGCAATTCAACTTCTGGTATTTATCTGAAGAAAACAGAAATATTAACTTGAAAAGATATATACACCTATGCACCTCCATGTTCATTGCAGCAGCCAAGATACAGAAACAACCTAAGTATCCATCAATAAATGAATGGATAAAGAAATTGTGAGATAGATATATATATATAAATATAGATATAATATATATATATACTATTCAGCCATAAAAAGGAATGAAATCTTGTCATTTGCAACATGGTTGGCCCTCAAAAGCATTATGCTAAGTGAAGTAAGTCAGAAGACAGAAAAACAAATACCACATACCATATGATCTCTCCTACAATTAAATGTAAAAAACAAAAACAAAAAACAAAAACAAGATCATAGGTAGAGAGAAAGGATTGCTTGTTGCCAGTGGTAAGGGGTGGGGAGTAGAATAAATGAGTGAACTGCTCCTTATTTGTTTGTTTGTTAGTTTAAATCAACTGAAAAAAAGCACTAAACTTAGTTTTACCCCAAAGTTCTTTGGTGGAAAAATATGAGAGAACAATACCAAAAATAGGGTTCAATTAAATGTTTCACTTCATTGACAAATTTCTGCAGTGAATATAATCAATATATTAGTTACAGGTTGATTAAGAAGTAATATTAACTTCTAACAAGTATTAGCCAATTTTTATTATAGTCACCATTTAATTGGCACTTAGCAACTACTCCTCTCTGTACATAATTAAGTTTTAATATAATTTTTAAAGTAAAGTATTATAAGGTCAGTTTTTGTTATTGAATTGACATTATTTAGAATCCAGAAAACTTGTGGAAAAAGAGCATAGTATCTACTGAAGTTACTTTTTTCTACTAGGAACTTTGTACAAAAACCTAAAGAGCTAAATAATAAAGAAATATAATATTAATTTCAGCACTGTGCATACTGCTTAGAAATTTCAACTATCTTGATGGTAGTAAGATCTTAAGTAAATAGGCCTAATTTTCTGATGAGCAGATTGCTAAACCAGAGAAAGAGATTTTCATTTTGAATTTTTAAAAATAAGCTTTTAAATTTTAATTGCTTTTATTTTTATTATAGTATATTTTTCTTTGCATTGATCAAGTGCATGGCTTTAAAATAACAGTCTATTAAGAAGAGTTGATTGCCACTGAATATTTGTACCTTTACATAAAATAGTTTGAGGCACGTGAGGAATATGCCAGGCTCAATTTCCCTCCATATGTCACATTTCATCAATACAAAGACATTTTTTCCCCCTATATTTTGACTCAGAATTCTAAGAGTTGATGGCATCTTACAATCACTATGAGCCAGACAGCAGTTTTGATGTGATTGTCATTGACTGTGATGTGATTACTTGGCCATAACTGTTTATACTGTTGTCATTTCAGTTGAGTTATATGTGTTATAGCGGATACACAAGTGGACTTTAATTATTATTTAAAATCTTCCACAATAAAAAATGAAAGCATATTACTAGTATTTAAAAGTAAGTGAAGAAACACCAGAGGCATTAAAAAATGGTGAATTCTTATTAAGCTATAATGAAAAACAGTGATATCCTACACTACCCAATAGTACTCTTCAGGGAAATTAAGGAATGACTGATTTATTGCTTCCCTTCTGACTATATGCACAGGATGTCAAGTATTCCCTCTACTGTTGAGACGTTCAGGATGTTTAATAGCCACTGACCAAGATTCACTATGTGTTTAGGGAGACTGAGCGCTTAATACGGGAAGTTTCAAAATTGTCTTCATTTCTCTTCTCCATAAAATTTCTTGAGCCTGTTGATTAATATTAGCACAAATACAAGTCTGAGATATTTTCATTTCTATGGGCTGTCTCTTTTGTGTTACGGTTTGAAATATAAGAAAGTAATGCTATACTACACCAATTTTTAAAAAGCACTGGGGTTCTAATTGTCTTCTTTAATCTTCCTTAAGCCTAATAAACAAGGCCTACAGATTAGAGCAGAAGTTCTCAATTTTTTTCTGCCACAATATAAACCGCGGAAAACACTCCCACAAATATCGCAGATTTTGACAAAACACCAAATATATTTTGTAAAATAAAAGGCTGTTTCAATGTGACTCAAGATTTTCATCATCGTGAGCCTCAGCTTCCATCTGCTTCCACAAAATCAAGAATTCCAGGGTAGGAAGGGCTTAGAGGACTTATCCAAATTTACTTCCAATACAGGAATCTTCCAGCATGTAGTTCAGCAATTACCTCGGTAGTCATGTAAAAAAGCAGCAGAACCTATTTCAGGACAATTTAGTATCTAAATTGAGGAACAATCTGGCCCCCCAGTATCTCATACTATGTGTCCTAGCTATGACTTTTGAGAAATATGAACATGATTACCCTGTACCCCTCACCCACGAATAGAAATTAGAACTCTAATATTCTTTTTATGGCTTTTCCCCCCTTCTCCTGGCTCTATGTAGTCAATTTTTCTGTGCTTTACTAGCATGAGATGGCTTCCAGACTCTGACATCATTCTTTAGTTTGTCAAAATGAGACATCCAGATCCACACCAAGTAATCCAGGTATGGACTGAGTTTGACAGGACTATAAACTCTAATCAAAAGCTGTTCCCATTTTGTTAACCTCCAGAGCAGCTGCTTCATAGTTTTTCATTCATTAAGAAAGTAATCTATAGGACAAATATTTTTGTTCTGCTTTTTAATATCAACTGCTATCAATTGAATTATGTCCAGTTCTGTATCGCACGATTGGTTTATTGCATTTACTCAAGATTTTGTATTCATTCATCTAAATTTCACTTCATTATTTTCCAAAGAAACGATTGGATTGTCCTCAATGATAAAATGGCTATGGATCCTGATTAGGGATTTGCACTCAGAAAAGTGAAGAGTTTAAAGCATTCTAATGGCTTTTCTGCCATCTTGTGAATATGCAAACTCTCCATGGGTTAACATCGAGGATGTTATAATAGCCTATGATTCAAGGCAGAGGCATCTGATTACATGAGGATGAGGGAAAGGAAAGAAAAAAATCACTTTAATTCTTTGGCTGTTCTCTGTCAGGCACAGGATTAGGTAAATGAATTATCACTTTTTATTGACACCCAATCCTAAGAGGAAGATATATACAGATCTGTTCTCTTTGTACTCTACCACACTGGTTTGAAAGTCCAGAGACTTAGGTTTACATCTTTTCCCTACCATTTGCTAGCCATGTGTTTTAAGCAAGTTCCTTGAATCTACATTTTATAGTGGAGAACAGATGAGATTAAACCTTACAAAGAGAATTCTCAATAAGTGCTATTTGTATTAAGATTATTACTAACTACAGGACACTGCTATCTACTAGACTAGAATATTTTCTAGGTAGGACTGGGGATAATACCAACCTTCTTCCGAAGGTTAGGAAGTTAATTTTTTTCTTTTTCCTCCTTTCATGAGATCATCATTCACTACCCATAGTTATTTCTAAGCTCTCTAATCAAACTTATGTTGTTTCTTTAATATATAAAGTAAATTTCCATATGAATCAGAACGTAGAAAACTTTGTTTTCTTTTTTGTGATAACTTTAAGTTTTGTTCAATTTGTCCATCAACATTTCTCACCTCCTACAACCTTTAATAATATCTTTTGAGATAGAAAAGTAAAATCCAAACAGTGCTTTTCCTGGAATCTCTACTTCTTTCAAAGCTACTTTGCTTTTGTGCCCCAGTAATGGTGTATTACAGAGCAGAGCAGCAGGCAGATGATCCACTGCTGTAATCCATCAGCAGGGCTCCCTGGCTCCATGATGGATTATTGTATTACATCATCAGCCCAGAGGCAGACAGGAAAGAAAGTGCTTCAAACAGGCCTCTTGCATAAATTGTTTTAGTCCGAATGAAGAAATAATGGTTTGAAAGGGTATAGATGAGTAGGAAAACTCACTATACCTTTCAGCTCTAGTTTGAATTATATATACGTGAGAGTAGCCACCAAAGTTTTCTAGCTCGCAAGATGGAATTTTCTTTTTGTTTTAAAACAATGATACCAGCTAATGTGCGTAACAGTGACCACCGTATTCAGCAACATCTTGAAGAGACTTTGGATCATCTGAATTAGAGAAAAGATTTAAGTAATATCAGAATAGGTTTTATAATACGTGAACTTTGGTTCTTCAGTAACATATTACATATGTATGCTATTGCTCTATTAACCCAAATGTTTAATTAACTACTTTCTGCATTTTGTATCCTTATTGGGTGACAGATTTTTCACTAAACTTAAATATATCTGTTTACATATTTATACATGAAAAACGTGAAACAAAAATTTGCATTCTTGTTAAGGAAAAGCAATCATGAGTCCTGTTATCCATTTACTCGACACTTGACATTTAGTAGGGTTTTAATAAGTTTGTTGGAAGAATAGATAGACAGTTATATGATTAAATCTCTAAGTTAATTTCTTTTTCTAAAGAAATCAGTTTGAAAAATATAGTAACATCATGTTTTTGAGAATAATAAAGTCAAATGTTTTTGCAAGCAAATTCAATAAATATACAACTCTATGAAAAATAATTTAAAATCAAGTGTCTTATTGTCATTAGAGAGTTATATGAAAAACATGAACTTTGCAAGAGTTAATGTGTATTTTAATTTGCCTACACTGCTCTATTTTGTTCCTAAATTAAATAGCATCATGAACAAAATGAGTTTTAGGGCAAAGTCTGTTATATATCTTATCCTGAATATGCCCCCCTCTGCATCATTTTCCAACTGTAGGATTTGCTCATTAAAAATAAATAGCAGCACACTACACTATGGGCAAAGAGAACACTGATTTGGAATATAAGCTTGTAAACTAGTTTTGACCCTTTTCTAATAACTCATTTAGTGTTTTAAAGAGATCTTTTATGTTGAAAAATTAAATATTAAAGTTAAATTTAAAATATTAATTTTCTTCTAAGGCCACTAATAAAATTGGGTAAAATGAATTCATAAGCATTTTTCAGAGCTCTCATAATACCAGCACCTCAAGTCATATTTTACTTCACAATTTTGAATTTTCAGGTATGACATTACTCCCAAACTTGAAACATTTAGTTACATCAATTGACTTCTTCTTTCATAGTCCCAGGACTTTCCTTGTCACCAATTTTCTCACCTCTCACTCCAAGTTTTGTGGCCTTGAGAAGCTCACATTCCACTTGTCAGGGTCACCAGCTTGGGTAACAGTAAGCCAATTCTGTCATTCTTCTCCCAAACTTTTATTTCTATGCCAAATTATTCATCATTCTGGTCAATGTAATAACATCTTCCTACTTTCTAGACTACAAATTCTAATGTAATCCTTATCCTTAGATAGGGTTTAAACTTGGATATTTGGATCTTTGGATGCCAAGAGTTTTCCCAAGGCTTTCTCTATTATGCCAAATATCTCTTTTCGAAGCTCTTCTGATCTTTAAAATATCCACTCACTACTTTAGTGACATGGATATTGCATGGAAGATTATCATTAAAATTCCACTCCCAGAACCCTGTGGTATCTACTAACCCCTCTACCTTACATGTGCAGAAGGTATTAGCATTTATAAAGTGCTTCAATACTTAATTATTTTAAATTATGTGTGAGGTACCACAAATCTTCTTCACCATTTTCAGAGTGAGGAAAACAAAACTCAGAGGAGGTTAAAAGACTTGCCCAAAATAATGCAATCCTAGTAAAATAAACAGCCACACCAATCATGGGTGGCTCCATGCTAGAGATATTATAATGCATTCTGAACAACTCTGCCATGCTTATCACTGGTGTGACTGCCAATGAAAAATCTTTGTAATATTTCTCTTTTCCCACCTGTGGTGAAAATATTAGATTTGTCTTTCCCATTCACCACACTCAGCATATGTTTTCTGTATTAAAACCACATCCACATCCACAAACACGTCAAGGAATACATTATTAGTAGGGTTTTGTACTTAACACACATCCATGAGCTCTGTTTTGGGGTCACATTTCTGGCTCTGAAATCAGTTTTGTTGAATATTGTATTTTATGATGTAGTTTACAAGTCATGTTGGGAAATAGGAAAATGCAATTGTATATTTTTAAGTGCAAAACACCCTTTACCTTTTACCTTACAGTACCCTAGTAAAGCCTCATTAAATATATTTATATCAAGTAAATATATGAATTTAAATAAGAATTTAATAAGAATAAGAATAAGAATAACTGTCTTAAGTTAACTCTAGTTGTACACAGATATAAATAAATCACTAGAGGCATTTTAAAAGTTCCAACCATGATGTATGGAAAAACAGGACTTTGCGTTTATGGTAAACAGCTTTTCTGCAGGCCATCAGCTGTAAGATCCCTTTCACTACTGAACAGACTGCCTCCTTGGGAAGGAGAAAGCCATAACAGCTTAGTATTCTGAAATTTTTTTTTTTAGAAAGATTTTAAATTGTTTTGCCTGTTCAAGTGCAAAATAGT
The DNA here is from genome assembly GCF_026419965.1 of Kogia breviceps. Classification (NCBI taxonomy): domain Eukaryota; kingdom Metazoa; phylum Chordata; class Mammalia; order Artiodactyla; family Physeteridae; genus Kogia; species Kogia breviceps. The sequence continues at coordinate 57,777,695 of NC_081314.1, forward strand.
GAAGGAACAGTGAATAATGACTTTGTGATATAGATGGCTATCCAAAGGGAAAAGAACAGAGGCCAGCAACATCATTTTAATTGGACCTAAAAATCAAAAGCATACATCTTTAAATGCAAGTGTGCACATGCCATCATTCAGACATTCATGCACACTCACAGTTAATATCATTTGGCCATAATTTATATGCATAACATACAGACAGAAAGGAGAGTTCCTAGTAATGTGTATGTCTTGCCTCAGCTGAAAGTTGCCTTAGTTTTGATGACTCAAAATTAATCCATGCAATCTTTTAACTGCTCAGTGATAAATTTTATGGAACACATCAAATAAAGAGTTATCTAGTCAACCCCAGAGTAGGAGATTTTTACAACCTGACAAGCTATACATATTTAATTTGAAACGATGCTATTGTACAACATAGAAATAATTTAGAAAAATATACTCTTGTAATTTAACTGTGCACTATACTGAAAATTTGGAAATTATTTCAGAATTTTTGGCTATATAGACACTCTACTTCAATAACAAAAATATTCATGGAAAAGATTTGGAAGGAAATGTATCAATTCATTATTTTTCTCCAACTGAGGGTATTGTGGGTGATTTTTTCCTACTTTTTACATTTCATTTCTCCCCAGTTTCCTACAGTACATAATTTATAGTTTTTGGTTTTAAAAAGCTACTTTAAAAATAAATGAGTATAGGGCTTCCCTGGTGGCGCAGTGGTTGAGAGTCCGCCTGCCGATGCAGGGGACACGGGTTTGTGCCCCGGTCCGGGAGGATCCCACATGCGGCTGAGCGGCTGGGCCCATGAGCCATGGCCCCTGGGCCTATGCGTCCGGAGCCTGTGCTCCGCAATGGGAGAGGCCGCAGCACTGAGAGGCCCGTGTACCAGAAAAAAAAAAAAAAAAAATGAGTATAAAATTTTAATATCTACTGAGAAACATTCATTTGTATTATGATTAGAAGGAGTGGCCATATTGACTGGTGATAAATTCTATTTGACTCCTTTGTTCATAAACTCCATTATTGATTATATGTATGTACTGTATGTGATAAATATGAAGAAATAACTAAGTACAAGGCACTATCTTCAGCAAGGGAGAATATTACTGAAATTTATGGAACACAATTCTTTTCAGTTTTATGGTTAAGGAATAATCATTTGGATATCAAGTAAGAGATGGTTCTTTTATTAACAATGCTCAGTATTTTAAAAATGCAAGATTTTTAATTTAATAGACTTCTATACAGTCAAAATATCATTTACTCATGAATTTTCATTGTGTTATATTCCTGAGAAATATTAGTCTAGAGAGTAGAAGTAAAAGCATAGTCACAATTAATAAACTTTTGCTTTATTCTTCATATTGCAATCAGTCTTTAACCGTGACATAATGACATTTCAGACAACAATACTGCTCGGTGAAGCATTTGGCTCATCCTGGGAAAGTAGAATAGTGAAGTGAGGAGAACACAGGTTCCAGAGTCAGGCCCAATATGAATTCTAAGCTCTGCCACACACTAGTTTCATGAATTTGGGCAAGTTCCTTAATCTCGCTTTGCCTCCGTTTTCTCATCTGTAAAATAGGTATAAAAAAGGTAACGGGGTTAATAGTGCCTGATGTGGTAGGAAATTCATGATGAAGATTAACAGTTATTATAGTCATTAATGATTTCTACCAATTATGGTTGTTGATAAAGGAAGCTTTACATACTACGTGGAGTATTCACAAATTATTTATAAAGCAGGCAGTGAGTTATTTGTTTTATATTTGCCACTTAAAGTGCTATCTCTGTACTCACAAGAATAAGCAGAAAGAAGAGTAAACTATCTAGCTAATCTAGGGCAAAAGATTTTTCCCTTGGTTTATTCAGATAACTCACCCCTGAAGTATGCTTTATTTTTTTACTTGAATTATAGGTATAATTTTCTCCATTCTCCACACAGTGTGTGTAGTCAGCCTAGGTGTTATTCAATAGACCTGTTCCAACGTCTTCTGTGATTGATTTATTTAGAAATACCACCAAGCCAAAATGAGAATGAAAATAATTGGAACAGATCACAACATTGTAAAACAATTATACTCCAATAAAGATGTAAAAAAATAAATAAATAAATAAAATTTATTCTTTTTAATCCTAAAAGAAGAAAAGAAATGAAATGGAATAGATGAAAGTGCCCTGCTGCAAGCAAGAGCTACAAATTGAGGTTGAGAGTAATTGCTTTGGCTTAATCGTTATTTGTAATCTTAGAACAAATGCAAATCTTCCATTAGGAGCAATAAATCTGGTGCTTAAAGTAGAAGATGAGTGTTTCACTGCCTAGCAATGGGAAGCCATAGCTGAATGCTAAATGCAGCCACGTAAAAATTTCCTTAGGTCCTTCAACTGAACTGATAACGTAGGGGATATGGTGGACACAAATACTTCAGAAAATGAATATCAAGGTATGATTTATTTGCTCTATGTATTTTCTTTTTCCAAGACACTTTATAAAAACTTTGTCTTTGTACTTACAAACTCTTCATGTGCTCTTTCTCAAAAATACTTTATATTTATCCTGAGTCTGGCTTTCATAAAGCCTGATGTGCTTTTTGTGGTTATGAGTCTTCACACCTTCATCACTGAAGGAGATGATAAGGTAAAGTTATTATCTTTATTTTAAAGAGATGAGAATAGAAATATTGAGAGGTTCAGTGACCTTCCCAATGTTATAAAATCATTCTGTGATAGATCTGGGGATAGTATAAAGTATATGCAATTCAAACTCATTTCAACTACCATATCATTGTTTTTCAGATTATTTTTTAAAGTCAGTAGGTTATTAGTAGTAGTGAAATTATGATAAACATAGTGATAAACTAAAGGTTGTCATTAGATTCCTCAAATATTCAACAAATGCAGGGCCAAGATTATGATATAAGAAATGCCTTTTTTTTTTTTTTTTTTTTTTTTGTGGTATGCGGGCCTCTCACTGTTGTGGCCTCTCCCGTTGCGGAGCACAGGCTCCGGATGCACAGGCTCAGCGGCCATGGCTCAGGGGCCCAGCTGCTCCGCGGTATGTGGGATCTTCCCGGACCGGGGCACGAACCCGTGTCCCCTGCATCGGCAGGCGGATTCTCATCCACTGCGCCACCAAGGAAGCCCGCCATATTTATTTTAAAATAAATTGCTTGCCTCATAAGAGAATAGTATTTTACACTATTAAAGCTTAGATAGGATGATATTGAGTTTTTGGCTATATATCAGTTACCTTGTTGTCTTCATTATGAAGAATAAATGAGATTCCAAGGTCTATGTGTACCTACAAGATTATTTAGAAACATAAGTTGCAGAAAAGACTTGGGTAGGTAAAATTGAATATGTGTATTTGAGAAAGTGATGGGTGCAGTGGGAGAGAAAATATATTGGAGTGTTGCAATAGAATGATGAAATACATCAGTATTCAGACAGTTTCTGCTGTATACATAGTCAGGGTCAAGCATCAAGTAGATTGTTTTAATCTCCCCAACTGAGATCATGCCACCTTAAGATTATTTGTTAGATGTTGGCAAGAAGAAAGGTTAGTGTGGTATAAATGTATTTTAAACTTAAAACATTTATTTTGTTGATTTTTAAAGAATACCGTGTCAACCCTTGAGAGGAAGGAGGGCAATGCAGAGTCTGTGGCAAAACCAGAGTAGTTTCACTGCTTTAGACAAATGGGTATGTTTCAACTCTAGCGAAATGGGACATTTCTTGGGGTTATTACCCTAAGACTGCTATCCAAATGTGATCTCAGCTTTCTCACAAGATCCTTAATAGTTTAAGAAGAGAATTTTCATTTGAAATCCATTTCTAAGGGGCAGCATCCACAAGGGCACGCTCCGACACCTTCTTTTAATGTGTGACCTCCTCCTGTAGAAGCCACCTAGTGAAGTTTTGATCTGCACTCATAGTTAATCATTTATGATACCCTGGATTGGGAGGGACATTCTTTCCAAAACAGTGACAGAATTATAGCGATATAATCCCAAGTTGATTCAGTGAGACCATCTATTTTCCTTTAATAAAATAAAAGAGCTGTCAGGAACCATTTATGCCCCCCGCCGCCATTTCTATATGAAAAGAACGCAGCCCCCTTCTTTCGATTTAGTAAGGAGGCAAAAAAGTCAAAGAAGAGTTAGAGATGAAAGAAAAATGAAACACAATGCGAAAGTGAGAGTGCCTTTTAGCATACATTAGGGAGATGAGAGTAAAATATCAAGGACACTAGTGTCGCGGGCAATCGTTCCCTCACAAAAAGAAACCACCAGTAACTGAAGGAAAGTTTTCAGCTTTATCACTCTTTCTTTCTCTTTCCTGTAGACTACAATGTGTTGTCCAATTTTTGTGCGAATCTGACCTAGCTGAATGGTTGCATTTAGCTAACAAAGAAAATTAAAAAGTGCAAGTTTATTTTTGAGCTGTTTATAGAGAAATGTCATGCCATTATAGCAAAAGCAGATGTGGCAGTCAGAAATATTTTACAGGGTACAAATGACTTTAATGAAGGGGCAAAGGTGTTTATCCTTTGCCCCTTAAAGCCTAGTGTTAAGTTACTGATGATTTATACATATAAAGCAAATGTGGAAAAAGCTCACTTTTAATGTTATTCCTGTAAAGATGGTAAATCTCACCTTCATCAATTATCTGCCTCATTCAATAATTAAGAATCCAGTTAATTTGTCTGAGATAATCCATCTATTCTCTGAGTGCCTACTCTGTACCACTCATGATGTCAATGACTGTGATGTTTATAAAAATAAATAAGATAATATTCCTTACTTCCTGGAGATCATAAGCAAGTAGAAGACTCAGACTATAAGAAAGAGAAAGGGAGGCCTATGAATTTCGAGGTACAAAAAACTTGGGAACTATGGAAAAGGGAGAAAGAATATGGTTTAGCTTCTTTTTTTAAAAAAAAAAAAGAGGTATTTTAAATGGGTTTTGAAAGATCAGCGAGAGTCTAACAAGAGATTGGCTTGCAGAGAAAACAGATTTATATTTGATTTATTTCTTTGCAGATGAGGAGCAAGGATATCACTAAGTTGCCATGTTTCTCATGTGAGAGACATGGTTTGCAAGAAATTACTGTGTACCTTGATCTTTAATAACCAGATGAGTGACACTTCATAACATTATTTACCTGTATTTTTCAATATAGCAAAACCTCCTCTTGACACAGCATACTGCTGCCACGTGGAGCAACATAAATTTACTGAATAAACCCTCTGAACTCATTCTCGCAGGCCTTCTCTGCATGGTTTCCTTTGTGTTCTGAGAGTCCACACCACCCTCCCATCTTATCCACTGAACATATGCACATATACCTGGCTATTTATTAGGCCTTGATGGCTCATTGGGGAAGTCCGCTCTTCTGAGAAGCATTTTCTGAAATCATGCATCCCAAATCTATATGAAATATTCCTCCTCAGAGCCACCAGCCCATTGCTGTTACCTTTATCATAGCACTTACCTCATTCTATTTCAGTTGTCAGTTTGTTTTTCTGTCTCTTCCGCTGGACTGTACATTCCTTGAGGGCAAAGACCAAATAATATAGGATAAGCCTTTTTATCTATAACACCTAGGAAAGAGCCTGAGGCACCAACTCAATAAATATTTGTTGACTGGGAAAAATACAAATAGAAAACTGTAGAAAGAATGGCTCTGAATAAACTTGGGATCTCATCCAGTCTTCAGTTGGCCAGTAAAATCAGTAAGTGATTATATTCACCTTCCCATAGGTCTTGTACTTCCTCTCACCTTCACTTTTCATATCTGTAATTAGAAGAACCTACCAGTGTTTCCTTCAAAATATTTCTTTTCCTTTGCCTCCTCTTTTTTTATCTCTACTAACATTTCCCTAATGCAGTACCTCATTTTTCACCTTGACTATATTGCAATAACCTCTTAACTGGTCTCCCAGTTGCAATAAATGTCTGTTAAATTGAAATGGCTGAATTGTTTAAAGTAACCCTCTTATTTTGAAAATAAATCAACCAACAAATACCTGTTACCCGCCAACAATATGCACTGTTATGTGCTTTGGGGGAGTCGGAAGAAGCAGAGCATAGAAACTGACACTCTTTTCCCAAAACACTGTCATGTGGGCATGGAGAGCCATGAGAAAGTGCTTCTTAAAGTGCGTCCTGCATGCAAATCACTTGGGGGTCTTACTGAAATACAGACTCGGTAGGTCTTGGGTGATGCTTGAGATTTTGCATTTCCAATAAGTTGCCAGGTGATGCTGGTGTCGCTGACCTGTGCACCATCCTTTCAGTAGAAAGACAGTAAAACCCATTAAGTGACTTAGAGTGGTCTTACAGTGAAGATTCTAAGGGCAGGCAGAGTTCAGAGGCAGCAAGAGATAGAATGAGAAAGTCCCCAGGTTGAGAGAAGAATGTAAGCTGAGAAGATGCAAGTCTGTGCCCTATTCCAATCAGTTTTTGACTTGGCTCACTTCTCATCTCCTCTTTAAAGCCTGTGAATCTCCGCAGCACTGCTTCTCTTCTTCCCAACTCCATTCTTATCTGTCCTCTAAAGTACACTCAGAAAGATCTTTATAAAATCCAAATCTGATGTTGCCACTCTTAGGCTTAAAGCCCTGTACTGTCTTCCCATCGCCTGCCATATAAATTCCAGACTTGAATATCTGTCCCCCAGGAGCAGTGCCCAGCTCTCTAACCTCACTTTCCACCACTTCTGCCACACGTAACCTGTGTTCGCCAGGCTTTACCTCATGCTTTCTTACCGCTGCTTTTCACAGAGGTAAGTGCCTTTGTCTGGAAAGCCCTGCCCCATTGTCTATCCTGTCTGTCTTGCAAGGCAGAATTAGGTATCTCAGTGCCTCTTTTAGTTCCATAGCACAAAACACATGATTGCATTCTTCTGTTTATTTCCACTGATGTCATATGAGCCTCTATTTGGAAGGATCTGAATCTCATCTTTCTTTGCATTTTCTACCTATAAGACTTTGTTCAAAATATCGAAGGTGCTTCAATAACCATTGGCTAAGAGAATGAATGAATGAATAAATCCCAGCTAGTTACTTACTTAAACATCTTCACTTACTAAAAAATAATTTATAACAGCACTAATAAAAAAAACCAATACATACTGGGATGAGTTTTCAATATACGGAGGAAGCAAATGTTGGGGTGAAAGGGGAGGAGAAAGAAGGTAGAGGAAGGAAATTCTAGGACACCCTGCAACAGGAGAGGGAGGACAGATATTTGTCACCTACACTTGTCTCTGCTCTCCTGCACATGCACACACACACGCACACATGCACAGGACATTCGTAATTTAAGCTGCCCTAAAAAATCCTACCAAATCTGAGCTCATCTCCAGAAATCAGTAGAAAAGGCAGGAAAGTGTGTAAATACTCCTTATTTTCAGGTCACTTATTATTTGCCTAAGTCCTGGAAGTCATGTCTCAGATATTGGATTGAACTGAAATGAGAAGTCTCATGGTGAGAACAGTCAATGTTCCCCCTATTTACAGAAGGCATGGCTGGGCTCATAGACAACATATATGAATTACTATTTTTCAGTTGAAAGCGAAGCTCAACCTTGAATGTCAGGAAGCAGTTCAACGATGATCCTGAATAAAAATAAATCATGCCTCATAGCAACGCCTGAGAAAGCCACATAAATGATCACGTTGGTAAAAGAGAAAATATCTTTAGCATCTTTTCTAGACCAGTCTCAATAGAAAAATATAAAAGTCAAAAATATTAGGTATAGTGATAAGCAGTCAAATAGATGAAAAGATTACTTGCCATTTACACTGAATAAATTATATTATCAGAATTATTGTTACTCAGAAATCTTACATCATTCATATGAAAGGAACTTGACAATAAGTAAAATGACTTAAAAGTATTCTGTACATCTCACTCCAACCAAAAAGCACTAAATCAAAATTACTGTAAATAGAAACATCAATGGGCAGTTATAGTGTAAAGAGTAGTGTCACATTATGTAAGTGTTAACCTCAAGGTTACTTCAGATAGTTCTTCTATAACAATTAAATATATGTAATTTATTTCCCCTCCAAATTATAATATTACTTTTCTATATCATCCTTCATTTTAATCTTTTTTACCCCCAATACTTTAGAGTGCTTTACCAGGTTATAAATGCAATACTTATTGAAGTCGAACAAAAATGATTTATGATTGGTTACCGTATCAGTCAATCAGAGCATCTACCTATATGCCAAGCACTACACTGAAGGAAATGGAAGAAACAGACACATGGGCACTGCCCACCTTCCTGGGCATTAAAAAGTAGACAAAAGACAATACAAACAGTGAGAACAGTGAGGAACTGTGGAAGCCAGTACACACGCTGTATCCTGTAGCTCAGAATGAAAGTGCTGTTGGGATTCAGTGTTGCGAAGTTCTACAATTCAGGCTTGGGTTTATGGGTTGGGGATGGAAAGATGAAACAGACTTACAGGAGGAGCTAGGTATGAAGTGAAGTCCAGAGTGAAGAGACATGAGGAGATGTAAAGCTCTTCGGAGTCAAGGAAAGGTGTGATCATAGATCTAGAGACAGGAATGAGTATAATAAACAGCCAGGTGCCTGTAGCACAACTAAGATTTAAGTGGGACCTTTTAGAATTGCTACACGCACAAACTTCCCAGCTGTATTCAGATGCCCTGCTGTACAGCTCCCTGAACACATTGTGCTGTTTTAAGCCTCCTTGAACTTACTTGATTCCGTCCTTTGAGACCCAAACATTTCTGCCTCTGTGAAGCCTTTCCAGATCCTCAACCTTGCATCCAACTCTGTACATCTATTAACAATTCTCTCCATAGGCCATGGTTCTATATAATCAACCTACCAACTCCTCTACTAACCTCCCCACATATTCTAAACCAGCACTGTTCAGTAGAACTTTCTGTGATGATGAAACTATTTCTGTATTTGTCAATACAAGAGCCTCTAGCCACATTGGCTACTGAGCACTTGAAACGTGGCTGTTACAGCAGAAATGAATTTTTTATGTTATTGAATTTTGATAGATTAAAATTAAAATTTAACCAGCCACAGGTGGCTGCTGGCTACTGTATCAGACAGTGCAGTTTTAGACTATGAGCTTCCTGAGGGAAAGAATTGTGTACTATCATCCATATACCTCAGCATGTTCAATCACGGTGCATATTCAACAAAGTAATCAAGAAAGTTTTGTTGAATGAATAAATGAGTGAATGCTCAAATCTGAGTGGATCCCAGTGTGTATGACAAAGTAATGAACATTAATATTAGATACGTGAAAAAGTTACAAATCTTAATGGCACTTAAAATAAGTATTAAAAGATGAGAATGGAAAGTAATGAGGCATGTAGGCATACTTTTAAATAATTACTGGCAATGGTGGCCTAGAATAGAAATTAACCCCAAAAATCTGCTGAAATACTGATGCTTCATACAGTTTATATACATAGGTTTAAACTGCATTTATCCCCTTATATTGTACTTTCTTCATTATATTTAAGTCTTCACATGCTTCACATGCTATGACCTCTTTGAGAACAGGGACTTTTAATCTCACTGTATCTCCAGGTCCGAACATAAAGCCTAGAACATAGTAGGTACTCAATAAATGTTTATTGGATAAATGAAACAAATGATAAAACAGGAAATAAACTACATTAATAAAACTAGCAGAGTCAATGTTCAGAAAGGAAAGATAGTTATTTCAAAGGCCCTAAGTGACTCTCAGTGATAAAGCATCCTGAAGCATCTACATCATGTGTACATTTACACCTTGAGCTTGAGAAAGTTGTAAGGGTTATTTCAAGTAACTTTTCCTAAAACAAAATCTCAATTATCTTTTTCGCCCTGTCCCCCACCTGTTGTTCTATAGAGTACCATTGCTTTTAGTTTTACATTTGGTGTCAGCCTTTTCAGCTCTGTCACTATTTTCTTTCAGTATTTTTGTGACCTTAAGGAATTGGAATGGAGTTTCTTTCACTTTCTCTTAGTAGGTAGTTAACATTATGCAAGGAGAAAAACATCACCATAGACTAATCAGAACAAATTGCAGGAGTTTTGCCTAATGCTTGTGCATCAGACCTAACACATCGACTAGCATATCCAATTTATCATTTCTGATAGACTAGAGTCTAGTTTATACTTGCCAGCCAGTGCTGCTTCTCAAAGCATAGTTTTCCACCCTGTCATGTCAGAAGGGATTATTTTTACTTCTCCTTTGAGAAGTGCCAAGTTTGGCTACCATCTTTACTTTTTTCCATCCTCTAAGGGGCTCAGGAATCAATATGAAAGCAGTTCTTTGATTGTCAAAGCTTAAATGAAACATAGTAATTCCAAAGATATTTATTGAGCACATACTATGCAAGACCATGTTCTAAGTGCTTTGAGGGATGTAGAGGTAAATCGTGCATGAACCTGAACTCAAAGAACATGGTCTCTTCTGTAACTTAAGATATGTATATATTAGTTACAAAGCAGGAAAGAATAAATTTAGTACAATGCTTTAGAGCACAGACCTGGGAAAGCAGGCTTGGATTTGTATCTTGCCCCCCATATTAGGAACTGTGTGACATCAGACAAGATACATTAACCTCTCTGAGCTTTATTTTCCTCATCTGTGAAATGAAGAATACTGATTTCTGTTTCTGGATTCTTGAGCTATAATTTCAATAAAGCCAAACCCTCTGGTGGAGTATGAAAGAGACAAAGCATGTGCTACCTTAACATTGTTCTGTTCCTGGCACACGTATGAAACACTTAGCCAGTACATGGCACAAAGCAAAGTGCTTTCTAAGTTTAGAGAAATGATGTTCTTGCTGTATGGATTACCTGAATTTTATCTGAGACAGAAAGACCGATAAGATTTAGATATAGAAAATGCAAAGGCAAGGTGTAAGAAGAAGGGTGTTAACATTGTACACAATAATTCCAAAGGCTGGGAGATTTGGTGTAGATTGTTAATTTTCTTAATAGTTGTATTTATCTAAATATTAAATGTCTACAATGTATGAAGCACCATGCTAGGTGCCGTGGGAAGGGATGGCACAAATATAAATGGTCTCTGCTCTCACAGGAGTAATTAACTAGTGGAGGAAAATACGTACAAACATCATGGTGAGGGATAAAAAAGAAAGGGGCCACAGGACAAGGACTCAATGAGGGGTAAGTGTGAAAGTAGCCATTCTTTATATCTCAGATCAGGTCAATTCCTTCATGATGTATCCTGTCTTAAACATGGTTCCAGACCCATGGAAATAATGGTTGATTATTTTATCCTCATCTAGTAGCTAGATCAGGGGCCAGAGAGAAGAACAATTTCAAATCCCATCCTAGTGGGACTTCCCTGGTGGCACAGTGGTTAAGAATCCACCTGCCAATGCAGGGGACACGGGTTTGAGCCCTAGTCCGGGAAGATCCCACATGCTGCAGAGCCACTAAGCCTGTGTGCCACAAATACTGAGCCTGCTCTCTAGAGCCCATGAGCCACAACTACTAAGCTGTGTGCCACAACTACTAAAGCCCACGTGCCTAGAGCCTGTGCTCCGCAACAAGAGGAGACACTGCAATGAGAAACCTACACACCGCAACAAAGAGTAGCCCCCGCTTGCCTCAACTAGAGAAAGCCTGTACACAGCAACAAAGACCCAACACAGCCAAAAAAAAAAAACCCATCCTAGTGACAAGCTTACTAACTCAGATCAGAAGGCTGGGGATTTGTAAGCAGAGAGCTGCCTAGGAAATTTGGCAACCATGATAGGGAGTCAACCAAATCCGACAGGGTCCCCAAAAAACCTGCAGACCTTAGGATAAGGCCTCTAACTGGAGAGCTTCTTAGAAGTCATGAATGATGACATTAACTATTTCTAGCTCCACCTTGACTTGATGGGCTTCTGGGAGAAACATTTCCTAATCACTAACCTCTACTCATGATTTTTTTCATTGGTAAAAGTTAATATTATGTGTTTGCCAGGATGATGGGCTCCTGGATGCCAAGGACAATGCTTCAGTTACCTTTGTATCCTCTAAGCTCAGCTCTTAGAGCACAATAGATACTTGTTACATATTTATGGAATGAATGAATCAAACCACATATTACTGAATGAATATATTCTAGTGTTTATTCAATAGTAAAATTTAAAAACTTGTAAAACAGTTTTTAAAAATAGCTATTTGAGTTCCAGAACGTAAATACTTAAATGATGTTTATCACAGAGAACAAAGTTTTGAAGGCAGAACTAACAGCTGCTGAATGATTTTAATAATAAAAATAATATTTATGATAATACCATCACATGTTTGTATTGCACTTTATGCTTTTCTAAAGTTCTTTCGCTTTTTAGCTTTATATTTTGTATTTTTATGCAATATGGTTATCTGAATTTGTATAAAATAAGTATCTTTTCACCCAGAAAGTTTCAAGAACTGAAAAGGCATAAAATAATAGCCAATAATAACAGCAATAAGGTCAAAAACATGAGCTACCGTTCACTGAGTAGTTGCTATGTTCCAGCTAGTGTAATAAGTACCTTTCATGTGCCATCTTATTTAATCCTCACAACAATCCTATGAAATAGGAACTATTGCAAGCTCCCTGCCACCACGGAGGAAACTCAGAGTTAGAAATCTTAGAATGTCAAAGATCATACAGCAGGGATATAGCAAGACTAGGATTGGAACCCAAGTCTATCTGCCCCCAAAGTCCTTGCTCTTAACCACCCCACTAAACTGCCTCCCCAGTGCTAAATAACAACAAGAACAACAAATACTATTTATAAACCCATCATGTGCTCCATGTATTGGATCTTCATTGTATCATTTATCCTCAAAACAATAGGAAGTTGTAGGTTTGATTATCCTATATTCCAGATGAGAGAACCGAGGCTTAAAGAATCTTGGCTCCTTGCCTGTGTTTACAAAGCTAGTCAGTGGTAGAGTAGAGAATGGACTCAAGTTCACATCAAAGAGCCAGCAGGGTTCTTAATCACCACCTGATGTTAATGGAAATTAAGTGTTCTGGTTAGGAGGAAATTATTATATTTAGAGTATATGAATTTTTATTATAGCTAGAATAAAATAACATACCTACACTTAATATTAAAGTCATACCAAGTGTAATTTCCTCTTTCTACAATGATTAGAAAGGCACTTCAGAATCTTGAAGTGCCTCATCATCATGCCCATAATTAGCATATAATAATATTTTTTAAGTGCTGATATTTGAACCTTTGGGCCATTTAGCTTCTGAGGATGTGGGAGTTTGCGTGAAACATTTTCCTTTACTGCAACTGTGTCTGAGTAAATTTGTTTTGAAATCAAGTATGAATGGAAGGCACGGAGCACAGAGTACTTTTAATCCAAGCTGTACACCCTCACATGAGAGAAAAAATATCACCCTTCCCTAGGGGAATGGAAGCATTATGGGAGAAGGGTAGCATAGCTCCAGTGTCCTCAATTTTTTAAATTACTCTTTAACATCTACCTCATTTCATTAATAGTGCATTCAACTACCACTCTAAGTAATTGTTAATAATCAGGAAAACTTTCCCCATCTTTCAAACCTATTTCATGAAAGTGAAATTTTCCTAGCACCATAAGAAAGGAAAAAAATTCAAGTTATGTGAAAGAACTTGCCATTCCATTTGAGGTAGTGGGATTTAAATTATGTATATGTCCATCATTCTTCAGCAGGTTTCAAAATCTGCTGTGTATTATCTTTTTTACAACTAATAAAACTCATTACACTAGTAGTCTAGTATTATGTAAATATATTTTATCCAAATATCTAGTATCCATAAGTGGTTTATTCTCTATATCCCTAATGTAATATATCAAACAATAACTCATTTGTCAAAGGGAGACAGTTCATTAAAATTCAACAACCATTTGGCCAGGATAAAACAGCAACAGTATAAAAATTGATGTTGCAAAACTTAACAAATGAAGGAATAAGGAAATTGGGAATCAGGAAATTGCAGGCCTGCCCTCTAGGACCATTTTTGGGTCACTTGTCTGAATTTTAATATTACGATTGTTTTACAAAAAGTCTCCAAGTTATTAGGCTGGGAGGGAAGCCAATTTACAGCTAGGTGACTTGAATATCAGGGGCATTCAATAAATGAGAACATGATACCACTTGGGATTTAAGAGTAGAAAAGGTACAACACTTGGGCGCTGTACTACAATTCAGTTTCTAAAAGTGAATTATTATGTGATTTAGACAGTATGTTTTCTACTTCGTTGAGTCATATTTAAGTAGCACAGTGAATAAGAGTTTTAGACTTTTTTTTTTTTTTTTTCTCCGATACGCGGGCCTCTCACCGCTGTGGCCTCTCCCACTGCGGAGCACAGGCTCCGGACACGCAGGCTCAGCGGCCACGGCCCATGGGCCCAGCTGCTCCGTGGCATGCGGCATCCTCCCAGACCGGGGCACAAACCCGCGTCCTCTGCATTGGCAGGTGGACTCCCAACCACTGTGCCACCAGGGAAGCCCTAGACTTTTTTGTTTATGATTTCAAATGTAATTTTTGCTCCATATTTTTAAAAAGAAAGAAAATATCAAGTGAAAAAAATAGCACCTACCAGAATTTTGGACTGTTTAAAAAGCCAAAAAAACCCCCCAAAAACCCTCATCCTATTGTGAAACTTACAGTATTATAAAAGGTAACCACTTTTAGAGAAAAAATGAAAACATGCAACTTTTTAAGGCACTTGGAGAAGTACAATTAGTTTTAAATTAACAATAAAAGACTATAATTATATATATTATATATGTGTATATAATTATATGTGAATTATAAAAGATTATAAAAACATCAGATATTTTTAATGTAGGTTATGTTCACCAAGATTATTTTATTCTAATCATTAGTATATTCATTTGTGCATGTGTACACATTTAAAGAAGAAATTTCATTATGTTTACATACAGTTACTGGTTTGCACATGATTTATTAGTTGGCTGTGTATAATTGTTACCTAAATACCTTAGGCTCACTTCACTTTAGTAGTATCTGCACATTTCCAAAATCCTTTCCCTTGTGCCCAAACAGGCTCTTATCTACATACAGTCATCAGGGAATGTCACATTTGACTCTTTACATAGCCAAAGCCACTGATTTTCCAGAAATCTATCTTTCCAAAGGCAAATATTAAGGGTTTGATTGGGAGCAGAGATATCTGATACTTGCTATGATTTTATTCTATTCTCTTTCTGTTGACAGTAATATATTATATATAATTATACATATATTTACTTATTTAGGTATCAGTTTTATACAGCCAACTAATAAATCATATATGTATATAACTGTATATTTATAAAACTGTATATACTTATATGTTATTTATGTATATCATGTATTACATAATATGTAATACATACTTATATATAAAACATACTGATTTGATATAAATATATTTACATATTTTATATTTATACATTTTATGTCTATATGTATTTATGTTTAAATAACAGATATATTTATAAAATTTATTTTCCTACATAAACCCAATATACTACACTTGTTTTTTCAGTTAGCAGAAGCTTTTGCATGTGGTAAAAATGGCATGCATTGTGAAAGGAAGCCAAAGTTGCCAGACTTGTTTGGCCCTTCATAGATCAAGTCTTCCTTAGAAATCCACTTTCTGTTCTCCATAAGTTTATTGTAGGGAGATTTTCTTATGCAAATAAGCAGACCTATACAGTGATCTCTCTAACATATTTCTGCCCTATTGGAGCTCCACCTGCTATTAGAAAGGAGCATTTGGTGTCACAATTACTGCTTTGCTATGTACAGGAGAAGTAATCAAAGTACAGTATGTAGTTATTTATTAGTACATAGTGAGTGGTACAGCTATGCTTCCTTTTAAACTGTTAGTCAAATTACGCAGCTAATAAGCAAAAGACAAATGAGCAAAGCTATTTTTGCTTCCCAGTTTTTCTCTTGACAGAGATCAAAAAGGGGGCTGTCTTGCAACTCTATGACCTGTCATTATGTGAAAGCGTGTTCCCTGCCAAAAATGAAACTACAAATCACATGTTGTTTGATAGTGTTCATGTACTTATTTGAACAGACCACCTCGCTGAAACTATGAAAAAAGTTCTGACAGGCACTGTCTGCTTAGCAAAATTACAACTGCAATAACTCATCAAGAAGTGGAATCATTGAGAATACTTAGAAGCTGTATTCCAGGCATTGGGACTTGAACCTAGACTTTCAGATTTTGGGTTTTTGGGTTTTTTTTCAGTTTCAAAGGTCTGTCTTCAAATAAAATAACCTGAGTGTTTGAGCATTGTACCTATCTCTAAAATTTACTTCAGGTGGGTTCCTTATTCAATTCTGCAGATGACATCTATTAGAACTACTTGGCTATACAGTTTAATAGAGGTTTATTAAAACAAACAAACAAACATGATTGTGGCTTATAATACTTATATTTCAATTTTTCTACTTTGCCTAAAGCCCTGAAATTTCACTGTGTGTTGGCCATGTAGCAGGATATCCAGAGCAGATATATGTTTTATTTTTGACAGTGTCAGATTGTAAAAAAAATGGTTCATTTGAAGAGATCATAGAAGATACACTGTAATAGGATTTTTGAAACACATTAGAGAAATTTTATCTTGAAAAATTCAGTCTTAAACAGAAACCTTATTTACTCTCAATTTACTTTTTGAAAAATGATTGAATTCACTCAAGTGACCAGGGTTTTTGCCTACTTGATGACTAGTAATTTCTTCGGGGAACATTACCTTTTCAACTATGTGCTTAGGTGTCCTATCTAAGATGCAATTTAAGAGAAGATTAAATTCTTATAGAAATCAGTGATACTGTGCAGATGTTATAACTCATGAATTTTTTTCTCAACAAGTTAACAGAGGAAATATATTTATTTAAGTATGCATTCAATATTTATTTATTAAGTGGCTGCTCTGGGCTTAGCATTGAACTGGAGTCCCAGAGAAACATATAATACGGACAATGTAGTTCCTGCCATGATTAATGTTGCTTAGTTTTTCTGTGTTTTTGTCTTGTCTTCCTCACTGGCCTGTAAGCTCTTGGAGAAAGCTATATAGTCTTATGTGTTCTCCAAAGTGCTTTCCACAAAGGACTATTGATAGATTAGTAAACTTTTTTTTTTTTTTTTTTTTGCCAATAAAGAGCATGTGTTATGAGCTTCCTTCCTTCACATTCATTTCCTGCCACTCTCTTTCCCCCAAGGAACTCTGACCATACAGACTACTCACTATTCCCCAGAATGACTTGTGTTTCCACATCTCAAGGACTTTGTTATTGCTAATCTCCTGCTAAAAAACTGAAAAAAAAAAAGTCCTATGCCCCTTTGTCCTTAAACTTAACTCCTCCTTTGAAACTTGCCACTATTAAAATACTTATCTCATTGGTATGTAATTAATTCTCTCCCCCGATCACTAAGCCACTAGAAGTTTGGTATCATTTTGTTGCTGTTGTTGTCTTTGCATTCATAATGCCCAGGAGAATGCCTAATGCCCAGGAGAGGTATTCAAAAGGTGTTAGCTGAATTCAATCTAATCAGTGAGACACACATAGTCATTCCTCCATATCTTTGAAAAACATATACTAAGCTTTTATTATTTGCCAGCAACTGTGGGACACATGCTGTTTTGCTGCCAGGGTTATTTTGAAACAATCTAATAAATAAATAAATAAATATCAGCCTTTTAAATTTACCTAGTATTTTATAAACAGACTTCACATTATGAACCCTGGTCCACATGCCTCGTGCCAGATAGGATGAGAAATGGAATAAGGTTCGAATATAGGGTGAGAACCAGTGATAGGTTAGAGATTAGTGAGAAAGTGAGACTGAGGGATAGGATGACCATAAAAGATATGTATTGGCAAATTGGCAGTTTTACATTTTGGTATAGCCTCATCAAAATTACCATATCAAATACCCAGCCACATATGAACATCTATAAGGTGACACAGAACAGTTGGTACAGTGGAACAAAGAAGATGACCATATTATAGTAAAATGGAGTTGAGGACATTTCAGACTTTGTCCAAGAATTAATCATTGCCAGCATTGGCTTAACTATTAAATGGGATAATTCTGTCTTGTGGTTGCTTCCAACTTTCTCCCTTTCCTTTAGACTTCTCTGCTCTTCAGATTCCCTAGCGTACCTTCCCCACATCTCCTCTGCTTCAAAAGCCTCTCACCTTAAAGTCTTCCACACCACAGTTTGGAAAGGGATCATTGGTTTAATGATGATACTCTTTCCAGTGGGTATTTATATTTCAATGAAAGATAAATGAGCTGAAGCCAAAGAAGTAGATTTTGAATTGTGAGGTCTCAGGCAGCAGCAGCAGAAATAAAGGTAGGAACAGTTTTCTCAGAGGCCCACACAACCCAAAAACTTCTTCCCACTCCACCAGTATCAGTCCTATGTCTCCTGATGAGGTTTTTGTGAGAGATGGACATATTGCTATTATATGGGAAATGAGTTATGATTAAGATTATTCCATCCTACCATGGAAAAATAGTGTAAATGGGCATATGGGAAGAGTGAATGAATAAGTGCTTTTATGAAGAGAAAGCCAGAAAGATGATCCATCTCTCATTTCTGAAAGCACCACTGTGCTATATGGTATAACATCACTATTTTTAAGTGTTGCTTCAGAAAATATACATTTAAAAATTCTTCTCTGGTATTATATCATAAGGTTTTCCATTTGTTGTTTAATTTATTTTTAAAATTAATTTAAAAGCCAAGAGTCACCCAGAGCTTAGAATAAATTTTGTTTTGTTTATTATTTTTCTTCATTTATATTTATCCATGGAATTCCACACCACACCATTGTTAAACGGTGCTTCTATTCACTGGATCATGATGCTCCTCTATTTATTTATACTAAAGGAACACGATATTTCTTAATTGGATTTCAGATTCACTTTCTAAAACTTTCCCCCAATACCAAAAGTACAAAATCTTACTCTAAATTTGAGAAATAATCTCTATTATTCTCTTATACATATTCCACCTATCCATTTTCAATGCTTTCAACTAAATCAAATTATTGAGATGATATCCAGAACTAAAGCTAACTGCGATGTTAAAACACTATTTGTAGAGAAAGAATTAAATTCTTTGGAAAGAAATTAGATTGATAGGTATAGATAATATAGCCATAGATATAGATATAAACATAGATTTAGCACTACCTTTTATAAATAAGAAGAATCTTGTTGATAATAAAGTACAACCTCTTCACTGAAAAAATAAAGGAAAAAAGGCCCAGAAATATTCAGTGACATACTCAGGGTCATATTTTTTATTCCACGCAGAGCTGGATGCAAACACAGAAGTCTTAACACTTAGACTACTTTCTTTCCATGATATATAATAATTATTGGAATTTTACATTCAAAATAGAGTAAACAAGCAAGTTTATAATCTCACTTGTTTGGAAAATGGAGTGTTTTTTTTTTTTTAACTTCTTTACTGAGGTATAATTGCTTTACATTGTTGTGTTAGTTGCTGCTGTATAACAAAGTGAATCAGCTATATGTATATATAAATGGTGATATCCCATCCCTCTTGCGTCTCCCTCCCACCCTCCCTATCTAACCCCTCTAGGTGAACACAAAGCACCGAGCTGATCTCCCTGCTATGCAGCTGCTTCCCACTAGCTATCTGTTTTACATTTGGTAGTGTATATATGTCCATGCCACTCTCTCACTTCGTCCCAGCTTACTCTTCCCCGTCCCCGTGTCCTCAAGTCCATTCTCTTCGCCTGCATCTTTATTCCTGTTCTGCCCCTAGGTTCTTCAGAACCCGTTTTTTGGTTTTTTTTTTTTTTTTTTTTTTTTTTAGATTCCTTATGTATGTGTTAGCATATGGTGTATGTTTTTCTCTTTCTGACTTACTTCACTCTATGACAGACTCTAGGTCCATCCACCTCACTACAAATAACTCAATTTTGTTTCCTTATAGGGCTGAGTAATATTCCATTGTATATATGTGCCACATCTTCTTTATCCATTCATCTGTCAATGGGCATTTAGGTTGCTTCCATGTCCTGGCTATTGTAAATAGAGCTGCAATGAACATTGTGGTACATGACTCTTTTTGAATTATGGTTTTCTCAGGGTATATGCCCACTAGTGGGATTGCTGAGTCGTATGGTAGTTCTATTTTTAGTTTTTTAAGGAACCTCCATACCGTTCTCCATAGTGGCTGTAACAATTTACATTCCCACCAACAGTGCAAGAAGGTTCCCTTTTCTCCACACCCCCTCCAGCATTTATTGTTTGTAGATTTTTTGATGATAGCCACTCTGACTGGTGTGAGGTGATACATCATTGGAGTTTTGATTTGCATTTCTCTAATGATTAGTGATGTTGAGCATCTTTTCATGTGTTTGTTGGCAATCTGTATATCTTCTTTGGAGAAATGTCTATCTAGACCTTCTGCCCAATTTTGGATTGGGTTGTTTGTTTTTTTGATATTGAGCTGCATGAGCTGCTTGTAAATTTTGGAGATTAATCCTTTGTCAGTTGCTTCATTTGCCAATATTTTCTCCCATTCTGAGGGTTGTCTTTTCATCTCATTTTTGGTTTCCTTTGCTGTGCAAAAGCTTTTAAGTTTCATTAGGTCCCATTAGTTTACTTTTGTTTTTAGGTCAAAAAGGATATTGAGTTAGGTCAAAAAGGATATTGCAGTGATTTATGTCATAGAGTGTTCTGTTTTCCTCTAAGAGTTTTGTAGTGTCTGGCCTTACATTTAGGTCCTTAATCCATTTTGAGTTAACTTTTGTGTATGGTGTTAGGGAGTGTTCTAACTTCATTCTTTTGCATGTGGCTGTCCAGTTTTCCCAGCACCACTTATTGAAGAGGCTGTCTTTTCTCCATTGTATATACTTGCCTCCTTTGTCAAAGATAAGGTGACCCTATGTGTGTGGGTTTATCTCTAGGCTTCCTATCCTGTTCCACTGATCTATATTTCTGTTTTTGTGCCAGTACCATATTGTCTTGTTTATTGTAGCTTTGTAGTATAGTCCGAAGTCAGGGTGCCTGATTCCTACAGCTCCTTTTTTCTTTCTCAAGATTGCTTTGACTATTCATGGTCTTTTGTGTTTCCATACAAAGTGTGAAATTTTTTGTTCTAGCTCTGTGAAAATGCCACTGGTAGTTTGATAGGGATTTATTTGAATCTGTAGATTGCTTTGGGTAGTATAGTCATTCTCACAGTGTTGATTCTTCCACTCCAGGAACATGGTATATCTCTCCATCTGTTTGTATCATCTTTGATTTCTTTCATCAGTGTCTCATAGTTTTCTGAATACAGGTATTTTGTCTCCTTAGGTAGGTTTATCTCTAGGTATTTTATTCTTTTTGTTGCAATGGTAAATGGGAGTGTTTCCTTAATTTCTCTTTCAGATTTTTTGTTATTATTGTATAGGAATGCAAAAGATTTCTGTGCATTGATTTTGTATCCTGCTACTTTAAGAAATTCATTGATTAGCTCTAGTAGTTTTCTGGTAGCATCTTTAGGATTCTCTATTTATAGTATTATGTCATCTACAAACAATGACAATTTTACTTCTTCTTTTCCAGTTTGGATCCCTTTTATTTCTTTTTCCTCTCTTATTGCTGTGGCTAAAACTTCCAAAACTATGTTGAATATAAGTGGTGAGAGTGGGCAACCTTGTCTTGTTCCTGATCTTAGAGGAAATGTTTTCAGTTTTTCACCATTGAGAATGATGTTGGCTGTGGGTTTGCCATATATGGCCTTTATTATGTTGAGATACATTCCCTCTATGCCTACTTTCTGGAGAGTTTTTATCATAAATGGATGTTGAATTTTGTCCAAAGCTTTTTCTGCATCTGTTGAGATGATCATATGGTTTCTATCCTTCAATTTGTTAATATGGTGTATCGTACTGATTGATTTGCATATATTGGAGAATCCTCGCATACCTGTGATAAACCCACATGATCATGGTGTATGATCCTTTTAATGTGCTGCTGGATTCTGCTTGCTAGTATTTTGCTGAGGATTTTTGAATCTATGTTCATCAGTGATATTGGCCTGAAGTTTTCTTTCTTTGTGACGTCTTTGTCTGGTTTTGGTATCAGGGTGATGGTGGCCTCATAGAATGAGTTTGGGAGTGTTCCTCCCTCTGCTATATTTTGGAAGAGTTCAAGAAAGATAGGTGTTAGCTCTTCTCTAAATGTTTGATATAATTCACCTGTGAATCCATCTGGTCCTGGGTTTTGTTTATTGGAAGATTTTTAATCACAGTCTCAATTTCAGTGCTTGTGAGTCATCTGTTTATATTTTCTGTTTCTTTCTGGTTCAGTCTCAGAAGGTTGTGCTTTTCTAAGAATTTTTCCATTTCTTCTAGGTTGTCCATTTTATTGGCATAGGGTGCTTGTAGTTATGTCGCATGATCCTTTGTATTTATGCAGTGTCAGGTGTTACTTATCCTTTTTCATTTCTAATTCTGTTGATTTCAGTCTTCCCCCTTTTTTTCATGGTGAGTCTGGCTAAAGGTTTATCAATTTTTTTTAATCTTCTCATAGAACCATATTTTAGTTTATTGATCTTTGCTGCCATTTTCTTCATATCTTTTTCATTTATTTCTGATCTGATCTTTATGATTTCTTTCCTTCTGCTAACTTTGGTGTTCTTTTGTTCTTCTTTCTCTAATTGCTTTAGCTGTAAGCTTAGGTTGTTTATTTGAGATTTTTCTTGTTTCTTGAGGTAGGATTGTATTGCTATAAACATCCCTCTTAGAACTGCTTTTCCTGCATCCCATAGGTTTTGGATCATCGTGTTTTCATTATCATTTGTTTCTAGTTTTTTTTTTTTTTTTAATTTCCTCTTTGATTTCTTCAGTGATCTCTTGGTTATTTAGTACTGTAATGTTTAGCCTCCATGTGTTTGTATTTTTCACATTTTTTTTTCCTGTAATTGATATCTAGTCTCATAGTATTGTGGTCGGAAAAGATACTTGATACAATTTCAGTTTTCTTAAATTTACTAAGGCTTGATTTGTGCCCCAAGATATGATCTATCCTAGAGAATTTTCCATGAACACCTGAGAAGAAAGTGTAATTTGATGTTTTTAGATGGAATGTCCTATAAATATCAGTTAAGTGCATCTTGTTTAATATATCATTGTAAGCTTGTGTTTCCTTATTCATTTGCATTTTGCATGATCTGTCCATTGGTGAAAGTGGGGTGTTAAAGTGCCCAACTATGATTGTCTTACTGTCAATTTCCCCTTTTATGGCTGTTAGCATTTGCCTTATGTACTGAGGTGCTCCTATGTTGGGTGCATAAATATTTACAATTGTTATATCTTCTTGGATTGATCCCTTGATCATTATGTAGTGTCCTTCTCTGTCCCTTTTAATAGTCTTTATTTTAAAGTTTATTTTGTCTGATATGAGAATTGCTACTCCAACTTTCTTTTGATTTCCATTTTCATGCAATATCTTTTTCCGTCACATCACTTTCAGTCTGTATGTGTCCCTAAGTCTAAAGTAGGTCTCTTGTAGACAGCATATATACAGGTCTTGTTTCTCTATCCATTTAACCAGTTTATGTCTTTTGGTTGGATCATTTAATCCATTTACATTTAAGGTAATTATCGATGTGTATGTTCCTATTACCATTTTCTTAATTGTTTGGGATTTGTTATTGTAGGTTTTTTCCTTCCCTTGTGTTTCCTGCCTTTAGAAGTTCCTTTAACATTTGTTGTTAATCTGGTTGGTTGGTGCTGAATTCTCTTACCTTTTGCTTGTCTATGAAGGTTTTAATTTCTCCGTCAAATCTGAATGAGATCCTTGCTGGGTAGAGTAATCTTGGATGTAGATTTTTCCGTTTCATCACTTTAAAAATGTCCTGCCACTGCATTCTGGCTTGCAGAGTTTGTTTTTTGTTGCTTTCCCCTTGCTGCTTTTAATACTTTTTCTTTGTATTTAATTTTTGATAGTTTAATTAATATGTGTCTTGACGTGTTTCTCCTTGGATTTATCCTGTATGGGACTCTCTGTGCTTCCTGGACTTGATTGACTATTTCCTTTCCCATATTAGGGAAGTTTTCAACTATAATCTCTTCAAATATTTTCTCAGTCCCTTTCCTTTTCTCTTCTTCTTCTGGGACCCCTATAATTTGAATGTTGATGTGTTTAATGTTGTCCCAGAGGTCTCTGAGACTGTCCTTAATTCTTTTCATTCTTTTTTCCTTATTCTGCTCTGCAGCAGTTATTTCCAATATTTTGTCTTCCAGTTCACTTATTCGTTCTTCTGCCTCAATTATTCTGCTATTGATTCCTTCTAGAGAATTTTAAATTTCATTTATTGTGTTGTTCATCGTTGTTTGTTTGCCTTTAGTCTTCTAGTGCCGTGTTAAACATTTCTTGTATTTTCTCCATTCTATTTCCAAGATTTTCTATCATCTTTACTAACATTACTGTGAATTCATTTTCAGGTAGACTGCCTATTTCCTCTTCATGTGTTTGGCCTGCTGTTTTTTTACCTTGCTCCTTTATCTGCTGCATATTTCTCTGTCTTTCCATTTTGCTTAACATACTGTGTTTGGGGTCTCCTTTTTGCTGGCTGCAGGTTCGTAGTTCCTGTTGTTTTTGGTGTGGGTAAGGTTGGTTCAGTCAGTTGTGTTGGGTTGCTGGTGGCAGGGACTGGTGCCTGTGTTGTGGTGGATAAGGCTGGATATTGTCTTTCTAATGGACAGGACTGCATCCAGTTGTGTGTTTTGGGGTGTCTGTGAACTTAGTATGATTTTATGCAGCCTCTCTACTAATGGGTGGAGTTGTGTTCCTGTCTTGTTAGTTGTTTGGCATGGAGTGTCCAGCACTGTAGCTTGCTGGTCATTTAGTGGAGCTGGGTCTTAGCATTGAGACAGAGATCACTGGGAGAGCTCTTGCCGATTGATATTACGTGGGGCCAGGAGGTCTCTGGTGGTCCAAAGTCCTGAACTCGGCTCTCCCACCTCAGCAGCTCGGGTCTGACTCCTCGCTGGAGCACCAAGACCCTGTCAGTCACACAGTGTAGACAACTGTGGCAAAAATCTGACTGGTGTCTTGGATTTTTCTTTTCTGGGCAATTTATCCAAGCCAGGTTCCCTTTGTCAGAAACACAGCAAGGCAAAATGCTGAGATATCTGAGGTTTGCAGTGAAGACAAGGCTTATTCACAAGGCAGCCAAGGAGAAGACAGGAGAACAAATCTCAAATCTGGCTCCCAGAAGACAAGGGGCTGGAGTATTTATGAGATAAAGGATAACACAGCAGGGCGGTCTCCAGCTATGTATTTTTGTTCTTCACAGCTCACACAATTCCTTTTTATTTTGTTTGAATAGTGAACATAATTCTTCATCTCTTGACCAGGCACCACAGATAGAGATCTGAAGAGCTGACTTTGGTAAGAATTGTCACCCCTTGCTCACTTCTGCCAGTTTTTCCAGGATTCTGTGTCTGGAAAATGGAGCTTTAAGAGATATTATTGATGATATTTCAGAGGCATAATTCTTAACAGCAATTATCATTGTATCATTATAGCATAAGTTAAAAGGCTGCAGTAAGTAGATGTATGAATAATTAAGAGTTTATTATATTAACACTCCAAGAGACAATCTGAAGAAACAGATTAATAAACCAGGAAAAGACACTACAGATATTAGGGGGCCAATTAATCTACGAGATTGTACATCCAGCCAAATGTCAAGTCTGAATTTGGACTTGGACTTAGTGGGGGCTTAGGGAAATCTCTATGGTCAAACCCATTGATTGTGCAAGATAGGCCAAATGTCTGTGTACAAGCAATACCCCTCTCCTGATGTGCCACATCATCTTGATTCCACATTTCATCTAGGTTAGAAGAGATGTCACTAAAGAACAGCAGGTACAGAAAACATGGCCCAACTCTTTGAAACCACCAG
Organism: Kogia breviceps; assembly: GCF_026419965.1. Lineage (NCBI taxonomy): Eukaryota > Metazoa > Chordata > Mammalia > Artiodactyla > Physeteridae > Kogia > Kogia breviceps. Next base: position 57,803,677 of record NC_081314.1, read on the forward strand.
TGATGCAGGCTACAGTTTAGAAAAAATTGCCTGTTTCAGGGGAGATGAAGTATAATCAGAGGTTAAAGTGGAAATCTACTAGTGGAGAATGGCCAAACATTCATACGGATTGGGGGTAGGCTACAGTTCAGCGAGCTCATTTCAGGTTCACCAATTGCCAGGCCTGGAGAGTAAACCTAACTCCTAGACCCCAAATATTGAAGGTCATTGACCTCCTAATCCTCTGCCAAGATTGATGAGGATTAACTAGAAAAGATGCAGCTCTAAATTTGTAAGTTGAATCTTTAGCAGTATATATAGGTAGACTATTCTAGAAGGCGTAGACTGACAATAATAAACTTAAATATTTGGTTCCTAAAAAGATTTTCATTAATGTAATACATTCAGTTAAGTAGCATAATTTTGTTCACAAATGCCTATTGTGTACCTGGCGGTAGTTTCTAAACTTTCTATAATCTAGGATTTTGTCATACTCAATTTTTATCTCCAGAACCTAACATAACTTTATAGCTATTGATAATTCAGAGGATACTTCTATGTATCAACTTTTCTCTTATTTTATTCACATTATAGGTAATCTGAAAACCTCCCAATAGTCATCCAAAATTATACTTACTTAGATTTTCATTACTATTCACTTATAAACTAAAGTAAAGCTGAAATTTATTTTCAAAAGTTCTCAATTTGAGTTTTATCATCTTGGATATACCTTGTATGCAAGACTATAAGTTAAAATACATATATGTTTAAAAAATTATTATAACCACCTACCATGACTACTGATCCTAACTTTTCATGCACAGAAGTTGCTATTTCTTTAGAGTTTTGGTGTGTTTTTATAGAATGGACTCTTGTCTGCGGCATTTTCATTGATCAAAGATCAAACAGCACCCTGAAATATTTGGGGGTTTATTTTCTATAACAAATACTCATATGGCACTTAAGTTATAATGTGAGAAATAAATCAGTTACATTTTAAATAGTGGCCAATAATCAACGTTGTCAATATCAACAGTGTGTAGAAAAAATTAACTAACACATGTAGAACTTTGTATATGCCAGGCTCTATCTTAAGTGCTTTAAATATGTTGACTTTATTAATCTTTACAACAACTCTATGCATAGGAACTGTTATTATCTCAATTTTACAGGTGAAGAAAACTGAAGGTTAAGTAGCTTTCCCAAGGTCATTTAGCTTGCAAGTAGAGAAGTAGGAATTAATTAGACCACTCAGGTGGTCAAGCCTCTGAGTCCATGCTCTTAATGAATATTTCATTTGATCTATTTGTAACAAAGTATTTTGTAGCATGTCTTGTTATTGCGGATCCATGAATGGCAAAAAAATCACTATCCTTTTCAGCCATCACCTTTGCTGAAATGTTGAGTAGGCCATACCCACAGAAAGTGAGAAAGTTTTATGTAAACAGTTTTAACAAATAGAGCATAGGACTGAAAAAACAAGGCTACATTTCAACAATGTAGTGCATGTGTTGTGTTGTAATAATGAGCCAAAATTCTTGTATATCTTGAAGCCAACACTAATAAGCTAATGAGCTTTTCTTTAGCCATTTCTTCAAGTCTATAGATTAAATACAAGTGAAGTGATCTCTGGTTGCAAGAAACAGAAGACAACTCTGACTACCCTAAGCAAAAGGAAATGTACTGAAACAGAGTGGGAGGCCACAGAATCACAAGGTTGGAGAACCAAGCTTGGAAATGCAAGAACCAAGTCAGGTTGCTGGAGAAGTAAGACAGAACTATAGGTACAGTTTATATCAGGTACAGAGTGGTCAGGGGAGCCACACCAAGATGAGTGAATTCCAAGTATTTACAACCTGTTTGCTGCTCTACTGAAATTCTAGATTCAAATTCTAATAAAGGAGGAACAGATTAGATTGGCTTTGAAAAAGTGCTAGGAGAGGGAGGGAACTGGAATACAATCCTACTAGGCTATGTTCAGTGAGGACAACATATATCTTTCCTAAAGACAATTGAGCCTGCTATTAGAAAATGGAAATAGATATGGTCAGTCAAAATCCCACAGAATACATGGTTGCAACCTCCAAAATAATTACCATTATCTCACGTGAGTGTGTTTGTATGTTTATTAAAGCAATCTGTTGTGAAAACTGCTTTAAAATTATATTTTAGTATATTTTTCTGATTATAAAAGTAACACATATCCACTGTAGAAAATTTGGAAAATACACAAAGGTCATCTATAATCCCAAGAGCTCTCTAGTATTGACATACTAACGTTTTCCCTTTTTTCTTCCTACAAACAGTTATGCATACACAAATATACACATCTGTCCAAAGCCCACATTATAGTCAAGTTAGTCTGCTATTTTTTTCCCCTGCCAGTGACCTTTTTTCTGGACATCTAGGCATGAAGACCTCTCTCTGGAGACCAGATTTGACAGAGGAAGTTTGGGAGTTCCTGGTCTGGCCAGCAGGGCCCTGGGTTCTGGTACTAATGCACCAACAGTGCTGACTTTGAATTCTGCCTTCTAGCCTCTGCCCTTTACTCATTATGGCCCCTTGGACAAAGTACTTAATTCCCTGTTTCCTCATCTGTAAGGTGGAGATAATAACAGCTACCTTTCCGTGTCAATGCTGGGAGGAAATGTAATTTTGAAAGCTCCTAGCACATGATAGTAATTTATAGTTATTATTAATAATAGCTCAGACACTGGCCACTCAACTTCTAAGGCTTGAATTCTGTGTGCTCAACTCAGTTGTCTCAAAATCAGCACAGAGTTTAAGTCTTCATATCCTGGCCCAGAAACAGACCTCCTCTACTGCTTCTGTCATTTATACACCAAATGTAAGGTGAGTGCTTACTGTGCACAGGCTCTATCTAGGTGCTGTGGAAGGCATTAAGTTTAATCAGACACAGATTCAGCATTGAACGTCCCTAGTCTATTGGACGCGATGAGGTGTGAATTGGTACACGTAGCAGAAATTGGTAAATACTTCAGTAGAATAAGATTTCAGAGACAGTGCTATGAATGTTGAGGAAAGATTAATTTCAACTAATAAAGGTCACAAGGTAATAATATTAACAACCCTTTCCTCTGCTATGGGCTTTTATCTGGGACTAAAATCTCACTCCAGCCTTCCTCTCAGCCATTAAAGTGGGCAACTTTATCTTACTCGACCTTAAAAAGACCAGTTAGCCCTCCTCTCACTAGTTATTCTCCTCAGCCATCAGAAGAAATATTTCAATAGCGTGGGGGTCCAAAGTGCTGATAACCTTTTTATCTCATCTAGAGAAGTAGTATCTTGAGAATCTGTAAATGCTTAGATCCCGAAGGTAGAAACTGGTTTGTTTGTTCTCACCTCTGCTAAAGTCTCTTTTCCTTAGTGGCTCTGCTGAGATTGATTCCAGGTCTCTCACCTCTTTACTCCTCTCCTTACTGCATGGCATCACTTCCCTTCAGCAATGGTGGGTCACTGACAGCTTTCTCACCCTGTGGACAGTTGGGTTAAATTGCAGCCTGGAGATCCAGGGATTGTTAAGTTTTGATGAATGAGGTCTAACAAGAAGTAGGGATCAAGATGTCAGAAAATCCTCAAGTTCTTCTCAGAGCTTAAATGTAAAAGGTGAGGGCAACCTTGAAAGAGATTTGTCACACAATATCTCCCACCAGCATTGCCATCCACTCTCAACTAAAGTTTGTGCCTGTTACTGAACCAAACTTGGGTCCACTCACCTGCTTGCAGTAAGGCCAATCTACTGACACCGGGTTGTGGCGAAGGAAAGTGCAGCATTCATTGTAAGACACCAGACAAGGAGTCCAGGGCAGCTAATGCTCAAAAAACCCAAACTCCCTGATAGGTTTCAGGAAAGCACTTTTAAAGGCCAGGTAGGGAGGGGAGTCACTGGGTTTGTGATCAGCTTGTGAAAAATTCTCTGATAGGTTGAAGGTGCGGCAACAGGGTGGTGTCACAGGGGTTAACATTATCAATCCTCAGGCTCCAGTAAGTCTGGGGGCTATGAGTTGATGATCATCAAGTCGTTAATGTCTTCCATTTTGTAGGGGTTTTAGTATCTGTAAAACAACTTAGGAAATGTGCATCAGATATTGTTACCAGATCTGCTGGCCCGACTATTCCTTGTGTCACTACGTATTCACATCCTTTCAGTCATTCTTTCTTGAGCCAGGCTTTTTTGACTCAGGGGAGGCCTGGGACACTATAGTTTTTCTACAAACAAGAGGCAGGCAGAGGACATGGGGGCAGGGGTCTGTCCCAGAAAGATGCCATAGTGTCTTGCTGGGTTACATGCTTAGGGTGTGAGGGATAGAAACCTCATTAAATGGACGAGATAATGAGTCTACGACAATGTTAAAATGCACTGAACTTACTTCTTTCCGTGGTCCTCCTTTACCTAATTTTCCCAGACCTTTTAGGTGAAGTTTCTTGTTGAAGGCGATTTTTTTTCCCCTTTGTGTTGTTCTCTTTTTCATTCATATTTCTTCCCATTCATTTCCTCTGTCGGCTCGTTATTCTTTGATCATACCTTCTTTTTCTCTTATGCATCTTTCTTTTCCCATTTCTGTTTCTTCCTTTTGTTCTTACACTGTCAATCCACTTCTTTTTTCTCGTCTTACTATCTTGACACATCCTATCTCTTGATGTCTCTCTTTTTTCTTATCTCTCTCCCTTGACACGTGTCTTGTATGCACAATACCCATGGTACCTGAGGAATTTGGGATAAAATGACCTGGGTCCCACACAAACCTTCTTGCTCCACTAAGCTAAATACAGAGGCTGGTTCCTGGCATCTCTTAGTCACATCTATTTCCAACTGAAAAGACTGCTGATGGTCTAGCAGGCTCACTGTGTAGATGGAAACCAATTATCTGCTGTTTGCTGCACAATGGCCTTGTGTCTGCCAGCCATGCGCCAGGTGGTGAAAATACTTTATTCCTACTTTATTCCTAAGCATGAGGATGTTTTTCTACTATTAAAAAAAAACCCAAAAAGTAAAAGACAAAAAAAAAAAAAAAACTGAAAAATTGTTTTGAAACTCAAAGTATTTTATCTAAAAGGTCAAAGATTCAATGGAATTCTATTCTTTTTTCCTTGTTTTTCAAGTTGCCATTTTTCTGTAATATTAGCTATGATATGTATATGTTTGCAACCTGAGTTCTTTCTGTCCCCTACTTATTAGGCTTTGCCTTCAACTCATAATCCTGCCTGCTTTTCAGAATGTTCCTTTTTCCATGGCAACAGAGATGCAGATGAAATATTCTGATGTTACTGTGGGGAAGAAGTAGAGGAGAGCCTGAGTGTGACTCATCTTAAAAAGCTGTTATTCGAGAATAAATATCTGGCCGGCCCTCACCAAAGTCAGTGAGTTGCACAGGAGTGGTGGAGGGCAGGATTTTAGCCCTCAGTGAGTATTGATACATATCAGTCAGGTAAATTGCCCCTTTTTTTTTTGTTAGAACTTCTGGATTTTTTTTCTTATACAAGAGAAAACACTTCCTTTACAATTTTTTGCAGACAGATTTGAATGTGTCACTGAACAGCTATGTCTGTATGTAGGGCTTGCTTACTGAAACACACACTTAAGATCTCTTCTCCTATGATTATTAGAGTTCTTGGCATGGGTACCCACCATCTCACATCCCCCCTAGCAGAAATTCCCTGATGCCGCAGTGACCTAGACAAGAGAAGTAGTATTCTGCCCCCGTGCAGTCTGGCAAAGGTTACTATTCCAATTGCTACTGAGGATTTCTTTCATTGAGAGATGTTTAGAATTCGTTGGAGGGTCCTGAGGTGGGCAGAGAGTGACAGGAGGATGTAAGCATTCACCCGGCAGATTAGTTGGTTGCACATTTGTTCTGGGACAGCTCAAGGTGGATGTTTCCTGTGGTGGTTTGTCTTAGGACTTTCTTCTTTTGCCCAGGGCACTGTTATTCTATCATCAACCATGCTGTTTCAGCTTCAGAAGGCAGATATAGCTCCGATTCATCCAGGGTACCCAGATATATGAAGAAACTAGATGAAAGACCAGAGAACACCCTTCCATCCCCTCTCCTCCAGCATCATCAACACAAGATGCCGTCTGACATGAATATAGACTAGGAGTTGTGGAATTTCTCATGAAGCAAGGTCTTGAAAGAGGCAGATTTTTTTATTAGGTCTACTTCTACAGAATTTCTAGATTTGAGTGATAAAGCTGTGGCTATTCTGTTATTATCAGAGACTTAATCAAACCATTCTTTATTAAAAAAAAAAACATTTCCATAGCAACATAGACACAAAACAGATTTTCTGGGTATATATCATAATTTGATTCCGATAATATAGAACTCTATTTTAAAATTATAATGACTGTACAGATATTTTTCTTGAAGCAGTAATATTAAGACTTTTAAGGAAAGGAACTCATGCCCAAAACACGTTTTATACTTTTCTATTAAACGTTAAGAGAAAACAGAATTGTATCTCCATAAATAAAATTAAATCAGATGATAATCATTAATTAAATATGGTTTATTTCTCCAAATCTCTAATTTTTTTATAGTAGTGGGGGGGTTTGTTTTGTTTTTTAAAAACTTCATAAAATTAGCATATCATTAGCTCAAGCCTTTAATAACTTCTAATGCCAGAGTAGTTTTGTTGTTCTTTAAGGACAATGAATCAGAATATATTTTAAGATTCTACAACACCCTATATGTGTTTCCAGAGGGCGAAGTAGTCTCTGCATGTCAAAAAAAATTTTTAACTTAAAATTTAATTAAGCAAAAGCATGGATTAATTGTGTTTCCACCGATGTAAGGAAGTCTTTATTGGACATTTCAGCTGATTAGTCACTGGATTAGTTCATAAGATAAACTCATTCATGAATGGTAACTGAAGTCCTTGTGGTTTCAATGGAGTGTGTCAGATTCTGTTGGTATTTTCTCCACTAAATATAGGGTTTTTTCTTCCCTAAATAATAAACCTTGGGGTGAAAGTTCTGAGACAGTATAAGCTCATGAGGAAGCAAAAAATGTAATCTGATTAGTTGGATTTGTATCTGTGCATGGTAAATTATAGAAGATTATGGTGTTTCTATGACTAACACCCTAGAAAAGCTTCACAGATGAAGACTTTGTTGTTAATGTGGATACTCTTTTATGTCTAAAACAATTTAGTGTATCATCTACCACAACTTTCCAACTTTTGAATTTCGAGGCAGGCAAAATATTAAAATGCATATTAACTAAACTTCAAACAGGTTTTTTTTTTTAGATGCCACCTGTAAATCCTTCTGGATTACCCACCTCCAGATAGCATATCTTAGTCTGCAGGGGTTTATTAAAGAAGGATTTAAACGTGATTACCGGCAATGAGTTGGCAGAAATGGAACTTAGAAAAGTAGTCACGTGATCATATGGTCACAAAGCCTCTTGACCCAGAAATTACTTAATTGTGCTTAACACAAATAGTTAGCAAATTATTGTGGCACTTTTATTAATTTCAATATGATTCAAAATAAAAAAACATTTTTATATGTTCAACAAATATCTCAAGTGACATGAAAATATAATTGTGGTAATTTTACACTTAGGAATCCACTGAATTTCCCTCTTAAGAAAACTAAGATATTGAAAATAAAGCCCTTGAAGATCTTAACATTGATTCTGTCATATTCCCTTTTCAGAATACAATTAGCCTGAGGTTAAAGCTAAATATTACAATTTTCAAAAGGAAAATGGAGATGTTTAGAATTCCATTGCTCAGTATTACTTCAACACTTCTTTTATAATTAGTCTGTACAACTCTCCACACATAATAATAAAAATAATTTTAACTTTAGTTAACATTGAAACATCAAAGTAACTGTATTTTTGTTACTGAAAATATTTTAATGCTTATATTATAGCTGCCATTTTTTTCTCTTCCATTATGGTTTATCACAGGATATTGAATATAGCTCCCTGTGCTATATAGTAGGACCTTGTTCATCCATTCTATATATAATAGTTTGCATCTGCTAATCCCAAACTCCTAGTCCATCTTTCCCCCCACCAACCTTGGCAACCACGAGTCTGTTCTCTATGTCTGTGAGTCTGTTGCTGTTTTGTAGATAAGTTCATTTGTGTCATATTTTAGATTACACATATAGGTGATATCCTATGGTATTTGCCTTTCTCTGTCTGATTTACTATGCTTAATATGATAATCTCTACGTCCATCCATGTAGCTGCAAATGGCATTATTTTATTTCATTCTTTTCTATTATAGCAGCCATTTTTAAAGTTTTCAACTCTTCAGGAGTTTTATATGTTTTTGCAGTCATAGTATCTATATATGTGCATTTCTTTTGTATTTCTTTTTAAGTTGTATTAGCATAGGCATTTGGAAGTTAAGTTTTACAACAGTAAAATAATGAATTAAACCACCTGAAAGTATATCCCTCTTTCTAATTTCTATGATTTTGCATTTAAAAATAAAATATTGAGACAGATGACTATACATTGTATATATTTTAAAATAAGAAATACAGTAGCTAGCACTTAAATTCTGATGAGTAAATGTGTGCTCTTTTAATTTTAATATGCTTCCACAATATATTGTAGAGAAGGACTCTGTTTTAAAGACTATGTGTCAGAGCTTTTATTCAATAAGTTCAACCTTAGAAGGCTCTTGTGAAGGTTACTGAGATAACTACATGTAAAGTGCTTCAATATAATGCCTGGTATCCAGTGCTCAATAGCCAGTGGCTGTGATTATTTTTATTAAATATTTTAATCAACATAGTTGAAGTAAATATGGAAGTCATATGGTTAATTTGATTAGCCTAGAACCTAGAATAACAAATGGAGCAACTGGGCAAACACCTCAACTGTTAAAGTCCAAATGAGTCTACCAGAACTCTAGCTATGTTGACCATATTTGTTTCAAACCAAAAGTAAGAACAAATGATTTGATTTCAAATCAAGAAAATGCAGCATGCATTCTCAGAATAATCCCAGGTCATCTCCTGTGCAGATGCTCCAAAGACCTTGAGGAGGCATCGTGTTCCTTTCCTCCTTTGGTCTTCTCTGTGTCTGCGGTGGGAGGAGTGAACTCAGATGGTGTTCTCCGGGCTCAAATCAGCTGTCAGCCACCAAGGTCAAGGAGGCAGGTCCAGATCGAGGAGGCAATATCAGGCACCACGGAAGCAGGGCCAATCCTTGACAAAATTATGAATTGTATTTAGCTAGAACCCTTCCGTCTTTCTGGAGAGAGCCCTTCTTTTACCTCACACCACTTCCCTTGACTCACAGGCTTCCCCTCAAACCCCTTATTTGCTCAAGACCTCTCATCACTGCTCTGTACTGAGGTCCCCCACTCCCAGACAAGGAAGGAGTGCCTTATGTTCTAGACTCATCCTCTCACTGCTCTTCATTCTGAACTGCTTTGGACACCTGTCAGTGCTCTAGAGAACTTGCCTCCTGGAGTTTCCCGGACCTTCTTTTCAGCTCCTGGTGAGATAATGCAGGCTAACGTCTCTACTGAGAACTGCTTGCTGGGCTTCCCTTCTTAAGTAGCATTCTGAAGACCTGTGTGGAAAAGGGAAAAGAGCATTAGAACCCAGGCGGCACCAGATGTTCCTATTCTTGTGAAACTAATAGGCTTTCGAAGGCAGAGATGTGCCTTTATTTACCCAGCAAGACCTAGTACGGGGCTGGAAAAAAATTGATACTCAATTGGCATGAGCCTCCTAGATTATTCCATATTTCTTGTTGGGAGTGTGAAGTACGATTTCCTGCATATTTGCCTTATCCTCCCTTTCCCTAGACTCTGGACTTCTTTCAGAGTTACACACATCAAAGACTCACAATGGGTAAAACAACCCTGCCCAGCCCCAAGAGCTGCCAATTTAGCCTTCTGTGGGAAAAGTGAAAAGGATATTAAAAATTCTTTTTTCTCTTTCCTCTTCTTCCAGCCCGATGAGATTTGAAAAATGAATGGTGCTTATGTTTTGAGGGTTTATACCTCTGGAGAACTAAGTAGGTCTAAAAAGAGTGAACAGAACCATAAATAAAAACTACCTGGGTGCTCAGGCCTAGTGGGTTGGCATTTAGACTTGTAGGGGTTACATGAGGACTCTACATTGTTTTGTACAGCTCATCTGTGATGAAGAGGGCAAGATTTACCAAAAAAAAAAAAAAAAAAGCCATGGTAATTATGAACAAAGACAACATACTTGGCCAGTGTAACCTTTTATTCTATCTCCCAATATAATGGCAGTGCCCAGATCCTACATAGGATGAGACCCCAAAAGATTCTTAGCCTCAGGCACAGGACCTGGCCTGTAGTAGGCACTCATTGCTTATCTGTCCAACAAATGCACCAGTACAAGGATACAGACAGAATGCATGCAGTACTGTTCTTAGATTAATTAGAAATGAAATGAGTATTTTTTTATTACAAAGAAATTGATTCATATTGTCTTGCCAAGCTAAGTGTGTGAACTGAATGGATTTTATTTATAGTCCAAATGTATATGGCTCCTATACATAGGTACCACAGATTATGAGAAATTTTTACTATAAGGACATTTTGTACTCCAGGATAATTTTCTTATCCTATTTTCCAAGTAAGACAGTCAGAAATAACTGTCCCCACAGACATTTGCTTGTACTTTTTATAACTATTAATTCTTTGTGTGTCTTGCTGCCTGGCCAAACTATAATCTCTTTTTCCTCTCTGAACCCCTCATGGTGCCAAGCGTAGAAATTTACACATTCTAGACCTTCAGTAAAAGTTGAATTAATATTCTTGTTAACGATGTATAAATGAATTTCACTTAATACAAATATATGCAAACTAGAAGTGCTTGCCAAATTCTAATTGGTAAATAATGCAAGCACCACATGTGTTTGCTTTGCTTTCTTTGAATACTGCCTATATTTTTCAAACCCCTTGGCACATTATAAAACAAAGCTTTAGCAAAAGGCAAGTCAATTTATTTTAACAGAGACTTCTTAAGAATGCCTTTTGAGGACATGAATGAATGATATAAAAAAGGCATCCGCTTACCATTATTTCCAGATCATGAAAATATCATTCATTTCCAATTCTGTGCTTCCTGCCTGACCACCCAAAGGAAAGCAGCAGTCTGACTTTGTATCCTCATTTCAAACAGAGGGTAGTCTGTGAGACGTGGGAAGACACAGTTGAATTCAACCAAGTCAAACTTTGTCTTAGCAAAGTTTGTACTAAATCTTTGAAGCAAAGAGCAGGGTGAGGGTGATCCAGTTTGCTACCACGGCTTAACAGTGAGTTTGTTCAGACAAGAAGAGGAAATAAATGGTAGGCCAAGGCAGATGATTCACCATTACTGTAGCTGACATGACCCCCATTTCAAACACCTAATTTAAATCTGATCAGAACTACTTCAAAGAGCTAAGACTGGGATCAGATATAGTCTAAGTCCTCACTGAAAGTTCCCCGGTCCTCTGTAGTACTGCTGGCACATAGCTGGCCTTAGGTAACTTGCATTTATAAATCTGACTGCCTGTATATATTTTGCTATCAAAGGTGTACCATTATTACTAGATAATGCCATTACAGAGTAAAAAGAGAATGATAATTCATCAATCTCAAGAGTTAAGAAAATAAGCACAGTGCCTAGAACCTCAATTCAATCAGCAAAGACCCAAAGGAAATCACCAACAGCCGTAAAAGAACTGAATACTCATTTTTCTTTCTTCGTCTGTGTTTGTGAAGGTCTTTATTATATTGCTGGCAGGGAGCAATGTGTGTCTTACCCTAGTGATATAGGTAGGTAGTAATTCTGTGTCTTTAACTGAGGTGCTGCTACTTTTGTTTTGATGATTTGTTAAATTCTTCCTTCATCCTTCCCTTTGACTGTGCCATTACTCTGTTTCTTTCGTATTGCAATCTTTAGCCCTTTGCATTATACATACTTCAAATGAGGGTATGGAAGAACATCACAAAGTTTGTTGTTACTTAATTCTTGTCACCATTAATATAGTATTTACCCTGTATTTTCTAGTGGATCTCTCCATCACACAGGGGTAGACACATTCCTGCAGGTAAATGCTTAATGAAGTGGTTAGATCAGATGGGATATGTGTTGATTTGAGTAGGCATGTTGTTACTCTGGAGGAGGAGGATGTTCACCACACTGGTACATCCCCACTGGCTACTCTGTCTACCTTTCTACCCTTCGTCTCCTCCTCTGCTCACCCAGATCACTATGCCTTGGGCACCCTGGCATTATCTCTCTTTCTAGACCCACTGAGATGACATCATCCCTATCTTAGGGACTTCCTGTTGCCTCTTCGCGGAATGCTCTTCCCTCAGATTGTCATATGACAGGCAGGCCTCCCCTTAACATTTCCTTCTGAGCTCATATGTTATTTCCATAAAGTTCACATCGCCTATATTTCCTGACCCCTTTCTTACACATTAACACCAATTTTTATCTGTCACATCCCCTTGTTTGATATTCTTCATTTTACTTATCACTATCTGAACTTACATTTATTTTCATATTTGTTCCCTGTGTATTTCTCTCTTCTCCACTGTAATAAAAGATCTATGAGATTAAGGGCCTTGTCTATCTTACCCACTGTTGTATCTCCAACACCTTGAGGAGTGCCTGTTACACAGTAGGTGTACAACAAATATTTCTGGAAAAATAATGTGCCCTTCAAAGAGAACTGTAGGCAGGATTAGTGAGGTGACTGATATTAGCAAAGGGCGGAGAGAGGGGAAATCATTGCCTATTTTCCCCGATGACTAAATTTTCGGAGACCCTGAAATGTCATAGAATTTAGAAGCTGGCTTAAGGCTCAAAGGAAATGAGATTCCTAGTCTCTTGGCTGATAATTGGCAAAACTGAGGCTAAGTTCAAAGTCTTCGTACTGCTTACCCTCTCCTTACCAACCCCCAGCTTAAGAACTTGAGGCTCTAAACTGTATTCCCCTACTAGCTTTATTACAAATGGCATTTTTAAATGCAGAGAAGTTTGTTTCCCATACCTGCTATAACAAATTACCTCAAATGTAGTGGATTAAAACAACACAAAGTTATTATCTGACAATTGTGTACATCAGAAATCTGACACAAGTCTCCCCAGGCTAAAATTAAAGTGTCAGCAGGACAGCATTCCATTCTGGAGAATCTAGTTGAGGAATCCATCTCCTTGCCTATTTTGGTTTGTAGAAGCCAACCATGTTCCCTTCCTCCAACTTCAAGGCAGCAACAGCTGGTCAAGTCCTGCACACATCTCATCACTCTGACCTTCTCTTCTGCCTCACTCTTCCACATTTAAGGACCCTTGTGATTACACTGGACCACCCTGCATAATCTAAGATAATGTCCTAATTTTAAGGCTAGCAATTTAGCCATCTTAATTCCATCTGCAACCTTCCACTGTGTAGCAGATTCACACATTGTGCGGAATAGACTATGAAAATCGGGGGGGGGGGGGTGCCTTATTCATCCTCCAAGAAGCAATGTGAAAAAAAAAATTGATAACTCTCCCTCTTTCAAAATCCCTATGGTTTACCTTTTGGAGTATGTGGCACCATTTGAGTTGTAGACAATTTTTAATGTTAATAAAATACTGATGAAATAGTTGCCCACAGACTTAGTTAATTTTTGTGTTAAAGTATAACTTTTCAAGAGTTAAAAATAGGACTCTCATATATGTTTAAGATAAACACATGTTATATTGAGTTTCTAAACTATGCAATTATTTACCTGGATTTATATCAGCTATTCTGAAATACTTAGTAAATTTCTGTGAAACTAGCTTATAGAAACAGACAATTATTAGTGAACTTAGTCTTTTTTGCCATGCAACAACAATGGTCCCTATTAAAAGTGTTAATAAGTACTTAACACATTTATGGGCATATATTGTAGTGTTACCTTTTGAGATAATGCTTATATCTTTAAGAATGGAGCCATACTCACAAGACCCTTTGGTACCCCTTTTGGTTATCCAAGATGGCAGATTCCTAAACATTCAGTTACTGAGAGTTTTTAGAAAGTTTTCAGTTTTGTTGTTTTGTTTATTTTTATTTTTTAAGTATAGAATAACCTAGTGAGCAGTTAGATTAGTCTTGACTATATGTAATATTATGGAAAACCCAAAATATAGTGGCTCATAAAAAGGTGATCATTTGTTTCTCAAGTAAAAGAAGTTCACAGATGATCAGTAGGGTAGATCTATGGTTATCAGCAACCCAGGGTTCTATAGTCCTAGCCTGAGTTCCTTCTTAAAGGTAATTTTACAATCCAAGATGGCAGCTTCTTAGAAATTGCACCAAATCCTTACACTTAAATGTTATTGTCTAAAATTTACTGGGAAATGCAGTGTTTTGATTGGATGCATGGATGCCCAGAATAAAATCAGAAAAAGAAGGGAAAAATTAATATTTGGTGGCAATGAGTAGTTTTTGCCATGTTTAATTAATTATTTAAACTGTTAGAATCTGATGGAATTGACACGGAGCTCTAATCAAAGTCAAGACTTCAGAATTTCAGGTCCAACTATTATTAATTAGGAGTTTTCCCTGGTTAATGACCTAAACTTTGAACCTCAAATCGTCATCTGACTTAACAGTGAACATATCTTGGTTTTCTTCCAGTTCAAAAATCCAGTGATTTTATAATATTTATAACAAAATACAAATTATAAAATTTATCTTCTCCTATTTTTAAAATATTTCCTTCTTGGCCTAAGAAACAAATTATGGTTGGATTTAACTATTATTATATAGGCTTCTGGAATGCTCAAGACAGAAACTAAAAACTTTTTGGAGAAATTTTTAAACATATAAGTGCCACTTGCTGTCCCACTAATAAAAATGTGATACTTCCAGAAGCCTGTGCCTAAGCCTCAAAGTAAAAACACTATTTAAAATTATATCTCCTGCCTATGATTGAACCAACACACTGAATACTTTCCTTCATATAAAAATTTGAGAACTATTTGCATTTTAGGAGTATACATTTTAGCTAACCTAGCAGGAGGGAAAGTATTTATTTTGTACTGAGAAAATTTTGTTTCAGGAAGAGTGAAGATATTTGACTGAGGATTGTCATCTTTTATATGCCTTGTAACTGTGATAGATGGTCTCGAGCTTCAGTGATTCATAATGGCATTTGGAGGCATGTAAAAAAGGCAGCTAATTCAAATGAAGGAGTCAGTAAAACATTACAGCAAATGTAGGTCGCAGAAAACCATGGAAAGCTAACAGAAGGGCAGTGTGTTGCCAATGAATATACTTGAGGACAGTAAAAGAAAACTATTTCTACACTCATCACTGGCTCCAAATAAAATGGTGTTTTTATCTTTTCTACTACAGCTTCCCAGCATGACAACCTTCCTCCTTCCATTCCTTTCACTCTTGCAGACCCCTTTACCCCACAGAACCAAATGGTTTTATGCTTTCCTCTTAAATATTCAAATCTCCTTAATATTCAGAGGAGAAAACTGTGACCCAGAGGAGATTCATGAAAACCCCACGGGTGAAGTTTTGGCAGTACAGAGATTAGAAATCCAATTTTACTGGATTTCCAATTCACTTTCAATTGCAGTGTGGTGTTCATTAATAATTCCTGTTAAATTGTGCCCTGTCCAGGTTTGGGCATCTGGTTAGTAGCTGAGCTGAGGCCAGTATCTGGACTCCTCCCATTGACTCCTTATACCTCCCTCTGTACATCCTGTCATCAACAAATGGGTTTGCATTCCAAGATTTTTAAAAAGGCTTCATGGAACCAGTGAGAGAGATAAACAGAGAGAGACATAGGGCTCCCCCAGTACAGATGAAAGGTGACCCCTCTCAGGAGGATAAGTCAGCTCAGGTTTTCCAGACTGATCATTATCTCATTCATTCTTTCAGTTTTTGAACACATGCTCTGTACCATGCACTATGCAAGGTGCTGAGAATTCAAGGGGAAAAAACATTTCTCTTCCTCCATCTGTCAGTTATGTTGGCCTTGAACAAATGGGTAGAGAGAAGTGCCTCTTCCTGAAATGGAGAAGACTGTCTGAGGAGCAAAATTGCAGGAGAAGACCAAGGATCTACAAGAGCGCCTGATACTTTAGGTTCTCAACCAATGATAACTACCTCCCTGGCCATGTTCCCCTCTGTATTTGCAATAATTAGGAAGAGCAATATTTAGGATAGTTTAGATGTCAGATTGTGAGGTTGGGTAAACTCAGAGAACCCTGATACCAGGATCTGTCATGTATGGTTGATGGATGCCACACATCCCTTTCCATCTCAAAATACCTTTCCCCTTGACCTGTCAGGTACATGAGTCACATCATTAGTAGGATTGCTTCTGCTATGTCTACTGAAGGCCTTATTGTAATAGACATATGCAAGTTATTCAGAAATAACATTTTAACAAATTAGACTCTGTATTGGTGTTCTAGGACTGCCACAACAAAGTACCACAAACTTGGTTGTTTTTGTTTTTTTACTGTTTTAAGTGCTTTATTTGTTTTTAATTTTTAAGTTTTCTGTACAATTTTTAAAGGTTACTTTTCATTTACAGTTATTACAAAATATTGGCTATATTCCTTGTGTTGTACAATACATCCTTGAGCCTGTCTTATACCCAATAGTTTGTGCCTTCCCCACACTGGTAAGCACTAGGTTCCTCTCTATATCTGTGAGTCTGCTTCTTTTCTGTTATATTCACTAGTTTGTTGTATTTCTTAGATTCCGCATATAAGTGATATCATACAGTATTCATCTTTCTCCATCTGACTTATTTCACTTAACATAATGCCCTCCAGATCCATCCATGTTGCTGCGAATGGCAAAATTTCATTCTTTTCCATGTCTGAGTAGTATTCCATTGTGGTTGTTTAAAGTAACAGAAATTTATTCTCTCACAGTTCTGGAGGTTAGGACTCTGAAATCAGGTATTAGCAAGGTGTTATTAGTTAATAGGAGGTCACACTCTATTAGGGTGGGCCATAAGTTCAATATGTCTGGGGTCCTATAAGAAGCAGACGCATGAGATGAGATGTCAGAGGCAGAGACTGGAGTATGCTGCCACAAGCTGAGGAATACCTAAGGCTACCAGACCTTGGAAAAGGCAAGGGAAGACCTCATGTTAACTAATTACACCTGTAACTAATTATACCTGTTTCTAAATAAGGTCATATTCTGAGGTAATGAGGGTTAGAACTTCAACATATCTTTGGGTGGGGGGCACAATTCAATCCATAGCAGTTTCTATTAAC
This sequence comes from Kogia breviceps, assembly GCF_026419965.1. Classification (NCBI taxonomy): domain Eukaryota; kingdom Metazoa; phylum Chordata; class Mammalia; order Artiodactyla; family Physeteridae; genus Kogia; species Kogia breviceps. The sequence goes on from NC_081314.1 coordinate 57,820,910, forward strand.
ACATAAAGTTGTTTATCAGATTAGTTAGACCTTACCCCAGCAGGAAGCAAGAACCCTGGAAGAATGGTAAAGAGAGCTGAAAAGTATTTACGAAGTGAAGGGGGAGGGTGAGAGGGCAGGGAGGAAATATGAAAGAGAATGGAATGAAGCCAGTATGGCAACCCCAAGTAAGATGCAATGATGAAAAATCCTTGGTCAACCAGAAGACCACAGAAACATATCAGGCATCAGAGGGGGCATGGGGGGGCCACCCAAAGATTATGCCAGCGAAAAGAGTGAGGGTGATGAGGAAGACAAACTTTACCTACTTCATAAGTTTGCCTGCGCCAGAAGATAAATGAACTTTAGAAGCAGAGTTTTGCAATTTAAAGTAAATTAAGTCAATGAATAATTTCCTCAGAAAATTGTCTTTGGCCCTCTCACAGTACTTTTATGGCTTATACTATATTTTTCATGGGAAAAATTAATGCTTTAGACAAGTTGAATCCATACCACTTAAGTTCCCTTTAAATAATCAAGCAAGGTTAAAATGAGAATATTCATGGTAATAGAATCTGCCACCAGGGGAATATCTCTTACCAAGTAAACTATGACTAATACCATTCTTTGACCACCCCTTACCTTCCTGAGAGTAATAAGATAAAATCGCAGTAGGGAAGATTTAAGACAGATAATAAAAATGCTCCCAATACATGTTTTTGGTTTTTTGTGCTTTTTTCCAGTATTGCTGCATCATTTTTCATTGCGGGAGATTAAGGAATAGGAAGGAGATTTTCAGAAATGGTTTAAGTACAATGCTGCTTTACTTCACTCAGTCTTATAAATTTTTCATAGTTTAACCAAAATATTTCCTAGCACAAATACTCTTTTTCTTTGCCCCTCGGCACAGAGAGTTGCTTTTTCAATAAACAGCACTTATGTCCTTGAGAACCTCACCTCATGTAGTATTGCAGCCAAGGTCCATGTTGCAGACCTCCTTCAAAAAAGGCATTCTCATCTTTGGAAAACTCTTGGATGGAGGCTAATGTGTCCCTTCAAAAATAAGAGCACTCTGGAGAGAAGTGTATCATAACAGTGTAATTGAGGCATTGGTCATTGAGCCTTTGATCAGATAGGTAACCAACATTTCCCAAGCTTTATTTTCCCCCATAGAATTCACTGTAATTGTTGGTTCTTAACATTCTCTAAGTTTCCCACTCTGTGCAGGGATCCAGATGACAGTAGCCCTTTTTCTGTTGTTTGGAAGCATTTCATCAGTTCCCTAAAGTGTGAGGATTGCCTCTGGCTGTTGTTGCCATTTATCGAGATTGGGATGATGCTCTAGTTCTGACAGAACAATTCTGGTTTATGTTCAGCTGGTGACTCATTCTGACCTAGATCATTTTCTGCCATATTTGTTCATACTCAGTCTTCCCTCTTTAAAATAAGTACAAAATACCCAACTTTATTTCAGGTAGCTTGTCAAGATATCCAAAAGGTGGCTCCCTATTTTCTAAAATGCTGGCAAATGCTTTTGTATTAGTCAGAGTTCCACAGAGGAACAGAGCCAATAAAAGAATACACACACACACACACACACACACACATATATATATACACACACAGTATATATATGTGTGTGTGTGTGTGTGTGTGTGTGTGTGTGTGTGTGTGTGTATACACACACAGTATATATATAGTATTAGTTCATGCAATTATGGAGGCTGAGAAGTCCAAAGATTTGCAATCTGTATGCTGGAGACCCAGGAAAGCTGACAGTAGTTCCAGTCCAAAACCCATCAGGCACAAGACCCAAAAGAGCCAGTGTTTCAGTCCAAAGTCCAAAGGCCAGAAAAGACCAACATCCCAGCTCAACAGTCAAGCCTTCTTTCTCAGTTTTTTTGTTCTATTCAGGTCTTCAGTTGATTGGATGAGGTCCACCCACATTAGGGAAGGGAATGTGCTTTACTCAGTCTACTGATTCAAATGTTAATCTCATCCAGAAAATATTGTTAAACAACACATATAGAATAATGTTTGGCCAAATGTCTGGGCACCCCATGAACCAGTCAAACGGACACATAAAATAAACAATTGCAGCTGTTAATAGTGCCAGCTAGTGCCATAATCACACAGATTGTTTGGGAGACCACTCTGAAATGGAAACCGGGACCCATGGAAGAGACAGGTAAGAGGCTTTGTGAAGGAGTAGAGTGGAAATGCCAAGGATTTTAAAACCAGATAGACTAGGTTTTGACCCTGCCTCTTCCACTCTTCAGTTGGGAAAGTTACATAACTTTCCACTTCTCGGTATCTCTATCTGTAAACAGGAGATTAATAAACCTACTCCATAGACTTGTTCTGAAAGTACTTCTCAAGATAGGGTCCTCAGATCATCTGCTCCATAATCACATAATCATAGTGGTTGCTTGCTTAGGCAGATTCCTAGACCCCATCCCTGAAGCTTCTGATTCAATGAATTTGGAATGCAGCCCAGATCTCTGACATTTTAGCAAACATCTCAGATCTTACCAAGCCTGACAAGCCTAGAAAACCACAGCTGTGAGATTTAAGTGTAAACCACGTGGTACGTAGTAGGAGTACAACAAAACAGATCTATCCTGGACAAATCATCAGCTCCTGGAAAACAGGGATGCTGTCTGTTCACCCTTGTATCACCGTTAGTCCAATACCCTGGCACATGACAGATGCTCTGTAAATGTTTGTTGATGTGGATGGTTAGAAATCACTAGTCAGAGTTGGAAGCAAAGACCAGGGGAGTCAGAGAACGTTTGGTTCAAGTGCAACAGCATAAAAACAAGACATCCCATTAGAAAATAAACAGGATTGCTCACTGCAGTTCAGTTTTCCAGATGTCAGCATTTGTGGGGAAAAGCAGCCACCAGGTATCAGGTAGAAACCATCAGGAAGACAGTGGAAGGGAGAAATTGGAAATATCCTGGCTACTGTAGCAGAAAGGAACCAGGCAGAGAGATGATGCAGAACTCATTGGCGATCAGGATTAAGGTGTCCACAAAATCTGAAGGACGAGACACCACAAGATGAAGAGCAGAGACTTTGCCCTGAGAGAGTGAAGCAGAAAGTTTGGGCACCCAGCTGAGTGTGGGAATTTTCGGGGAGATCTGGTGGGCAAATCACCAGAGGTTGGCAGTTTCAGGGGTGGTACCAGACTAAATCAAAATTTAAAACACACTGAAGAAAACTAGAAGCATCGCTAGTTGTATGGTAATATCAGACAAATCGAGCAGGCCCACTTACTCAATCAAAAATTTGGTTGTAAATTTGTATGGCAATCTCCTGCAGAGATGCACCTGTTGGGACCCTATTTCACACACTCTCCACCTCTGATCTAGACCTAGGAATATATATAATTAATGTTTTATAACTGGAGCTAACATGGTTGTTGTTGGAATCATAACCAAGCCGTGATTCGATCCTTAAGTGCAGAATATCCTGACAAAAGTACTCTTTGCCTACACACACACACACACACACACACACACACACACACACACACACACACTTGAAGACAAATTTAGAGGAAGATAGCATTATTCCAAAAATAATAGCGAATTGACCATGTGAGAATGATCTCACGGATTTGAGAAATATACCTGACATATGTGTACCTGAAGCTTAATTCCTCTTTCATTTTACAGTTGATTACCTCTGACATTGTCCATAATGATGTATGGATCTATTTTCCTAGTCTTATCATAATACGGTTTTCTGGGGTGTCACTTTACACATGATTGTGTTTTCCCAGTACCTGAGTTATAATCTTATATCTTATTATGCGTATGAAATAGGCAGCATCTAGTCCAGCAATTCAGTGTATTAATTACTTGATTTTTAGAAAGTAACTTGCCAGCAGTCTGCAAAGAAAACCACAAAATAATTCTATGGCAGTACAAGCACTTGTGTGTTTTTACACATAAATCCATTACAGCGAGTCATTCATGGGAAATACATGGCAAGCAAAAATAGGATTTATAAGGGTAAAGCCCTAAGGGTTGTAGGAAACACAGGAAAATCCAATTAGAACTGCAGGGAGTTGGTTCAATCTCTTAATCTGCAGCACAGCAGATTAATATTATTGCCTACTATTTAAACTTTATTACTCTATTTTTCTGTCTGTGGTCCTCTGCTTTGCCAGCCCACCTTGAAAAGATGGCAGGCAGAACCATATAATACTTTTTATGGCCTTGGCATCAGTACTGTTTTGTGGCTTGAAAGATAAGTACCATTCTAGAAATGATGAGGTAAGGAAGCAGGCGACACTTTAGCTTGTTTTCTAAGCCAGAGTGTGGGCCTGTTTGCACTGCATTCTAATAACGAAAGCCATCAGCACGGGCACTTTGCCAGCTCCTACTGACTGACAACAGAATTTACAGGAGTCATTTTTCTATAGCATTATCCTCATAAAGTCAGGCAGCAAGAGACAGTGACTACAGCAAAGACTCCAAATGGGTGGTGGTCTTGGGTTCCAATTATAACGATGACACAGATTTACCAAATGACCTTGGACAAGTCACTCAACCTCTTGGTGTCATGAACAGTCCTTGAAGTTTATTTAAAACCAGTTTCCTGGAGCAGCAGTACTTACACAGACATACATAAACATTTTCTTTTCTGAAAAAGTCGTGCAGATTACGTAATTCCTTCTTGTACTTTACTTTGCAAGCACTTCAACTAACAAAAGACTTCTAGGCTTAAGAGTACATTCTTCTGCTCTGTATAGAAACTTGGTAGGTAAAAGTTAATCTGATTCAAAGTTTAGAAAACTGATAAATCAGAGCCTTCTCCCTGCCCCAAATCAATGCACACATTATTTCATTTAGTAAACAGACATAGTATGTGGCTTGCAAAGTAAATAACTTCTTATTTCACAATCAACATGGTTCTGTCTCACTTAATCATATTTTTGGATAAAAGCTTCCTAGGTTAGGTTTGGGGTCCATTTTGCATTGGCACAAGAACTCATTAGATTCAGCTCAGTCAATATATCTGGCCAAATAAGATTCCTGTTTGGACAAGCAAAGTTTTCTTTTCTCTGAGTTTGCAATTCTCTTCCATTTTTCAAGTTCACAAGACACATGTAAATGTAATCTCCCTTCTGCACACCACTGATCCATTTCTTTCTTCCATTTCTTCCCAGGTGTTGATTAGACAATCCCAGTTGCTGTTTGTATCTATTGTACCATACAGAGTTGTTGAATTGATATAAATGGAAGTGTTTATTTGAAAATATCACTTTTCCCCTTATCCTTTTACTATTCTAAGGTCATACTTTACTTTTTAAAGTTTACCACTAATAATTTTTTCACATTTTCAAAATCAATTCTCACGTTTCATGGAACTTATTTGCTGGGATTCTTACATGGTTTGTGCCACCAGAGAGGGGAGTAGCCAATCTCAACTCCCTCAGGGGTTTTATATTTCTTCCATATATTACTGCGAATATTTTACCTTCTCCTAACAGGGTTCTCACATGGATCAGAGGAGAGCTGACAACTTCACATTGTTCTCACCCCCAGAACCTCCCACATCTACCCTTGCCTTCCTAACTAAATATGTGCTTTATTCTCCCTTTGTGCCAAATCAGTGTGTGCTTCTGCTTTTTATATTTATTGTTAATCTGATGAATGCCTTTTTTGGTCCTTGATGATAAAGGGAAGGTTGAAATCTGTGTAATTTTTTGGCACTAAACCAAACAAAGTATCACACGCAATTAAATTCCTAACAAGCTTGGTCTTCTTCCTTCGCTTTCACTTTCTTTCCCTGTCTCCTTGTCTTCTGTCAGTCCCTTAATATTTTTATTCTACAGGGTTTCTTCCTTCTCACTTTGCCTTCTCCTAATCTCACCCACTCACCTGCCTTCAACCAACCTGCCTGCTGGCAACTCTCAAATCAGTGTGTGCAGCCAGATGTCGTTTGCTGACTTCTAAATATGTATCCTAGATCCAGAACAAGTACTTTGTTGACAACTGAATATCTCATGTGTACTTTTCCAAGAAATGTTTTTCAAACTTTGTTGACTTCTTTCCACAGAAATAAATGCATTTTGCATTTCAAATCACAAAGTATACCCAGAGACACAAAAGGGCTGCATGACTTGGCTCTCCCAGTAACATGACCATAATGTAACAAATCATCACTGCTTTCCAAATTGCTCTTCCTTCTGTATTTTCTCTCCTGGTTTATGAGACCCTAATACAGAAATCCGAAAGTTATTTTGGACTCTCCTACATCTCTTACCAAGTTGGGCACCAGGTCATTAGCATTCAACTTCTTTAATATCTCTCGAGTTTAACCCCAACTCTCTATCCCACCGCATGAACTATTATTGCATGATAATTCCGATAGTACTGCTTGTCTCTTATCTGTCTCATGATGTTTAACCCGTCTTCCATACTGTTGCATACATTATTTTCCTTTAATGATGTTTGCTTATCTTTCTCCTTCCATATATCAACCACTTTCTAGGTTCTAGATATGAGCAAGGAATAATGCCTCTCCTGAGTTACTTACAATCCAGCAGAGGAAACAGAATTGTAAACTAATAAATATAAGATATAAAATATAGATCTAGATATAAAATAGTAATAAAATTATAAATATAAAATATTTTAGAAGTTTGAACAGTTTCAACATCCCAAAAAAGGAATGACATAGAAATCCAAAGGAACTACCTAACATAACTGAAAGCTGTTGTCTTCAGGAAGCAAGTGTATACACATACACTCATCTGGCATCTACCGCCTCTACCTTTCCCTTTAGGAGATGGGTGAAGCTAACTGGACTTTTTTTGCACTAGTCTTTCATCTTTGGAGAGTCACTCAAATACTTTTCCAGAACCCCCAGGATTTTTCACAGAACATGCTTTGAACATCACTGATATAGCCCAGCACACTCTATTTAGAGATAAGGGTCCTGAGGCCAAGAGGGGACAATTGATGTGTCCAAATTCAGAGAGCTTCTCAGAGGTTGAATCAAGAGGAAAACCCAAACCTTCCAAGTAGTAGCCCTTGTTTTTATTTTAGGTTTGATGAAGGTTCTTTCCTCATCTCTGCTGCCCTTTTCCCCTCTCCCAGAACAGAAAATGACAACAGTCCTAAGTATCTCATTAATTCAATACCTGAGTTGGGAAGGGCTGTCTGTGCAGTCTGAGATGTTAGTTACAATATAATACTCTGAAAAAAAAATCCCAAGACATGAGTTTTCAATCTTGTTTGAAATTTTAATGAAAAATATAGCCTTTTTCTCCAGACAAACAAAAATATGCCCAGAATTTTAAGGGTTTTCAGATGACACTAAACCCTTCCAGGGATCCCATGGACTTTCAATTTGTGTAATGGTCAAGGGGAGAAGAAATTCAACAACCAGCATTTTGTCCAACCAACTTGCAACATAAACAACCTAAGTGATGCAATATGCCTTGTACTGTTGGTCTATCCCTGTATTATTATTATTATTATTAGATTATTCTTGCAAGTCAGAAAGATAAGGGTGGGGACTTCCCTGGTGGTACAGTGGTTAAGAATCCACCTGCCAATGCAGGGGACATGAGTTCGATCCCTGGTCTGGGAAGATCCCACATGCTGTGCAGCAACTAAACCCGTGCGCCACAACTACTGAGGCTGCACTCCAGAGCCCGCGAGCCACAACTACTGAGTCCACGTACCACAACTACTGAAGCCTGCGTGCCTAGAGCCTGTGCTCTGCAACAAGAGAAGCCACCGTAATGAGAAGCCTGCTCACCGCAACGAAGAGTAACCCCCGCTCGCTGCAACTAGAGAAAGCCTGCGCACAGCAATGAGGACACAGCACAGCCAAAAAAATAATTAATTAATTATTTTTTAAAAGAATGGGTATTTTTTTTTTAAATGAAATATAAGGGTGCAGAAAAACAAGGTTTATAGTTAGGACCATGAAGTATCTTCATTTTGGGGGGTATTTGGGGTCCTTTTTGTGTGTGTCACTATAATTAAACTCTAGAATAGCAATATATATTACACACATCAAGGAAAAGATTTCTAGAGCAGAAATACCAGTATGAAATATAGCAAAAAAGCATAAGGATCTTATTTTATTAGAAGTTGTGTAGACATCATCACAAAATTCCATATAGTTTTCTCCTTTATACTGAATGTCATGTTTCCTATATGAAATAAAAGTGAAACTCACTAATGGCCGCCAAGACTTAATTATCCCCTGGATCATCAAAATCTGTTCAAAGAGATGATTAAGAGACAGATGGCTGGAATTGTCTCTGTTATGAAGAAAGCATGGAAGTTCTTTATAAGCACAGCTAGGAAATGATCGTGGATGCTAAGAAAGTACATGGTTTCTAATTAAAGGTATATGCTATCTAGAGGGAAGAGATGGACTGTTAGCTGCTCCCCCCTCATTATCGAGGTGTATTTGTGACCATCCATTTCTCATATAATGCAAGACCTTGGCCTAGCTCAGTATGAAGAGCTAAGCAGGCCATACTGTGAGAGGGATTTTCTCCAGAGTTGTGTTTTGTTTTTTTTTGGTTTTGGTTTTGGTTTTTTTTTCCAGGTTCAGTTAGCATGACACAGAAGTGGTAATTTTAAGTTCTAGTTTGTATGTGACTTTCCATATTGCTGTAACTTTGGGATACTATTAAAGACAAAATATAAGATGCTTTTGGGCTAGTTTTTGTTGAGCTCAGCTTTTACTCACCTCATGATGCATTGAATTTTATTGTTACTTCCCTTATTTTTAAGTATCTTACAACATAAGGACCAGGTGCTGTGTGTCTGTTACTCAATTAAAAAGGGCTATATACCATCCACTAAAATTTAAAACAACACTAAAATGAAGAAGTGACTTGCTGAAATGTCCCTTTGTGAATATTGCCCCCATTTCTTGGGCTGCCTGATTATGGCCTTTCTATCCAAATTGGCAGTTCAGAGAATTATTCACTTCTGGAGGTGATGACTTTTTCCATTTGTCCCAGCTGCAAAGGAGTGCATGTGTTTTAATGAAGTTACATCTTAAAGACCCAGTTACTTATTACTGGTATACAAAAAATAAAAGAAAATAGAGATAGAATCCTTGACTTTAAGTGATTCAAATATTGAAAATAATTCCAGGCTAGGTCTAGTAAGGTTTATAATAGGAAAGTTAAGCATAATAAGGATTAATTGCATAGGCTTTACTTAAATGTTTAAATGGGAACGAGCAATTGTTATACTTACCTGCCAGGTTCACATAGACATTATATGAAAAACGTAAGGCAATGTTTATTACCTGTACAATTAGCTAATTGAACACTTAGGTAATTTTAAACACAATGAATTCATTACATCAACCAAATTCCTTGAAATTGTGACTAAGACATAGCCACCCAAGGGTATAAAAATTTTTTAAATTAAGATTTTTACTATCATCTCCATTTTAGTAAGGAGGAATCTAAAGATTAGAAAGATCAATGGAAGTTCACAAAACTCATTTGAATGTTTTCAGTTCCTTAATCTCCTCTTGATTTATCTACAGCACACAGTAGTCATAACACTTAATATAATGATTTTATTTTTACTTCCAATTATTTCATAATTTATCAGTGCAGTCATATTTTTTAAGAGTATAATTTTTATAACAGAAAAAGAGTTTCAGAACTCATCTAGTTCAACCTGTTTATTTTACAGAGGAGAAAACTGTGACCAAAAAGGCAAAGAAAATTTCTTAAAGACTAATAGATGTCTGGTGGTAAATATGTCAAGTGTTGGAACCTGGATTTCCAAGTCTTTTAAAAATATTTATTAAATAGTGTTATTTAATTAATTCAAGTGGAATTATATTTAAAGTACAGAGATGGAAAAAGAAATTAATGCTATCATAATCTAATATTTATTTGTCATACAAATATACCAAGTGTATTAAAAATATAATTTTGGGGCTTCCCTGGTGGCGCAGTGGTTGAGAGTCCGCCTGCTGATGCAGGGGATACGGGTTCGTGCCCCGGTCCGGAATGATCCCACATGCCTTGGAGCAGCTGGGCCCGTGAGCCATGGCGGCTGAGCCTGTGCGTCCGGAGCCTGTGCTCTGCAGTGGGGGAGGCCACAGCAGTGAGAGGCCCGCGTACTGCAAAAAAAAAAAAAATATATATATATATATATATATATATACATATATATATAATTTTGTTTGTTGCCATTAAATTTGGCCAGCATATGAGCACAAATAACAGAATCAAATCTGACATTATTTGCACATTATATATACTTAAATGATTTTTAATATATATTTGTATGTATACTTATGAAAGTTCTTACATCATATTTGATAGTAGTGAGAAAGTTTGATATTAGTTCAGAATGGTGTTTTTTCTCTTTCTATTTCCTTATATTGAAATCATTTCTCAATTGGCTTTTCCAAAGGGAATTCCTCAGTTAATTATGTAGGTATTTATTAAGATAATGGATTCATGAAATTAAGATTACCTCTGTTCATTTGATTTTGGAGGAGCACTACTGTAACAAATAAACAACCTTGTCATTTGCTACTTTTTTCCAGTGAGTGCTCAGGAGAGAAATTAAAATGATACATCATCAGGGTATCTTCCTGTAAAGTCAGATGGAACAACATTTGCATATCAAATGTCATGCAGTTCCACATAACAGAGATTTGACTCAATTATGAGTCTAATCATTGTTCTATTAGCATAGATCATTTACCTTCATCCCCAAAGGCACATACTTGTAGGATAGCTAATACATAGTAGGGACTAAGGAAACAAAACTAAAGACATCAATGTATTTTCTTCACCATGTATATAAGAGGACGTAAAATATCTTTTATTTTTTAACATCTTTATTGGAGTATAATTGCTTTACAATTGTGTGTTAATTTCTGCTTTATAGCAAAGTGAATCAGCTATATGTATACATATATCCCCATATCTCCTCCCTCTTGTGCCTCCCTCCCTATCCCACCCTTCTAGGTGGTCACAAAGCACTGAGCTGATCTCCCTGTGCTATGTGGCTGCTTCCCACTAGCTGTATAGTTTACATTTGGTAGTGTATGTATGTCCATGCCACTCTCTTCGTCCCAGCTTACACCTCCCCCTCCCCATGTCCTCAAGTACATTCTCTATGTCTGCATCTTTATTCCTCTTCTGCCACTAGGTTCTTCAAAACCATTTTTTTTTTAGATTCCATATATATTTGTTAGCATACAGCATTTGTTTTTCTCTTTCTGACTTACTTCACTCTGTGTGACAGACTCTAGGTTCATCCACCTCACTACAAATAACTCAGTTTCATTTCTTTTTATGGCTGAGTAATATTCCACTGTATATATGTGCCACATCTTTATCCATTCATCTGTCGATGGGCACTTAGGTTGCTTCCATGTCCTGGCTATTGTAAATAGAGCTGCAGTGAACATTGTGGTACATGACTCTTTTTGAATTATGGTTTTCTCAGGATATATGCCCAGTAGTGGGATTGCTGGGTTATATGGTAGTTCTATTTTTAGGTTTTTAAGGAACCTCCATACTGTTCTCCATAGTGGCTGTATCAATTTACATTCCCACCAACAGTGCAAGAGGGTTCCTTTTTCTCCAAATCCTTTCCAGCATGTATTGTTTGCAGGTATTTTGATGATGGCCATTCTGACTGGTGTGAAGTGATACCTCACTGTAGTTTGATTTGCATTTCTCTAATGATTAGTGATGTTGAGCATCCTTTCATGTGTTTGTTGGCAATCTGTATATCTTCTTGGGAGAAATGTTTATTTAGGTCTTCTGCCCATTTTTGGATTGGGTTGTTTGTTTTTTGATATTGAGCTGCATGAGCTGCTTGTAAATTTTGGAGATTAATCCTTTGTCAGTTGCTTCATTTGCAAATATTTTCTCCCATTCTGAGGGTTGTCTTTTCATCTTGTTTATGGTTTCCTTTGCTGTGCAAAAGCTTTTAAGTTTCATTAGGTCCCATTTGTTTATTTTTGTTTTTATTTCTAGGAGGTGGGTCAAAAAGGATCTTGCTGTGATTTATGGCATAGGATGTTCTGCCTATGTTTTCTTCCAAGAGTTTTATAGTGTCTGGCCTTCCATTTAGGTCTTTAATCCATTTTGAGTTTATTTTTTTGTATGGTGTTAGGGAGTGTTCTAATTTCATTCTTTTAAGTGTACCTGTCCAGTTTTCCCAGTACCACTTATTGAAGAAAATAAGTGTGACATAGATGCTATTCAGCATGTGATAACTACATAGTTGCTATTTTAATTCCACGATGATATGCTCCTGCAAATAAAATTCCATTTGCCCTTTATCTACATCAGGTGAAAAAAAAAATTCATTTCAAACTATAGCATGAAATATGCCCCTTTCCACAGCTCTTCTTCAGAGTATGCCTGCCCCCAATAAGTATGTTTATACAAATCTAGTGATGAAATAATAACATGGTTTTTCTAGTCTGTGAGGTTTCTGTGGGAACCAAGAAATAGCACAAATATTCATCATGTAGGTAGACTATTGTATTATAAGATTATAAAGCACACATTGATAATTTCCTGGAGGGTGTTACCACATAGAAATTAGTCTGTAGTGTCCTCTTCTCACTGAAGATCAGTGATTCCATTTGTTTCTATAGCACGTTGTGGTTCATTGCACAGACTCTAGCCTCAGACTCTTTGGATTTTAATTCTTAGCTCTGCTACTTACTAGCTATGTGGCCTTGGGTAAATTCTTTACTTCTCTGTGTTTTAACTTCTCCACAGTAAACTAGGGGTAATTATAGTTCCCACCATATAGAATTATTAAGAAAAGTAAATGAGCTACTATTTCTAAAGGACTTATAAGAGACCTGAGAGACAGAAAGCAAATGTGCTTTGTTGCCAGACAGAAGTAGATTTTAATTATGAGTCTGCCATGTATTAACTGTGTACTCTTGGGCAAGTTTCTTAATATTTGTGTTTCAAATGGGACTGAGATCTCCATCCAGCCTGGCTCATGATATACACCCACCCAATCCCTTTCCCCTTCTTCTCAAATTCTCAGTTTACAAATTTGTAACAAAATCAAACTATATAATTTCCAAATCAATAAAATTGAAATGATGTTTGTATTAGTTGCTTGATTTGAGGTATAATATACTTTCTTTCAGATCTTTGTCTTAGGCAAAGTTCTCCCACCAATGAACGCTGAAAAAAGCCTAGCAGATATATGTATTGTATCTGTAGGATCTTCTAATTAATTCAAGGAAGTTTTCAATAAGAACAAAACAAAAGGATATAATAAATTTTCATGTTTTTGTAATTGTGATGTTGTGATACCACTTTTAGAAGGATTTGTTTCAGTAGGAAGGTGACTACTGATTCTTAGGCCTGGTTTCTCTAAGCCTGTTATTGTTGTTTGTATTGCCTGCATATGGGAACCTATCTCTCCACTCCTGTCTGAGCAGAATATACTTAAGCCTTCAGTTCTTGTGTGATATTAATTTGACAGGAAACACATTCATCCTAAATTGATGAATTAAAAGAAGTTCAGAAAAGTGCTTAAATTCCTTCTCATTAAAAAAATTTTCCACATTTCATTATAGTCTTCAGATACACTTTTTCCAGAAGATTTTCTTTCACATGAAGGCCTCCCATGTTCCTAGGTGAAAGTGTAGCAAGGTTCAAATTAAGCTCTCACCCTGATATATCTTGAACACCCACTGTGTGCACAGCAATTTCCTCTGTGCTTCATAAGCCCCCATCATAGAAGAAGTGTAAAATTGAAAAAACACTGCATTCAACCTCAAAAGCTGACTGAGAATTGAGATGAATATTTTCCTGGAAATTTTCAATCAAGAAAATTTAAATGTATTCATGAACAACATGAGAAAATTTGCAGCCTCACTAAAAAATCAAAGAAATACAAATTAAAAGAAAATGAGATGCCATTTCCCCCCATGAAGTTATCAGAGATGATTACAAAAATTATAATATCCAGTGCTAAGACTAATACAGTGATATGGAGCTAACATTCACAATTATTGGTATGTAAAGTGATATAAACTTTCCTGAAAGAAATTTCATAATATATATCTACCTTAAAATATGAATAGAGTTCTTCCCAGTGTTTTCCCTACTAAAAATCTAAAGATGATCAGAATATAGAAAAAAATGATTTATGTACAAAGCTGTTTACTTCAGCATTATTTGTTTTAGTGAAATATTGTCATCAATCTAAATGTTTAAGTATAAAGATAGAACTAATAGGGCTTCCCTGGTGGCGCAGTGGTTGAGAATCCGCCTGCCCATGCTGGGGACATGGGTTCGTGCCCCTGTCGGGGATGATCCCACATGCCGCGGAGCAGCTGGGCCCGTGAGCCATGGCCGCGGAACCTGCGCGTCCGGAGCCTGTGCTCCACAAAGGGAGAGGCCACAACAGTGAGAGGCCTGCGTACCGCAAAAAAAAAAAAAAAAAAAAAAAAAAAAATATATATATATATATATATATATATATATATATATAACTAATAGATTATAGTACACTTATAAGACAAAGTATTATCCTGTTATTACACATTATACTTTGAAGTGACTTTAATGGTATAAGAAATTATTTCTGATACAGTTTTAAATGAAAAAGCCAAATGAAAGTTGTACATAACTGATAAGAAATTCCCTTATCATTTAACAGTAGGTTCTCGGATGAAGAAATGATGGATAATTATTTTCATTTTCATAGTTTTCTTTTTCCTAATTCTCCAACAATGGCATGTACTGCTATTACTGTCACTTAAATGCCTTTTAAAACTATGGAAATGTGATTACAAATGACATTATGAAACACAGCAAAGTATTCAAAAATATTAACATATGATTGGCTTATGGAAATTAATTTAATCCCTAATCCACATGGCAGGAAGTTTTGTAATGAATTCAAAGGGGAAGAAATTCCATCCATTGGTGCAGAGTGTTTTCTGATATTTTCTCCTCTCATCTCAGTGTCAACTTGCTGTCCAGCAGCAGCTCAAAAGCACATCTGACTTGTTGCTAAAGTTTATGCTGCTCAAACTCTAAGAAGAGTTTTTTGAAAGCTTCTGCTGTATCAGTTACAGTCCAGCTGGGTTAATGGAATATTCTGCCCCTTCAGCTTTGTCCCTCTGAGGAGCTCAGAGAGAACTAGGGGATGTCCCAAGGAAGAGTATACTAGAGCCAGGGGGAAGTGTGTGGTATTGAGAAATCGCCCCAGTGAAAAGTTAGTGGTTACAGTAAGTCTGGAAGCTTCTAAATGTTGGGTAGCTTTATATCTGATAGTCATAGATGAAGAAGTATGCACATGTACCTTCTGCTTTCCAAAAAACACATTGAGTTAGGTTTCAGCAGGGCAATCCTTCAGAGCTGACCACTTGTATCTTAGGTATTCTGAGGTGTTTCTTTCCTTTCCACCCCTAAGTGACCTCTGTCAGTTTACCACTAGTTTCTTAAAACTAATTTAAGCAGGTTACTTAGAGTAGTCCTTCTTGCTTTATACCTCCTGTCTAGATACAATTGTTAATAGTGTCCCCTTTCATTCTCAAAGTGCCCTAGTTTAGTGAAGGTGTAACCCCTGAAACTATGCAAATATACCTCGAAGAGTAGCAGATTAAACTGCTGTTTATTTCCAACAAACCGTCTACTATATTCCCTTCTCATGATTATGGCTTTAGTTTTAGGCGACATCATTCCACACTAAAAGTAATCCAATAGCCTTTGAAATAAATTTCCTCTCTCTAGCCTTACATTTCTCCAATATACCTTCCACGTGGATGCCAAATTGACAGAAGATCCATATAACCTCCTATTTCCCCTGCTTATTAAAGCCCTTCTTCAAATCCTCATGGTGTAAGGTTAAAAGATAAACTGGTTAAGATGGCACATATGATCCCTCATAATATGGCTTCTACCAACAGCATAGAAAATACTCAACGAATGCTAGCTTTTATTTTTATTATCCTTCCCAAACCAGCTATATCAGCTCCTCAAGGAATCTTTCCCTAGATTTTTTGTGCTACCTCACTGTTTTCTACACCTTTCACTGTTACACTTTTCATACTATATTTTACTGTAGGTCTGTGTTCCTTATTGACCTGCAAAGACTGGATCGTATTTGTCTCTGTATTCCCAGAGTACCTAGGAATTGGTGCTCAAAAATTAATATTTAGTTAAATGAAATTTAATTTTTAATTGATGTTTATCAGTCTTTCCAGTGAGTCAGCTTGTTAATGATGGATTTACCAAGGGGAATGGAGAAAATTAGGGCCTTAGGAGTCTAAATGTGGGTGACTAGCTTATGACAAAAAAGAAATACTTATGGTAGAAGTGAGGGGAGATAAGTAGTCTGGCTAACAGACTCTTCCACAGTTTCCCAAAGCAATGTGCCTTCAATGTTCAAGACTGCAGGCTGCCAACAAGATGGCATTGAGGAGTGGCATTGAAGGAGATGATTTTGCCTTTGGTAGTTCCCATCTTCTTTGCACAGTATCACTCTTCCCTAATTTGGGGTCTCCACACTCATGATTCCTGATATCCAGGGCTCTCATACCTTTAGAATTTACCCCAAACTGGGATATCGCTTCCAAGTCAAGCTGCCCTCACCAGTGCTGGCATGCTCCACACTTGCCTCTTTCCTTATCTTGACTCCACCCCCAAGGTTCCTTTTCCTGGCAGTTATGTAGAGAAATGGGTTTGCCTTTCTAAAACTGGGTTGATCTTCTATAAAATTATGGAGTTGCACATTCCTTGGCTTTATGCAGAGTGATAGCTGAACATTTAGATGAGTATCCTCTTGAGCCAAAGGAATGATTTGCAAGTATGGGAATTTCAGCCGCGAGGGAGTCCGGCACTGAAGATGGCATTTAGTGAATATAAATCTCTGAAGAGTGGTCACCATTACCACCCCAGCCATTTACTTCTTTGGTAATAATGCAAATTCAGTATTTATTACAATCTGTATTATATGCTAATTTCTAGCTTATTTTTGGTTGTGCCTATGACATGTTGACATATAGTTTCTCTTTCCTTTTATTCTTTATGTGGGCATTTAAACTTTAATTTTCTGTATTTCTTTTCAGTAATCTACTTTAAGTTCCATGTGAATAAAAGAATATGAAACTTAGTCCTGCCCCACTAAATCACTCAGTTATGCTTTTAGCACCAAATTAATGTAAAATAAAATTGTGCAGTTTATAACTGCAATTTTAAAATATGTAAGAAAACCTTCTCTTCCTAAAATTATCTTGTATCTTGAATTTTTAAATAATTCCCCTTCACATTTCTTCCTTTGATGCATGTTTTATATCCCATCCTGCTGGACTTTGTAAAAACAAAGTCAATCATTACTCTCATTATTCTAATGATGGCTAGTTTGTTGTTTGTTTTTAGCATTAACACATCATCAAATCAACATGAAGAGCATTAGATATGAATTTTCTCAACCTTGTCACTGACTTGGGCTGAGAACTCATAATTCATATGTTCTGAAGTTTAAGGATGTCTCCCCTAAATTCATTTAGAAATCTACTCTTGAGAACATTTAACCCAATGAAACCGGGAACTAAACAAGAATTGTCCACCTCCTTACCCCTCCTTGGTATATTCAAAATCTGTAACTCCCACTCTTTCCAGCTCCTTCCCCTGAACTTTTCTTCTTGGCTGAGACCTCAGTTCTAGGCAGTGATAATAATTAACTTCAGTGAAAATGGTGTGAGGAAAAAGGAACAGTGGAGAGCACATACTTCTTAATTCAGTTACTTCTTCACACTCCAGCACTTCTCTGTATCTGTATGAGATAATGTGACTCCAGCTCAGTGGTTTAACAAACTTTTTTAGTGCATGTTACCCTATCATCTCTTATAAGATCCTGGTCAGATACATCATAATTTCAGATTCCTAAGACCCAGAGAAAGTAAAATAGGGGATGTGTTTTAATTAAAAATGGAAAATCCTCCTTAATAGGCTTGCTATTTTATTGATTTATGTCCTTTGTGATTAAAAATAGGATTTATGGTTGCTACTTGAATGTTAAAAGTGTGGATTTGTTAACTTATCCTCTGTATGATGGTCAGATAGCTTATATAAAATTATAAAAGGCTTTATTCCAAATAGGATAGTGTTTTCTTAAAGAGCAGAACTAAGAATAGATTTGAGAAAAATGACCCAAACAGACAAGGAATAAATTGAACTCTTCCAAAATCATCACCCCCTGTTCCCCTTTACCCTTCTTTTATTTATCTCTGTAGAACTTTTCACCTTCTGATATTCAATATATTTACTGGCTTATTAGTTTATTGCTGTCTCCCTCACCTAAAATTAAAATGCAAGAAGGCAGGAGTTGGTCTGTGTTGTTCATGGCTGTATCTCCAATGCTTGGAAGATTGCTGGTACATCGTAGACCCTCAATAAATAGTAATAAGTAAATGATGGAATGAATATTATTGATATGCTTTTTGAAATCTACAAAGGTTTGGGGCCTAACATATGATCAATTTTGGTAAATATGACATAGGTGGTTGAACTTGTGTTCTCTGTAGGGTGCTTATGGTATAATACAGGGAAATTAATTCAACCTGTAATCTAAACATCACAAAATTCAAATCATGTAATTCAAATTCTCTGTGCCCATTTATATTTATTGCATAGTCTGTCAAATGCTCAAAGAGTTACATAAAATTCTTCTAAAATAATTGTTCTTCTACCAGTGTTTCCCTTATTAATTTTTAAAATTGTTATATTTCTAGGAGGCTTATTTTTATGTTTTAATGTTATTCTCTTTGTCATGTAAATATTCATGACAACTATTTTCAATGTAGGTTATAGCTCTGATCTAAAATGTGGATTTTTCTTTAGGAAAGAAATATGTTATTTAATATTTTCTTCCTTGACTTTTACTTTATCTAAATTTAATACTGCCCTCAATGCTTGCTTTTAGTTTCTTAACTTTGTAATGTTTTACAATCCATTGACTTTTATATTTTTTACATGTTACTTAAAATAAGCATGTATTTGGATTTTGTTTCTTAACCAGTCAGAAATTCTTCATCTTTTAAAAGTAGAATTTATCTCATTTATATATATTATCATCGCCACTCTCTTGGCTGTATATATTTTAGCTTTAGTGTTTTCTATTATTTATCTCGGTTATAATTCCTGATAGTTATCTTTATTTTAGTAGTTTTTATTGTATGGATTCTGTGGGTTTACTTTTAGTTTTCCAGTGAGTACAGCTGTTTCCAAATCTACAGAAGTAAATGAACATACACACTGTGCTTCTAACTCTAAAAGTAAGTTCATTAATTCATTCAACTAATATTTATTGAGCACCTACTATATGCTAGGAAAAGTTCTAGGCAGTTGAGGTACATTAGTAATCAAAACACAAAAAAACATGTAACTTGAATCCTAGTGAGTTGCTTTTTTCTTTAATAGCTTTATTGGAATATAATTGCTTTACAATGTTGTATTAGTTTCTGCTGTATAACAAAGTGAATCAGCTATATGTATACATATATCCCCACCCTCTTGCATCTCCCTCCCACCCTCCCTATCTCACCCCTCTAGGTGGTCACAAAGCATGGAGCTGATCTCCTTGTGCAATGCAGCTGCTTCCCACTAGCTATCTGTTTTACATTTGATAGTGTATATATGTCAGTGCTACTCTCTCACTTCCTCCCAGCTTACCCTTTCCCATCACCTTGTCCTCAAGTCCATTCTCTACGTCTGTGTCTTTATTCCTGTCCTGCCCCTAGGTTCATCAGAACCATTTTTTCTTTTTTTTTTTTAGATTCCATATATATGTGTTAGCATTTGGTATTTGTTTTTCTCTTTCTGACTTACTTCACTCTGTATGACAGACTCTAGGTCCATCCACCTCACTACAAATAACTCAGTTTCATTTCTTTTTATGGCTGAGTAATATTCCATTGTATATATGTGCCACATCTCTTTATCCATTCACCTGTGGATGGACACTTGGGTTGCTTCCATGTCCTGGCTATTGTAAATAGAGCTGCAATGAACATTGTAGTACATGACTGTTTTTGAATTATGGTTTTCTCAGGATATATGCCCAGTAGTGGGATTGCTGGGTCATATGGTAGTTCTATTTTTAGTTTTCTAAGGTACCTCCATACTGTGGAACGGTATAGAAAGACCAGAGATAAACCCACACACCTATGGTTACCTTATCTTTGATAAAGGAGGCAAGAATATACAATGGAGAAAATACAGCCTCTTCAATAAGTGGTGCTGAGAAAACTGGACAGCTACATGTAAAAGAGTGAAATTAGAACACTCCCTAACACCATACACAAAAATAAAGTCAAAATCGATCAAAGACCTAAATGTAAGTCCAGACACTATAAAACACTTAGAGGAAAACATAGGCAGAACACTCTTTAACATAAATCACAGCAATATCCTTTTTGACCCACCTCCTAGAGAAATGGAAATGAAAACAAAAATAAACAAATGGGACCTAAAGAAACTTAAAAGCTTTTGCACAGCAAAGGAAACCATAAACAAGACCAAAAGACAACCCTCAGAATGGGAGAAAATATTTGCAAATGAAGCAACTGACAAAGGATTAATCTCCAAAATATACAAGCAGCTCATGTAGCTCAATATCAAAAAAACAAACAACCCAATCCAAAAATGGGCAGAAGATCTAAATAGTGAGTTGCTTTTAAGAAATTAGAAACAACAGTTATGTTATAGTTAATTCATGGGTAAAGTCAAAAATTAAAGTCTTTTTTGCTTTCCTAATTTAATGTGAAGAATTTCAAATACGTTATCTTCACCTTTATTTGCTGCCCTCCAAAGGCCTTTTTAATATTATCTACTTGTTTAGACCTAAAATTTTACATTAATTTTTATTTACAGCTTAAACAGCTTCTATTCCAGTAATGTTTTATGTTTTATTCATTTGTCTATCCAAAGCCACAATTACTTAGAGTATTAACTATGTTTTATAATTTTACATCACACCAGTCCTTTAATGATACATTTTTCCAATTTTTAAATTCTGAGTTTTAATTCGTCATTCAGTCAGCTGGAATGCATCTTTAAGTAATATCTGCAAAATGGACATAATTTCTGAGCCAAGCATATCTGAAATTATCATTCTTTTGCTTTCATGTGTGAATAAATATTTAGTTAGGATAAAAGTTTTTAGCCATTGGTTGATATCCTGCCCTCGAAACTCTCCAGCACCTTTTTAGTTGTCTCCAGATAGTTCATGTCTCAAAGTAGTCAGTTGCTAGTCAGACTTTCATTCCTTTCAGGGAAACTTTTTTACCTGTATAGTTGACAGTAGGATGTATTAATTATACTTGTGATTCGGGCTTCCCTGGTGGCGCAGTGGTTGAGAATCCGCCTGCCGATGCAGGGGACACAGGTTCATGCCCCAGTACGGGGAGATCCCACATGCCGCGGGGCGGCTGGGCCCGTGAGCCATGGCCGCTGAGCCTACGCGTCTGGAGCCTGTGCTCCGCAATGGTAGAGGCCACAACAGTGAGAGGCCCGCATATCACAAAAAAAAATATATATATATATATACTTGTGATTCAAAAACTTTGTTCTAGTAGGTGTTTATATATTTGAATCTTTTTATTCTAGGCCATTATAATACTGATGTTTAAACTCAGGGAAATATCATCATTGTACTTAAATTTTTGCCTTGCTAATTTGCACTTGCTAACTGCCTTCTTTGCAATTGCCATGATGATGTTTTCCTCTAAAATGTATATCTATAACTCTCAGGTTACATAGCCATTTTCTCAAACTCTAATTTCTTTTCTTTCTTTGTTTTTGTATTGTTGTCCTTTATTCTTTATTATAGGGGAGCTTCTTAAGTTTTTCTTCCTCCTTACAGGTTGTATTTTCAGTTCAGACTTATTTTATCTTTATAACGTCCTAATCCAACTTCATATACTATATATTTTTGTACCACACAAAGAATGCAAAATAGTACTGTCCATATTTGTTTTCCAATCCCCATAGTAAAAATTTTTAGAGATAAGCACTTGCTCTTAGTCATGCAGATATTTTCTCTCTCTGTCTCTTTCTCTCAGTGTCTCTAATTTTCTTTTCTTATTCTCAAAGGGAACGTCATCTACACTGACTGAATATTTACTACTTAATAGGGTGGGTGAAATGTCCTGGCTCTGATTTTTGATAACCTACCAGGGAGCTGGTTACATACCCATTTCATACCTATAGCTAAAAGGCAGAATGTGTTGCCCAAATCCGAGAATTTATATCTTGGCATCTAGCATGTTTGGACTATACTGATATCCTCTTGGCTGCTTGTATCTAGAATTTATGCAAGAGAGGGTCCTGATGGTAGAGATTAAACCTTTGGGTTAACCCATGCATGATGTCAATTACTTTTTAGCTATTTTATTATATGAACCAATAAATTCCTTTTATTATTGTTGCTTTTTTTGCTCGATTCCTCTAAACATTTTCCCTTCTTATAAATTAAAAGAATCTTAGCTAATACAATAGTTAGTATTTCTTTATGTGTTTTAGCATGTTAGAGACTGAAGCAGTCTGGAAAATTGTAACTGCTGAAAACCACGTCAAGGAGCATGTTCATCAACCAGCTATTTAGTCTTAGATCTCAGAAGAGAATTTTGCCAGTTGAAAAGTTGACTGAGTAGGACTAAGAACAAGTCAGAACTCATAATTTGACAGATTCCAGGTCTGGATACCATGCTCAAGGGGAAAAAAAGGAGAAAACATCAAAAATAAAAAAATATTTTCCTATTTAAAAACATTATCAAGCAAAAGAAAGGTATAGCCATACTAAAAGAAAAGCAGACCTTTGAAAATGATACAGAAACCAGAATATAAGTTTAGAAATTTGACATTCTTCCTAGAATGTATAATATATTACCTCTGCAACAGAGGTATAAATCAACTTGGAAAAAATAAATTGAAATAAAAGACATCAGTCTGATATTTTAAAATGGGTGATGAGATAAGGAAGGATATCAAGAGAATTAAATAAAGTGGCAGATTTTAAGTCAACAGTGATTGATGTTAACAAAGAGTAGAATCAATACAGTAGAAAAATGATTCATTGATGTGGAGGTTATACTTAAAAAGCCCACTTATAATCTAGGGAAAAAAGGAGACTAGAGTTGCAATGAGGAGGGAGAAAATGATAGGTATGATGTTAAAAATACAGAAAACTAACTTTAGAATAGTAGAGTTTTCTAAGAAAGATATAAAAATTGGAACAGAAGCATAAAGAAATGTATTATGGAAGAATTTTCTTGAGTTGAAAAAAATGAGTAACCAAATTGAGAGAGCTTTTCTTATTACAAGCAAAGGCTAAAAAGAGATACCCACATTTAGACAAGTCCTAAACCTTTTTTTTAAATTTCAAAGACTGAAAAATGCATACTCTCACCCCCCGCCCAAATAAAGTACATAAAGAAAACCAACACACAATAGGATACCTAAAAAGGAACCAAAAAAATCAAGCCCTATATCCAACTTCATTCCAGAAGACAACAGAGCAGCACACAGTTTTAGGCAAAAACATTGTGACCCAAGGATATTACACACAAAAAAATTCCTGTTCTCAGATATTCAAGGGCTCAGAATTAATACCACACCTGCATTCATCTTGAAACAAAGTAAGAACTCAAGTACATGATATATGTAAGAGAGTTTATGGTTCTTTCCCTACTTTGGTCCCAACTCATGAATCCAGGTGGAAAATGTCTTGTCAGGGGAATTCTGCAACCTAGGGGAGATACTAGGTTCTACATTTTTCCTCGGCTCTTTTTCTTCTGCTTCCACACTTTACCAATTTCCAAGATGTGCTCTTTGTGCCACACCTTCTACTTTACAACTAACATGGCCTCGCATGATTTACCTGGTGTCTACTTAAAATAACAGGTGCTATCCTAGCCTAACAGTTGCTAACAATGATAAAACTTAGTGTTGAGAGTTACACAATGCTTTGAACACCACATCTTTTTTTCTCCTTTATTTTCCTCCTAGAAAAGCAGAGGTGAATAAAGTCCTGTTATAATCATTTTAATTACTAGAAAATGTAATTGCAGCCCTCTGTATCTTTTGAAAATTCTTATTTCATAACCTAAGTCAGTTTTTCTATCTTTCTAGTAATAACTGAGTGATTTTTTTCCTCCATTTTATGTTTTTATTGTTTTCTTTTTCAGGTTTCAAGTTTTCTTTAATGTACTGCTTTTTTCATAAAAAAGAGAGACAATTAAAAAATTTTAAAGTAATTCTCATGCAGTAGAGTGATGAATGCCCCACCAGATGTTGACCTTGGACTTCTGAGACAGGAGTCCTTGGAAACAGTTTTCTAAGCAACCAACATTCAGGCATACACTTATTTGCCAATACAAAAAAATTTTTTTTGAACACCTTCCTGGTACTTAACTTACATAAGAGAACAAACTCAGCATAGCTCTTGTCCTCAAGCATCTTACAGTCTTTTGTGGAGACAGGTTCTAAACCAATAAACCTACCTACACACATATTCTTGCCAATTTGGCTGTGTGTGCAGCACTGCAACTCTGCTCCAAATAGTAGCCTTTTATCTGGTTTTCACAGTAGCAGAGTACGTTGGTTTTGAACATAGACTTTGGAGTCCTGGCATGTGAGTTCAAATCCAGACTTTACCAATCAACTGTGTGAGTTTGAGCTGATGTTAATAATACTGACCTAATAAGATTAATCAGGATTGAATGAGTCAACATTTGTAAGTTGCTTAGACTGCTAGCTATATTGTAAATGATCTATAGGTGTTAAATATATAAAATCCAGTTTGATCAACTTTATGATCAGTTCCAAGTTCTCCAAGATGTTTGTCATAGTCTAACTTTCAGACTTGATTTTTATTGTCATTTAAAGTGTTTTATTTCTCTGTGTCTTTTTCATTATTTGAGGGAAAGTTGAGAGAGGGTGTGTTGGGCCTGTTTAATCACACACCATCTTTAATCATAAATCTTGCAAAGCTGAATAGAATATCTAAACAGGCCCAAGGCACTGGGGTATTTAAATGTTCACTTACAAACATTTCTAATTTCTAAAACAAGTATGCCCTTTGCCTACTGCTTTGATAACCCTTTGCTTCAAGGAAGACAAAGATCATACTTAAATTCCTCCTTTTAAACATGTCTGTGTTCTCAGGTCCAGGGCTCACAGAATGACTTAACTGGCTTTTCAGGCTTGTGGGTGGGCAGGCTGGAGACCACAGTCACTATGGCAATGACAGGTTTAAACAAACAGTGTCAGCAATATAAATAAGCTGCTGCCACAAAGCAAGACTTCCAAATCAAACTCAGAACCATATTTTTATGACTGTAAGCTCAGAAATTTTTACCTAACATTAGATTAGCTGGGTCCCTACCCCTGGGTCTTTTCTTTCTTGAAATCTCTTTCAAATCCCCCTCTGTATAATTTTTTTCCGTCTCAACTTCTTTTTAAACTTTCCTAATATGTTCTCCAAAACTCATGTTAGGTTGGTGGTATTTCAGGCTCTCACTAATTACAGTATATATAATTCCTTATTCTTAAAAAAAGAACCACAACATACTTGTTACAGATAGAAATAAACATTTAAAAGTTTTTCTGGGATCCTATTTGAAAAGAACCCTACAAAAATGACAACTGCCCTTAGCACAGGGGGTCAACACATGTTAATGCATTTAGTCAACACAACAACCTAGTGAGGTGTTGTCCTGGCCTTCAGAGAACACTTTCACAAAAGGCAATATATTCACTGAAATTCACACCTCTAATAAGTGGGAGAACTCACCTTAGTACCCAGATTTTCTGACTTGTTAGGTCCAGGCTCTCCGACACTTCCATCATCACAGAGAAAGGTGGAAAGTCAACCTGTTTCATTTGTGTTTAATTGTGGTCTTTCATCCCTTAGAAGAAATTACTAACAACTGAAAATAGACCATTTTATTTCCTAATAAAGTAAGTGCAGGTTTTCTTTATGTTTTAGTTTGTTTTTCTTCAGATAATCACTGAAGAAGGGAAAGGGAGTAATGATTTCAATAAGGCTATTTTTAGTTTTTTTTTCTTCATTTAATGTTTCTTAGCCATGTCTTTAGACACTTAAAAAAGATAGTACTGATTTGAGAGCTGATAATCAAGGGATAATCCTCCTGCTTAATTTGTGGAGAGTTTAAAAAGGTCAAATATTATGCACAAAACTTTCTACATGATAATCATCATCAACTGAGACTTAAAATTCTAGTTTGGAGAAAGCAGTAATTAAGAATCTGGTCTCTACTAAGAACACCACATTTCCTCATTGAGAGTTAGTTATGTATGCTCATTGAGGTGGAAATACAATACAGAACATTTGAATAACAACATTATTCCCCCCCAAATGTCTTTTTATTGTCACCTTATTGAAGAAAATGCTAAGTAAAACTGGAAGAATTGAAATTTTTTAAAAGTGCAGGGAAAACAATAGAAATATGAGGAGATTAAAATTGATTATTACTGCAAAACAGTGTAGTTTAGAGAACTTTTAAAAGGTGAAGTCATAGATGTGCAAAGCAGGTATATTGAATCTTTTAAAAGGCAGATTTAGAGTATTCCTAGTTTCTGACCAGATATTAGGACAAGAGGTGACAGAGAGACCCCCATTAAAATGCTTGGTGAGCACTCCAGAGGCCACCTTTGAGTTAATCGGTAATTTTTCACAGACATTTAATCTATGAGTATAAATTACTTTGCACTCTTATTATTCTTTAATTGAAGTGCACCAATGTGAAATTGCCATAGATATCGCAGGAATGATTCTAGCCTCAATTAACTTGGGTGGAATTGAAGCCCTTTTCCCTGAACTGGGACTATTGTCTGACATCTTATATTTATTTAAATTGTTGATAGAAAATTAGAGGGAGACTGTGTGTGACTAGGTGTTTTATAAGGATGTTCTAGAGCCAAAAGAGCATCGACACAATCTATTTCTATTTTAATACATACCCTCTGATGCAGCTGTTTTCTGTAACAGACGTGAAGCCAGAAGTAGCTTAATCTCCCCAGATTCCATTTGGAAAGCGTAGATTCATAGCACTCATTTTTTTTCAAAGTGGCATTTAAAGTCCCCGTGATATTTATTTCAAAAGACAGCCACCCTTATTTTTTTAAACTAATTCTCCTACATAGCTGCTGTTGTTTAATATATGAAACATGACTTAAGCTTTCTGTCGAGATTGTGGGGAAGAACAAGAGTGAACTCAATACTAGGCATTCCATTCTATCAATTCTAAAAGCTTGGAAGAATATATTGCCAATAACTGATGAATATTAATAGGCAACTGATTTAAAACTATGGTCTTCTGTTTTTTTCTAGCCAGTATCACTTGGGAAAATATTCTTGTTTGAATAGTTTTTATCTGGAATTAAAAACCATGAGGAAAATATATCTGGTCTCTAAACACACAGTAACTGAACAGATATAGATACAAACTCTACAAAGGCTATAAAGTAATGATGAAATTATTCCCTAATTCTCCATATTACTAGTAAATATTATTTATATCAAGGATTATACCTCTAGGTGTTTTCTAAAAGTAAGTTTCATAAGTTATCTATATGGACAAATTGATCAACTTATGTTTTGAGTCAAATATCCTGCCCAATTTCTTTTCACATTCTTAAGACTCATAACCAGCTCTGAATGTTATCTCCAAAAGTCTCCTATTACATGAAAATGTTACATAGTATGGTAACCTAATATGTTATCTAATATGGAACCTAATTGGCATTACTTGGAGATTAACATCAAAGGTGATTTTCTAGCCTTCACAAAATTGTGCCCATTTTTTAGTTCAATTCAAGGTATATTTATTGAGTACCTATTATGTGATAAGCCCTAGGGATATACACCAAGTGGCTCCTAGACATTCAATAGTCATTCATCAGATTATTTAGCTAGTCCCAAAACAAGTATTTCAGAAATGAGAGTGGTAGTGCTGACCCTGGTTAAGGCCTGCTGAGATTAAAAGAAAACAAAAAGATCTAAAAGAAATGCAGAAATGGCAAGATTCCCACCACACGCTTACTTATCTATTTTGCCTAGTCAAATTTAATGAAAATGAAGTCATTCATCTTTCAGTTGTATCGGTTGCTCTATATATGATTTTATCTCTTAATCCAACTGGTTATAATTGCAAATCCAGCTTTCCACACACAGACAAAATTTTGTGGGAAGAATAGGCAAAGCTATGCTTTAGTAAAAATCTCACTGGGATGGCCCTAGTTTCATTTTTAATAAGACATTTTCTTGATTCTAGAGGAATTACACTCATGAATGAATGGGTGGTTAAATTTCTCACGGTGAAGAAAAATGGCTCTTGATAATCAGCAGGGCCACACTGTTGGATGGAATCAGTAGGAACCAAAGAGAGCACTAGTCTACCTTAGGAAAGTGACAAGTAAATTGAGCTAATGCAACTTAAATGCCCATCGATTCTTAACAGTATTATGTTATGGGCCAGGTAGGCATATGGGCTAGAATAATCCTCAAGAACCAATAGCTCAAAAGCCTATTTAATTGGAGCATTTCCAAGTCTGAAGATTGATACATCTTAAGCATTCTCTAAATTACTGTAAATCAATCATGCATTAGGGAAGATTGTCTATGCTTTTTTATAATGCCACTAAAATTTATGAATCATCCATGTTTTTAGGCATTACTTAGAGACCAGCATCAAATATGATTCTCTAGTCTTGACAGTACTGTGTCCATTTTCAGTTCAAGTCCATGGACTTTTACTGAGAGCTTATTTTATGGTAAGCCCTAGGAATACACAATTCCTGGAAATTGTACAAATAATCCTTCACTTCAACAGGCACACCACTCATTGAGTTTCTTCTTAACATGAGTTCTTCATCCTTATCTGGCAGAAGGTATAGTCAATGTCTTTGAGAGAAAAGCCCACCTCCATTTCTCTCTTAAGAGTCTGTTTCTCAAAACCTGTATGAAGGGCCTTGTGACGGGTCTCTCTTGTCCCAGCTCTCTCACATCTCTACCTCTTGTTCAGACTTCTCATGTAAATGATTTTATCAGTTCAGCAGGGAAGTCTCTCCAATCTTTTAGCTTTACTCACAGTTATCTATAATCCCTGCATAGTAGACAGCTGTCAGCTAGACCAACTTGCATTCGTCATTCACCAATAAAGAAGATGAGATAGCAAGCCTACGCCAACAGTCCATCACAGCTATGGCAGGAAGTTGCTAACAGCCATCCCAGCTGGAAACCTCCCGGCTGTGAAAGACTAGCTGTTTCAGGCTCCACAGCCATGGCTACTGCTCTGTTTTGCTCCAATGTCTGACCTCATCTGAATAAGGACTGAGAGTGTCTATAAATTTGCCAATGTGTGATGTATGTAAATTACAGATTCTTGAAAACATAATCATCCACAGGACATGTTTTTAGCCTGTGTCTGTACACAAGAAATAAACAGACCAGGAATGCCTCAATCATTCACATTGGCTGTGTTAGCAAGCAACGTGGATCACTGCACAGTCAGTTCAGCTTCGGATCTGGTAGGGGCCAGGCTTCCAGCTCCACCTTCAGATTTGCCAGTGGAGCTCAGCCAGATCATTAGCAAGTGAGGGGACGCACAGAGGGAACAGCAAAGCCAAGAGCCCAAATTGGCTAGGAGAAATGATACTCAAATTCATTTATACGTTGTGTCATTCTATAAATCATGGCCTACTGTGTGCTAAAGGCTGGCAGGGATACAAAGCTGAATTTTTTTTCTCTCCCCTCAATCTCATTCAAATGTTTATAGTCTAATATGGAAGAGTCATGTACATAATTATTTATAAAGATTATCCACAATAAATATGTATGGTCACCAATTCAGCACACATTTATTGAGTACTTATGGTTTGTTAGGAAGTGTACTGGGGACATACTGCAAAATAAAGAATTCTAATATAAAGATTGTATTTCAGATTATAGCGTGGGAGGTTAGAACCAAAAATGGACACTATAATCCCATATACAGCCTTGATATTAGAGTTCTTTATATTACTTCCATAATGTCATTTCCCCACCCTTGCTTCTCTGCCCTCTACTCTGTGGCTTTTCCATGTCCAAAAGATTTGTGAGGGCTCTCCATACAATGGAAAGTTTCAGATGACAGTTGTAAGGAGCCCTCAAGGGCATATAACAATTGTATTAGTGTGCATAAATTTGTCTCTTAATGGTACAGCCTTAGACTCTGAACAAAATGTTGTACACCTGAAGTCCTAGTTTCTAGATGTTAAAAACATACCTGTTATGGATAGTGCCCTTCCCCCACCTTTAATATTTTGTCACTGCTTCATTTAAGAACACCAATAAGCTGAGAATTGCATTTCGTCCTTCATTTGTATTATAATGTGATTGTTCTTATGTATGTGTTGCTTATTTCCCATGCCTCTCTAAACTTGGTGCCTAGTGTTGTGCCTGCACACGCTCCAGTGCATTTTCCCTTGAGCTGAACTATAAGGTATGTTCTGAATATAATTAAGAGAGCCCCCTCCCGCCAGAACCGTATGGTCCTATATAGAAGATATGAAGAATGGAGCACTCAGGCAAAGATCCAATGCCAGTCTCTTTAAGTTACATGACCAGGGAACATAGCCCCTCCTTGAAATAAGACTAGACAGTTCTGTCCCCAGGAGCTCTGACTGATAGCTGGTTTTCTCTGAGATGAGTGCTGGTTTCAAGTGAAGCTATTTCACATTCCCTTTAAAATTAATGTAGAAATGAATAAGTACTCTATCCACTTACCTACTTTATGAAAAGTGAGTCCTATTCTACTTAAATGAAGGCTGAAGAAACCACAAGTCATTAGTCCAGAAATACTTTTGATGAAAGACTAATTTTCTATTGAGTTATGTTTAAAACCAGAGGAGTTTCCCTCACTTTCCTTTTTTGCTTCGTTATTTTTCTCTTCTCTGATTGTGCCTTTTGTATCATAAGAAGGAGGCTGCTGTGTTTCATTGTTCACAAATGGATCATGCATTTGTTCCAATGTGTGACCTACAGAAAGAAGAAGATTATATTATCAAGGAAGAAAAGGAGGTTATGTAGGTTGGATGATTTGTTAAGGGAGAAAAAAGTTAAGTGTTCAGAAGAGAAATGCTTAGAAGCCCAGGAAAAGTCATCCTTTAGGTTGCTACAGCAGATGAATATTTGGCTTAAAAAAGGATCATACATAAAGGCAAACTTCTTTATCAAAATATTAAGTGCATTTTTTTTTAGGACAAAACCTTTATCTTGCTCTGTCAATAACTCACTAGGTGACCTCAAACTGTTATCTACTATTCAGGGTCATTATCTAGATTAAATGAAACATGGTATGCAAAGTACTTAACCAAGAGCCTAGAATAGTGTAAGGTTCTCAATAAATTCTAGTTACATTACACAGGACAAGAATTATTATTAATTTCTACATAATATTAGAGTTAGTATTACTAAAATTCATGTAATTAGTCCATATTCTGGAAAGACCATATATATATATACTTTATTATAATTATATATGTATTAAAATAAAAACACATATTTTATTTTAATATATATTAAAATATTTTAAATTTTATTTATTTGGTTTAAATTAAGGGGTTTATTTGTGTGCAGGGGAAAGGGTTTTGTTAAAAGAAAAAATGGTGGCTTGAGGAGTGAGAATCTAATGCAGAGAAACTTTCAGATGGTAAAGAAAACACGAGTAGAAGGACATTGACTTAACTGAAAGCCTGGAGGAAGACTCTGGGGAAAAAAAAAGGAATAGAAGTCTGACCTGGCTTAATCAAAGAGGCTGAAAAAAAGAGAAGGAGAAGGAGGTCATACTAGTGGAACAGACTTGGTGCTGAGTCTGAAAGTTTGAGAAGTTAACATTCTTTACTTCTGATCACAAATAATTCAAGAGGAGCTGTGGCCCAGCTCAGGAAAGGAGCAGCTGTGACCTGGGATATAGATAATCAAACATTGATCACCCCTTCTTACCCTTGAAGCCGTACTTGTTCCTCTGAGTGAAGTTTCTCTGGGCAGGATCTGACATGCTGTTTTTAATAAGGAAAGGGCTTTTTTGTTTTACCACTGTATAACTATATCAACTCAGCTGAGGAGGAAATCAAGGTTTGCTCTATTGCCAAACTTGCATCTGTATCTGGGGCTGACTATTTTTTATGAGTCAGCCCACCACGTGTGCTTTGGTGGAATTTTTTATCTTTGATGCTAGTAATATTAACCAACTCTAATTTTAAGAAACACAAGGAAACTATGTATAAAATAGAAAACTGCTATTTTTATAACGGTAAAATATTCACAGAAATGATTAGTAAGAAATGAAAACTTTACAAATAATGTGAATTTAATATTGGAACAGTTTGCAGTGTATAATTTTTTTTTCTTTGTAAGAATGGTGGGATAGGGAAAGAATCTAAGCCTGTTTACACACAAATATAATCCTAAACAATTGGAAGAAGCTTGTTGTGGACCTCTTGGACCAGCTACCACTAACTCATAATGCACTTATGTGCAAATTAGAAAAAGGCGCCCCCTGCAGGCCAACTCCCTTGTGCTGCGACAATTTCCTCACACAGGTGGCCCTGTTTATGCGCAACCCTATGGTACCGGGGCAGAGCTGGTCAAATGCAGTATGCCAGCGGCCTTTCCTCTTAGATAAGCTGAAAAAAATCCTTATCATGCTGCATGATGATTTTTCTCTTGGCATGGATAAGAGGTGAAAAACCTAAAGAGCAAATTATTTTCTGTAGAATTTATAACATTGCTTTTGTTATAATTAACTTTATTCAAATAAATTGCAAATTAAACTACTATAAGTTGGCTCTGATCAACAAATATTCATCTATATTACGTATTTATCCATTTGTATAAGAGCCGGAGAATATCTTCATACAATGTAGACCAAAAAGAATTGGATTATTTTGCCTGAAGAGTAAAGATTTTCCTTGAATATCCTGCCAGAAGAACCCACCAGATGTTTATCATCTCAGAGTGCAGAACAAAAGGAAACTGGCTTGAACTACATAGATATTTCGACTCTGAAAAGAATTTCCTAGCAAAGAGAATAATAAAATTAGTTGATAAGAGAACTTTTCTTCCCAAGGTAGCTAGAACTTTAAAAGTAAGATTAAAAATTTTATTGCCCCACATTTTAAAATCCAGTTTTTCCTTTCCTTTGGAAATATAAGGATAATTTGTAGATAATAATCAGCATTCTTAACTGCAAGAAAAATTAATAAAGGTACATAGAATAGGCTTCAAAGATTCATTTTTTGTTGTGGGAGAACTGATTTTTGCATGAGTAAATACCCCTGCTTGTCTAGAATAAAGGGCAGATGAAAGGTAGTCTGGAGAAGAGGTCAACAGAGTACATAGCTTCATATAGCAAACTTTTGCCATCATAGTCCTATAACACAAGACACTATTACATGGAAATAGTTGATTAGTAAAGCAAAAAGAAGAGGAAACAGACAATGTAGTGATTAAGTTTGAGTAAAGAAATCCACAACCTATTTCTTACCCTTTGCAAGCATGGGGCTTAGAAGATAGGAAACCTGGGGTCCTAAACAGCTGTGTGACATCATGCAATTTATATTCACTCTCTGATCCTCAGCTTCTCATCTGTACAACTGTGTGATTACACTAGTTATTAACACTCCTTCCAGCCCTAATATTTTTGGTAGGAATTCCTTATACTCTTTACCTCTAAGACATCAGAATTCTCAAATTTTAGTGTACATGGAGATTCTGGGCTCCTTCCCCAGACATTCTGATTTCCCAGACATAGATTCCAAAGAATTTTTTTCACATACTTTCTCAATGGTGAGATTGCAGGAAGGCCAAGAAATATATTCAAGAGACATTTGAATAAAACCTAACTTTCTGAATAACAGAGGACATGTCTTATTAGACTTTGTACACTGAGTAACAAGCAGAGTGCCTGGCAAAAAGTAGGTACCCAATGAATGTTGATTCAGTGAACTAATTTTCATTAAAAGATTCATATTTGTGATATTAATTGATCTCCACAATTATCTGATTCTCTAAGAGAAAGAAGGGGTATTTCTAACAGAGGGAAGATAGGCTATATATAGGTTTCTCAGAAACTACAAATTGATGCAGAAGTACTTTGTAAGTTAGCATTTTTTCTTAAATCATACTTTCTCTTCAATGTAGCTCCCTTACAAACCTCAAAGTAAAAAAAAAAAAAAAAAAAAAAAAAAAAACTGAATTCTGCCCTTGTATGCCTTTTGCTAAGTGGCATAATAACAGGATGCTCTTTTTACTCTGAAAAGAGGACTGACTCTTTACATTTAAGTGCAAGAAAATCAAGCTGTCATTTCAACCCACAGCAACTGTCTCTTGCAGCATCTCTGCCAAATGTCACCCTTCCTCTCTGGAGTTTGATTCTGCCACCGGATCTGGGGGAGTATGCCTCGCTGCACAGCTTGTAACATCAGTCTCTGTGCCTCCAAGCCTCAGATTCTTTCTCATTTCACCTCATGTACATTAATACGGTGATTAGTTTCACTTTTTTCTTGAATCGCTAATCACTTGGCAGCCAACAGCCTACTGTAGCATTGCAGGTCAAAATCAGCTGAAAAGGACAGTGACTTCAAGCTGGAAAATATAATGCTTCGTGAAAACTGCGCCCGGGACAGGACCTCGGACTTGTCATCCAGACATGAAAGATTTATTTTCAATTACAAATCCAAGCTTAATGTGAGGGCACCCTGGGGGAGATTCAGATCACTGCTTCTTCTCAATTGACCTTCTACTTGTTTCAATATTTCCTTTGCTATTAAACAGTATTCCGTGACCCTCTAAGCTGAAGATCCATATTAGCTACTGTAAGAATTGCTGGGCTAGGAAAACTTTTGAAGAATTTCTCAGCTGAAGGCCAAGTTACATGAATAATTTCCTCTATGATGAGCCTTCACTGGTTAACACAGCAATAGATTTGGGGCTTCAGGCAATATTTCTGATGCATTGCAGGGGCCAATATTACCATGTTACTTAGGCTTCAGTAGAATCCAAAAGCAAAGATTTATTCCAGCTTTCAATATTAGGTAGATTTACTGTTAACATCTAATCAAGACCTATCATATATCCCTTTGGCATCAGTAAATAAGATTACCCTAGGCTGGCTGTTGGTGCTGCTACATTGGACTCTGGAATTAGTGATTTGCCTCAGGATATTTTGGGTCTCTGTTCTAGTGCCTTTATGTACACTTAGCAGCTGCTCCAAAATGCATGCCATATGGCCCTAATCTAGGGTTCACAAGCTTGTCTTTTAAGAACCACTAATTGAAACTTCCTAGGAAAAGTTAGGTTTTAAAAAAATCGTTATAATTTAAAATTTGCAGGAGTGAGACATTTGGATTATCATTCAAGTTTAATCAGAGATCTGATTATTGGGAAGTAACTTAGGGTAATTTTCTTTATATTGCAGATTTCACTACTTTTAACCTGAGACTTCTCTTTTGACATATGTTTCTAGATCATTTATTGTAGAATACTTACACCATTCTTGGTTTTCACCTTTGAATCTGTTATGCATATAATCATGGATAATTGTATTAGAGGAAAGTAAACATATTACCTTCACTAGGTTTATCTTGTAAATGTTCAGTTTTTACTTAGTGATTGTGTTTATATAACATCAGGAATTGTGCTAGATTTTTCTGGCATTTGTAAACCAGGATAGGCCAACTATATGCATATTTAGGCCTACATAAAAAAATCATTAACTAATTCTCTCTTGCCATATGTATTTTTAACTATTTTTTTCTAGAATCAAAGGTACTTAGAAAGGGCCGTCTTTAACATCACAAACATTTACTGTACACCTACTATTTGTATGGCACTGTGCCCCATCTAGGGATAGGGACAAACAAATAATTACAATCCAGTGTTCATACATACTTCCAAAAGAATGTCCAGAATAAACTGGGCATTTCGAGGAAATTGGACTAACTGTGTTTGACGTTCTCCCAACAATAATATTTGAGCTGAGCCCTGGAGACTGAGTAGAAGTTGACCACTTAAGCAAGCCAAAGAACAGTGGTCCTCTGCAGAGAAGAATCAGTGGATGAGAGTGATGAAGTGATGCAATCAAAGCCAGGTTCTCTCTAGCTGCAATGACTGTAGTATTTTGGTGACTTTTGAGATTTAGAGGGAATATTCAAGTGTATCATAGTGCTTAGGCTTTTTCCTAAAAGAAAGTTTTTATTCAAAATGGACAAAGGGGGTTCTAAATGTATTAAATATAGTGTATATTAATATTATCCCATTCCTAGGTTATTTTGACAATCAAGTGAAAGCACTATACAAATTTAGCTACATGCTCCATCAGGCAAGAGAGCATAGTGATAAAAGTTCTACTAGGAAGTTCATTCATTTGTTATTTATGGATTGTGTCATGGAATATTTATTCAATGGTAATTAAGTGTCAGGAACACAAAGATGGCTTCTGTTTACTCAGGGAGATAGACCTATACACCAGTGATAATACACTTTGGCAAGAGCTCAGGTAGAGATAACCCAGAGATTGGGTGCTAAACCATCTTGTATATATCTTTCCTGTCTTTTACAGTTTTCAAAGTACATTTGAAGTGTTCAAGGAAGGAGTTGTTCCCCTGTCCTCCTTATTGCCTTTATTTTATTCTGTTGGCATCATCTAGGTTATTCAAACTACCATGCTATTTCCATAATCCTCAAATTTTAAGTGATTAAAATTATTTTTTGCTAGGGAGAGTTATAGATTTATTATCACTACCTGTTTTGTTTGATGTGTGTGTGTGTGTGTGTGTGTGTGTGTGTGTGTGTGTGTAATGGGGTGTTGGTACTTCTATATGTGGTATTAGTGAGATTAGTGTTGCTCCAGATTAGCAGTTTTACCTCATTATATGCCACTTTTTCACAAATGAGATATCCTATACTCCAAAATTCAGGATGCTTCAGTTTCTATATTTTGTAAGTACTAAAATTTTTTGTAATCTTTGTAATTAATTTTTGTAATCTTAATTAATACACTTTACTAAATTACTTTGTAAGTTTACTTAATTTTGTAATTACTAAATATTTTTATTGCTTTGTATATGAAAACACTATTCAAAAATTTTAACCAAAGGGGAGTCAAAGACCCAAACTATTAGAGGTTTCTTGCAAAAAGCGCAATTTTACTGCATCAAAGAGAAGTAAAAATATACTCAAAGATGATGGATACGTGTCAAAATGACATAGGAACCAGTATGGAGAGACTCCCACTGGCCAAATATGGGACAATTTAAGCATCAAAATAAATAATAATAGGGCTTCCCTGGTGGCGCAGTGGTTGAGAATCCGCCTGCCAATGCAGGGAACACGGGTTCGTGCCCCAGTTCGGGAAGATCCCACATGCCGCGGAGCGGCTGGGCCCGTGAGCCATGG
This sequence comes from Kogia breviceps, assembly GCF_026419965.1. Classification (NCBI taxonomy): domain Eukaryota; kingdom Metazoa; phylum Chordata; class Mammalia; order Artiodactyla; family Physeteridae; genus Kogia; species Kogia breviceps. The sequence continues at coordinate 57,858,376 of NC_081314.1, forward strand.
CCGCTGAGACTGTGCGTCCAGAGCCTGTGCTCCATAACGGGAGAGGCCACAACAGTGAGATGCCCGCGTACCACAAAAAATAAATAAATAAATAAATAAATAAATAATAGTAAAAGATTATAACCCCCCAGGATAAAATAAGAACACATGAGCCTATAATGATAGGAATGAATGAATGAATGCAAACTGGGGAGAAAGAAAAGCTTTTTCTTACAGCCAATTCCAACTAATAATAAAATGTGGTAAATTTAATATTTGTTTCAGATAAGAATCATGAACAGATACTAAAATTAGTGGATGAAAGCGTGATGAAAAACAGGATTTCACATAGTCTTAACATAATCTCTCTTTATACTTACTAACTGGAAAGGGAAAATAAGTTAGTAGTAGAGAAACCTGGCAAACAGTCACGGGACAAATCAACCAAGTGCCCCCTGTTATGATGCATTGAGATAAAAACAACATTACTTCTATGATTTTTCTGCAAAAATTCATAAGCTGAGGAAATATAATCATGAGGAAACAGCAAATAAACCCCAATTGAGGGACATTCTACACAATAACTGACCTGTATTTCTCAAAAAAATTTCAAAGTCAAGAAAAACAAAGACAGACCAAAGAACTGTTTGAAATTAAGGAGATTAAATGGAAAACTAAATTCAACATGTGATTCCAGATTTGATAGGAAAGAGAGAGAGAAGGAGGAAGGAAAGATGGGGAAGAAAAGGAAGGAGGAGGAAGGAAGGAAGGAAGAGAGGGAGGAAAGAAGGAAGGGAGAGAGGGAGGGAAAAAGGAAGGTGTTAGGATGTGAGAAATCTGGGTGAAGGGATACATAGTCATTTTCTTTCTATTTTTTGAAATGTTCCTGTAATACTGAAAGTTTTCAAAAATAGAGTATTAAAATCATTAAATCAGTCAGATTAGCTTTTAATAGAGAAGAATATAATAAAAACAGCTGGTCTTCTAATAAAGACCAGATTTTACTAGTCATACCTTATACTAATGTTTATCTTCCCAAAAAATCCTATGATGGATTTGATGATGGAAAATAAAAGAATCTGGTTTGGATTGCCAACAAACACATGAAAGAATGCTCAACATCATTAATCATTAGAGAAATGCAAATCAAAACTACAATGAGATATCATTTCACAGCAGTCAGAATGGCCATCATCGAAAAATCTACAAACAATAAATTCTGGAGAGGGTGTGGAGAAAAGGGAACCCTCTTGCACTGTTGGTGGGAATGTAAATTGATTCAGCCACTATGTAGAACAGTATGGAGGTTCCTTAAAAGACTAAAAATAGAACTACCATATAACCCAGCAATCCCACTACTGGGCATATACCCTGAGAAAACCATAATTCAAAAAGAGTCATGTACCACAATGTTCATTGCAGCTCTATTTACAATAGCCAGGACATGGAAGCAACCTAAGTGTCCATCAACAGATGAATGGATAAAGAAGATGTGGCACATATATACAATGGAATATCACTCAGCCACAAAAAGAAACGAAATTGAGTTATTTGTAGTGAGGTGGATGGACCTAGAGTCTGTCATACAGAGTGAAGTAAGTCAGAAGGAGAAAAACAAATACCGTATGCTAACACATATATATGGAATCTAAAAAAAAAAAAAAATGGTCACGAAGAACCTAGAGGCAGGACGGGAATAAAGATGTAGACGTAGAGAATGGACTTGAGGACACAGGGACGGGGAAGCGTAAGCTGGGACAAAGTGAGAGAGTGGCATGGACATATATACACTACCAAATGTAAAACTGATAGCTAGTGGGAAGCTGCCACACAGCACAGAGAGATCAGCTCGGTGCTTTGTGACCACCTAGAGGGGTGGTGTAGGGAGGATGGGAGGGAGACGCAAGAGGGAAGAGATATGGGAACATGTGTACTTGTATAACTGATTCACTTTGTTATAAAGCAGAAACTACCACATCACTGTAAAGCAATTATACTCCAATAAAGATGTTAAAATAATAATAATAAAATTAATAGGTAAACAACAAGGTCCTACTGTACAGCACAGAGAACTATATTCAATAGACTAATAAACCATAATAAGAGAATATAAGAAAGAATATGTATATATATATGTATAACTGGATCACTTTGCTGTATACCAGAAACTAACATAACATTGTAAATCAACTATACTTCAATTAAAAAAAATTATCTCAGAAAAAAAAAAAAGAATCTGGTTTGGTCAATATTAGTATGAAATTAATTAAGTTGTCTTGTCAGCTTTCTTCATTGCCCAGACTTTATGTCCTGTTCTTCCCTTTTTATTATTTGTGTCCTTCTCAGGGGTCAGCTAGTGTGAGATTGAGGAACACAACCTGTCTCCTTCCCACTCAGGTCCCAGCTCTGTGCAGTTGACTACTGCTGCTTTTTTTTGTTTTTTGTGGGTTTTTTATTGTTGTTGTTTCTGTACGCGGGCCTCTCATTGTTGTGGCCTCTTCTGCCGCAGAGCACAGGCTCTGGACGCGCAGGCTCAGCGGCCATGGCTCACGGGCCCAGCCGCTCCGCAGCATGTGGGATCTTCCCGGACCGGGGCACGAACCCGCGTCCCCTGCATCGGCAGGCGGACTCCCAACCACTGCGCCACCAGGGAAACCTTGCTGCTTGTTTTATAATTGTGAAAATTACTCAGATATCACTTGTCTTCTTTTTTTTTCTCTATTTCCTCCTATAGTCTAAGATATGTGCAACTAACATGTGTTAACAGTTTTGCTAACTATTCTAATATAATGAGCCATCAGCAAATCAAGACAGAGTCTTTACTGAACCAAGTTCCTATGCACAGTGAGGCCAAACAAATGGAAACGCTGATAGGATAACCTTTTCTTGACATGCAGACCAAGAAGTGTGAACATTAACAACCTTAGGTTGGGGTGGAGAATAGAGGAGAAGGTGTTGGAGCTGGGGCTGGGGATGACTTTTTCCCCAGCATCTTGAGCCCTTCTTGTAATGGAAATAGCATGCATAACTCAGGGCTAAGCAAATCATGGCCTTTTCTTCTCTATTACTATCTATATTCAGAAGAAATTGGTTAAAATAAATATTTTAGTCCTGTTTTGGGGAAGGAATCACAAAATGTTAAAATTAAATTATAATATAGAAGGGTCAGTCTCACCTACTGACCTTGAAAATATTGAAAATACTGAGAATTTGGGGACTTAGAAATATAGAAATATCTACAGGTGTTTTCTTTCCAGGCATCTGTTAGCAGTCACCTTCTTTTCCATTGTATTCCTTCATGTTCAGCTATCAGGAATAAAAGCCTTGGCCAGTAACTCAATTTGCTCTTCCCAAAGATGGGTCATTAAAAAGCAAACTATCTCACAAGACACAAATAAATAAATGCACCAAAATATAAAATTTAGAAATACCACCAAGTTATATGATATTAAGATATCAGCCTCATTTCAGAGCAGTTTTTTTCCAGAGTATACATACAAAAAGGAAATTATTTTGACTTTATCCTTTGTCACTTTCCAAGAAGAATTTGGACAGTAGCTCTCAAGAGAACACAACAGCAAGGAAGCTAGCTAGAGATGATGGGTAATTAAATGGTACTGTGTGTTCTTTTTCCCTACACACACCCCAAGTTATCCAATTTGAGGAATTTTAGGTCATCGTATTTTAAACAATCTTGACTCAAAAATATAAAGGGAAACTATCCAATTATGTATTAATATGAGGGTTTTCCCATATCTTTTTTTTTTTTTTTGGCCGTACCACTCTGAATGAGGGATCTTAGTTCCCCAACCAGGGGTCGAATCCAGGCCCTCAGCAGTGAAAGCATGGAATCCTAACCACTGGACTGCCAAGGAATTCCCAGTGAGAGTTTTATTTCGATATAACAGTGTTCCCCATCAGAACAGAGTATTTTTCAAAAGTGAGTTTGCTGACAGAAAAAAAGGCATCTTGTTTGCTGGAAGATTGAAGGTTGAGTGACTAGTTAGAAGGATTTTATGGGTCTAAGAAGAAAAGAGGAGGATCCAGACTAAGTCAGTAACATGAGTAGAAATCAGAAGACAGAAACATAATGCAGAGGAAGAACTGACATGACTTGGCAACTGAGAAGAGAGGGAGAGTTAGCATGTGGGATTTCCAAGTGTATTTTTAGCCAGAGAAGTTGAGCTACTATTTCCACAGTTTTAAATTCAGTTATGTTAAAGGTGCAAAATTCTTAATGAGCTAATTTGCTGATCCATATTCCCAAGTCCCTAGAAGGATGCCTCACTACTATTCAGTCTCATGTCTGCAAGGCTGGCTTTTTACTAGTCATTATGGTCTCTTGAAGTGCTTATCAATTTGACTCAGAGTCAACCACAATCATCTGTATCCAGATAACAGCATTACTAAATACAAAAGATTTCTTTTCTACTCTGTATATCATGAATTACATACTGTAGAATCCAAAATGTATATATATTCTATTTAACACATTTAGAAATTAAACACAATAAACATAGACATTCAAATTTTCCCCCTCCCAAAGAAAAGAAAGTATAGAATCCCTGATATCATAAACTTCTGACATTCTAGATGTCATCTCAAATGTAAATATTCTGCATTATTCCTAATCCCAGGTTTCTCCTTGAATATGTTTAGGTATTTTTTTCTACTAAGAAACATGATTCTTTCCTTTCATTTTACATTCTAAAGATGTTGCCTATATGGTTGTATTGTAAGAGATTTGAATACAGATTGGGTCAACCACTAAGTTGCAAGGCTGCTACCAGATAATTTAACTTAGTTCTTCCCACACTCCTTAGGGTCTGCCTATCAGAGAGCTATCTGAGTTCACTGTACATCAGTAACCCAAGCCAATACCTTGGTCACAGTAATTTTTAATTTTTTTCCCCTTTCCCAATTTATTTTAGGCATAAACTGATTTCTCTACTCCAAGGGCCTGTGGACTCATGATCAATTACATGCTTTCTCGGTAATACCTAGAAAGTAATACTAGTTGCTAAATCAGGTAATCATCAAATTGAAGCCAAATCTGCTCAGCAAATTAATCAGATCAGTAGTAGTTCCATGTAGGTAGGTACAACAATATTTGGAGATTTTTTAAAAAATAGAATGAATTTTTAGGTGGGAAGAATGACATTAAGTAAATTATATTTGAACACATAGTTGAATGGCAAATGTAGTGGATACATGCGCCAGTGACATACTCCTTGACAAAACAGTAATTTTGAATTTTGTAAGTTTGCCTTAAATTTAAAAGTAATAATTTTTTCATGGTCTTGTAGTCATGAGTCAAGTAAGTTAAATAGTTGAATACAAATGTAAAGTTAAGCTAGAGTGATCTGAAACTATTCTGCTGTTAAGGACATGACAGCTGAGTCGATATTAAAAAGAACTTTAAATGAATACTTCATTCAATAGCAAGGTATAAAGAATACTGCCAATGCACATAAGTTGGACAATTAGCAAACTGTGTCTCTTTCAAGGTAGCAATTTATTTAACTTTCATTTAACTTTCCTCATTTTGTGCCCTTAGCTGAGCCACAAAGTTTTGTTTGGATATAGAACCCAAAATCAAAGAATTCATGCAAGCATATGATATCACTTTAACAAGTCTAAAGAGATATGATTTTATTAGTTGGCTGGCCTTAATAAAGGCAGGGGTTATTTATTAAATTGGCCTAATATAAAACTCAGAGTGGCTCTTTGAATCTACTCTAATGATCGGGTGTTTTTAGTTGGAGAGATAGATAGATAGATGATAGGTAGATAGATAGATAGATAGGTAGATAGATAGATAGATAGATAGATAGATGATAGATAACTACAGCTTACACATGAAATAGAAATCAAGAGTGAGGGAAATTCAGTACTGAAGATTAGCTTGGACATTCCAAGCCTAGGACACAATCTTTTACCCAATAATTTATTCCATAAGACTTAGTGCAATTTTGGAATTGAATTGATTTTGTTTAAGTTTTAAGATGCTACAAGATTTCTTTAAACTATATATAAAGTATAGATTGCTCTATGTATAAAGAGATAATTGACATGATTTACAGTATTGTTATATAAGCACAAAACTATTTGACCAATCTACCAGAGTGGTTTAAAATATGCTACTAAAACTGGAATTATAGAGGAGATACTACATTTAGTTATTGTAGAGATAATTTATTACTATGTTTTTTTTTACATTCTGTGTTGAAAGATGGTTATCAGTAAGTCAATTTTTGTGTGAATGTGCAGATTCATTTGAATGTAACTGGATTGATTCAATATTATTTCAAGAGGAATTAAATACAAATCCTGGATTTTGCACCAAGTGTCATAAGCTTTATTTAGAAATCAAATTTTTATCTGAATATATGTGTGATATAGAATTATAGGTAATAAACTACATAGGGTGTATTCTCATTCTCTCAATCACTCTCTCTCTCTCTCTCTCTCTCTCTCTCTCTCTCTCTCTCTTTCTCTCTCTCTCTCTCTCACACACACACACACACACACACACACACACTAATATCTCCTTTATCCTTCAAGACTCCTTTCTATCTAATGCACAGTAATCCTTCCATAATGTTGTTTTCAGGGTTCATGCCATCAGCCTATCTTTATAGATCAAAACATTTGTAACATATTCCTTCAGGAATTTAAACTAATGGTTCTGTCTTATACCAAAATTCACTTAATAGCAAATAAAATTAAAAGAGTTCCTGTCATGTTGTTTTGTATTTTAATATGCTTTCATTTATATGAATATTGCATATTTATGACATTCTTTTATGTAAGAAGTTATCATGAAAATTTCTTTAAATGGTTATGTAGAGAAAGATATGTTTATTTGGAACCTATTTTTAAAAACTACCATCTCAAGAATGATTTCATATTTCCAGGATTATACACAAACACATGCACACGCACACGCACACAATAGACCAGACATTGTGCTTTTGTTTCCTAGCATTTTTGGTCTTGTAGGAAAAAAAGAACTAATCGTATGCATTTATTAGTGTTTTTCAAAATTATTCAGGAAGATCTGACTTTATCTATTGCTTCCCACAATGATCCTAAAGAATTTCTGGTTCATATATTCATTTTAAGTATAGATTGACCTATTCAATTGATAGAGATTATTATCACAGTCTGGTTTTCACAAATGTAATTGACTTCCTGGTTTTTTAAAAATTAATTAGAGGTATATTTTAAATTGAATAAAATAATTTTTATCACAAACATTGACCTATTATGTTGAGTTTCTATAATGGGTCTTCAATAAGAGAATAAATCTAATTTTTAAAATTAATTAGTTCTGTAAACTTGTTGAGATTGAAAAATACATCCCTAAATATACTTAATCAATTATATGCAATATATCTCTAAATATTTTCTACATGATAAATGAATAGTCTATAAAATAGAATATTTTATAAAATACTTTTTTACTTTTTCATTTATACTTCAGGGAAGCAAAATTCACCACGCCAAAATGTGTCTCTTTGGCATGAGGATTATTTTAGGCTGATTATTTTTAAGAAACAGAAGACTCAGTAAGTCTTTTACCTCCCCCTTTAGCTGCCTAAAGTATTAGATAAAAGGACCCATAACAGGAAGCAAACTATCACCAGGGATAGTTATGAAGAATATGGGCTGAATGTGGTAGGGAGAACTCAGCAGGTCATAGAAATCAAAGTCAACTCTGTGTCCCATTGTCTCTGTCTGGCCCATCTTTGTGTGACTGTCCTTCATTCCCTTTGAGGTCCCAAACCACCACCTCCAACATCCTCTTTTGTCTTTAGCTGAAAATGGCATTCAAGGTGAAGGCTTCAGTAATTTTGGCAAATTACCCAGTTTTCCTGGGTCTTTCCCATGTATACATGTTACTGAATTTTGTTTGTTTTTCTACAGTTAATCTGTCTCATATCAATTTAATTCTTAGACCAGCCAGAAGAACATAAAGCATAGAGGAAAGTTTTTTCCTCTCCCACAACACCAAATGTAGAAATATATTAGAGGGTAGATGTTTGTCTTACAAGTTATAATGAACATATTATAAAAGCTATTAAGTCAGTCAAATGAATGAATACGTTTAAAGTATTATTAAAGTAATATCTTTGACTCTTCTTTCTACAACAATTTCCATATATAAGAGACTTAGCTCTTACTGCCACAATATTTTTTTATTGTTGACCTAAAACAAATAGACTGCCAGTTTTTTCTTTAGCAAAAATGAGTTCATTTGTGATCAACAAGGAATTATTAATACAAGTCAGGGTCTCTAATCATGGCAAGCCATGTGCAAGCCCTCACACAGCAAGGAGAGAACTCTTTTAAAGAGGGGAGAAGAAAATTGAAAGGGCTATAGTAAACAAAAAGTCCTTTGGAGAAATTGAGATTTCAAAGTATAGTGGCTTGTCATTGGCTGAGTTGTGAGAGTCTTTCATTGGCTGAGCTCTTGCCAGGCAAGAAGAGGAAGTCTTTCTTCTTCCTAGTTGACTCTGCTATCATCATAGGGCATGAGTTCTCCCTTCTGGCCTCCCAACTCTATTTTAATTGAGGTTTCTTTTTATTAATTTTTATGTTTCCCCCTTTTGATGAAGATCCTTCTATTAAAACATTGCTGATCAAGAGTTAGGTTTTCCAGTTTCAGTGGCTTTTTGTACCTCAATGATAAAAAGTATCTTTCTTGGGTATAGTGTCTCATGTTGGAGGGAAAGTACACAGATTGAAAACCTATTGAGGTCACATCTGAGTAACCAAGAGAGGTAGGAGAGAGAACCCTCAGGCACTTCTTATCTGAAGTCCATATGTTATCAAGATCATAGACATTGGAGATAATCTGAAGCATTATGTCATCAAACGTTTGGCAGTCAAACTTCCTACAGACCTAGTCCAGATATCTTCGGAAATCTGTCTTATCAGATGTTGTCTGCTTCAATTCTGGTTAATCTTTACATTCAGGTCATTAGATGATGTGCAGGTCCAGTCAGGGTTCAGTGTTTTATTTAGGGGAGTCATGTAAATACGAGAGTCCAATCCCTGGAGTTTGGCTGCAGAAAAATTGGTTAGTAGTACCTGATAGGGGCCTTGCCAGTGAGGTTTAAGAGAGTCCCTATGGAGGTGTCTTTCTAAACAGATGAAATCTCCAGGTTACAAGGTGTGATGCTTAGGTCCTCATCTCCTAAGAGCACACTGTGAAAAGATTGCTGTACTAAAACATGACCTTTTAAAAATAAAAGCAATTAGACTTTGCAATATTAGAGTATCTCTCATTTATTAGTTGTGGATCAACAGAGGCAGAAGCCAAGTCCTTTGACTTGTGGCACCCTGTGACTATCTCAAAGGGTAAGAGTTTATGAGTTACAAAAGAGGTGGATCTGAGACTTAGAAGGACCAACAGCAAAGCTTTTGGCCAAACTATTTGGAGGGCCTCTACACATTTTACCAATTGAGTATTAATAATGCCATTAGTGTGTTCAACTAAACCAGAGGATTAAGGGTGGTAAGCACAGTGAAAGTGTTGTAAAACTAGCCAAACAGTGCCGACTTGTCAAAGTACCTGACCAGTAAAGTGGGTTCCTCAATCATTATGAAGCTTGAAAGGAGTTCCCAAGGTGGGAATAATCTTTTCCAAAAGGACTTTAGCCACAGAAGAGGCAGTAGCCTGTCACAAGAAAAGGCTTCAGCCAAAAATGAAACAACAGACCATGACTAAAACATATTTATACCCATGAGATGGAGGAAGTTGTATGAAATCCATTTGCCAGACCTCAAGTCATCAAGGCCACTAGGCAGCCTAAAATGTCCAGGAACAGTAAGAACAGGTTTCCCTGGATTGTACTTTGCACAAGTGGGATAAGTGAGGTAGGCACTTTTTGTAGCCTTGTTAATGTTTTCCCAACAATATTGATTCATGAATGCTGTCATTTTGTCAGTAGACCAATGTTTAATGCATGTACAGTGGTTAGGAGTGGAAATTTTAGAGTCTTTGTTATTTAGAGTCTTGTTATTTAGAGTCTGTTATTTGGTCCAAACCAAAGTTTTCTCTTTTTATCAAATCTACACCTGTTGTATTTTCACAATTCTATAGTTGAATTTCCACACTTTGAATTTCAACAATTGTTGAGGATTTCGTTTTCTGAGGCCAATTGTTTGGGCCTTTCTAGCCACTTTTTCTAAATTATCATTTGGGGAAATATCCCTCCAGGCCATGCTAGCAGTTTGGCTGCTGTTGGTTCCTTTAAGGGCAGCATTCCTTGTATAAAGGTCATCAAGGTGATTTCCCTTAGCTTCAAGAGAGTCAAAGTTAGAATGCCCCAGGATCTTAATAATAATTAAAGCAGCAGGTAAAAATATTTCATTCAATAATTCCTGAAAATAGGGGCCATTTTTATTTCTGCTGGAAGTAAGGAAGCCACGTTGCTTTCACAACATTCCAAAATCGTGAGCTACTCTGAAAGCATATCTACCATCAATATAAATATACTTGGCTAAAGTTTTGCCCTTGGCTAAAGTAAAAGCCCACGTAAGAGCATATAAATCAGCCTGTTGGGCTAAAGTAGCCATAAGTAAAGGTGCTGTCTCAACACTATCAAAAGGAGTTGCAGTAGCACACCCAGAACAGCACATTGTTACCTTTTATTTTATTTTTTTGATTACTACATATATTTTTTCTTATGCAACTGTACATTCATATTCTTTGACCATGCTACCATTAGAAAGTAGTTATTGCCTTTATAAACCAGTATCTCTCTTACTTACATATATTTTTTGTTTTTGTTTTTGTTTTTGTTTTTTTAACATCTTTATTGGAGTATAACTGTTTTACAATAGTGTGTTAGTTTCTCCTTTACAACAAAGTGAATCAGTTATACATATACATATGTTCCCATATCTCTTCCCTCTTGCATCACCCTCTCTCCCACCCTCCCTATCCCACCCCTCTAGGTGGTCACAAAGCACAGAGGTGATCTCCCTGTGCTATGCAGCAGCTTCCCACTAGCTATCTAATTTACATTTGATAGTGTGTACATGTCCCTGCCACTCTCTCACTTCGTCCCAGCCCAACCTTCCCCCTCCCCATATCCTCAAGTCCATGCTCGACTAAGTCTGTGTTTTATTCCCGTCCTACCACTAATCTCTTCATGACATTTTTTTTTTCTTAGAGTCCATATATATGTGTTAGCATACGGTATTTGTTTTTATCCTTCTGACTGACTTCACTCTGTATGACACACTCCAGGTCTATCCACCTCATTACAAATAACTCAGTTTCATTTCTTTCTATGGCTGAGTAATATTCCATTGTATATATGTGCCACATCTTCTTTATCCATTCATCTGTTGATGGACACTTAGGTTGCTTCCATGTCCTGGCTATTGTAAATAGAGCTGCAATGAACATTGTGGTACATGACTCTTTTTGAATTATGGTTTTCTCAGGGTATATGCCCAGTAGTGGGATTGCTGGGTCATATGGTAGTTCTATTTGTAGTTTTCTAAGGAACTCCCATACTGTTCTCCATAGTGGCTGTATCAATTTACATTCCCACCAGCAGTGCAAGAGTGTTCCCTTTTCTCCACACCCTCTCCAGCATTTATTGTTTCTAGAGTTTTTGATGATGGCCATTCTGACTGGTGTGAGATGATATCTCATTGTAGTTTTGATTTGCATTTCTCTAATGATTAATGATGTTGAGCATTCTTTCATGTGTTTGTTGGCAATCTGTATATCTTCTTTGGAGAAATGTCTATTTAGTTCTGCCCATTTTTGGATTGGGTTGTTTGTTTTTTTGTTATTGAGCTGCATGAGTTGCTTATAAATTTTGGATCTTAATCCTTTGTCAGTTGCCTCATTTGCAAATATTTTCTCCCATTCTGAGGGTTGTCTTTTGCTCTTGTTTTTGGTATCCTTTGCTGTGCAAAAGCTTTTAAGTTTCATTAGGTCCCATTTGTTTATTTTTGTTTTTATTTCCATTTCTCTAGGAGGTGGGTCAAAAAGGATCTTGCTGTGATGTATGTCATAGTGTGTTCTACCTATGTTTTCCTCTAAGAGTTTTATATTGTCTGGCCCTACATTTAGGTGTTTAATCCATTTTGAGTTTATTTTTGTGTATGGTGTTAGGGAGTGTTCTAATTTCATACTTCTACAGGTAGCTGTCCAGTTTTCCCAGCACCACTTATTAAAGAGGCTGTCTTTCCTCCACTGTATATCCTTCCCTCCTTTATCAAAGATAAGGTGACCATATGTGTGTGGGTTTATCTCTGGGCTTTCTATCCTGTTCCATTGATCTATATTTCTGTTTTTGTGCCAGTACCATATTGTCTTGATTACTGTACCTTGTAGTATAGTCTGAAGTCAGGGAGCCTGATTCCTCCAGCTCCATTTTTCGTTCTCAAGATTGCTCTGGCTATTCAGGGTCTTTTATGTTTCCATATAAATTGTGAAATTTTTTGTTCTAGTTCTGTAAAAAATGCCAGTGGTAATTTGATAAGGATCGCATTGAATGTGTAGATTGCTTTGGGTAGTAGAGTCATTTTCACCATGTTGATTCTTCCAATCCAAGAACATGGTATATTTCTCCACCTACTTGTATCATCTTTAATTTCTTTCATCAGTGTCTTATAGTTTTCTGCATACAAGTCTTTTGTCTCCTTAGGTAGGTTTATTCCTAGATATTTTATACTTTTGTTGCAATGGTAAATGGGAGTGTTTTCTTAAACTCACTTTCAGATTATTCATCATTAGTGTATAGGAATGCCAGAGATTTCTGTGCATTAATTTTGTATCCTGCTACTTTACCAAATTCATTGATTAGCTCTAGTAGTTTTCTGGTAGCATCCTTAGTATTCTCTATGTATAGTATCATGTCATCTGCAAACAGTGACAGCTTTACTTCTTCTTTTCCTATTTGGATTTCTTTTATTTCTTTATTTTCTCTAATTGCTGTGGCTAGAACTTCCAAAACTAGGTTGAATAAGAGTGGTGAGAGTGGGCAACCTTGTCTTGTTCCTGATCTTAGTGGAAATGGTTTCAGTTTTTCACCATTGAGAACAATGCTGGCTGTGGGTTTGTCATATATGGCCTTTATTATGTTGAGGAAAGTTCCCTCTATGCCTACTTTCTGCAGGGTTTTTATCATAAATGGGTGTTGAATTTTGTCAAAAGCTTTCTCTGCATCTATTGAGATGACCATATGGTTTTTCTCCTTCAGTTTGTTGATATGGTGTATCACGTTGATTGATTTGCATATATTGAAGAATCTTGCATTCCTGGAATAAACCCCACTTGATCATGGTGTATGATCCTTTTAATGTGCTGTTGGATTCTGTTTGCTAATATTTTGTTGAGGATTTTTGCATCTATGTTCATCAGTGATATTGGCCTGTAGTTTTCTTTCTTTGTGACACCATTGTCTGGTTTTCGTATCAGGGTGATGGTGGCCTCATAGAATGAGTTTGGGAGTGTTCCTCCCTCTGCTATCTTTTGGAAGAGTTTGAGAAGGATAGGTGTTAGCTTTTCTCTAAATGTTTGATAGAATTCACCCCTAAAGCCATCTGGTCCTGGGCTTTTGTTTGTTGGAAGATTTTTAATCACAGTTTCAATTTCAGTGCTTGTGATTGGTCTGTTCATATTTTCTATTTCTTCCTGGTTCAGTCTTGGCAGGTTGTGTATTTCTAAGAATTTGTCCATTTCTTCCAGGTTGTCCATTTTATTGGAATACAGTTGCTTGTAGTAATCTCTAATAATCTTTTGTATTTCTGCAGTGTCAGTTGTTGTATCTCCTTTTTCATTTTTATTCTATTGATTTGAGTCTTCTCCCTTTTATTCTTGATGAGTCTGGCTAATGGTTTATCAATTTTATTTATCTTCTCAAAGAACCAGCTTTTCGTTTTATTGATCTTTGCTATTGTTTCCTTCATTTATTTTTCATTTATTTCTGATCTGATCTTTATGATTTCTTTCCTTCTGCTAAATTTGGGGTTTTTTTGTTCTTCTTTCTCTAATTGCTTTAAGTGCAAAGTTAGGTTGTTTATTCAAGATGTTTCCTGTTTCTTAAGGTATGATTGTATTGCTATAAACTTCCCTCTTAGAACTGCTTTTGCTATATCCCATAGGTTTTGGGTCGTCGTGTCTCCATTGTCATTTGTTTCTAGGTATTTTTTGATTTCCTCTTTGATTTCTTCATTGATCACTTCGTTATTAAGTAGTGTATTGTTTAGCCTCCATGTGTTTTTATGTTTTACAGATCTTTTCCTGTAATTGATATCTAGTCTCATAGCGTTGTGGTCAGAAAAGATACTTGATACGATTTCAATTTTCTTAAATTTGCCAAGGCTAGATTTGTGAACCAGTATATGATCTATCCTGGAGAATGTTCCATGAGCACTTGAGAAAAATGTGTATTCTGTTGTTTTTGGATGGAATGTCCTATAATATCAAGTAAGTCCATCTTGTGTAATGTATCATTTAAAGCTTGTGTTTCCTTATTTATTTTCATTTTGGATGATCTGTCCATTGGTGACAGTGGGGTGTTAAAGTCCCCTACTATGATTCTGTTACTGTCGATTTCCCCTTTTATGGCTGTTAGTCTTTGCCTTATGTATTGAGGTGCTCCTATGTTGGGTGCATAAATATTTACAATTGTTATATTTTCTTCACGGATCGATCCCTTGATCATTATGTAGTGTCCTTCTTTGTCTCTTGTAATAGTTTTTATTTTAAAGTCTATTTTGTCTGATATGAGAATTGCTACTCCAGCTTTCTTCTGATTTCCATTTGCATGGAATATCTTTTTCCATCCCCTCACTTTCAGCCTGTAAGTGTCCCTAGGTCTGAAGTGGGTCTCTTGTAGACAGCATATATATGGGTCCTGTTTTTGTATCCATTCAGCCAGTCTGTGTCTTTTGGTGGGAGCATTTAATCCATTTACATTTAAGGTAATTATTGATATGTGCGTTCCTATTACCATTTACTTAATTGTTTTGGGTTGTTCTTGTAGGTCTTTTCCTTCTCTTGTGCTTCTTGCCTAAAGAAGTTCCTTTTGCATTTGTTGTAAAGCTGGTTTGGTGGTGCTGAACTCTCTCAGCTTTTGCTTGTCTGTAAAGGTTTTAATTTCTCCATCAAATCTGAATGAGATCCTTGCTGGGTAGAGTAATCTTGGTTGTAGGTTTTTTTCCTTCATCACTTTAAATATGTCCTGCCACTCCCCTCTGGCTTGTAGAGTTTCTGCTGAAAGATCAGATGTTAACCTTATGGGGATTCCCTTGTGTGTTATTTGTTGTTTTTCCCTTGCTGCTTTTAATATGTTTTCTTTGTATTTAATTTTTGACAGTTTGATTATTATGTGTCTCGGCATGTTTATCCTTGGGTTTATCCTATATGGGACTCTCTGTGCTTCCTGGACTTGGTTGACTATTTCCTTTCCTATATTAGGGAAGTTTTCAACTATAATCTCTTCAAATATTTTCTCAGTCCCTTTCTTTCTCTCTTCTTCTTCTGGGAACCCTATAATTCGAATGTTGGTGCATTTAATGTTGTCCCAGAGGTCTCTGAGACTGTCCTCATTTCTTTTCATTCTTTTTTCTTTCTTCTGCTCTGCAGTAGTTATTTCCACTAGTTTATCTTCCAGGTCACTTATCCGTCCTTCTGCCTCAGTTATTCTGCTACTGATCCCGTTTAGAGTATTTTTCATTTCATTTATTGTGTTGCTCATCGTTACTTGCTTCCTCTTTATTTCTTCTAGGTCCTTGTTAACTGTTTCTTGCAATTTGTCTATCCTATTTCCAAGATTTTGAATCATCTTTACTATCATTATTCTGAATTCTTTTTCAGGTAGACTGCCTATTTCCTCTCCATTTGTTAGGTCTGGTGTGTTTTTATCTTGCTCCTTCATCTGCTGTGTGTTTTTCTGTCTTCTCATTTTGCTTATCTTACTGTGTTTGGGGTCTCCTTTTTGCAGGCTGCAGGTTCGTAGTTCCCATTTTTTTTGGTGGCTGTCCCCAGTGGTTAAGGTTGGTTCAGTGGGTTGAGTAGGTTTGCTGCTTGGGGGGACTAGTGCCTCTGTTCTGGTGGATGAGGCTGGATCTTTTTTTTCTGGTTGGCAGGTCCACGTCTGGTGGTGTGTTTGGGGATGTTGGTAGCCTTATTATGATTTTTGGCAGCCTCTCTGCTAATGGATGGGGCTGTAGACCTGTCTTGCTTTTGTTGGGTATAGGGTGTCCAGCACTGTTCATTGCTGGTCCTTGAGTGAAGCTGGGTCTTGGTGTTGAGATGGAGATCTCTGGGAGATTTTCGCCGTTTGATAATGCTTGGAGCTGGGAGGTCTCTTGTGGACCAGTGTCCTGAGGTTGGTTCTCCTACCTCAGAGACACAGCCCTGGTGCCTGGCTGGAGCACCAAGAGCCTTTAATCCACACGGCTCAATTAAAAGGGAGAAAAAATAGAAAGGAAAGGAAAGGAAGGAAGGAAAGAAGGAAGGAAGGAGGGAGGGAAGGAAGGAAGGAAGAAGGGAAGGGAGGAAGGAAGAAAGGAAGGGAGGAAGGAAGGAAGAAAGGAAGGAAGAAATGAAGGAAGGAAGCAAGAAAGGAAGGAAGGAGGAGAGGAAGAAAGGGAGGAAGGAAGGGAGGAAAGAAGGGAGGAAGGAAGGAAGAAAGGAGGGAAGGAGGGAAGAAAGGAAGGAAAAAAGGAAGAAAGAAAGGGAGAAGAGAAAATAAAGTAGGATAAAGTATGGTTATTAAAATAAAACATAATTATTAAGAAGAAAAATTTCTATTAAAAAAAAAACAAAGAAAAACGGGTCGGTCTAACCCTAGGACAAATGTTGAAAGCAAAGCTATACAGACAAAATCTCAGACAGCAGCACACACATACATACTCACAAAAAGAAAAAAGGGGAAAATAATAGTATATCTTGCTCCCAAAGTCCACCTCCTCAACTAGGGATGATTCGTTGTCTATTCAGGTTTTCCACAGATGCAGGCCACTTCAAGTTGATTGTGGAGCTTTAATCCGCTGCTTCTGAGGCTGCTGGGAGAGACCTCCCCCTCTCCTCTTTGTTCGCACAGCTCCTGGTGTTCAACTTTAGACTTGGTCCCGCCTCTGTGTGTAGGTCGTCCGAGAGCGTCTGCTCTTCGCTCAGACAGGACAGGGTTAAAGGAGCAGCTGATTTGGGGGCTCTGGCACAGGCCGTGGGGAGGGAGGGGCACAGATGCGGGGCGAGCCTGCGACGTCAGAGGCCGACGTGACGCTGCACTGGCCCAAGGCGCGCCGTGCGTTCTCCCGGGGAAGCAGTCCCTGGATCCCGGGACCCCGGCAGTGGCAGGCTGCACGGGCTCCCGGGAGGGCCGGTGTGGAGAGTGACCTGTGCTCGCACACAGGCCTCTTGGTGGCGGCAGCAGGAACCCTAGCATCCCACACCCGTCTCTACTGTCCATGCTGACAGCCACGGCTCACGCTCGTTTCTGGAGCTCCTTTACGCGGTGCTCTTAATCCCCTCTCCTCGCGCCCGAGGAAGCAAAGAGGCAAGAAAAAGTCTCTTGTCTCTCCGGCAGCTCTGCGCCTGTTTCTGGAACTCCTTTAAGTGGCGCGCTTAATCCCCTCTCCTAGCGCCCCAGGAAGCAAAGAGGGAAGAAAAGGTCTCTTGCCTCTTCGGCAGCTCCAGACTTCAACCGGACTCCCTCCCGGCCAGCCGTGGCGCACTAACCCCTTCAGTCTGTTTTCACTCTGCCAACTCCAGACCTTTCCCTGGGATCCGACTGAAACCCGAGCCTCAGCTCCCGGCCACCGCCCGCTCTGGTGGGGGAGCAGACAAGCCTCTAGGGTTGGTGAGTGCCGGTCAGCACCGATCCTCTGTGCGGGAATCTCCGCTTTGCCCTCCTTACCCTGTGGCTGCGCTCTCCTCCACGGCTCCGGAGCTTCCCCCTCCGCCACCCACAGTCTCCGCCCGCGAAGGGGCTTCTAGTGTGTGGGAACCTTTCCTCCTTCACGGCTCCCTCCCACTGGTGCAGGTCCCGTCCCTATTCTTTGTCTCTGTTTATTCTTTTTTCTTTTACCCTACGTGGGGAGTTTCTTGCCTTTTGGGAGGTCTGAGGTCTTCTGCCAGCGTTCGGTGGGTGTTCTATAGGAGAAGTTCCACGTGTAGATGTATTTCTGATGTCTCTGGGAGGAGGAAGGAGATCCCCATGTCTTACTCTTCCGCCATCTTTAAGCTCCTACTGTTACCTTTTAAATAAGAAACATCAGTGAACCATGAGAAATCAATGTTACCCAAAAGAATTTCCTGTAGATCATCAGGAGTCAGGAGGTGGTACAACAGCATTAAGCAGTCGTGACGGACCTCATTAGAGACAGAGGGGAGAAGAGTAGCAGGGTTAAGGTTGTTACAATGTAGAAGAGTTATGTGAGGAGCAGTTAACAAAACAATTTCATAAGAGATGAGGTGGCTGACAAAGAAATACTGACTGTGATTAGAGTTTAGGAGGGCTTCCACTGTGTGGTGTACAAAAATAGTTAAAGGGGATCCCACAACAATTTTCTCAGTGGCTGTGATCAAACCAGCAAGAGCCATAATGGCTCTAAGGCAAGGCGGGTACCCCTGTGCCACAGGGTCCATTTGCTGGCTATAACACCCTGAGTCAATGGTGGTCCCCATGTTTATGGGTGAGTACCCCAAGGTATTCCCTTTCTTTTTATATACAAAAAAAGAAAAAGAGAATCTGATAATTGGGATTTGCAAGAGCACTTGATTCATCAAACTCTTTTTTAAGGCCTCAAAGGCTATGCCATCCAGTTCTTCCAATAAAATTAGGTCAAGGTTGTTACCACTGAGTAAAACATACAGAGATTTGGCCATAATAGAGAAATTTGGAATCCAGTTTTGGCAGTAACCGACTAGCTTAAGAAAACCTCAGAGTTGGTGCTTAGTTTGGGGTTTTGGGAAATTTAAGACACTGTGAAGTCTATCTGGATCTAGATATAGTCTTCCTTGGAGACCTTATGTCCCTTTAAGGCTAAAAGCTTTAGCAAGTGGATGTTGCCTTCCTGTGAGGAAGCTTGAGGACAGCAAAAAAGCAAATCATCCACATATTGCAACAAAGTAGAACCTCTAAGGAACTTTCAGTGTCATCCAGATC
Source organism: Kogia breviceps (assembly GCF_026419965.1). Taxonomy (NCBI): domain Eukaryota; kingdom Metazoa; phylum Chordata; class Mammalia; order Artiodactyla; family Physeteridae; genus Kogia; species Kogia breviceps. The sequence continues at coordinate 57,877,509 of NC_081314.1, forward strand.
AGCCTTCAGGACTGGTAAGAAATACGAAGACCTCTCAACAAAACCATCAGACATTATTGTCTAGGTGAATTGTTTTTCTTTCCACGTGAAGGCAAAAAGTTATTGGCTAGCTTCAACAACTGGAATACTAAAGAATGCACTGCATAAATCAATTACAGTAATGAATTTACTTCCAGTGGGAATGGAGGTCAGTAGAGCATATAGGTTAAGAATAACAGGGTATCAAGGGATAACAATTTGTTTATTACTCGGAGGTCCTGGACAAACTTCTACCTTCAGCCCTTAGGTTTTCTCATCAGTTAAATGGGAGTGTTACATGGTCTAGTACAAGGGAAAATGAGGCCTTGAGCTTTGTAATCTTCTATTATGGGATTCATGCCTTCTTTACTTGTAGGGTATTGATTAATCCTGGGAAAAGGTTTTGAGGGATTTATTTGAATCTTGATAACAGGTGTGCTGTGGATTTGCCAACATCACTTGGAGATTTTGCCCATAAGGAAAATGGTAGCTGATTTAATAGGGCCAAAGATCAGTGTTTCCAGAATCAGTTCTAGTATCATCAGAGACAGAACAAATAAAAGATGTCAAAGGGTAACTTAATTCCACTGGTAGGTTACTTTGATGACTACTGTAAAGTTTTAGAATTGTCCCCCCCTTGGGGGATAGAGAAATTCTGGCATGATACATCTCTAAGAAGTCTTGGCCTAATATATGGATAGGAACAGAGGAACTAAAGAGCAGGATATATATCTCTCAAAGGGCCTAAACAACAAGGAATAGATTCAGAGACAGGAACCTCTTGAGGTTCAACCCCACTATTTGAACTTTTTAGAACTCCAAAGCAGAGCTGCTTTATAGTAGTGGGGTTGAGCATGGAGAGTGTGACTTTGGTGTTACTTAGGACTGGAAGAGATTCATCCCCAATTTGGAGAAATTTTTCTCCAAACCTGATCAAGAGGGAGGGTAGGGAAGAGCCCCTGTAGTTCCTTGGAGCCCGGTCATTGAGAATTGGGGGGAACTTAGGAAGGCTAGAAGACTGAAGGCACCTACAGCACTTAAATTTATAACAATCTCTTTTCCAATTTCCGGGCTCTTTTCAATAATAGCAGAAACCAGGACAGTTTTGGTTTTGTTTAGGGGCCTTCATTTGCTGGAATTGAAGATTAAGAATTTTGATGGTTTTCCTTTTAGTTGACCCATCTAAAGTGAGTGAGAGCTGCCTTGTCAGATTAACTAAATCGGGAGTGGACATGGTTTCCCATTCCATCCTGATTCTTTTCACTAGAAGGGAAAGGTCTCTGTGCATCCCATTCATAAACATAGAGTTAAAAGCTATCAGGGTAGAATCAACATCTGAAGGAAGACCAGAATTTTCTCTAAAAATAATCTGTAATAGTCATGAACTGTTTCATCATATTTTTGTGTGCAAGCCTGAATTTTATCCAATCAACAGGCTTTGGAAAGTCCCTAGGAATTGCCTGATGAAGTCACCAGTAATTTCCTGAGCCTAATCAGATATAAGTTAGCAGGCTGGTGTCTCAGTTGATTCTAGAATTCAGGATTTTCCCAGTTAGCAGTTTTCATCCAGTACTGGGTCTGGCCTTCACCAACAAGCATATGAACTAGCTGATATGAATCAGAGAAACCAGGCTGATAAGTATGAATGACTATATTAAATTCCTCAGTAATTCTGCAAGGATCTTTGGTTGCTTTCGGAAAATCGTTGCCTATGGGTGGGTTGAGTTTCAGGGAAAAAGGGAAGTTTGGCAAGAGAATTAATATGGAGGAATTGAGGATATAGAGTAGGTGTAGGTGATATAGAGGGGAAGGAGGAAGATGGCACCAGAGGCAGGGCATGAGACAAAGAAGCCAGAGGAGGAGAATGAAGCTTCAGAAGCAATTTTATCTTTCTTTGTTTGCCTCAGTGAATCTTAAAACTCTTATTTTGCAAAGAGGAAATTTTAGGCTCCTGATAACATTTGGAAGCTTCAAAATACCAATTGAAATAGGTATTACATTCAGTTTTTGGAAATTTTAGAGCTATGGTTGCCCAATTCAGTTTCAAGAAAAGTAAGTTTGGGGATTTACAAAGCTTTCTATAATTGCCATTGATATTCTAAACCACCTTTAGTTAGGTTGGTCCATTAGTTAGAAAGGTACCTGAGGAAGGACCATCGTTTTTTTTTGTTTGTTTGTTTGTTTGTTTTTAAAGTCAAAGTTTTTATTTTAAAATTTTACTAGTTCATTTTAATCAGAAAATTTGTCAATTTTATTACCATTTTTAGCTAAATGAGAAAGTATCTTTAATCATTGAAGCATATCTTTGGTGTATATATAGCATATTCCATAAAATAGCTTTAAAATGTTTAAGTTTTTTTTTTAACATCTTTATTTGAGTATAACTGTTTTACAATAGTGTGTTAGTTTCTCCTTTACAACAAAGTGAATCAGTTATACATATACATATGTTCCCATAACTCTTCCCTCTTGTGTCACCCTCCCTCCCACCCTCCCTATCCCACCCCTCTAGGTGGTCATACAGCACAGAGGTGAACTCCCTGTGCTATGCGGCAGCTTCCCACTAGCTATCTAATTTACATTTGGTAGTGTGTATTTGTCCCTGCCACTCTCTCACATTGTCACAGCTTACCCTTCCCCCTCCCCATATCCTCAAGTCCATGCTCTAGTAGGTCTGTGTTTTATTCCCATCCTACCACTAATCTCTTCATGACATTTTTTTTTTTTTAGATTCCATATATATGTGTTAGCATACGGTATTTGTTTTTATCCTTCTGACTTACTTCACTCTGTATGACAGATTCCAGGTCTATCCACCTCATTACAAATAACTCAGTTTCATTTCTTTTTATGGCTGAGTAATATTCCATTGTATATATGTGCCACATCTTCTTTATCCATTCATCTGTTGATTGACACTTAGGTTGCTTCCATGTCCTGGCTATCGTAAATAGAGCTGCAATAAACATTTTGGTACATGACTCTTTTCGAATTATAGTTTTCTCAGGGTATATGCCCAGTAGTTGGATTGCTGGGTCATATGGTAGTTCTATTTGTAGTTTTTTAAGGAACCTCCATACTGTTCTCCATAGTGGCTGTATCATTTTACATTCTCACCAACAGTGCAAGAGTGTTCCCTTTTCTCCACACCCTCTCCAGCATTTATTGTTTCTAGAGTTTTTGATGATGGCCAATCTGGCTGGTGTGAGATGATATCTCATTGTAGTTTTGATTTGCATTTCTCTAATGATTAATGATGTTGAGCATTCTTTCATGTGTTTTTTGGCTATCTGTATATCTTCTTTGGAGAAATGTCTATTTAGTTCTTCTGCCCATTTTTGGATTGGGTTGTTTGTTTTTTTGTTATTGAGCTACATGAGTTGCTTATAAATTTTGGATATTAATCCTTTGTCAGTTGCTTCATTTGCAAATATTTTCTCCCATTCTGAGGGTTGTCTTTTGGTCTTGTTTATGGTATCCTTTGCTGTGCAAAAGCTTTTAAGTTTCATTAGATCCCATTTGTTTATTTTTGTTTTTATTTCCATTTCTCTAGGAGATGGGTCAAAAAGGATCTTGCTGTGATTGATGTCATAGAGTGTTCTGCCTATGTTTTCCTCTAAGAGTTTGATAGTGTCTGGCCTTACATTTAGGTCTTTAACCCATTTTGAGTTTATTTTTGTGTATGGTGTTAGGGAGTGTTCTAATTTCATACTTCTACAGGTAGCTGTCCAGTTTTCCCAGCACCACTTATTGAAGAGGCTGTCTTTTTTCCACTGTGTTTCCTTCCCTCCTTTATCAAAGATAAGGTGACCATATGTGTGTGGGTTTATCTCTGGGCTCTCTATCCTGTTCCATTGATCTATATTTCTGTTTTTGTGCCAGTACCATATTGTCTTGATTACTGTAGCCTTGTAGTATAGTCTGAAGTCAGGGAGCCTAATTCCTCCAGCTCCATTTCTCGTTCTCAAGATTGCTTTGGCTATTCGGGGTCTTTTGTGTTTCCATACAAATTGTGAAATTTTTTCTTCTAGTTCTGTGAAAAATGCCAGTGGTAATTTGATAGGGATTGCATTGAATCGGTAGATTGCTTTGGGTAATATAGTCATTTTCACAATGTTGATTCTTCCAATCCAAGAACATGGTATATTTCTCCACCTATTTGTATCATCTTTAATTTCTTTCATAAGTGTCTTATAGTTTTCTGCATACAAGTATTTTGTCTCCTTAGGTAGGTTTATTCCTAGATATTTTATTCTTTTTGTTGCAATGGTAAATGGGAGTGTTTTCTTAAACTCACTTTCAGATTATTCATCATTAGTGTATAGGAATGCCAGAGATTTCTGTGCATTAATTTTGTATCCTGCAACTTTACCAAATTCATTGATTAGCTCTAGTAGTTTTCTGGTAGCATCCTTAGGATTCTCTATGTATAGTATCATGTCATCTGCAAACAGTGACAGCTTTACTTCTTCTTTTCCTATTTGGATTCCTTTTATTTCTTTTTCTTCTCTGATTGCTGTGGCTAGAACTTCCAAAACTATGTTGAAGAAGAGTGGTGAGAGTGGGCAACCTTGTCTTCTTCCTGATCTTAGTGGAAATGGTTTCAGTTTTTCACCATTGAGAACGATGCTAGCTGTGGGTTTGTCATATATGGCCTTTATTATATTGAGGAAAGTTCCCTGTATGCCTACTTTCTGCAACGTTTTTATCATAAATGAGTGTTGAATTTTGTCAAAAGCTTTCTCTGCATCTATTGAGATGATCATATGGTTTTTCTCCTTCAGTTTGTTGATATGGTGTATCACGTTGATTGATTTGCGTATATTGAAGAATCCTTGCATTCCTGGGATAAACCTCACTTGATCATGGTGTAAGATCCTTTTAATGTGCTGTTGGATTCTGTTTGCTAATATTTTGTTGAGGATTTTTGCATCTATGTTCATCAGTGATATTGGCCTGTAGTTTTCTTTCTTTGTGACATCATTGTCTGGTTTTGGTATCAGGGTGATGGTGGCCTCATAGAATGAGTTTGGGAGTGTTGCTCCCTCTGCTATCTTTTGGAAGAGTTTGAGAAGGATAGGTGTTAGCTTTTCTCTAAATGTTTGATAGAATTCACCCCTAAAGCCATCTGGTCCTGGGCTTTTGTTTGTTGGAAGATTTTTAATCACAGTTTCAATTTCAGTGCTTGTGATTGGTCTGTTCAAATTTTCTATTTCTTCCTGGTTCAGTCTCGGCAGGTTGTGCATTTCTAAGAATTTGTCCATTTCTTCCAGGTTGTCCATTTTATTGGCATAGAGTTGCTTGTAGTAATCTCTAATAATCTTTTGTATTTCTGCAGTGTCAGTTGTTACATCTCCTTTTTCATTTCTAGTTCTATTGATTTGAGTCTTCTCCCTTTTATTCTTGATGAGTCTGGCTAATGTTTTATCAATTTTATTTATCTTCTCAAAGAACCAGCTTTTAGTTTTATTGATCTTTGCTATTGTTTCCTTCACTTCTTTTTCATTTATTTCTGATCTGATCTTTATGATTTCTTTCCTTCTGCTAAATTTGGGGTTTTTTTGTTCTTCTTTCTCTAATTGCTTTAAGTGCAAAGTTAGGTTGTTTATTCGAGATGTTTCCTGTTTCTTAAGGTATGATTGTATTGCTATAAACTTGCCTCTTAGAACTGCTTTTGCTGTATCCCATAGGTTTTGGGTCGTTGTGTCTCCATTGTCATTTGTTTCTAAGTACTTTTGGATTTCCTCTTTGATTTCTTCAGTGATCACTTCGTTATTAAGTAGTGTATTGTTTACCTCCATGTGTTTGTATTTTTTACAGATCTTTTCCTGTAATTGATATCTAGTCTCATAGCATTGTGGTCAGAAAAGTTACTTGATATGATTTCAATTTTCTTAAATTTGCCAAGGCTAGATTTGTGACCCAAGATACGATCTATCCTGGAGAATGTTCCATGGGCACTTGAGAAAAATGTGTATTCTGTTGTTTTTGGATGGAATGTCCTATAAATATCAAGTAAATCCATCTTGTATAATGTATCATTTAAAGCTTGTGTTTCCTTATTTATTTTCACTTTGGATGATCTGTCCATTGGTGACAGTGGGGTGTTAAAGTCCCCTACTATGATTCTGTTACTGTCGATTTCCCCTTTTATGGCTGTTAGTATTTGCCTTATGTATTGAGGTGCACCTATGTTGGGTGCATAAATATTTACAATTGTTATATCTTCTTCATGGATCGATCCCTTGATCATTATGTAGTGTCCTTCTTTGTCTCTTGTAATAGTTTTTATTTTAAAGTCTATTTTGTCTGATATGAGAATTGCTACTCCAGCTTTCTTCTGATTTCCATTTGCATGGAATATCTTTTTCCATCCCCTCACTTTCAGCCTGTAAGTGTCCCTAGGTCTGAAGTGGGTCTCTTGTAGACAGCATATATATGGGTCCTGTTTTTGTATCCATTCAGCCAGTCTGTGTCTTTTGGTGGGAGCATTTAATCCATTTACATTTAAGGTAATTATTGATATGTGCGTTCCTATTACCATTTACTTAATTGTTTCGGGTTGTTCTTGTAGGTCTTTTCCTTCTCTTATGTTTCTTGCTTAGAGAAGTTCCTTTAGCATTTGTTGTAAAGCTGGTTTGGTGGTGCTGAACTCTCTCAGCTTTTGCTTGTCTGTAAAGGTTTTAATTTCTCCATCAAATCTGAATGAGATCCTTGCTGGGTAGAGTAATCTTGGTTGTAGGTTTTTTTCCTTCATCACTTTAAATATGTCCTGCCACTCCCCTCTGGCTTGTAGAGTTTCTGCTGAAAGATCAGATGTTAACCTTATGGGGATTCCCTTGTGTGTTATTTGTTGTTTTTCCCTTGCTGCTTTTAATATGTTTTCTTTGTATTTAATTTTTGACAGTTTGATTATTATGTGTCTCGGCGTGTTTATCCTTGGGTTTATCCTGTATGGGACTCTCTGTGCTTCCTGGACTTGGTTGACTATTTCCTTTCCTATATTAGGGAAGTTTTCAACTATAATCTCTTCAAATATTTTCTCAGTCCCTTTCTTTCTCTCTTCTTCTTCTGGGACCCCTGTGATTCGAATGTTGGTGCGTTTAATGTTGTCCCAGAGATCTCTGAGACTGTCCTCATTTCTTTTCATTCTTTTTTCTTTCTTCTGCTCTGCAGTAGTTATTTCCACTAGTTTATCTTCCAGGTCACTTATCCGTCCTTCTGCCTCAGTTATTCTGCTACTGATCCCGTCTAGAGTATTTTTCATTTCATTTATTGTGTTGCTCATCGTTATTTTCTTCCTCTTTATTTCTTCTAGGTCCTTGTTAACTGTTTCTTGCAATTTGTCTATTCTATTTCCAAGATTTTGCATCATCTTCACCATCATTATTCTAAATTCTCTTTCAGGTAGACTGGCTATTACCTCTTCATTTATTAGGTCTGGTGTGTTTTTATCTTGTTCCTTCATCTGCTGTGTGTTTTTCTGTCTTCTCATTTTGCTTATCTTACTTTGTTTGGGGTCTCCCTTTTGCAGGTTGCAGGTTCATAGTTCTATCTATTTTTGGTGGCTGTCCCCAGTGGCTGAGGTTGGTTCAGTGGGTTGAGCAGGTTTCCTGGTTGGAGGGACCAGTGCCCCTGTTCTGGTGGATGAAGCTGGATCCTGTCTCCCTCGTGGGTAGGTCCACGTCTGGTGGAGTGTATGGGGGTGTCGGTAGCCTTACTGTGATTCTAGGCAGCCTCTCTGCTAATGGTTGGGGCTGTAGACCTGTCTCGCTCTTTGTTGGGTATAGGGTGTCCAGCACTGTTCGTTGCTGGTCCTTGAGTGAAGCTGGGTCTTGGTGTTGAGATGGAGATCTCTGGGAGATTTTCGCCGTTTGATATTACGTGGAGCTGAGAGGTCTCTTGTGGACCAGTGTCCTGAGGTTAGTTCTCCCACCTCAGAGACACAGCCTTGACACCTGGCTGGAGTGCCAAGAGCCTTTAATCCACACGGCTCAAAACAAAAGGGAGAAAAAAATAGAAAGGCAAGAAAGGAAGGAAGAAAGGAAGAAGGGAGGGAAGGAAGGAGGGAATAAAGAAAGGAAGGGAGGGAGGAAGAAAGGAAGGGAGGAAGGAAGGAGGGAATAAAGAAAGGAAGGGAGGGAGGGAGGAAGGAAGGGAGGAAGGAAGGAGGGAATAAAGAAAGGAAGGGAGGGAGGAAGAAAGGAAGGGAGGAAGGAAGGAGGGAATAAAGAAAGGAAGGGAGGGAGGAAGAAAGGAAGGGAGGAAGGAAGGAGGGAATAAAGAAAGGAAGGGAGGGAGGAAGAAAGGAAGGGAGGAAGGAAGGAGGGAATAAAGAAAGGAAGGGAGGGAGGAAGAAAGGAAGGGAGGAAGGAAGGAGGGAATAAAGAAAGGAAGGGAGGGAGGAAGAAAGGAAGGGAGGAAGGAAGGAGGGAATAAAGAAAGGAAGGGAGGGAGGAAGAAAGGAAGGGAGGAAGGAAGGAGGGAATAAAGAAAGGAAGGGAGGGAGGAAGAAAGGAAAGGAGGAAGGAAGGAGGGAATAAAGAAAGGAAGGGAGGGAGGAAGAAAGGAAGGGAGGAAGGAAGGAGGGAATAAAGAAAGGAAGGGAGGGAGGAAGAAAGGAAGGCAGGAAGGAAGGAGGGAATAAAGAAAGGAAGGGAGGGAGGAAGAAAGGAAGGCAGGAAGGAAGGAGGGAATAAAGAAAGGAAGGGAGGGAGGAAGAAAGGAAGGGAGGAAGGAAGGAGGGAATAAAGGAAGGAAGGGAGGAAGGAAGGAAGGAGGTAAATAGGAAAGAAAGGAAGGAAGAAAGGAAGAAAGAAAAGGGAGAAGACAAAATAAAGTAGGGTATAATACAGTTATTAAAATAACAAAATAATTATTAGGAAGAAAAATTTCTATTAAAGAAAAAAAAAAATGGTCGGTCTAACCCCAGGACAAATGGTGAAAACAAAGCTACACAGACAAAATCTCACACAGCAGCACCCACATACACACTCACAAAAAGAAAAAAGGGGAAAATAATAGTATATCTTGCTCCCAAAGTCAACTTCCTCAACCTGGGATATTTCGCTGTCTATTCAGGTTTTCCACAGATGCAGGGCACTTCAAGCTGACTGTGGAGCTTTAACCCGCTGTTTCTGAGGCTGCTGGGAGGGACTTCCCCCTCTCTTTGTTCGCACAGCTCCTGGGGCTCAGCCCTGGACCTGGCCCCGCCTCTGCGCGCAGGTCGTCCGAGGGCATCTGCCCTTCACTCAGACAGGGCGGGGTCAAAGGAGCAGTGTTAACGGAGCAGCTGATTCGTGGTCTCTGGCTCACTCAGGGGGGGGGGGGGCAGCGGGGGCATGGATGTGGGGCGAGTCCGCGGCGGCAAAGGCCGGCGTGACGCTGCACCGGCCCGAGGTGCACCGCGCGTTTTCCCGGGGAAGCAGTCCCAGGATCCCGGGACCCTGGCAGTGGCGGGCTGCACAGGCTCCCGGGAGGGCCCGTGTGGAGAGTGACAAGCACACAGGACTCTTGGTGGCGGCAGTAGCAAACCTAGCGTCCCACACCCGTCTCTGTTGTCCGTGCTGACAGCTGCAGCTCGCGCCCGTTTCTGGAGCTCCTCTGGTGCCCTTAGTTCCCTTTCCTTGCGCCCCAGGAAGCGAAGAGGCAAGAAAGTCTGTTGTCTCTTCGGCAGCTCCGCGCCCGTTTCCGGAGCTCCTTTAAGCGGCGTGCTTAAACCCCTCTCGCGCAGCAGGAGGTAAAGAGGGAGGAAAAGATCTCTTGCCTCTTCGGCAGCTCCAGACTTCTCCCGAACTCCCTCCCGGCCAGCCGTTGTGCACTAACCCCTTCAGGCTGTTTTTACTCTGCCAACTCCAGACCTTTCCCTGGGATCCGCCCGAGGCTCAGTTCCCAGCCCCGCCCGCTGCCGCAGCGGGTGAGCAGACAAGCCTCTCAGGCTGGTGAGTGCTGATCGGCACCGATCCTCTGAGAAATCTCTCCGCTTTGCCCTCCGCACCCTGTTGCTGCGCTCTCCTCCGCGGCTCCGAAGCTTCCCCCTCCGCCACCCGCAGTCTCCGCCCGCCCCTTTTTTGTTTTTTAAATTTTTTATTTTATTATTTTATTTTTTTTCACACATACACACACACACTGTATTTTATTTTTACAAGAGATAAACTGACTCCAAGCATTGTAAATGGATGACCACGACAAAAGCAACAATGATTGCAATTACCAAACACGAAACACACTCATACTATGTCATAATATTGACATTCAGTCCAGTAATCCTCCACTGTAACAGCTCCTTTACTTTGCAGTGAAAATTGATTTGTATAATTTTTGCCTCTGTTGTCGCATTATTATGAACTTTCATCAAATCTTTAACTGTGGTCTTTTGTCATTTACAGACAGTTCTGGGTGTACTCTGATGCTTTTGTAAATATTTTCCTATAAAAGGGTTTCATCTTCAAGGAATTCATGGAAAAGACTCTGACAAGTACAGGTTTCTGGTAACTGACTATACTGCTGAACTGAATGAATAAGCATTTTCAGAACTCTAATGGAAAACTGGTGAATTCATAAAAGTGCTAACGAAAGATCAAGATGAAAAAAAATTAATTACATGGGACTGAGTGAACTGATGAAGATGATTATACTTTTTGTGACTTTCTGTTTGAATAACAGGACCATAGTTTTTAAACATAAAATTGGTCAAGGTCCCTGTAAGTGGGGCATGATCAAAATGTTTAGTTAACTGGGATCCCATTCCTCAGAGGTTTCAACGTAGAATAAAAGAATCATTTTCAAAGAGCCTAAACAGCTCAAGCAACTCAAAGAGAGCAAACAGCCTGCAGGCCTAATACCAGCCAGTTCAAAAGGAACAGTCTAGTCCAGAGTGAGCCAAGCCAAAGTCTGCTAACTACAGCTTTAATGGAGCAGCCCAATTTGAAGGCAGTCAGGCTGAAGGCTTAATAGTGCAGTGCCAATAGAACACCCCTATTACAAAAGGAATTGGGTCAAAGGCTGAACTGGCACAGTTCTAAAGAAACAGCCCCTGTTCCTGAAGGATGGGCAAAAAGCTAGGCAATTCCAGGACAAACAGCTAGCCCCGTTTCAAAAGGAATCCTGCCGAAGGTGAGGACAGTTCCAATTTAAAAAGCCGAATTTCAAAAATCAGGCATAAGTGCCAAACAAGTACTTGCATACAGAACGAAGTTTTAGCCAGAGGACAAAGCCTTAAAATAGATCCCCAATAACATAGACTCATCCAGCAGAGGGCAGACAGCAGAAGCAAGAAGAATTACAATCCTGCCTGTGGAACAAAAACCACATTCACAGAAAGATAGGAAAGATGAAAAGGCAGAGGGCTATGTACTAGATGAAGGAACAAGATAAAACCCCAGAAAAACAACTAAATGAAGTAGAGATAGGAAACCTTCCAGAAAAAGAATTCAGAATAATGATAGTAAAGATGATCCAGGACCTCAGAAAAAGAATGGAGGCAGATCGAGAAGATGCAAGAAATGTTTAACAAACATGTAGAAGAATTAAAGAACAAACAGAGATGAACAACACAATAACTGAAGTGAAAAATACACTAGAAGGAATCAAGCAGAATAACTGAGGCAGAACAGATAAGTAGACCTGGAAGACAGAATGGTGGAATTCACTGCTGCAGAACAGAATAAAGAAAAAGAATGAAAAGAAATGAAGACAGCCTAAGAGACCTCTGGACAACATTAAACGCAACAACATTCACGTTGTAGGGGTCCCAGAAGGAGAAGAGAGAGAGAAAGGACCTGAGAAAATATTTGAAGAGATTATAGTCAAAAACTTCCCTAACATGGGAAAGGAAATAGCCACCCATGTCCAGGAAGTGCAGAGTCCCATACAGGATAAACGCAAGAAGAAATACACCAAGACACATAGTAATCAAATTGGCAAAAATTAAAGAAAAATTATTGAAAGCAGCAAAGGAAAAATGACAAATAACATACAAGGGAACTCCCAAAAGGTAAACAGTTGATTTCTCACCAGAAAACCCTATAAGCCAGAAGGGAGTGGCATGATATACTTAAAGTGATGAAAGGGAAGAACCTACAACCAAGATTACTCTACCCAGCACGGATCTCATTCAGATTCGATGGAGAAAGCAAAAGCTTTACAGACAAGCAAAAGCTAAGAGAATTCAGCACCACCAAACTGGCTCTACAACAAATGCTAAAGGAACTTCTCTAAGTGGGAAACACAAGAGAAGAAAAGGACCTACAAAAACAAACCCAAAACAATTAAGAAAATAGTCACAAGAACATACATATTGATAATTACCTTAAACGTGAATGGATTAAATGCTCCAACCAAAAGACACAGGCTTACTGAATGGATACAAAAATAACACCCATATAGATGCTGTTTACAGGAGACTCACTTCAGACATAGGAACACATTCAGACTGAAAGTAAGATGATGGAAAAAGATATTCCATGCAAATAGAAATCAAAAGAAAGCTGGAGTAGCAATACTCATATCAGATAAAATAGACTTTAAAATAAAGAATGTTACAAGAGACAAGAAAGGACACTACATAATGATTAAGGGATCAATCCAAGAAGAAAATATAACAATTATAAATATATATGCACCCAACATAGGAGCACCTCAAACATAGGCAACTGCTAACACCTATAAAAGAGGAAATCAACAGTAACACAATAATAGTGGAGGACTTTAACACCTCACTTACACCAATGGACAGATCATCCAAACAGAAAATTAATAAGGAAACAGAAGCTTTAAATGACACAATAGACCAGATAGATTTAATTGATATTTGTAGGACATTCCATCCAAAAACAGTAGATTACACTTTCTTCTCAAGTGTGCATGGAACATTCTCCAGGATAGATCACATCTTGGGTCACAAATCAAGCCTCAGTAAATTTAAGAAAATTGAAATCATATCAAGCATCTTTTCTGACAATAACTCTATGAGATTAGAAATGAATTACAGGGAAAAAAACATTAAAAACACAAACACATGGAGGCTAGACAATACCTTACTAAATAACCAAGATATCACTGAAGAAATCAAAGAGGAAATCCAAAAATACCTAGAGACCAACGACAATGAAAACAAAATGATCCAAAACCTATGGGATGCAGCAAAAACAGTTGTAAGAGGAAAGTTTATAGCTATACAAGTCTACCTCAAGAAAGAAGAAAAATCTCAAATAAACAATCTAACCTTACACCTAAAGGAACTAGAGAAAAAAGAACAAAGAAAACCCAAAATTAGCAGAAGGAAAGAAATCATAAATATCAGAGCAGAAATAAATGAAAAAGAAACAAAACAATAGCAAAGCTCAATAAAACTAAAAGCTGGTTCTTTGAGAAGATAAACAAAATTGATAAACCTTTAGCCAGACTCATCAAGAAAAAGTGGGAGAGGACTCAAATCAATAAAATTAGAAATGGAAAAGGAGAACTTACAACAGACACCGCAGAAATACAAAGCATCCTAAGAGACTACTACAAGCAACTCTATGCCAATAAAATGGACAACCTGGAAGAAATGGACAAATTCTTAGAAAGGTATAACCTTCCAAGACTGAACCAGGAAGAAATAGAAAATATGAACAGACCAATCACAAGTAACAAAATTGAAACTGTGGTTAAAAATCTTCCAACAAACAAAAGCCCAGGACCAGATGGCTTCACAGGCAAATTCTATCAAACATTTAGAGAAGAGCTAACACCTATCCTTCTCAAACTCTTCCAAAAAACTGCAGAGGAAGGAACACTCCCAAACTCATTCTATGAGGCCACCATCATCCTGATACCAAAACTAGACAAAGATACTACAAAAACAGAAAATTACAGACCAATATCACTGATGAATATAGATGCAAAAATCCTCAACAAAATACTAGCAAACAGAATCTAACAACATAGTAAAAGGATCATACACCATGATCAAGTGAGATTTATCCCAGGGATGCAAGAATTCTTCAGTATACACAAATCAATCAATGTGTTACACCATATTAACAAATTGAAGAATAAAAACCATATGATCATCTCAATAGATGCAGAAAAAGCTTTGACAAAATTCAACACCCATCTATGATTAAAAAAAAAAAAACTCTCCAGAAAATGGGCATTGGGGGAACCTACCTCAACATAATAAAGGGCATATACAACAAACCCACAACAAACATCATTCTCAATGGTGAAAAACTGAAAGCATTTCCTCTAACATCAGGAACAAGACAAGGATGTCCACTCTCGCCACTATTATTCAACATAGTTTTGGAAGTCCTAGCCACGACAATCAGAGAAGAAAAATAAATAAAAGGAATCCAAATTGGAAAAGAAGAAAAAGTGTCACTGTTTGCAGATGACATTATACTATACATAGAGAATCCTAAAGATGCCACCAGAAAACTAATAGAGCTAATCAATGCATTTGGTAAAGTTGCAGGATACAAAATTAATGCACAGAAATCTCTGGCATTCTTATACACTAATGATGAAAAATCTGAAAGAGAAATTAAGGAAACACTCCCATTTACCACTGCAACAAAAAGAATAAAATACCTAGGAATAAACCTACCTAGGGAGACAGAAGACCTGTATGCAGAAAACTATAAGACACTGTTGAAAGAAATTAAAGATGATACCAACAGATGGAGAGATATACCATGTTGTTGGATTGGAAGAATCAATGTTGTGAAAATGACTATACTACCCAAAGCAATCTACAGATTCTATGCAATCCCTATCAAATTACCAATGGCATTTTTTACAGAACTAGAACAAAAAATCTTAAAATTTCTATGAAGACACAAAAGACCCCAAATAGCCAAAGCAGTCTTGAGGGAAAAAAGCAGAGCTAGAGAAATCAGACTCCCTGACTACAGACTATACTACAATGCTACAGTTATCAAGACAATATGGTACTGGCACAAAAACAGAAACATAGATAAATGGAATAAGATACAAAGCTCCAAAATAAATCCAGGCATCTATGGTCAACTAATCTATGACAAAGGAGGCAAGGATAAAAATGGAGAAAAGACAGTCTCTTCAATAAGTGGTTCTGGGAGAACTGGACAGCTACCTGTAAAAGAATGAAATTAGAACACTCCCTAATACCATACACAAAAATAAACTCAAAATGGATTTGAGACCTAAATGTATGATCGGACACTGTAAAACTCTTAGAGGAAAACATAGGAAGAACACTCTTTGACATAAATCACAGCAAGATCTTTTTGTTTATTTATTTATTTTTGTGGTACACGGGCCTCTCACTATTGTGGCCTCTCCCGTTGCAGAGCACAGGCTCCAGAAGCACAGGGTCAGTGGCCATGGCTCACAGTCCCAGCTGCTCCACAGCATGTGGGATCTTCCTGAACAGGGACATGAACCCGTGTCCCCTGCATCAGCAGGCAGACTCGCAACCACTGCACCACCAGGGAAGCCCACAGCAAGATCTTTTTGGATCCACCTCCTAGAGTAATGGAAATAGGAACAAAATAAATGGGACCTAATAAAACTTCAAAGCTTTTGCACAGCAAAGAAAACCGTAAGCAAGACGAAAAGACAACCCTCAAAATGAGAGAAAATATTTGCAAATGAATTAACGGACAAAGATTTAATTTCCAAAATATATAAACAGCTCATGCAGCTCAATATTAAAAAAACAAACAACCCTATCCAAAAATGGGCAGAAGACCTAAATAGACATTTCTCCAAAGAGGACACACAGATGGCCAAGAAGCACATGAAAAGAAGCACATGAAAACCTGCTCAGCATTAATTTTGTATCCTGCAACTTTACCAAATGCATTAGCTCTAGTAGTTTTCTGGTGGCATCTTTAGGATTCTCTATGTATAGTATCATGTCATCTGCAAACAGTGACACTTTTTCTTCTTCTTTTCCAATTTGGATTCCTTTTATTTCTTTTTCTTCTAATTATTAGAGAAATGCAAATCAGTCATGAGGTATCACCTCATGCCAGTTAGAATGGGCATCATCAGAAAATCTAGAAACAACAAATGCTGGTGAGGATGTGGAGAAAAGGGAAACCTCTTGCACTGTTGGTGGGAATGTAAATTGATACAGCCACTATGGAGAACAGTATGGAGATTCCTTACAAAACTAAAAATAGAATTATCATATGACCCAGCAATCCCACTACTGGGCATATACCCAGAGAAAACCATAATTCAAAAAGACACATGCACTCCAATGTTTATTGCAGCACTATTTACAATAGCCAGGTCATGGAAGCAACCTAAATGCCCATTGACAGACGAATGGATAAAGAAGTTGTGGTACATATCTACAATGAAATATTACTCAGCCACAAAAAGGAATGAAACTGGGTCATTTGTAGAGATGTGGATGGATCTAGAGACTGTCATACAGAGTGAAGTAAGTCAGAAACAGAAAAACAAATATTGCATATTAACGCATATATGTGGAACCTAGAAAAATGTTTTGCAGGGCAGAAATTGAGACACAGATGTAGAGAACAAACGTATGGACACCAAGGGGGGAAAGCGGCTGGGGGGTGGGGTGGTGGTGTGATGAATTGGGCTATTGGGATTGACATGTATACACTGATGTGTATAAAATGGATGACTAATAAACTGCTATATAAAAAAATAAATAAAATAAAATTCAAAAAAAAAAAACCAAACAGATCCCCAGTAAAACCTGGTGGGCTTCAAAATGCAAATAGGGCAGACACTTGAGTGGAGAAAGACTTACTCTTAAATTTCAGGGTTGGCGAGAAAAGCAGTGAGTAACAACAGGCTCAATGAGGGTGTCACACTTGTTTGCCACCAACCTGGAAGTCGTCAAGGGTCTTCTCTTGATCCCCATGCAGGCTATCAA
Organism: Kogia breviceps; assembly: GCF_026419965.1. Classification (NCBI taxonomy): domain Eukaryota; kingdom Metazoa; phylum Chordata; class Mammalia; order Artiodactyla; family Physeteridae; genus Kogia; species Kogia breviceps. The sequence continues at coordinate 57,894,412 of NC_081314.1, forward strand.
AAGGCTGACCTAAAACAAATAGACTGCCAGCTATTTCTGCAGTAAAAGTGGGTTTGTTTGGGATCAACAAACAATTGCTGTTTGGGGTCTACAACCATGGCAAGCCACATGCAAGTCCCCCCACAGCAAGGAGAGAACTTTTTTAAAAGGGGGGAAAGGAAGCTGGGAAGGCTGTAGTAAACAAAGAGTCCATTGGAGGAATTGAGAGTTTGAAGTAGAGTGGATTTTCGCTGGCTGAGTTGTGAGAGTCTCTTATTGGCTGAGCTCTTGCCAGTCAAGGAAAGTTTTTGTTCTTCCTGCTGAGCTCTGCTGTTTTCATAGGGCATGAGCACTTCCCTTTCTGACCTCCCAATTCTATTTTAATTGAGGTTTCTTTTCATTAATTTTAGACTGTCCTCCTTTTTTCTTCAATTGTCTTTTCCACTCCGTCAGTTTAGATCTTTGTAACATATCACCACCTCCATTCTTTCTATTATTCAACATATACTTCTTTTCATTATTAAATTCACTATAAAATGGAGCTTTGAGTATTGGAGAAATATGAATCTCAACTTTTCAAAAATCTTCAAATATTCTATACTGTTTTCTAGTTGAGCAGATCTCCTCAGTTTATCATTTAGGGTGTTCTAAAATGTAACCTCAAATTATGTCAGGTACAGTGATTCTTAACCATGGGGCATCATCAATAAAAATGTGCATACACCTATATATGCAAAGAGTTGCATATAATTTTATGCACGAGTCTTGGAAAAATACCCCTGCTCTATACCATCATATCCTGCCACTCTGCCACGCATACCTTAAATTCCAACCATATTAGACCACAAGCAACTTGAGGAATGACAGTATTTATGCAAAAACACATTCTCATACACCCCATGATACTATCCCAAATATCTCCACCAGGTAACTTGGCCCATAGAATATCTCCCTTGAGGTCTTTCAGAATGTTTTCATTCTCTTTATCTGCCCCCTGTTACCTGTTACCTGGATAACTTGGGAACATTTGAGGAAGATAAATGTCATTTTTCAGATTTTAGTCTCTGCTATTCTTCCTAAAGTAAATTATGTTATTCTGGTGTGAAACAATTTTTTACTAAAGAACTTGGATTGTACTCATCTTGATGAACACAGGCTTCAATTTTATTTAAATTTGATGTCTATTTGATTCATGTCAACTCAAAAGGGTGTTCTTTGATGTCCTTTTATTTCTGTTTTCCAGGTTTCTTGAGCACAGGGGATCAGGCTGCAAAAGGAAACTATGGACTCCTTGATCTCATACAGGCTTTAAGATGGACTAGTGAGAATATTGGATTCTTTGGTGGTGACCCCTTAAGAATCACTGTTTTTGGATCTGGTGCTGGGGGTTCATGTGTCAATCTGCTGACTTTATCCCATTATTCTGAAGGTAACCGTTGGAGCAATTCAACCAAAGGTATTATGCAGGTTGCAAATTTTGACAATTTTGGTGTCTGCATGCCACGACCATCAGTAGTATGTGATGCTCTGTATATATTTCTCTGTTTAAACTGTGTTAGGTTGAACTCAATAACTGTTTAAAACTTTGTTTCTTCAGCTTCTCTATGCATGTTTAAATTTTTGTGAAACTCTTTTCTTTGTCTCCTGTGGAGCTTGGTATGGATGCCCTTTCAAACACACTTCAGAATAATTAGCATTACAGTACTTTCCTCTCCTCCAAAGGGTGATTTTGGGGAAAATCAAAGATGTTCACAGTTCTGTTATCTCTGTTTATTCAGTAATCAAAATCAAAGACAAGGGTTTTTTAAATTTATTTTTTTAATGCAAGGCTTGTATATAATCTATTTTCTAGATAGTAGATGTTTTAAACCCTTTACTAGTATGAAGATAATACGGAAGCAGTTGTAAGCTAGTTTGTCTGGAAACGTGATTTTCACTTGTTGTCTGAGTAGAGAATGGACGTTTGATTATTTTGCATGCGTGATCCAAAATTGTCAAAGCATCAAGGTCACTAGTAGAGCTTTTGATTAAAAAGAAAAATGTTTGAATTTGTGCTTTTTCTATTTTCAACTCCAAAAGTGTTAATTTTTTTTACCCTGAGCACTGAGGCTGCTTAAATCCGTGAAATATTGTTCTTGTCTCCATTTTCTGGCCTTGACATCCTTTTTCCAAAATGCCTGCCCAAGGCTTATCATGCTGGTCTTTATGGACTCCCATTTTACCATGAGTTTAGTCACCCATTCTTATAGCATTATTAACTTGAAATATCCACAAGAACAGAGGTGTTTTGTTGGAGAAGTCTGTAAAACAAATACTTTCTCTCCACTATACATACACAATAGGCAGGAAAATAGAGAATATACATCAGCAGAGACCATCTTGTATTTTCTGCTTTTCCATCGTCAATTTATATATATGTTAAGAAAGTATACACTGTCAATTGTAGTTCATGAAGCTTCTTAATTTGTAAGACTGAGCAAATTAAGACTCATATCAAATTATGATATGAGCACCAGACATAGAATATTTGTTTTTGGTATCAAAGACACATTAATGTGGAATTTCAAAATAACAGTCATTAAATGAGTTTGTATATTTGGAGGATCATATATTATTATAGACTTAATTTATAGATATAGTTTATATAACATCTCATTTGTATTAGTAGAGTTCTGAACCGAGATGACAAAATGACATATGTGTGAGAACTCTTTCAATTGTATAGAGATTTTGGTCTGTAGTGAAATGACTTATTTTGAAATAACAAACTTCATTGCTGTTGTTTTTCTTAATTGAACAGATTAGGTTGTTCTAGCCTGAGGACTATACTAACGCCAGTACTTATCTAGGATAACATTGGACAATCTGTTCAGACTTCTTAGGATCATTTGGTCTCAAATGTTCTTTGCACTGATTTTTTCTAAAACTTTTTCTAAATGTAAAGTGAACACGGGCACCAAAGCCATTTTCAGCCAGTATAACACTAGCATTGCATAAAGAGATGAATCAATTAGTTCATCAGCGAGCATTGCTATTCATCAACTCATAATGTGGTAAACAGTGGCAAATGGCTATGAAAACAATTGAAAATATAGCATTCCATCACACTCTTCAAGGAAATCTGCCCATGCCTGGATAGATAAGTGGACTTACGTTTGATCTAGTCATGTTTATCTCTGTTAACGAAGCTGCCTGAATTGAACAGGAGATGCTCAGAAGAGGTCTTGAAATCATCAGGCTAATTTTATCTCCATTGCAGACTTTAAGGTCTGGGAACTTCCCAGAGCTGCAACAATGCTCAGGCCTGTATCTATCAGGAGTCAACCACACAAAACAAGCACTCTCGCTGACAATAGAATATGTGGTTTTTCCCAGTATCATCTAGATGGCATATTTCAGACTATATCAGATGTGATGTGTATTGTCCTTAAAACCTTTTTTGGTATATTTAATTAATGTCATTAAGTCCCTAAAATGGGAAAGAATCTTATTTTAGCTATAAAGTTTTTAAGCAGTACAGTATTTCTCTGAGCAAATGTTGACAAACACATAGCCTATATAATTTTTTTAAATTATTTGTATTTATATTATTTGCTCTGGCAAACTTTGCTCTAGCAAACTGAAAATATGTTCATAAAGATGTCAGAAACCAAAACAAATTTAAATTAGTATTGTTTGACTTTTTGAATATTTTTGTAATTATCTAGGAACATATTACAGACATTTTGAATGCATATATGTGTTTGGAGAAAAAATGAAAACTTTCCTTCTAATTCAGTCATTACTTTAACACCTTTGTGAAAGAGTTCTTACACATTAACACATATGAATGATTGAGCATGTGTTTGAACAACTGAACTACAAAGCTGTATTTGGAAATTGACAGTAAATGTAATTTTTTAAATAAAATAGATAAATTATATTTTTAAAACAAGAATATTATTAGAGAATACCTTAATAAGTAAAGTTCATTTATAAATTTGAATGGTATGAAGCTCTTATCGAGCTGCATATGGGACCATGATTTATAATTCTTCAATGTAATTAAGTGCAAAGCTGTGGACCATGTACTTTTCATCTTTTATGATAAAATACAGCAGTGCACATTCAACAGTGGAAAAAGTTAAATCACCCCCCCCCACTAAATCCTTCTGCTGATGGCTTTTTCTTTAACCTAGTGAAAATACTTCAAATGCTATAACTTCTTCTGAAAGATGAATATTCAGCATAATATGTCTGACATAAAGAGCTGGAAAGAGTATGTCTAAAGCTATATTCTGTTTTGTGTGCCTTTAGGGTCATCCCCAGGGTATTAGCAAATTCCCAGCCCCAGTAGCTATGTGAGGTCTGAACAATTTTTTTTCAGATAAAATCTGATTAAAAGAAACACACAGAGCCATTTTGAAGAAAGATGCTTGCAGCCAAATTGGAGGAAATATCCTCAAAAGACAATACAAAGTCTGATGATGAGTTAAAGGGGAGAGAGTTAGCTGCATCTATCATAACAGCGTAGGTGTTTACTTGCTGAGCAAATAAATATATGGGCCTTTTTGCCACAAGCATTTCCACACTCTCCTTCTCTCCTTGCTTACTGCCTTTTTGAGACATTGCACAATTTAGATCTCTTGATCCCAAAGTAGTTGCTACTCAAAGCAGATGACTAAGGTCCACCTCTCGAATTCATTATACCCTGGGGATGACTTTATGTACCTTCTCTTAAGCAAAACTGTCTCTATCTCCCTGTTTCTTGAGTCATATCTGGGACATGTCTCAAATATCAGATTTTATTGTTTTACCACAGCATTATTCAAAGGTCATCTGAAACTCTTTGTTGTTTTTTCCTATAGGACTTTTTCAACGAGCAATAGCTCAAAGTGGAACTGCCCTTTCCAGCTGGGCTGTTAGTTTCCAACCTGCAAAATATGCTAGAATGTTGGCCACAAAAGTTGGTTGCAATGTTTCAGATACAGTAGAGTTAGTGGAATGCTTACAGAAGAAGCCTTACAAAGAACTTGTTGACCAAGATATTCAACCAGCACGATACCACATAGCCTTTGGACCTGTGATTGATGGTGATGTAATACCAGATGATCCTCAGATATTGATGGAGCAAGGAGAGTTTCTCAACTATGATATAATGTTAGGAGTTAACCAAGGGGAAGGGTTAAAATTCGTTGAAAATATAGTAGATAGCGATGATGGTATCTCCGCTAGTGATTTTGACTTTGCTGTTTCTAATTTTGTTGATAACTTATATGGATACCCTGAAGGCAAAGATGTTTTGAGAGAAACCATTAAATTCATGTATACTGACTGGGCTGACCGTCATAACCCTGAAACCAGAAGGAAGACATTATTAGCTTTGTTTACGGACCATCAGTGGGTGGCACCAGCTGTAGCGACAGCAGATCTTCACTCAAACTTTGGTTCACCCACATATTTCTATGCCTTTTACCATCATTGCCAAACAGATCAGGTTCCAGCTTGGGCTGATGCAGCTCATGGTGATGAGGTTCCCTACGTACTAGGAATCCCCATGATTGGACCTACAGAGTTATTTCCTTGCAATTTCTCCAAAAATGATGTGATGCTGAGTGCGGTCGTAATGACATACTGGACAAATTTTGCTAAAACTGGGTATGTACCTAAGGAATGAAGTTTGCTATAATTTAATTAAAATATCCTCTTAAGTACTTAAAAAATATGTATTTTGTGTCCAAATGATTTAATAGATTAATACCAACAATACATTAAGTTCCTTTATTCAAAATTTATATTTGTGGTGTTTCAAAAAAATCACTGCTTTATTCTTCCTTTGTAAAGTTTATTAAGACAGTCATACCTTTATTGCATTACTCAATTAAATTTATCTTGTTTTTTTAATTACACAGGACTTATTATTATTGTTATTCAATAGTGACAAATATTTTATAAAGATTTTTCAATTTACAGTACTGTATGCCTTTTGATCCTCCCAACTACCTTGTGAGGTGAGCAGCTCAGATACTATAATCCCATTTTACAGAAAAGGGACATTAGGCTACGAGAGCTTTACCTAGATGTTCATATGTTTAGTGTACAGCAGCATTAGGACTCAAATCCTCACCTGCCAATTCCAAATGCCAAGTTTTTTCCAATGCTGTCTCTGCTAGCTTGCCTATGAGACAACTCATATGTACATGAATTTTTAAATCTTTGGGTACATAGCAGCCCGTGGGTAGAGAGAACAAGAATGTGAGATTTACTTATACTACATTCTCATCCAACAACCTGCCTGAACTGGGATTGATATTTCTAAATTGACACAAGTTATGTTAAAACACAGTCTAAAGCCTGGCTGAGTTCACCATCTTCAATTAGATGTTAAACCAGTATTATTTTGATTTTTAAAAGAATAAAACAATTTTTTTCTCATAATTTCTCTTTTCTAGCGACCCAAATCAACCAGTCCCTCAAGACACAAAATTCATCCATACCAAACCCAACCGCTTTGAAGAAGTAGCATGGACCAGATATTCCCAGAAAGACCAACTTTATCTCCATATTGGATTAAAACCAAGAGTTAAAGAACATTACAGAGCCAATAAAGTAAACCTCTGGTTGGAGCTGGTACCTCATCTGCATAATCTCAATGACATTTCTCAGTATACCTCGACAACAACTAAAGTGCCATCAACTGACATCACTTTCAGACCTACGAGAAAAAATTCTGTATCTGTCACATCAGCCTTTCCCACTGCCAAGCAGGATGATCCCAAACAACAACCGAGTCCATTTTCAGTGGATCAAAGGGACTACTCAACAGAGCTGAGTGTCACTATTGCAGTTGGAGCATCACTGCTGTTTCTGAACATCTTGGCCTTTGCAGCCCTGTACTACAAAAAGGATAAGAGGAGACATGATGTTCACAGGAGATGCAGCCCTCAGCGCACGACTACGAATGATCTGACCCACGCACAAGAAGAGGAGATCATGTCCCTCCAAATGAAGCACACCGATTTGGATCATGAATGTGAGTCCATCCATCCACATGAGGTGGTTCTTCGGACCGCCTGCCCCCCAGATTACACACTAGCTATGAGGAGGTCACCTGATGATGTTCCCTTAATGACACCCAACACCATTACAATGATTCCCAACACTATACCAGGGATTCAACCCTTACACACATTCAATACATTTACCGGAGGACAGAACAATACTCTGCCCCATCCTCATCCCCACCCCCACTCACATTCAACAACCAGGGTATAGCCAGATAAGAGAAGCAAACTCTATTTTTTTGATGGATTGCAGTAAAAGATTACTGAAGATTCCTTGGCTTTCAACCTACAAGACGCTTACTATTTAAATAAGGAGGAATATTATGTGAATATACATATCAAGAACTTTGGGGGCTTTGAAAAAAACATGAATTGTACATATATACACAAATCAACTTTAAAAATGAATTTCAATTGCTTGAAGCAATTGTTCTGAATGATACTTTTTCATTCACATTCAAGAATTAATTTTTTGAAGATTTATGTTACATGATGGAATTAGGCATGTGGAGCACCAAACAGGAAAGAACTATGTCTGAAATATAAAATATAAAAAATTTAAAAAACAACCATGAATATGCACAAGGGACACACCAATGGAATGTCAGATAATTTTCACCAGTTTTTATTTGGAGCTGTTTTGTTGTGTAGACCATATTTACATATTTGGATAAGTACACAAAGCACCAATGCTGTTAATGGCCTTAGTGGAGGCTCATGCTGAAATTTGCCAGTAAAACAACGAAGTTTAAAGACTGGCAGGTACAACATTATCACATAAGTGCTGTCAGTATAAAGTTGTGGGGATAAAGGAAACTGGATATTTTTAGCACGATGTGCATGATAATTTATATGCTTGGTGGCTGTGCTGCTGATTAAGCCGTAATTAAAATTCTTCTCATCCCATTGGAGTTTTTAATAGAAGCTTCCTCCATCAATTGGCAGAACTTAAAGAAGATTTTAAGGGGCAAAAGTAATTACAATAAAATAATTCACAGTAGTTTTGATAATAGACGGAATTAGTTATGAAAGGTATTTGAAAAAACTATAGGTATAGTGGTGAATACTCGCTGATATGAATCCCAGAAAAAAAATTCCTATGTTTTTAATATTCTTTTCATTCCCATCTAAGTACTTCATGGAAATATAACCCTAACTGGACATGTGTTACAGGATCTATACTTTGCTGTGGTTTTTTGTTACTCTGTATTTTGTTCCTTTTGGTAAGGTGAAGTGCGTCCAAAGAGTTATTTACTAGTTTTTTATGATATAAGGATGCCCCAAATTACCACTCTGATTACAGTTCTTAGTTCATTGATTTACTCATGTTGCATGACAAAATGTTTACTAATAATAACTCAATATAAAGTTATGTCCCCTCTCACGTCACTTATCTTTCTCACTGAGGTTCATTCACTGGAATTTATTCACGCAATCTGAATAGAGTGCAACGTAGATGCAAAACCTAGAAGGAGTCAACACCTGGAGGATTTTAGTCTTACACATGTGTGTGATTTTAAATGAATATTCTAAGACCACAGGAAACTCTTCATCCCCCTGTTGTTTACCAGTAACAGTATATCACAGACCTTTCCAAATGTTTGTATATGTAATCAGATGTACATTTGTATTAAAAGAAAATTGAGATGGACTTAAAGAGCACATCCTGATAAATACTTTCTCTCTTACCTGTACTATATTTCTATTAGACTAAAGTTATGTGATTTTTTTTTACATTTTTTCAGATGACTAGCAATTTTGATAGTTTGTAAGATAATGCAAAGAACTTTCTCTGACAAACTAACTGCAGTAACAGAAACCTTTCTTTTCAGTTACTCTTTTTCAAGAATGAAAGCTTATTATACAAAAAACATTGTATACTACTTGATGGAAACAACTTTGTACATCTTGGCCATGTCATTGGTCATTGCGTGAAATAAAGATAATAATGACTATAGTCCAATGCTAAGAGACATGATCTTTGCTCATTAAAGAGCTAAAATGTTTATTGCTGTTTTGTCTTTTTTTAACAAACAAGAACAACAACAACAGAAAAAGAAACATGACTGTCTCAGACAGTCATTTTTCTAGACAAGTCAGGTTTTTGAAGACATATAGGTAACTTCTACAGAAAACACACCGTGTATTTAAAGGCAAGTCTCATCTAAGATGAAACTGATGAAACGTTAATATTTTGAATTTTTAAGCCCAGGAACTCATGAAAAAATATTAGCTTTGTATTTTTAAATACCTCTTATGTAAAAGTGGTGTGGAAATAAAATGTGCCAATTGTTTTCCGTTAGAAACACAGGTTCCAATTCTGATCATCAAGGAACAGGTCTATTGGAAATAAATGTGCAATATTCATGAAATAGAATAGCTAGGTTCACAATATAAGGGTGATTAAATTATCATAAAGTAGTGGTTAGGAAGTTATCTTTCTAAGAAAAATTTTAAGTGCTGAGCAAGACATTAAGCTAACACTAAAGATAAAAATCTTCCCTTTCAAGGAATTTGTTTACTTATAATTCCCCCTCCCAATTATTAACTATCAGTAAAATGTAGATATTTCTCCGTAACTTCAAATAAAAATCTGTTAGAAGCAAAAAGTCTTCAAAATCCAGAGCAGACTACGTGCAGTTTTTGCCTGATTGGTTATGCTTTTAGACTGTGAACTGCCAATGTAAAAGTATAAAAAGAATTGTTTAACATCTGAAATATTGTTTAATCAGAAAACTGTCTTTTACTGTATTGATTAAACAAAAGATAAAAACAGAAATAGAAATGACAACAAAATAAGATATAAATGAAATCTTTCATATGCATTACTTCACTTAGCAAAACCATTATATTATATTTTAATGATGGCCATATTTATATCTATCTACCTATCTGTTGCTCTAAACTTATCTATTACTCGATCTATATAGCTATACCATAACAGACATCTATTTTATACTAATTTAGGGAAATGATTTAGGAAAACAAAGCATAGCCCTATTCTTTTTTTAAAAATTAATGTAGCATCAACTTTGCGGAAGATAAAGCAGCTCTAAGTTTTATTACTGTTTCAGGTCGTGATGAAGTCATTGTGAATGAATGTTAGTTGCTAGTTTTATAATTACAACAGCTAGTTTTCTGAATGTAAAATGATGTCCCACAATAAATAGAACATTAAGAACTGTTTTTAAAGCTGAAACATAAATTTTAAATGCAAGAAATATTTTGAATATTGTTATGAAATTTTACCCAATATGTTTAAAGTGTATTTATTTAGATGATAATTTTCTTTAGAAAAAAAGTTGCAAAAGTAAAAGAATATTTCTGTCATCACTTATTACTTCAGATTTTCCTGACTCTGATGAAACTGCAAATAGTCAAGTCTGCTTACAATTTATACAAACATTAAGCCAAAATTGACTTTATTTCATTGTCTTGCTAGTATACAAAATTCTTGCCAAATGTTTACCAACAGATGAATGTTGTTTTAGAATATGGCATTAGCAATATAAGAGTGACAGATCTCATAGTTTTAAATTTGTATTGAATATGTTGACTGTGAACAAAATCTAGTTGACTGCTACAGTTATATCATGAGTTTCATTATTAACTTTAGGAAACTGGAAAGTCATTTGCTAAAGCATTAAAAATACCCAATTTGAATCTGGAGAGATCATGCTAATAGCTCAAAGTAGAAAATCTGAGTAAAGTATAGATTATTTCATTCTTCATTTCAAATTTAAAAGTTGACCATAATAATGGTTTAATTCAATTTTTTTTATCTATATAACATAAAAATAGCAACAAAGTTTTTTAAAACAATCAACCATATGTAATACTAAAGAAGAAAACAAGGATGGCACTAATCTTCTTACAGAAAAGAAATACCAAAACTCAACTGTTTTATCTATAACATATTATTCTCAGTTATTTCACCTGTTGGCATACTTATACTGACACATGTTAATGTAATGAAAGGATTCAGAGAATGTGGTTTTATGTTCCAGCTTTAAAGACACTACTACATAGAAATTACTGGGATTCTTTTCTTTGGCGAGTTTCACAGAAATATTTTCATAGGGCAAAATGATGAATGGAATTCTTAGGAAGCTGTCGAATATGGTGGCAGTCCTTTGATATTTGTTTTCTTCTGTGTTATTGGTTCGAAGTACTGGCCTTTCCCTTCATTTCTAGTAATTAGTTGTTATAGACTATCACTTTTTAATATGAGTGAAGATTAGATAATTTGGTTATACGTGTGAAAGATGCTCCCAAATAAATTCAATTAATGGGCACTTCCCTGATGAGATTTTGTTATCACTCATTTAATTATCTTGTCAAGCTTTTTGTTACAACAATTGTTTTAGCTTTTTAGTCAACAAACTAAGGGAATTTCTCCAACAGCCTTATACCTCTCCTGCACTTGATATAACAGCATACACTTCAAATTTCCATCAGAAGTCTCTAAAGAAATTTCCCACTGATGTGAAATACTTGGTAACCAACTTGATTATTTTTCATAAGCATTCTGATTTGATTTTATTCTGGCACTTTGCTGTATTTGTATGCAGGCCAGAAATCAGTTCCATTTGAAAAGGGTTGTAGCATCTACAGACTGGAATAACCATGTGCAGGGCATAAGTGCCTTTCTTTCTAGCATTTTATTTATGAACATTATTGTCTTTTTTTAATTTGCAGATCCTAATAATTCAATTTAAAAGTTATAATAGGGTGACCATGTTATAAGTTAACAATAAGAAAATTTTATTTAGAAAAGTCTTTTCTTGCATTTAGTTTAATTTTTGTATGTTATCAAATGGGTCCAAATGACTTCTGGAAAAGAGCAAGGTGAATTTTTGAAAAGCAACAGTTATTTAGGCATTTGATTTAATTGTACGTGTGGAAACTTAAATCTCTAGCAATCTTAAACTTTTTTTACCAAATAAGTAATTTTAATGTAAAAGAAGTCTGAAGTTGTTAGGGACAATCAAATCAGACAGATATATAATTTTATCTAGTCAACCATCATATATACCATGTGGTATATATAGCCTATGAACTATATAGTTTGTAGGATATTTATGATGGCCCTTTCAGACTCATGTATTTCCAAATGACATTGTATACCTCCCTACATATGTATTAATGTGATAGAATTTAGTCCTCTATGAAAAGTCAAGCCAAAGTGCTAGCAGTTTTGTGTTGAAATGAATGATGACAATTAGAGCTTTAAAGAAATTTGTAAAAGTACAGTAACAAAAAATCAGCAAATGAAATTAAAGCAGAGGAACTATTTTTGAATGCCGTTTCCAGAATTGATATCTATATTAGATGGTGTGTTTAAAAGGATTTTAGTGTTTTTGATTCATCCTTCTCTGCACTCGTATCATTTAGCAAATTAATGGGGCATATGTTTTTTGTAATAAAAGGCCATTGGGTTGTCATGATTCAGTTTGTGTTTGGACATCCATGGATTTCATTAAAATCAGGTTTATTATCACGAATAAATATTGCCATGTTTTCCAAGTTGTGTTGACCATTTTTAAACTCAGAAATAATTTCATCTGTTTGACACACACAAAAACATTTCCAAGATAAATGTTCCCTTGCAACTTCTTTCTCTTGCCCACACATGTGCTGACAGTTCTGATTTTATGGAAACAATGATATTTTATGGTCTGTTCACCTCTTGGTGAAGGCAGGGAAAGAATTTGGAGAGTAAAGTTTGGGAACTTGGATACAGTTGTTACAGAGCTTGTCAGAAAAGAGAGAGGAAAGCGGGAGGAGGAAGAGAAAATGAAAAAGGGAAGGAGTGAGGAAAGAGGGAGAAAGAAAGGAAGAAAAACTTCTCAATTTTTAATTAATGACTTCTTGCCTCCAAATAGGTTTTTTTTAAGCATAGATATATGACAGTTACTTAAAAAGAGCACAAAGTTTCTCTCCATAGAACATAATCTATTGTCCTTAGAGAACAAGATTCATAATATTTAGGAAGAGGCACAAAATTTAATCGTTGATACGAGTCTTTGTCAAATTGTGTCACTAGAAACAAACAAAAATAAAATCTAGAGATATATATTTCTAGTTTTGTACAATCTAATCAATAATGATCTTTGTAGGGAAGACTAAGTGAAGTGTGGACATCTCTCATCTGACTATCATCCAAGATAAGAGTACAGTAAACAATTAGGACATCATAGAATTTTCCCATGCATGGTCTAAAGACCAATATTTTCAAACTGCTAAATAGAATTGTCATTGCCTTGCTGGTCTCTGTGACCACATATAGCCATCAGTACCAAATAAACAGTTCAAAAACACATTCTAAGAGTTTCACTTTCCATGAAAGGATTTTGATGTTTAGTAGGATTTCATGTTGTTTTATATGATTACATTTTTTCATTACATTTTTACATTTTCTTACAGGTTACAGAATGTTATTTTTGAGTTCAAAAGAAATGTCCCAAATATATTCTATAAATGTTCATATGAAAGCAATATTTTCTAGTGGAGTGCCATAATTTGAAGTACTTTCTCTACTGCCCCCATCCTGCAGAGTTGTCTTGAATCTCCCCTTAAACATTTCTATTTCTCTCCTGAAAACACTCAGCTTCACTCTCAGAGCTGACTTCCTCTGCACTGCCAGAGATCTCCCCACCAGTTCCTGCAGCTTCCATTCCAATGCCTTCTCCCATTATTATTTATGCCTCCTTCTTCAAGGATGTAGAATTTGTGGGGAAAGTCTTAAGGTGAATTAAATTAATGGTGCTTCGGGCAGGTAGGAAACTAGTGATCACCAATCAAGCAATGAGAGGAATTAGCCATCCATTCACTCAAGAAGTGGTGCCCAACATGTGCCAGACAATGTAGGGAGTGTTAGACACATGAACCAACTCTGTTATTTACCCAATAACAATTATTGCCACACTAGGAATAGTTTTAAACACTTAAACTACTCGGATCACCTTTTGTGCTACCAACTATATCACATCATTATGCAACATCTTGTTTTATCTATTTGATAGGTCTAAAAATAGTAAAGATAAAACAACATTTGTTGAGTTCCCACAATATTATATGAATTCTATTGAGCAAGTCCATCAACAGAGGCAGGTGTATAATAATCCTTCCTAATAATAAATATGGCCATATCTGAAGTCACCCTATATTAGGCCAAAATAGATCATGGAATACTAAATAGCTTAAAGCTCACCTGATCCAACCACATAACTAATTCCTTAATCCTCTACTACAATCCTAACGTGGTTGTGAACCCTATCATTGCACAATACCATGAGTCTGGAATTCTAAAACAGCTGGCTATGTTTGGGACCATTTGGAATTTCTTCCTTATACTGATCTATTGGGTTTTTTTTTTTTCCCTAAAAGTCATAAAGTCTCCATCATCTGACTTCCTTTTAAATATTTTAAGACAGCTATTATATCTTCCATGAGTCATTCTCTTCTCAAAGGAAGAATTTCTATTTTCAATACACCATTCTGAACACTTTTTTGAATATCCTACCAAACGAAGTTTCTCAGGAAGTATGATGTCAAGAGTTGAACATGACAAATGTTTCAAGTATAGGTTGATCTTTACTTCATAGAACACCACTATAAGTGTCCTCATTGTAGAAAATAGTTTTTAAAATATAATCTATGATAGTATCATCTTCTTTAGTGGCCATAGCACACTAGTAATTCAGTCTGAGACATACTCCCTACTAAGACTCTTTAAAATCTTACACATACAGCCATTAAGGAAATTCTACCTTCACCCTGTCTTTGACAATTTGAGTTTTACCTCATCTTTAGGATACTGAACACTATTAAATGACCCTTCATTAGATTCAGCACATTGTTCTAGCCTATGACGTTCTTTCCATCCAAGAGGAGAGAAATCCATTAAAATGATGAACATCGTTCTATCTTTACCCAGATCATTAACAAAAAACACTGTCCAGAGTTAAGTTGAGGACAAAGCTCTGGAGTAATAGGAATAGAAGTAGTATGCATAGTACTGAGAACAGCAATAGATATATTTGCTGAGCACTTGCTATATTCTAGGTTCTGTATTTACACCCCACAACAAACCACCACACACCACCCTCAAAGTACCTATCAATCATTTTCTATGCACTTATTCATTAATTCATTCTTTAAAAGATACTTATTAAAGATCGTTTACATACAAGTCACTGAGCTATTTATGATAGAAAAGTGAATAAAACATAGCCTTTTTCACCCATTACTAGCAACCAAATGATTAATTCTTCATCTTGTTTACACACATAGCCTGAGACATTATCAGATAAATTTGAAGAATTGATTTTCTGCCATTTAAAATATTTGACATCATAGTCATCTTTAGTAAGAAAATTGGGGTAATTACCCTAGAACGTCTATTTAAAGATTTCTGAGTGGCTAGAACTTTGTGGTAAATGGTAGAAGATATCACAGAAAAAGAATGTGGTTTTGCCACTTCAATATTTTCCCCAATTCTTACATTAATCATCTGTCATAATTAAGATGCTGTCTTAGGCCAGACAACTGTACTCTTCAAATGGTATCATTTAATAGAAAAACTACCTCATGAACAAAGTAGAAAAATTGAAATAGTATAACATATTTTACAGTGAAAAGTAAACATGTCTCACTTCAGATCTCAATTCCTTCCCCAGAAACATTGACAGTTTCTAGTTTTTATATATATTTCTACGAATATTCCATTCATATATGAACAGGTGCAAATGTGCATTGCCTATGTCTGGATGTGGAGGAGAATATGTATATATTCTTTTTTAACTTATCTGAAAATGCTCCATGGGAGCACAGTATGTCTGCTTTATGAGATAACTGAAGTAAATAAAAATAAGTTGCAAATTTATCCATGAATCCAAACTACTCTAATCAAAATTGCAGCAGAGTATGTTTGTTTCTTTCCAGACCTTAGATGGGTAAATGTCAAGAATGACCAAGATCATTTTGAAGCAAAAGAATAAGGAGCAACAACTTCATCTACCGTATTTCAAGAGTTACTAATAAGCTGTGGTAATTAAAACAGTGTAGTATCAATTAGGAGAGACAGATGGAGAATAACAGTGAACTCATAAATAGATCAATGAAAAAGGAGGAATTTGTTGTATGCCAGAGTAACATTACAAATCAAGGTGGGGGGAAGGAAAAATTCTTCAGCTAAAAGTAGCTACCTACATGACAGAAAATTATCTCTATGTCTTACTACACACAAAAATTAATCCGACATAAATTAAAGATATAAATATGAAAAACAAACTTTAAATGTTTGAGAAGAAAATATTGTCACATCTTGAAGTAGGAAAGAATTTATTAAACAAGAAATAAAATAGTATAAACTATAAAGGAAAGGATAAGAATTGAAATTAAAATATCAATACCTCAGATAAGATTTTTTAAATGATGACAAGCATACACTGAAAGTAAATATTTACAACATATGTAAGCAATGAAAGATTAATTAATGAGTTGAATAGAAATCTCCTGTAAATAATAGGAAAATAACTCACAAGAAAAATGGGGCTGATGAAATATTGTGGCTTGAAAACATGTCTTTGTTTCTTCCCTCTCCCTAATCCTCACAAAAATATGAGAGATGAAAAATACATAAATCCATCAGAACAAGAAGAATAGAAGAAGAGATTACAGATTGGGGTTTCTATAAAGCTTTTGGATGATAAAAATTAGATAAATTAAATAATATTAAGGAAGTAATACAACCTATAAATAATAACATAAATCAGAATTAGAGAGGTTAAAAAGTGCTTTAATAGAACTCAAGAAATAATTGTAAATAAAAGAAACAATGATTTCAAACGTGAAGATTAAATTGAAAGAAATACAAGAGCAAAGAATGCTTTAAGAAACTTAAAAAATGCCTCAAGACAAATAGAGGTAAAAAGGAGAAAAAGTCTCAGTCCAAAAATAAAAAAGAAAAGAAAGAAGAAGAAGAAGGATTCAAGTATAAATGACAAATAAGGAGGTAGACAAACAAAACTCAACATATGTGTATATGGAATCTTCCAAAAAGAAAACCAAAACAGAGAACAAAATAAATACAATAAAAGTATAATTACAGAAAATTTTCTCAATGTAATAGAAAAAGATTTGAAATTACATTTTGAAAGGATGTACTGAGTATCAGAAAACTGATAAAAAAATGACTAACGTTACGACATATTCTATTAAGATTATTGAATATCAAAGAAAAACATTCTTTGTGCATTTACAGCCAGGTAAAAAGATCAAGTCTCTTATGATGGATATTCTCATAATATAATTAGGTTATCATCAGAGTTTTCAAAAGCAACGCTTTATGCCAGCAGAAAATCGAGTAGCATATGCAAGATGCTCAAGGAAAGAGAATGCGAGCCAGTGATTTTTATATTGAACCATAAACTAACTTTACTTAAGATACAAGTATGAAGGCCATAGACAAATCATTAATGACACTCAAGAGCTTAGGGAATATTGTTTCCATGAACATTTCTTGAGAAATTTAGCAGAAAGTGACCTCAGACAAACAGAAAGATGACACTGATGTAAGGACTTATGATGAGCACTAAATATATATTCACTCAAAGAACTATGACTAAATGAGGGTTATAAGGTAGAGAGTACATTAGACAATGGCTATATACTTTGACAATGTAGACATAATACATTTATAAAAAATGTGAGGAGAATAGGAAAATAAGAAAGGATATTCTGATGCAAGATAGCATAGGTTAAGTAAAAGCCCTGTCATTTGGATTTTAAAGTGGAAGTGTCAGAATAAAAACTAAAAAAAGGTTAAGCAAATAATTACCAAGCCAGTGGCAATGAGAATCTCCAGAGCTTACACTGTGGTCTTGAAATTAAAATATCAATACTGACAGTATTGACTGTCAATTGACAGTCACTACTTTAAAAGCAAATCACAGGGAGAGAGAGAAAGAAGGAGAGAGGGAGAAACAGAGAGAGACACCTGGGGAACAAACTGTCCGAGATGAATCTGGAACATCTTGTCAAAGACTTCTATAAATATATCAGAAGGACTCAGGAGCCACCTTGAAGATCTCACTATCTAAAGATGGGATGATTTGAGCATCAAAAAGGATCATTTCAATTGATTGAAACAAATCAAATTGAAATCCATAAGTCAATAACAGCTAAAAAAAAAAAACTCTTCTGTCACTTATGGAGGATAACTGGAATTCAACTCACTGTTTTGAAAACTGATAAATAAAAGGAAGCATTAAAGAATTTGTCCTATCATTCTTCTATGAACTATGTAATTAGGTAGCCAAATCATAGATGAAAGGAATTTACTCTCTATAGAATTATTTCAGCTAATAAAAGAAGGATCATTGTATTAGAATTTCAGGTTTTCTCACTTCCAATAAATTAATGGAGCTATTGAGCATTGGTATCATTATAAAAATAGAAACAACGAATCATGATGTGCCTCTGGATGGAAATTCACAGCACCAATTCTGAAGAGGTCTTGCACCCAAAAGTGAACCTATATCTGATGAAGTCTCTATGTCCAACTACTAAGAAATACATAGGACAAAGGAGCAGCTTAAAATACACAACGGGGATAAAAACAACAAAATTCATACTATAGGATATTTTATCAATTAAATTTCCTGGCTTCTTCAATGAATAAACTGCAAGAAAAAATATGGTGAGATATTCTGTAGATTAAAAGAAATTTACAAAAACAAACAAAAAAACTGCTTAGGGAAGTACCCCTGGGTGATAAAATTATAAAGAAAAGCAAGATGGTTAACAAGCACCCAAGATGGTGTTTATTTCAAGGAGAGGAAAGAAGTTGTGATCAGGACGGGGCATACGGAGGACTTTTACAAAATTTTATTTCTTAATCTGGGTGGTTTTTTCCAGAGTATTTTTCTTACAATGATGTATTATTAAATAAACATTTATTTCATGAGGTTTTTCTGTACTTGTATCATAATTTACAATAAAATAAAAAGTATTTTAATAAAAGAGGTAATAAATGAAAACGTTTCAGCCTTAAAGGATATGAGTTTATTAAATGAAAGGGCCTACCAACTGTCTAGTATAGTGGATGGAAAGAGCACCCCATCAAGGCACACAGTCATGAAATGTCAGGCATCAGAAGAAAAGTTTCTACAGCTTCCAGAGAGAAAGAGAAGTGGTTCTCAACATCAGCTCTGGAAACAAATGCCTTCACATTTTTTTAGGGGAAATTATGATCTACTTAGAATTTTATATATAAACAAAATATTAGTCCAATGTATCAGTCCAAGAAGACATGGATCCAGGAGACAGAGGGAGGGAACAGCCAAGATGACTGCTCAGGAGGCCAGAGAACAACCAGTCCCGCTCAGAGTGTGATGCCGGGGACCCCAATAGAGAGGTCTGTAGAATAAAATTGAAACTGATGGAGTATCTGATATGTTTCACATGTAAAAAGAATGTCATTTGTATGGATTTTATAATTTTTTGCTGAATTTGAGAAGGATGTAGAAAACTAAGCAACAAATAAAATGATCATTGTTAATACAGAGAAAAACAAAAAGTGCTATAAGAAATGGAATGTAATCCTTGAACATATATTTGTGCACATGAATGGAAGTACACTTAAGGGATAATTCTTACAAGTAAAAAGGTTGGATCATAGGATATTTTCTCTTTTTTGACTATTTCCTGATTGATTTTCAAAGATGTTATACAAATTTACACTCCCACCAACAGTGTATTAAAGTACCAATTTCCCTCTACTATGGCCAAAAATGTAATTATCACTTTTTTATCTTTTCCATTTTACTATAAGTGGAATGTCATTATTGTATTAATTTGCATTTTAAAATTGAGGTAAAGCATCTTTTCTTATGCTTATAAGCCATTGTATTTCTTTTTATATTAAATGTCTTTATATATTTTTTCTATTTCTTTATTAATTTCTTCATATGGAATTATGAGAGCTCTCTATAGATAAATAAAATCAGTACTTTTTGTCATGTGTGTTGTAAATAATTTTGCTCAATTTTCCTTTGAATTTTATGTTATTTTGTGCTGGGAAGAAATGTTTGTGTTTTGGTATTTAAGTGTATTAGGGTTTCCTTTATGTTTTCTGGATTTTCTGTCTTGCTTAGAAAGACATTCCCCATTCCAAGATTTTTTTTTTTTACATTTGCTCATATTATCTTCTGTATTGACAGTCTCATTCTTTATAGTTCAATTTTTTGATCCATCTGAAATTTATATTGACATGACAGGTAAGGAGGAATTTAGGTTTTTGGTTTTTTTTTTTCCCAGCTAAGTCAAGATTTTAATACATTTCAGACCTGAGTAAAATGAATGTTATTGTATTGTGAAACTGAGAACTTTTTAGTTTTAGCTACTGAAATCTACAAGACTGTAGAAGAGCAAGATGCTAGCTAAACCACATGTAGGTCGTTACTACCTCTGTCTCCTTCCATGCCTATGACTGAAACCTACCTGTTCTCTTAGTATGTGACATCTTACAACCAGATGGGAAATTCCCAAGGAGTTTAAAACTATCTAGCCAGTGAAGGGAAGGTCCTCTGGCTTATGATCCTAGTCTGCACATGGGTGCCATCATAGGGCTTTGGGTTATTAAGTATATTTACATCTACAGACCACATTTTCTAACTGCTACTCACTATCAAACTAGCTTAAAAATAACAAATTTGCTGGACCTATAATCAGAAGAAAATCAGTAGTAAGAAAAGAATTATGGTGGGTTAGTAGTTTGATCTAGGTTGGAGTCAGGAAAGAGCAACAACAAAAGTACATCTTCACCTGCACCTGGATATACAGACCTAAACCAAATGCTTAATAAAAGTTGCCACAGGATTGCATGGGATGTCTCCCAAGTAGGGTATCTTAAAGACAAGAGTGGTTGTCTTGACATCTTTAAGATACCCTACATGACAGTCTTGAGTTTCTTCCCAAATTGTACAGCAATAGATAGTCCTCTAATCACTTTTTCCCCTGCTACTGAGAAAGATCTTATTTAATTGCTTGCTTAATTTCTTTATCCATTGCCCCAGATGTCTATTGCATCTCTAATTCTCTGGCCATCTTTTTTGAGGTTGATTCTTGGGGACCACACTTTGCTAATGCTATGTGACTTATTACTATACTTTTTTACTCTAAGTCCCAAAGAGCTTAAGAACAGCTATTAGCTATTAAAAAAAAAAAAAAAAAGAAGTAAAAACTAAAAGGAAGTGATAAAACAAAGGATCCACATTAGAGTTGGAGAATATCTAATGGAAACTACTTTTGTTCAGATTTCCATGAAGCCTTTTAGCAAAGATGAATGAGCTCATGCCATGAAGCTGTGTATGTTTTAAAAAGTGATAAAAGGTTAATCGGGTACAGTGTGAGCAAGACTGTATATAGAAGGAACCCTTTAGTTGATGATCTAAGTACACTTAATATTCATATATCTTATGTCTACATCAGGTTGCTGTTCTACACAAAGTCTACACAGTGTTTTGGGAGACAAAATAAAAGAGCTTAGCAACGTGTGCACAGTTTACAATAAAACATTTTTGGGGAGTTAGGTGAGGAAGGGAAAGGGGAAACTGGGTTGCCCAGCAGATGTGAAAAGATGTGTTAATACGGGAGAAGTTTAAGTATTTTTTCCCTCTGGCAACCAATCGGTTCTTTGAAGAGTAAGCACATGTCTGTTTCAAGGGCTCTAAAACTATGGGAAAAGATTGAGGGCCCAAAAGATTAGAGCTGAAGCTGACAAATCATCATTCTTAAGAGGAAGGAAGTAGTCATCAAGACAGTATTCATTGATAGGATTCAATCTCGTCAATTTCCCCTTGAATTTTCCACAGTTCAAATTCTATGTTAAATTACATTTTCTTTCCCTGTCCTAAATCAGAAAGTTCTTTTTACCAAAAACCAAGAAACATAAAACTATAGCTCTATATACACTTGACACAGAGGTAACTATGCTCATCTATCAGAAAATATTTTGTCCTTTCTTTGCTATGTGGACCAAAAAAAACAGTAAAGTGGAGAGGTGAATTAAGACTCATGAGATTGGTTTTTTCTTGTGAGTATTCAGCCTTAAATATCTTGGTCAAATTGTCAAACCACTCTTCTGTACATTAGATTAAAAGATCCAGGGCTTCCCTGGTGGCGCAGTGGTTGAGAGTCCGCCTGCCAATGCAGGGAACGCAGGTTCGTGTTCCGGTCGGGGAAGATCCCACATGCCGCCATGGCCCCTGAGCCTGCACATCCGGAGCCTGTGCCCCACAACGGGAGAGGCCACAACAGTGAGAGGCCCGTGTACCGCAAAAAAAAAAAAAAAAAAAAAAAATCCATCAAGTTGCATTTACCCAGCTAAGGTGACTCCATTGCAAAGGCTACCTTCTACCTACCTTTTTTTTTTTTTGGTGTTTATTTTTTTCCTCCTACATAATTTTGTCTACACTCACCTCTATGCAAAAGAACATCTCATCGCAAATCCTGAGTTTCTTGAGTTTCTCCCTCATTTCTCCTGCCCTCCATGGCCCCCAACCTTTCTTTTCCTATTTGTAACTAATTTTGCCCTTTCTCCTCAGATGCACTACCTAGTCTTTCTCACCTCGGCTTTACTACTGAGTAGGTTTTCCTCATTGTTCTCTATAGCAATACATTCATAGAGCCCACTTTTAGTACCATCCCAGTTAGACAGGTTTCTAAGGAATCTCCTTTCATGTATCTCATATCTATCTCATCTGTAACGACTTTATTAATCCCCAGTGACATTTTATAGTTTTGACTCTCAATCACTCTAATGTGGAAGTTAAAACAGCCTCCTGCATTGTCTCTAAAATCCTGTATGATCCAGATGCTGCTTACCATCAATAAGCTTCTTCATTTTCTTCCCCCAGAAGCCTAGACTTCAACCACAAAGAAACTTTCTGAAGTTCTTCAAACGCATTGTGCTCCTGGTCTCTCTGCTCCGGGTCTTTGCACAGACATCTCCATATTCCTGCTCTTTGCTTGGCCAACCCAAAGTCACCCCTCCGGACTCAGCTCAGATGGCACCACATCCTCTGGGTAGCTCTCTCTGGTCTTGGTGACTTCTAAACTAGGCAAAAACTGGGCTCTCTGTTTTGTCTCTGCCACAACATAAATCACACCTTACTTGATTGTCTTTCTCTGTACCTTCCTCAAGGCTATAAATTCATCAGTCAGGGACCATCTTCTGTGCAGTTGTACTCCCCATGATTACTGCTCAGTTCAGATTTGGGGAAAGAAAATGACATGTAAGTCCCTGAAAATGACTTGACTATTCTACCTCTGTGATTTTTCACCTGCAGCTCTATTTGCCTGAATTTCATCCCTACAAAGTTACCCTCCCTCCAGCCCTCTGACTATACCTTTGTCTATTGTAACCCTGCTTATTCTTCCACATCAGACTCTGGTGTTTTCTCTCTCTCATGAGCATTCTCAAATCAGACCCACTAGAATTGATCCGGTTTATCTCCTAGCCATGTAACATGAATCATACATGGCTTTATCATGTACTCAATCTGTGTTTTTTCTCCCAAAATAGATGAATTAAAAATAGACACTATGTCTTAAAATATTTGTATTCCCCATATCATCTATCACAATGTTTTGCAGAGTGCCAGTGCTTGATATGTACTAAATGATTTATTGTAAAATAATTTTCCGAATTTTTCTGTGTTTCCTCTAGAAAGTGTTCAGTAATAGTACTCTTCCCCCTTGTGAATGTCTTAATCTTTCCTTTTCTAACAAGGAAGTATGTGAGTTATTTCTATACATTTTCCTTACCTGACTGCAGCAGAAATCCTTCTGAAGATTTGGTGGGAGCAATAGAAATGTGTGAATAATTCTGTTTGGTACAGGTGAAATTGTAATTAGAATTCACATCTGTTCAACTGATGTTTCAAAGACTCAAAGATATCTGGCAGGAACGTTCCTCTCCTCTGCTTAAGAGCAATGTGGAGCACACGGCCTTTTTAATGTTTTCTATCATTGCCAATGTGACCAAAGCCCAACCACCCATCCTTCAATACTCCAGCTCAAATCAGACATTATTTGCAAAGTCTTCCCTGCTTCCTCTAACTTGAAAGTACTCCCTTCCAGCCCTGTATACCACAATATTATATCTATATCTCTCTTATGACAGACAGTCATCTCTTTCTGCCTCATATTTTTGTAAATATGTATGCCCATGTCTTGTATCCCTTCTGAATTGTGAGTTCCCAGACAGCAGAATTTGTGCCTGATTTGCTATTCCCCTTTGCCCATAGAAAAGTGCCTTGCATTTATGTATTGGTTCTATATCTTATATTATCTGTTAAATGGCATACTGCATATACATGAAGATTATGTGTATAAACATAGTATGTACATACAGTACCCAGATTTGTATCTTTGCAGCAGAACTAATATCTATGTTAAGCCTGTCTGATGACCACTGTAAAAGTGATAGAATCAGATTGATGTTATTAGAGTCTAAATTGCTATACCAAACTTATTTTGGTGCCATTATTCTCCCTCCTAAGATGTAACAAAAACCTCAAATCGAATTTTAATCATGTCTTAGATATCACTTCATTCCAAAGTCTTCCCTGATTCCCAAAGAAATTCTAGAGTTTTTATTATAATTCCACAGCAGTAATTACAGAATATTGTAGCTGCCCACTCATCTAACTGCTTTGGTCTTTCATCTCCTTGAGGGCAGGAACTACATCATCATGTTGACTTTTGTGTTCATACTGCTTAGGAAGATAGCTGTGGTGGATGGAATAATGTTCACCTACCCACCTCTGCCCCCACCAAAGACGTCCATGTCCTAATCCCCAGAACCTGTTCACGTGTTACCTAATACGGCAAAAGTAACTTTGCAGACGTGACTAAGCTACAGATTTTGAAATGGAGAGATTATCCAGGTGTGACCTCATTGTAATCACAAGTGTCCTTATAAATGAAAGCCAGAGGCAGGAGAGTCAGAGTCAGAGAAGACATGTCAACAGAAGCACAGGTTGGACCAACACCATTGGTAGCTTTGAAGATGGAAGTGACACAAGCCAAGGAATGCAGGCAGCCTCTAGAAGCTGAAAAAGACAAGGAAATGGAGTCCTCCCTAGAGCCTCCTGAAGGAACACAGTTCTGCCTACACCTTGATTTTAGCCCGGTAAGATCCATGTTGGACTTCTAACTTCTGGAAGTGTAAAATAATGTGTTGTTTTAAGCCACCAAATATGTAGTAATATATTATAGCAACAATGTTAAACTTATACAGTAGCCAGCACATGGCAGGTGATTCATAAATATTTGTTCACTAAAAGAACCACAGGATATTAGGCCTGAAAAAAACTGTCTGATAGAGTTAATGGATATGGGTAACATAGAGGGTGTGCCTATGAGAGAAGGGAAGGTAAAGGAAAACTTCCCATCACTCATTGACAGTGAGCCTGTGAGAGAGGTATAGGTAAAAACAACAACAACAAAACAACCCCTCCCAAGCTCCCCCATTTTATGGCTTAGGCAACTAAATAGATAATAAGAAATATATAAGGAAAGGTTATGATCTTAGTTTTGGACATTTTGGAATTAGGATCACTATGGAACAACTAGATGGAGATATCCAGGAGACAGTGGAAAACTTGGTCCAGGAACTCAGAGGAGATCAGATATAACCCAACAGCCGTGGAATATGAGGTTAGAACAGTAAAATAACTGGTGATAAGACTAGAAAGGTAGTATGAGTTTTCTTAAATGCCAAGGGAAGCCAAACCCAATTCATCAGAGGAGGTTGGAATGGGCATCTGGAGGTATTTGGACTGGGAAATGATGACATCAAACTGATGATTTAAGAAGACTCCTGTGGTGGTCTTATGTAAAATAGATTGGTAGAAGGGGAGAATTAAGGCAGAAATACTATTTAGACTTTATAGATCACTTTCAAAGACACTTTCCTATTTGATCCTCACAGCAACCTTTGAGGCAGTTAAGACAACGCATTATCAAAGGCCAACCTTTTTGTTATATCATCATAAAAACACTTGTATTGTATTGACAATTATTTCAACTTACTTTTAAAGCTTTGCTTGTAACTTGCAATGTGCTCAGTTACTTACTACTCTAATCAGTGTATCAGGGTTCTTGGTCAAATTCTTAGTCTCTAATATTCAGGATCTATTTATCAATAGAAAATCAACAGAAGCAAATGATTATCATCCACATAAAATATTTCAATCCTTACATAAACCAAGTTGTCCTGAGGGGGAGTGGGGAGAATATTGTATTATCATTAAAAGGAATAATAAAATATTGTTGTCAAATGAGTCAGATCAGGTGTTTTATCACAAATAACTTGTTATGAGAGAATCATATTAGCCCAACCTTGTCAACCAAGTAAAAGCATTTGGATGAACCAACTGCAAACCTTCTCTAGAAAGTCTCTGACATGACACTTTGAGATTTCAATTTTCACTCTAACATCCACCTGACCAGACTTTAAAATCACAGAGCTTAAAAGTCACATACTGCAATGAAAGAGTCTCTGGGGCTATATTTAGGTGCTGCTAAATCACCAGGAATGATTAGGTCAGAACAAAAGAAAGATAACTGAGAGAATGCCCAGGTTAATCAGGTTAGGAGCACAAAATTTCTCGCCATTACAATTCCCAATTCAATTCTCTCCATTTGATTTATAGAAGGCTGCTCTGAAGCATTCATATGAATAATTCAGCACTTACAGACATGAGAAACAATGTAGGCTTATCTTCACATGGATTAAGACAAGTTCTAAAGCTGATTTCACTATGATGAAGCTCATCCTGGAGTTTACTTTTGACTCATGTTTTGGTTCTACACCATAATTAATCCAGATAAAACCACTACTTTCAAAATGCAAATATTAGCAATGATTTTAGGGGATCTCAGTGTTTCAGCAATCCAGAAGTGGTCAACATGGTCTAGAACCCTATTGCTCAAAGTATTGTGTGAGGACCAGCAACATCAGCACACATGGGAGCCTGTTAGAGAAGGGAAAACTAGTGACTTCCCAGGACTTACTGAATCAGATTCTCCATTTTCTCAAGATCCCCAGGTAATTCATATCCACCTCACAAACTTGAGAAGCTCTGATCTAAAGCACAGACATTTCAGAAACTGCTCTGAATTTTATCTCCTCAAATCCTTCCAGCAAACATTTCTATGACATCACAGGAGCTCCAAGCCCATATACATTTCTTATTTCTTTTACTTCTGATCACCTTCCATGAGATCGTAAATAGCCAATCATCTGAAGGGTTTCCAGGCTCCTTATACTGCAGCATAGTGATTGAATGCATATGAGGGTTTATTTTTTTTCACAAAACACACTTCTTGCTTTTTTCCAACTTAAGTTGTACAAATCTTAGTATGGGAAGAAGAGAGAGTGCAGTTGGCAGAAAGAATGTGTTGGGATGAAATGGAATGCATTACAGGTCAATATCTATTTCTCCCTAGTTCCACTTCATGGGTAATAATTTCAATTACTGGCTGTATGATTTTAACCAATTTATGTTAACTAGATATTCACTCATGAGAAACAGATAAATCTCTGTAATTTAATAAATTACCTACAATTTTATTACCTGTATTTTCTTAATCGGAGATGGCTTGCGTGTGACATTTCCTCATGAGTACAACAGGTGAGCAGAAGTCTTTCTTGCTGTGTTTCATTTTTGTTTTTCCTAAACAACCAGCAGCTGGTTCTGCATGGGGTGTAGAGCATGTTGGCTGGCATGGAATCTCCCTGGGGCTTCCCTGCCCTGTCTACCTCGATTATCCACTGGTCCTGATCCTGTTTGTTGTCTTCCATGTCCACCTCAGTGACTCTCCATCATCAAGCTACTCACTGTAATCATTCATCTCGTCCATATCCTGGATGGCCTAATTGTCCTCTGAGTCTTCACTCTCCTCATCTTAATTACCCTCCTCCTCCTTATCATAGTGTTTTGAGGCTGGCTTGCCAAGAGATACCGCTCTGGAGCTAGGCTTAGTACTGCTGTTCCCGCAGCTGCAGCTGTCTCCTCCACCCAGGGTCCATCCAGATTCAACCACAGTGTCTCAGTCACACGAGGCAAGAGCTAGGGCAATAAAGCAGACATGCTCCTAAATAGCTGTTTGACCTTGGACGAGTCTCTTAGCCTCTGAGAGCCTCAGATTCATCATAACACCAGGAAGCAGCAGGCTGCAGTGGTATCTTAGGTTATGGAGTTTGCATGGTAGCAGAATGATAGCAAAAGTGAGTAATTTCTAGCTTCCTGCAGGAATGTGCAGTCTCAGCCCAGAGTTAAAGCACAAGGGAACAGGTATGTGCATATGCTTTGATTCCACTCCTGGTTTTGCTACTGTTTGCAATCCTTTGCCAGCCATGTGGCCTTGGACAATCTTTTAGCCCATCTAAGGCTCTACTTCCTAGGCAGTGTGATGGGGAGAGGTATCTTCACTTATGTTCAGTGTCAAATATGTATCACATGTCTTTATACTCACATGTCACTCTTTCCTCCCAACAATTCTGTAAGACTAATTTTTAGCCTTAGTATGAGAAAACTGAGGCTTAGAGAGGTTAAAGAATTATCCCAAGATCCCATAGCTTACAGATATCTGAGAAGGAGGTCAAACTCAGGTCTGACTGACTCTAACACCATGTAAAAGATCATTTTTTTTTCTTTACACCAATGCAGTCTACTGATATAGGATGTTGTGATATTCAAATGAATTTTTGTAAATTAAAGAACTCTTTAAACAAGCAAAACATACAAAAAGATGTGATTGTAATATTTTAACTAACTTCATTTTTATTTTAGTAGGAAAGCAAAAAGTCTCAACCCTTGTCCCAAAGATGCTGCCAGTCTGGCTGCGACAAAGCCTCATAAAACAGATAATGGATATACTAAATCATATACATTTAGTTCATTGACCTAAGTGTGTAGTACGAGTGGCTGGGTTTGATTTTGTAAGAGATACAAAGATGAATAAAATAGGCTCCTTCCCTCAAGGAAAGAATATCATACTATAGTGAAGGTGATATGTAAAGAGCTTGTGGCAAAACAGGGCAGAATGAAATGAGTACAGAGAACAAAACACTGACTGAGCACACCAAGGAAGAGTCTACAGAGCGTGTCGCTTTTAAGGGTCTTGGAAGATGGGCAGAGAATGTGAGAACACATTCCAGGCAGAGAAAAAAACGACTCCAAAGGCACAGAAACATGAAGGCACACATGTAAAAAAGTTGAGTTGACGTAGTTACATCTGGGAAGGAAATAGTCCTGGAGAGGAAAAAATAGAAAGACTTACCACTTTAACTATAACTATTTAGTATTATTTGAGTTCTTTTCAACATGCCTGCTCCCGTGGTTTTTCTTTTCAATTTAAGTGATGTCATAGCTGAAGAAAAAAAATGTGTTATGTGGTACAATGGAAAAAAATTGGAATAAAATTTCTACTGCGTAATCTGCTAACTATAGGTACCAACAGTAAAACCAAACAGGTTAGAAAAAAAGCAGAGGGTTCCCAAAGAAAGAAAATTTGTACAAAAGAAGCAAGGTTTGAGGTGGCCTTAAATAATAGGTTAGAGATGACTAGCTAGAGAGGAGGAAGAATTGAAAGAGAACTCGGATGATTTGTCATTTCAGTCATGCCTCCTTGCCTGACCCAGTTTGCCTGAGTGGAATTGTGCAAACAATTGTGGAACGTCTCTGCCACCATGAGTACATATTGCTGTGGTTAAGTTTAAAAACCCATGAAATGAAGCATGCTACAATGAAATAGAGTGTTTTTCAGCTTGTCTTTAAAGTTCCTCCTTAGCAATTTATATCTTCTCTCCAAAAGCTTAGAACAAATTTAAGTTCATGGCATTTAAGTTCATCTCTTTCTTTTCTTTGCTCTCACATTTCAGTGTGAATGGTGAACATATAAGTAGAAAATCTGGAACCTATATTTGAGGATTTTAAAGGATATTATGACATCATTCGTTCTTTACAAACACACACAGGCACTTAATTAAAGTCCCTATTTTTCACTTCAATAATTACATTTGCGAACCTGAGTCCAAGTTTTTTGAGCATTGGCATAGATCTATCCCTTTCCTAAGAAGTGGGTCAGAGTCTGCATAAGGGCCTTACCATCTGCAAAAGGCAAACCAACTGGATGGAAGAGAGAGTCAACCTAAGAAAACCAACTTAGATGTTCCAAAGACAACTTTCTATATTACTGAGGTCTAGTTTTTGCTCTGGACACCAGGAGTCTGATTGTTCATTAGGAGAGAAACCCAGATTCAGACCCTTTTAATGAGTGAGTAAGAGGAAAGTTAGGTACCCTGAGGATTTCCCAAGTACACCTACTCAAAATTGAGAGACCTACTCAAAACATGGCTAACAGGGTACAGAAAATGCACACTCCTTACCTAACAGCTCAAATGTGGGTATCCCATAAAAGACATCTTTCTCCCTCAGTGTCCCATTCTTCCAGGACTCTTTTCCAAATCTCCCCACACATCCAATGGCATCACCCTCTGTCTTTCCCCCTATATCTAGAGTTCCATTCTGGTGCCTTATCCAACTCTGGGTCCTGGGACCTCAGCAAGGTCTACAGTCCAAGTCAGCCCAGTCCAATTAGCAAAACAGAGCCCCTGATATGTAGTTCAAAGGGAACTAGTTACAAATGTGTTGGAAAAGATGCACAACCAAAATGGGTGATGAGAGAACCCTTAACATTAGCAACAGCAGAAGGCTACTATCACCCCTCAGCCTGCAGCAATTTAAAAAATAATATGAAATTACTAGAACCCTGGACTCAGGGATGCCTGATACGAACAACTACCACCAGGGGGTAAACTGAATGGTAAGCTGGTACCACAAGAAAAGGCACAACCGTTACCTTAAACATCTCCCAAGTCAGAGTGCAAGAAGGAGAATAGAACTCTGGCTTCTTGATTTTGCCTCCCAATTTTCTGCCAATTCCCTCCATTGGCCAAACCAAATGAAAACCAGCAGGGTTAATCCCTTGTGATACAGATCAGGAGAAGGCTGGCAATGGGTCTGAGACCAAATACGAAATGACTGCCATAGTCCCCTTCTCATCCAGGACTGGAGATCAGGCAGATATTTTATATCCTGTCTCCAGGAAGATGTCTGGGACCCACACAACCAGAATACCCTGGAGTAATATCTTTCGTGAGCCTCTCTCTCTCTCTCCTTAAGTGACTGATTTTTCTCTCTCCAAGCAGCAACTGAGATTTGCTGCAGAGCCTGACTTGTGGCAGTTGCTGAAGTCTCCTACCCAATTCTGCCAGCCAGGAACCATGACCTAATCACAGATGTGGAATCTACTCTCTCACTGTAGAACTCAGCACCCTTATCTCCGGAGTAACTCTGAAGTCTTTGATGCCTTGTAGTGATTCACTGTGGAACTGGAGATCTTCCACTTCTTTCTCCAAATCATATTGCATCAAATGAGGATAATCATCTTTAGCTGTCACAATAAAGATACCAAATTTTTAGTCATGATCTAACATAATAAAGGTTTATTTCTCATTTGCACAAAGACTGATGTGGGTCAGGATCTCTCCTCCATCTTTAAGCCAAGTTGTTAGGATTGCATGGCCTCCAAGGCTGCTCAGCACTGAGTTGCAGCTTCTGACAATCTCTAAGGAGACAGATACTAAGGTCATCTACCAGCTTTGACAGGAGGCAAGATCAGAAGTCCACAAAACTTTGCAGTTCTGGCACCTCAGCCAGGAACAAGAGTGGAATAACAGAACAGAGACAGGGGACTAGCAGCCCAGATTCACTGGCACCAAGATTCAGAACTATCCAGCAGCATCATGGTCCAAACCTTGGTCATGTCAGCCTAAATCTCTTGTTGAAATTGATGACTGTCACCATTGATTCATATGTCAGAAGCATATCAACTACTTAGTCCTATCACTCACCCACCACCCAAGCTGCTCAATGGTCCAGTGTCCACCCTGGCTATCACCTATGACTGATACTTACTTTTAGAGATCAAGGCTGAGGCCACTTAAAAGTACATTGATACAACTTTTGGAACATAGATAAGTATATCATGAGGATTCCCCCTCTTCTTAGGGCACTTGGTGTTTTTGTTCAAGAGGTAACAAAAGGAGCTTCCCTGGTGGCGAAGTGGTTGAGAGTCCGCCTGCCGATGCAGGGGACATGGGTTCGTGCCCCGGTCCGGGAAGATCCCACATGCCGCGGAGCGGCTGGGCCCGTGAGCCATGGCCGCTGAGCCTGCGCGTCCGGAGCCTGTGCTCCGCAACGGGAGAGGCCAAATAGTGAGAGGCCCGCGTACCTCAGGAAAAAAAAAAAAAAAAAAAAAGAGGTAACAACAAAATAAAAACATAAACAACCAGAATGGTGAGCTCTTTCTCTGTTACAATCATAAAATGTGAAGTAGCTCTCTGCGTTCCTCTACCCACAAATGATCTCTGACCTCTTGAGCAAGACCCAGTAGTTAGTAAATTAATTTTCTAGGGCACCTACAATGTGCCCATGAAGGTGAGGTATAGACGATGACCTATGTCACCTATGTCAGTAAAAGCATCTAATGATTTCATTTGATTTGAGAAATAGCTAGCCTAGCTCGGGTAATCCTTTATGAATAAATTATCTTTTTTTTTTTTTTTTTTTTTTTTTTTTTGTGCGGTATGCGGGCCTCTCACTGTTGTGGCCTCTCCCGTTGTGGAGCAAGGCTCCGGACGCGCAGGCCCAGCGGCCATGGCTCACGGGCTCAGTTGCTCCGCGGCATGTGGGATCTTCCCGGACCAGGGCACGAACCCGTGTCTCCTGCATCGGCAGGCGGACTCTCAACCACTGCGCCACCAGGGAAGCCCCGAATAAATTATCTTGTATTATCTCTTAAGAAAGACTGAATTGAGTGGCCATAGGTAATGTTGTCCCCCCTCCTGACACTCAGACTCCCTGTAATTCATCTTTGATTTGCTTCCACATATGGCTATCACCCTCTTCTGGAGTGATTCCATTCTTCATTAAGATGGTATACTTTTTTTTCCTTATACACGTAGATAAAACTGCTCCAGCATTATCAATGGGTTTTCTGATTCCGTGAAGCATCTGGCAATCTGATCTCTTAGTCTGCCTATTTGACTTTTTTTCATTTAAAGCCAGTGTTTAGTTTTAAGTCAAAGTGCTGCACTCATAGTGTTTAAAGACTCAAATAGTACTGAGTCATATAATGAAAAACAGCAGACAGCCACTATTATCAGGTTTTTCTCTCCAGAGACAATCAATTTCAACTCTTTTGACTAGTTTTATGTGGTATTTACCTTCATATTTATAAATATGCTTGTATTATTTCTTTTACTCTCCAACTTTCATTTTCAAAATTTTCGAAGCCCCAGAAGCATTTAAAGAATGGTACGTTTCACTGAGATTCACCAGTTGTTAACATTTTGTAATAGTTGTTTATGCCTGTCTCTCTTTTGACGTAAGTATTTGGCTGTATGTTGCACATATTATGACACTTTACAACCAAATACTTAAGCACATATATTCTAAAAAAAGGGTATGTTTGTTCCAAATGTCTTCCAGCTTTTGACAGTACTATTTAAGGAGCTCACAGGCTCTATTAACACATCCGCAACTCAGAAATCAGACTGATGACCTAGTGGAACGTATCCATTGACCATTAGAGAATTTTTAATCCTATACTGCCTATTAGCACATACCTGGTACATCTACTTGACACCATCGAATTTGAATACAGTTCCCTGCATTCCTCTATTCCCTATAATATTCTCTTCCATGGAAAATATAAGTTCCATTTACACTGCTTTCCTTCAACCTTCAGTGCCACATCTGCTTTTTACATCCACTAATAATTTCCAGCTCACTTGTACAACTAGGGACCAAGGAGGACCTCAAACATACTTGAAACTGTATAAGAATGACATTAAGCAGCCACAGGCTCTGGTGTGAGATGATCTTTGCGTCTTCTTGCAAATTCTACACTTACCTTCATCCTAAAAGCAGGATGATTTTCATTTTCCTTTTGTAATTTTTGGTGACCACATATCTCTCCTTCTCAGACTTCCCTTTTTGGCCAATAGAGATCCAAATCCTTTATAATGATGCTTGCTGGGAATGTTTTTCAATGTCTATCTAACTTTCTTGAACAGGGAAAGCTTTTGTTTCTCTTTCTAGTGAGAACCCCTGCTTACTTAAAGCTTATAAAAGAGCAACCATTAGCTTTTCTTCACAATGACCCTTCTACTCCCAGAACTTTGGCCAAAGGTTTTTAGCCTGGCTTTCAAGTCTCCACATTCATCTTTTATTTGTCTGCCTCTCTCTTCATGGGCCGAATCAGAAAGACAAAGTAGATCATCCCAAGTATTTCTCTACCAGAAGAATGATTTTCTAATTTTGCTTTAACCAATAAGAGGAATGATGCCTTTTTGTATTGAACTACTATTTATTTTTTCTAATAGCAACCCAACTTTATCTCATCTTTCCTGAAGAGTGCTTCAGCTATGCAATTTACAAAAGTTAAATATTTAATAATCCCCATAGCAAATATTGTAGACAGGATCAGAAACAACTGCTTTCTAAAACAAATACCTCCTAAAAGAAGGGATAAATCCTCAATTTATTTAAGAGTATAGCATATAGATCTCACTTACATGAAACTTGAAAGTCATTTAAACAGAGAACAAATGTAAAATTATCATAAGAGGAAATGGCAAATAGAACATTGATGAGTTCTAAATATTAATATTTATGATGAACACAGAGAAAACAACTTTAAAAGTGGACTTCACATAAAATACTTTACTTTTTTTTTTTTTTTTTGCTGTATGTGGGCCTCTCACTGTTGTGGCCTCTCCCGTTGCGGACCACAGGCTCCGGACGCGCAGGCCCAGCGGCCATGGCTCACGGGCTTAGTTGCTCCGCGGCATGTGGGATCTTCCCGGACCAGGGCACGAACCCGTGTCTCCTGCATCGGCAGGCGGAGTCTCAACCACTGCGCCACCAGGGAAGCCCCAAAATACTTTACTTTTAACCTCACTGAATTACTTTGAAACTCTAGTATGAATTTCCAAAGTCATGTTTCTCAAAGTGTGTCCCACAGGTCAACAGTATCAAAATCTCCAGAATGTGTGTTTAAAATACACATTCTTGATCTCTATCCTAGATGCTTTCCTGATGATTCTCATACACACTAATGTTTGAGAACTATTATGAGAGAGAAGAAAAAGTAGAGTAATTATTTGAGAGAAAGGATTTTAAAACATCATAAAACATCAATGGTAACTATGAAAATGGCAATAAATACCCATGTCTTTGGAGATGAGTGTTAAAATATTATTTACTAATGAAATGATGTGGTGTCCAGGTTGAGAACAATTAATCCTGAGTTGATCATTATTGAAGCTGGGTGATGGAAACATGGAGTCATTATTATCTTACTTTTGTATATATTTTAAATTTCCCATATCATAAAGTTTTTTTAACATGTTGTTATATAATGTTCCCAAAATAAGGAACAGACATTGGCCGTAGGGTGAGTTATCTTTTTTTTCCACATGATGAACTAAAAAAGATTAAGCCCACATGCCCTGAAATCAGTTAGTGTACATCTGGTATTTAATCTAATTTCAACTGGGCTATATCTGATTAAACACATGCAAATTTGTATTTGAAAGTATTTTTTCTTTGGAAAACAACATTCTAGATTATAATAGTCATTTACAATTATGTTTTTTACTTTCTCGACATTTCTCATAGTGTTTCCAGAAAGACTTATTAATTATAACTACTCTGATGTGACATCACCTTTCATTTTCTGATATTTTTCTTTCCCACATGACCCTGTCTCTCTTGAAGAATAAAACTCTTACTTTGGAAAAGCAACTTTAATATCTGGGATCAGTGGAAAGGGTCATGTCTCATTTATTAATGTGTTGGAGTCTTTGTCCCTTTAGTCTTTTTTGATCTGAAGAAAAATAACTTCATTTTTTTCTACTAGCCCCAAATACTCTGAGGTATTGAACTCTTAGCCTCTCTATGCCCAGCAGCTGCTTTTTAAAGGACTACACTCTTCTTAGATTGGTTTGTACAAGTAAAACAATTTGAAGTACCTCTATAAGTTTTATGAGATCAATAGACTAGCCTACACAGGAGATGGCAGAATGGTACTGAGAGTTGTCCAAGCCACAACTTTCTTTCAAACAGCTCAACAGTCTTTACAGACATCAGCAAGATTGAACTAATCAATACCTCCCCGCTTCTGCCAGTCACACTGCTGTGTAGAGAAATAGCAATTGATTAGCTTAATCAAAGTCAAGGTTGGAACAGTCTACAGCCATGAATATAGAAATAGCTCATGACTTTTTTTTAAAAAAAAGCATTATTATGAAACTATGTTTAACCTTTCCATCCAGTGACATTTTTAAAGAAGCAGGGAGATTAAAAAGAAGGAATCAAGAGGAAAAGAGTTTAAATGGTAGAAAATATTGCCTGAAAATCAATTAACTTCTTGTAAATGAAGACACAGCTAAGCTGTTTAGGGGGAACACACTGCCTCTCATGTTGTCAGTGGAGCATGTTGGCTGTGCTTAATCAGTACTGAATGCTGATGACCTGGGCTTCTGCAAATGCTCAATCATTTCCAGCCAAAAATATGTTGTCTTCATAAATAAGCAAAACTAAATTCTATTGTCTAGGAGTTCAATCTTTGGTGTGAAAATTATCAGACAAAACAAAGAAGTGATTACCATAGCAGCTGGATCTGTGGTTATTTCTAAGGGGGAGACAGAGAGTTGTCATTGGGAAAGGGGACACAGGGGTTCAGGGGTGCTGACAACATTCTCTTACTTGAACTGAGAGGTCGCTACACAGATGTTGGTGTATACAATGATTCAACTACTTATATATTTATATCTTATGCCTTTTTAAATGTATTTTGTATTTTACAATTTTTCTTAAATGTTTAAATAAAACAACTACCCAAGCTAGTGTGATTTATACATCTGGTTTGCTAACAATGGTTCTGACCAATCTGGAACAGGAACCAACCAGAATTTTCAAGAGGAAATTCCACTGCTTAAGAATATTATGTAGGGAATTCCCTGGTGGTGCAGTGATTAAGAATCTGCCTGCCAATACAGTGGACATGGGTTCGAGCCCTGGTCCAGGAGGATCCCACATGCTGTGGAGCAGCAAAGCCTGTGTGTCACACCTTCTGAGCCTGTGCTCTAGAGCCTACGAGCCACAACTACTGATCCCACGTGCCACACTACTGAAGTCTGCACACTGATAGCCCATGCTCCACAACAAGAGAAGCCACCACAATGAGAAGCCGGCGCACTGCCAAGAAGAGTAGACCCCACTTGCGTCAACGAGAGAAAGCCTGCACACAGCAATGAAGACCCAATGCAGCCAAAAATTAAAATTTAATTAATTAATTAATTTTAAAAAATAGTATTATATAGAGGGAGTTCCTTATTGGGGAAGGATTAGGCCTAGTGGGGCCTAGTGGTTAGGATTCTGGGCTTTCACTGGCAAGACCCAGGTTCAATCCCTGGTTGGGGAACTGAGATCCCACAAGCTGGATGGTGTGGCCAAAAAAAGAAAAGAAAAAGAATATTATATAGTGAGAAATATTATGTGTATATGTATGTATGTATGTACACATGCACATTTTTGTACATGGTTTTACTTCTTCAGAAAAGATGTATCTGCAGCAACATTTCTGACATCTGGTTAAATCTAGAGGAGTCCAATTTGGCTAATATTTCAGACTGAACTTTTTTGGTTTGAGTACGAATAGCCTCGAAATCTTTTCTCAGCTTAATATTCTTTCATAATACAACCTCACATTCCTTAATCTGCTCCTCTAGACTGTCTTCAATAAGGTCTCCCAGACAAAAGACCTGTATGCAGAAAACTATAAGACACTGATGAAAGAAATTAAAGATGATACAAACAGATAGAGAGATATACCATGTTCCTGGATTTGGAAGAATCAACATTGTGAAAATGACTATACTACCCAAAGCAATCTACAGATTCAATGCAATCCCTATCAAACTACCAATGGCATTTTCAAGAACTAGAACAAAAAATTTCACAATTTGTATGGAAACACAAAAGACCCCAAATAGCCAAAGCAATCTTGAGAAAGAAAAATAGAGCTGGAGGAATCAGGCTCCCTGACTTCAGACTATACTACAAAGCTATAGTAATCAAGACAATATGGTACTGGCACAAAAACAGAAATAAACCCACACACCTATGGTCACCTTATTTTTGATAAAGGAGGCAAGAATATACAATGGAGAAAAGACAGCCTCTTCAATAAGTGGTGCTGGGAAAACTGTACAGCTACATGTAAAAGGATGAAATTAGAACACTCCCTAACACCATATACAAAAATAAACTCAAAATGGATTAAAGACCTAAATGTAAGTCCAGACACTATAAAACTCTTAGAGGAAAACATGGGCAGAACACTCTATGACATAAATCACAGCAAGATCCTTTTTGACCCACTGCCTAGAGAAAGGGAAATAAAAACAAAAATAAACAAATGGGACCTAATGAAACTTCAAAGCTTTTGCACAGCAAAGGAAACCATAAACAAGACCAAAAGACAACCCTCAGAATGGGAGAAAATATTTGCAAATGAAGCAACTGACAAAGGATTAATCTCCAAAATATACAAGCTGCTCATGCAGCTCAATATCAAAAAAACAAACAACCCAATCCACAAATGGGCAGAAGAACTAAATAGACATTTCTCCCAAGAAGATGTAGAGATTGCCAACAAACACATGAAAGGATGCTCAACAACACTAATCATTGGAGAAATGCAAATCAAAACTACAATGAGGTATCACCTCACATCAGTCAGAATGGCCATCAAGAGGTCTACAAACAGTAAATGCTGGAGAGGGTGTGGAGAAAAGGGAACCCTCTTGCACTGTTGGTGGGAATGTAAATTGATAAAGCCACTATGGAGAACAGTATGGAGGTTCCTTAAAAAACTACATATAGAACTACCATACGACCCAGCAATCCCACTACTGGGCATATACCCTGAGAAAACCAGAATTCAAAAAGAGTCATGCACCACAATTTTCATTGCAGCTCTATGTACAATAGCCAGGACATGGAAGCAACCTAAGTGTCCATCTACAGATGAATGGATAAAGA
The DNA here is from genome assembly GCF_026419965.1 of Kogia breviceps. Taxonomy (NCBI): domain Eukaryota; kingdom Metazoa; phylum Chordata; class Mammalia; order Artiodactyla; family Physeteridae; genus Kogia; species Kogia breviceps. Next base: position 57,933,689 of record NC_081314.1, read on the forward strand.
AGATGTGACACACATATACAATGGAATATTACTCAGCCATAGAAAGAAATGAAATTGAGTTATTTGTAGTGAGGTGGATGGATGTAGAATCTGTCATACAGAGTGAAGTAAGTCAGAAAGAGAAAAACAAATACCATATGCTATCACGTATATATGGAATCAAAAAAAAAAAAAGAAGGTTCCGATGAACCTAGGGGCAGGGCAGGAATAAAGACACAGATGTGGAGAATGGAGGACATGGGGAGTGGGAAGGGTAAGCTGGGACGAAGTGACAGAGTGGCATAGACTTATATATACTACCACATGTAAAATAGATAGCTAGTGGGAAATGCCTGCATAGCACAGGGAGATCAGGTCGGTGCTTTGCAATCACCTAGAGGGGTGGGTTAGGGAGGGTGGGAGGGAGATGCAAGAGGAAGGGGATATGGGGATATATGTATATGTATAGTTAATTCACTTTGTGATACAGCAGAAACTAACTCACCATTGTAAAGCAATTATACTACTATAAAGATGTTAATAAATAAATAAATAGATAGATAAATAAATAAATAAGGTCTCCCAATCAAATTGCCAAGGACACTTGGTGCACAGTCCCTAAACATGAGGTAATACTACTTCTAGAAATCTCCCGAGGTGTTCTCCAGTCCAGGCTAAAGGAGAGCTTAAAGTTCAGATATCAGAATTGACATATATGTGACTACAAGCTGGAGATAGATTGTTTGAGGCCGAAAGGAGTACTCTTATCATATCCTAACCTAAATTAAATCCTATTTGAATATGTATATAATCCATTTAATTCTAGGCTTTAACCTTTGCTAATAATCAATATCCATAAATTCAGTTCAGTAGAATTTTAAGAATTCTTAACACTCAAACTTGAGCACAGACACTATCCTGTAAGTCTTTTTTTTTTTTTAACATCTTTATTGGAGTATAATTGCTTTACAATGGTGTGTTAGTTTCTGCTTTATAACAAAGTGAATCAGTTATACGTATACCATCAGGGAAGTCTTATCCCACCAATATCAAACCCAATACAGAAACATGAAAGCAGGAGAGAAAAAAAAATCAATGTTTTCTAAAGAATGCTACATTTATAGTTGCAGTGGAACGTTGCTAAAATGAAACAGAAGAAGACATGCTCTGCTGGCACAGATGGACTAAACTCAGTGACCCAGGTAACCACTTAGTTACCACTCAATGACTTAACATTTCCCAAGCATCAAACTTGGTCACTGCTCCCAAGTCATCTCCTAGCTTCCCACAGCATCCTCGGTCTTCCTAAATCCTTCCCCATCTCATTTAGTCAACTTCTCTCGATTTTCCCCAAATCTACGCCCAGGACTTTTTTTTATCCTCTAACTCCCAACACTGTACAGTGTTCTTTCATTCAGAGCTACTTCTGGCATAAAACAGAAGAGCCTTCTGGAGCCTAGACTCAATCTACCAAAGGAAAATGAGGGAATTTTAGGGTATGGACTGTGTGCCCAGGCAAAGAAGTAAATGTTACCACTCCAGTCCCTTTATGAAGGTGCTGCCTGCTCTGTGCACTTGACTGTGTGAGCTGAACCAAACCTCGGCACAAGAGATCTAGAATTCTTGGAACCCAGACATCCATGAAGTAGCCACGGGAATCCTAACTTAAATATTTGAAAAATCCTTAGAGAAAAATTCTATTTTCCCAATATAAGACCACAGTAAATTATTGTAAACAGTTTACTTGGAAGACAAAATATTTGTCTGAACTGTCAGTGGAAAGACAAATTACAGTAAGGGCTCTTGGTGGTGTAATGTTGGGAACTACTGCTCCAGGGAACAGAGATTTAGGCCATTTGTATACTGCTCAGAATCTAACATATACAAGAACTCTATGAATATTAACAACTACCTTTCAGAAGTAACATTGTGGTGAGTAGCTGATACTTTGAAAGCGATTAACAAGGATTCTGAAAATAAATTTTTGATCTTATGCCATTACAGAATGCTACTGCAAGGAGATTCCATACAACATCAACTGAAGCATTATAATACAGGCCCTGTTACAGGCCCTAAGAGATTTGGAAGAATCTGATGTACCAATTACTTTAGTGCTTGGCAATGAAATTTGTTTATGAATAGATGTACTTTGTTGTTGTTAGGGATTGGTTGGTTTGTTCTAGGAAATAGGGTACTTTTGCTTTTCAAGGCTGAATGACATGTTTCATAAAACATACACTGAACAGATATGTTCCTAACAGTTTGTCTGTAAAACATGCCTTTGGATGACATGAGTTCAATTGGCATATTTGCCATATCTTTGAGATGAGAAATGTTGGGGACATTGCTTAACTTCTCTGAACTTCTGACCCATGAGGATAATAATATGGAGTTTTAAAAAAAAAGTACATGTGAAAGCATTTTGCAAACTGTAAGGGCGAAATTTTATAAAGATTAAAAAAAAATGCTTTCATAATATGACCTCACATTTCCTTCCATAAGGTTTCCCAGTCAAATTACTTAGGACACTTGGCACTCTTGTTTTGGTACTCTATGGAACCATTGATTTCCCCCACGAACTTCTGTTACATTATTAAGTATGCTATTATTCTGGTCAGGTTCAAGAGAGAATTATTGGTGTGATTTGTCACCAAGACAGCATGTGTCAATTACATCCGAGTCAAAAAAATTTCAATTCCTTAAATATACCTGGGAATCTCTATTTATGATTAGTAGGAATAAAGGCTTGCCAAATCTAGACAAGTAAAAATTAAACATAAGGCAAAGAATATATAGGTATAGACAAAAGTCTTTTCTGGTGACAGAAAAACCCTTTCATGTAAATAAATTTATGATTGTATGAGTATATAAATATTAGATGAAATATGCAAAACCTTAAAAATTAACATTAAAGCAAATTTTCTTTGAAATCTGTCCAAAGCAAATTGAAAAATAATATCACATATTGGTTTTACAAGTTTAAAACTGCTTTGGTTGCTGTAGGCTTAGTGTTATGCAGTGAGCGATTGATTTATATGAATTCTTCAGACTTCTTCCTTTTATCTTTTCCTCTGGCTCACCGTCTGCTCCTAAACTTTTTCTAAAAATTGTCCCGTCTTTTATTTCACTGAGAGAAACAATAACAAAAAAACAATATAACTTTCAGAGAATTAAAGGGTCAGCTAACTGCTTTATTTGAACAGAGGCTTATGCTCAAATGTGTTGCTTCTCTAGAGCACTAAAATTACTAAAACCCATATTGCCCTTGAAGAGGAAAATAAAATAAAACAGTTGCAAAGAGGTTGAAAACTGACAATTCCTGTGTTACCTACTCCAGGGATATGGTAGGAGATTGACTTTTTTTTTTTTTTTTTGGTTGCGTTGGGTCTTTGTTGCCGCACGCGGGCTTTCTCTAGTTGTAGTGAGTGGGGGCTACTCTTCGTTGCACTGTTGCTCATTGAAAAACCTCGTTGAGGGTTTCTCATTGAGGTGGCTTCTCTTGTTGCTGAGCACGGGCTCTAGGCATTCGGGCTTCAGTAGTTGGGGCACAAGGGCTCCGTAGTTGTGGCACACAGGTTTAGTTGCTCCACGACCTGTGGGATCTTCCCAGACCAGGGCTCAAACCCGGTCACCTGCATTGGCAGGCAGATTCTTAACCACTGTGTCACCAGCAAAGTCCTGGAAATTGACTTTTGTAATGAAGTGTTATTCATGCCTTCAAACACGGATTACTTGTTGTGCTTCCTAGGGTTAAGACATGGATGTCACTCTCTCCTTTCAAACCCTCATGCTTCTTAAAATTGTGCTGGCTTTCTGAATTCAACATTTATGGCATACAATTATTCCTGGCTCATGTGTTTATTGATTGGTGATGTTAGAACACACCTGACACCACTAATATCTAAATCCATTAACTTATTCACAGGTTCAGCAAACATTCAGCAAACCATAAGCCACCAAAACACTGAGCTATGCACTGTGAAGACTAGATGAGAATGTGCCTTCAATGCACTCCCAAACCAGGATGCTGTGTGCAGTTGTATAAGCAACTATTAGAATGGAATGTGATATGTATATTATAGAGATGGGCATGGGATGCTACAGAGAAGAGAGGAGTTGCTAAATGTCCCATAGGCATACAAATTTAAAAAGCAATTATCATGAAAGCCATATACTAAAATATTCATTTAAAAGTCTATCACGAGGGCTTCCCTGGTGGCGCAGTAGTTGAGAATCCGCCTGCCGATGCAGGGGACACGGGTTTGTGCCCCAGTCTAGGAGTATCCCACATGCCGCGGAGCGGCTGGGCCTGTGAGCCATGGCCGCTGAGCCTGCACGTCCAGAGCCTGTGCTCCACAACGGGGGCATCCACAACGGTGAGAGGCCCGCGTACAGCAGAAAAAAAAAAAAAAAAAAAAAAGTCTATCATGAATAGGTGGAAATTAAACAACATACCCTTGAACAATCAATGGATTAAAAAAAGAAATCAAAAGAGGAATTAGAAAATATCTTGAGACAAATAAAAATGAAAACACAACATACCAAAACTTATGGGGTGCAGCAACAGTACTATTAAAAGAGAAGTTTATAGCAATAAACATCTACATTAAAAAGAAGAAAGATCTCAAATAAAAAACCTAACTTTACACCTCAAGGAACTAGAAGAAGAATAAACTAAGTCCCATGTTAGCAGAAGGAGGGAAACAATAAAAACTAGGGCAGAAATAAATGAAATAGAGAATAGAAAAACAATAGAAAAAAATCAATAAAACTGAGTTGATTTTTTTGAAAAGGTAAGCAAAATTGACAAATTTTTAATTAGACTTAGTAAGTAAAAGGAAGTTGTCTATCAAGCCATAAAACGACATGGAGGAAATTTTAATGCATATTGTTAAGTGAAAGAAGCCAGTCTGAAAAGGATACATACTGTATGATTCCTACTGTATGAAATTCTGAAAAAGGCAAAACTAAGGAGACAGTAAAAAAGATCAGTGGTTTCCAAGGGTTGAGGGGAAGGGAGGGATAAATAGATGCAACACAGGGGATTTTTATTGCAGAGAAACTATTCTGTGTGGTACTGTAATCATGGACACATGACATTATGCATTCCTCAAAACCATAAACTGTACAACACAAAGAGTAAACCCTAATGTAAACCGTGGACTTTAGTTAATAATAATGCATCAATATTTGTTCATCGATGTTACAAATGTACCACACTAATGCAAGATATTCATAATAGGGGAAACTGGGAGTAGAGGAGGCATGAAAAACTGTCTGTACTTTCTGGGGAATTTTTCTGTAAACCTGAAACTACTAAAAAATAAAGTCTATTAAAAAAAAAGAAAGAAAATAAAACATTAATTTTAATAATATACTCAATTTTACAGTTCCAAAGTATTATTTCGACATGTAATCAATATTTTTTAAGTATCAAGAAAATTTTATACTTTTGTTCATACTAAATATTTGTAATCCATTAGACAAATTTCAAGTACTTAATAGTCACATCTGGCTAATAGCTACCATAGTTGACAGTGCAGGTGTAGATAAATTATGTCTTGTTAGGATAGAGGTGTTTAAGGATATAATAAAAGCAGGGGTGGGGGCTCCCCTGGTGGCGCAGTGGTTGAGAATCTGCCTGCCAATGCAGGGGACACGGGTTCGAGCCCTGGTGTGGGAGGATCCCACATGCCACGGAGCAACTAGGCCCATGAGCCGCAACTGCTGAGCCTGCGCATCTGGAGCCTGTGTTTCGCAACAAGAGAGGCAGCGATAGTGAGAGGCCCACGTACCGTGATGAAGAGTGGCCCCCGCTTGCCACAACTAGAGAAAGCCCTCGCACAGAAATGAAGACCCAACACAGCATAAATAAATAAATTAATTAATAAACTCCTACCCCCAACATCTTCTTTAAAAAAAAAAAACGTGTGGGGGGAGAGGTATTTAAGGCAACCTCTGTGGGACAAGAAAGGCTTCAGAGTGAGGAGAGGGCTGAGTTGGGAATTGAAGGAGTCAGGAATTATCTATTAAACACAAAACACCAGGCAGAGCCAAGGCAAAGGTCAAGGGTAAGCCCTGACTGACTCAGTCAGTAAAGATGTAATGAGCCACAGTTAGATCCAGGAAGCTTATTACTTACACTGACAGTGAAAGAAAGAATAGCTAAAAATACCAATTCCCTGCGTCTTTGTCTTCCACACCAAAAAGGGTGACAGGAAAACAAAATGGTGTTGGTTGACTGCTATATGAGTTGTGGGATACCCTACTGCTGAGGACTCAATTCTAGACTGTGGCTAAGTGGTGTTATACAGCCCTTCTCTGAAGGAGATAGGACAGAAAGCCTCATACTTCATCAGAGGTGATGAGAAACTGTCTCCCAACAACAGCCTCCCAGGGAAATAGGGAAGCAAGTGAGAGATAACCTCATAGCTTCTTCTCACAAACCTCTCATCCTTTCAAGTCCTGGAAAGAACAAAAGGCATTCTGCCAAGACTCAGATTAGCTGTGGCTCAAGCTGTTTCCTGCATGATCTACGTGGATATGTGTAAGGTTGCCAGGGAGCCATGGCAGAGGTATTCCCCTACATTGTTGAAAAAGAGAAAGAAGAGAGGACATCTAAGAAAATATAACAGCACGCAGAAAGGCAAAAGGGTGCAGCCTCTGGCTAGAATTCGATGGCATGTGGCAGAAGTATGACAGAGGAGACTTGAAACTTAGGCACGGATTAGCCTTGACAGGTCTTGTAAATCCTAATGAGAGTTTTCTATCTAAAGGAGTTTCAGGAGAGAAGGATTGGATCACATTTAGATATTAGAAAGGATCCTCTGACAGCAGTGTAAAGGAGGACTGAAATGGACCTGGACTGGAGGTGAAGCTGGGGCTGCTGGAATAGACATCTTGGGGACCAGTGAGAGCAAAGCATCATCAGTTTGCATAGTGTCCTTTTATGGTTGAAAAGAAACACTACCAATCCATAGAACGTGGTCCCCATAAGTAGGGAGGGAAGGCAAAGGGCTCAATGCCACATGCCCCCTGTTCCATTTGTCAGTAATCCAATTCTGCCGCCTTCCTTTTCATGTTATAAATTTTGACCTTGTCAGGATTGCTTCCTCCCCATTTTTTGCTAAATGGAATTCCATCACTTGGTCTTGAAAAATGAGAGTCTGAAAGACTGGTGAAAAAGCTTTTAGGAAGACAAGAGGGAAACACTGTTGCCTGTTCCCTTACCCTACAGAAAAGCTTGTACTATTATGTGTCATGAAAATGTTATTGCTAATAGAGTACTCCGGCAAACATCCAGACTCCAAATCTGGGTCTGCCTGCCCATGCCCTAGGCCTTTGCTAAAATGTCTCCTCACTGCAGCCTTTTCTGACCACTTGATTTAAAATTGTAATCTTCCCAGGCCCCCCGGCAACACACTCTATCTCCCTTCAATGCTTTATCATCATCTAACATATATTTTACTTACTTTATTTTCGTTTATTTCCACTAAAATATGAGATCCTGAGTACTGTATTCCCAGTACTGTAATAACTGGCCACATGGTTATTAAATTTTCAAAAAAAGTATATATATCTTGTGATTCCATTTATATGAAGCTCCCAAACAGGAAAAATTATTTAATGATGACAGACAGTAGTGATGACCTTTGTGGAAGGGGATAATAACAGGTAGAGGGTATGAGAGGGCTTTCTCTGGTGCTAATACTATCTTGATTTGGGTAGTGGTTACACAGATGTGTGCTGCGTTCTTATGACTTCTGCACTTTTCTATATCTGTTATATGTCAACTAAAAGTTTATCTAAAGAAGTTGGGAAGAAGACACATCTGCCTAGCAGCTGCTTTTTCTGTCTTTCTGCTTTTTTGTGCTTGGGTTTTTTGTCTTTATTGCATCACCATTTCTAGATGGCTGCTCCCCCTTGAGGCATTACTTCTGTGTTCCCAGCAGGGAAAGGACTGAAAAGTGAAGGGGTGAAGGGCTTTCTCTTGGTGAGATTTTGCTTTTCATTATGAAAGAAATCCCTCCTGGGGACTTATGCTTATCTGTCACTGGGTTACATGGTTACTCCTGTGGTAGATGTTCAGCTTTGCAGCCTCTATACCAGAGAGATATTAGATGTGGGTTTTTCAGGAATCAACTTATATTATCTCTACATATCGAAAAGAAATTTGAGGACAATGTTAATACAAGTGAGTATTTGTAATGTAAATGTAATGTAAAAGGAAAATACCAGGACCTCAAACACTTCAAAGCACACATCATTAACTAACCCCACATTTGTAGTATATATGTTAGACCCCAAAGCTCCTTCATGCTCTTTACTTCCAACTGGTGCTTTGGATTAGTATTTCAATCAGGTCTCCTCTGATCAAGAGAACTGGACCAGATGTAAACATCCACACTTTACATACAAGGTTTAAAGACAGGCAAGTGTGACCCTCACTACTCTTTCCTCTGAACACACCCAGATTCTTGCACGACTTCTCATGTTCTCCCAGGCCTACCATATGCTACAAATACTAGTGAAAGGAATCAAAGAGCATGGTGCAAGAAAGATTTAGGAGAGAGCCTACCGAGGGGTGTAAGAGAAAGATTAAATGAACAATTTAATTTGTTTCTAGATTTGATACATTTGTTTCTTACTCAACTTGCTTCTGAAAGTGTTCAAGATGGATTCAATTTTACTTGTAATGTATATCTCTCCCACAACCAAATTAAGCCCGGAGCCATTGTCTTAAATTTTTATGTGATTGAGGGTTGCACTTTATATTTGTCTTATATCTAAATTCTTGTTCCCGAAGACTAGTGTCACATAAGGAGTGGGAACACTTCAGCTCCCCTTAGAGGTTAAATCTTGTGACCCACACTACCAGTCATGTATTCTTCCTGGAGTTAACTCAGTGTATTTATAAGTTTATAGTCTTTTCTGGCTGTTGTTTTTCCCTATTAGGATTATTACTGAACACACCTTCATGAGAATTATTTCCAGCCTCAAAGTCATTTAAAAATGCTGTTTGATATTGCTTAGAAGCCATTGAAATGTTTCAAGTGACCTTAGCCCACCTTATACACTAAATGTAGCAGTCACCCCTAGACTATTCCTAATTCTCAAAATATTACTGGCTCTGTTGTCCTACTACATTAATGGCACCATGTTTATAGTTAACATCAGTTAATTACTATGTGTCAGGTAGTATGCTGAGTACTTTGACAGACATTAATCAATTTGATCCTCACATAACCCTATTTAGTAGATGCTACTACTATTCTCATTTTATAGATTAGCAAACACAGAGGTTATGTAACTAGCTCCAGTTAATTCACCCAGAGGGGATTAGAATCCATAAAGTCTGGCCCCAAAGAGAGAGTACTTCCCTCTATCCCATCTTTGCCCCAAAGTAATATCATCTTAATCCAAATAATATATAATTATCTAATATTTACTCCATTCCATAAAACGTAAAGCTTCAAACCCTATCTAATGTTCAAGCCTGCTAAACCACCTACTGTATATTTTTTTAATTAGTTGACTATACATAAATAACTCCCCTCCTGATTTTCTTCATATTCTTCTCAGAGGGTCACTGGTTGGAGTCTGGGTTTCTCATTCAGTGGCCACAACTGGGATACTCTGCCACAACCACCAAAATTCCGTGACTTCAGCTCCAAGATTTTCTTATCAGGCTTCCCTGGTGGCGCAGTGGTTGAGAGTCCGCCTGCCGATGCAGGGGACACGGGTTTGTGCCCCGGCCTGGGAAGATCCCACATGCCGCGGAGCGGCTGGGCCCGTGAGCCATGGCTGCTGAGCCTGCGCGTCCGGAGCCTGTGCTCCGCAACAGGAGAGGCCACAACAGTGAGAAGCCTGCATACCGCAAAGAAAAAAAAAAAAAAAAAAGAATATGCTAGCTCTGGGACTTTCCTGGAGGTCCAGTGGTCAAGACTCTGTGGTTCCACAGCAGGGGGCACAGGTTCAATCCTTAATCAGAGAACTAAGATCCCCGCATGCCAAAACAAACAAACAAACAAACAATGCTAGCCCCATAGCCACAGATTTTTGGGAACACAATCAGCCTTAGCAAAAATAGTAACAACTTTAACAGCTATTAATCTATGCACTGTTTCTCTTTGCAACTATATTTTCCATTCAAAAATTGAGTAACAGATTCCATTATAATTTTTATTTCTAGGACAATAATTCTCAAACAATTTTTCATCCACAGCACACCCAAAAGATAGTATCTACTTCTACCAGTAAGGTGGTTCATTACAATAATTTGAGGGAATGGAGATGAGTGAGAGGTAAGCAAAAATCTTTCTTAGGATGTGTAACCCCATGGAAAAGGTAGGGGGAAAAAAGAAATATTTAAAAATGTGTCCTAGTTGAAATGTGTACTCCTTTTCAAACTGAGAATAATCATCTGAATACTAAATCAGAGAATTAGTGATTAAGTGAATCAGAGGAGCACACAGATCGCTATAGAGATGAGAGTTCTGAGTTTCAAGTTCTGAGCTTCACCTTGTGCCAGGCATTTTGTGCAGTTCTTCAGAAACTACCACAAGTAAACTTCATAACACTCAGAAGATACATCCTCAAAAGAGATAAATTGTGAAACTAAGATTTCCATATACTTGGATTAAAAACAACTCTACTTAAGAAGACATCCTTCTTTCTCAGAGACCAGTACCTGTAAGATTTCTTCCTGTAAGAAAACTTGGAAATTTTCTGAAATGGACTCTAGTCTTCAGCCTTTTCTTCACGTCTCTTTCCACAACTTCTGTATATGTAGAGAATAACTGGAGCACGATAAAATAAACTGACTTTCAGGAAGTTACATTAAAAATGGATATAACTTCCAGTCCTGGGTATATATCCGAAGAAAATGAAAACATTAATTCGAAAAGATCCATACATTCCAATATTCATAGCAGCATTAGCTACAATAGACAAGATATGGAAGCAACCTAAGTGTCCATCAACAGATGAATGGATAAAAGAGATGTAGTATATACATGCAATGGAATATTACTCAGCCGCAGAAAAGAATGAAATTTTGCCATTGGCAACAACGTTGATGGACTTGGAGGGTATTACACTTAATAAAATAAGCCAGATAGAGAAATGCAAATATTGTATTTTATCACTTATATGTGGAATCTAAAAAATAAAGCAAACTAGTGAATATAACAAAAAAGAAACAGATTCACAGATGTAGAAAACAAACTATGGTTACCAGTAAGGAAAGGGAAGGGGGGAGGGGCATGATAGGGATAGGGGATTAGGAGGTACAAACTACTATGTATAAAATAAATAAGCTATGAGTATACATTGTACAGCACAGGAAATATAGCCAATATTTTATAATAACTATAAATGGATTATAATCTTAAAAAATTGTGAATCACTATGTTGCACACCTGAAATTTATATAATATTGTTAATCAATTATACCTCAATAAAAAGAGAGAGAAAATTTTTTTTTAAATGGATGGATCAAGTCAAAGATAACCAAAGCCCTCCCAAGGAAACAGAATGGTTCTAGGGTCAGTAGCAGTTGAGTCTAAACCCTTAAAGAATATGTCCATCAGAAGAGGTTGTGATCATAAAGGGTGCATAGAGAAAAGACAAAGCACTCAACACCAACACAAGCAATGTCCAGGGCAGTAGTGCTAGGCACACCCAACAGTTGTTCTATTAAGTAAGTGGCAATAAAAGGAAACACAATGTAGTATAGAGGTGAAGCCGACTGACTTTGCGTCCTTCAAACCTAGGTTCAAATTCTGTCCCAGCAGTTGCTGCTTGTGATACTTTGAGCAGGTTTTTCTGGGACGTTCCAATTTTTTATCTATAAAATAAGACTAATAATACCTACTTCATAGGGTTTTGTGAGATGAGATTATGAGATAAGGCATGTAAAATGCTTATCATGATGCCTGGCACAAGTACATACTCAATAAATATTATGAGTGTAGTAGACTGAATAAGAAGATGGACCCAAATATTCCCTTCTTTCATGTACACCCTGTATAATCACCTCCCCTTGAGTGTGGCAGGAACCAGTGAATATGATGAAGTAATCACTTCCATGATTAAGATTCCTAATCAGTCGACTATAAGTTAACCAAAATGGAGATTATCCTCAATAGGCCAGGCACAATCAAGTGAGTCCTTTAAAATTAGAAGGATTCTCCTGCTGGTTTCAAAGACTAAGCAAACTGCCATTTATGAGAGGAGGTGGCCATAGGCAGGAACCTGAGGGCAAGCTCTAGTTGCTGAGAGTGGTCCTCGGCTGAAAACAGCAAGAAAATGGGGACCGAACAGACCTACACAGAAATAAATTCTGCCAATAGTCAGTGAGATTGGAAGAGGACCTCAGACCTCAGGCGAGACTATAGCCCTCGCTGATCATCATAGTGAGATCCTGACCAGCTGACCCAGTTAAACCACAATCAGACTCCTGACTCGTGGAAATAGTAAGAATAGATATGTATTGTTTTGAGCCACTAAGTTTGTGTCAATTTGTTATGCAACTATAGAAGATTAATACAAGTAGTATTTGTTGTTGTGATATTGTTACTATTACTATAAGTAAAATCATATAACTATATTCCTGTTTCTGAATCTAGGCTCACCTCAACTTTCTGATAATGTTGGCATTTCCTATGGCTTGTTTATAAGCAGGGTGTGCTGGTCAAGCTAACAATTACAGAATATATTTGGTATTACACTTCAAATCAATTTATTAGTAAAACCTGGGAGGTCACAATTACTTACAGTAAGGAATAATTGAACTAATAAATACTCCATTTTTTTTAAACTTTTTTCCATCCCAGCCAGTGCAATCTCATTTGTATACTGATTAGAGCCGGAGGGTCATCAAGGAGGACTAGTTTTTATGTTTGTTTGTTTTTCGGCTACACCGCGGGGCATGCGGGATCTTAGTTCCCCAACCAGGGATCGAACCCGAGCCCACTGCAGTGGAAGTGCAGAGTCTTAACCACTGGACCACCAGGGAAATTCCAAAGAGTATTAGTTTTAATCTTTGTGGTAGACAGCAATGGTCAACAAATATCCCACTTGTTATTCTAAAGGGTCCTACTTTCTATGCAATGAAGTGTGATTGAAATGACACTAATCACTTCTAGACTGAGGCAATAAAAAGCCCATGAGCAACTTCCATTCTTTATCTTCTTTGGCCAAGCCACCCAAGGAGACCACATGTGCCAGATGATGCAGGTACAAGATGGTGAAGCCATCATCAGCCTAGATCCCTGAGTAACTAAGTGTAGCAATACCCATATCAATCCTCACTGAAAATGCAGCATAAACAAGAAACACATTTTTATTACTTGAGTATCTAAGATTTCAGAGTTAATTTGTCACAACAGCAAAACCTAGACTATACTAACAGATAGGTTAAATAAGTAGAAATGGATTAGGAAGGATCACTCATTTAGAGGTTTTTTTCTCTGCCCTCTGTGTATCTCTCTTCTCTTCTTTATCTAATGTGGATGGTTTAATAATATTAAGACCCATGGGACTTCCTGCTTGCCTGACTCCTTTCTCACTAGTAGGTACACCATATAACAGGCTAAAGTTTTATCCTTCAGATTCATTCATCCTCCATGATAGCATGGTTGAAGCTATAACATACAAGAAAAGGTATCAGTTTGGCTATCACATTTCATGTGTCAAAACTAAGGGTAGGCAGCAGCAACTATATCAGCAACTGATGACTGGAAGAGATTAGAAGACTTAGGGATCCTGGCTATATTTCCTTTAGAACTGACAACCAGAAGCCATCCTTATCTTGTTCACGACTTTTAAAGGCAATTTTCTAAACGTTTCACCATTAAGCATGACATGAGCTATTGGTCAAAGTAGATATTATGATTTTTAAGTAAGCATTTTTCTTTCTGAGTTTCCTTAGAAATATTCGCAGGAAATAACTTTTTTTGGACTCAATGGGAAGGATCATAAGACTGTTCTCCAGGGCTTCCCTGGAGGCGCAGTTGTTAGGAATCTCCCTGTCAGTGCAGGTGACCCGAGTTTGAGCCCTGGTCCAAGAAGATCCCACATGCCGCAGGGCAACTAAGCCCGCAAGCCACAACTACTGAGCCTGCCTGCCACAACTACTGAAGGCCGTGCGCCTAGAGCCTGTGCTCCGCAACAAGAGATTCCACAGCAATGAGAAGCCCACGCACCGCAAGGAAGAGTAGCCCCCGCTCACCGCAACTAGAGAAAGCCTGTGTGCGGCAACGAAGACCAAACACAGCCAAAAATAAATAAATAAATAAATAAAATTAAAAAAAAAAAAAAAAAAGACGGTTCTCCCTTGACAGTTTGAAGTGATAAATTATATTAATAGATTTCCTAAGTTTGAATCATCTATATTTCCTGGAATAAACTCTACTTGGTCATGATAGATGATAATTTTTAATGCAGAGTTGAATTCAACATGCTAATATTTTGCTTATTATATTTTGCTAATTATTTTGCTTATGCTATACATATATATTTCTAAATGATACTGACCTAGAGCTTGTTTTGGGTTTTTTTGTTGTCAAGTTTTAGTATCAAGGTTTTCCAGCTTCAAAAATAAATTCGGATCGTTTTCTCCTTTTTACCACACCATGTAATATATTATGTAGTATAAGCATTATATGTCTTCTTAAGTTTTAAATAATTGGCCAACAAGCCATCTTACTCCAAATATATGCTAGAATAATTATTTTATTATATTATCAAGTTCCCTGTATTTTTCTTTTTTTTTTTTTTTTTTTTTTTTTTGCGGTATGCGGGCCTCTCACTGTTGTGGCCTCTCCCGTTGCGGAGCGCAGGCTCCGGATGCACAGGCCCAGCGGCCAAGGCTCACGGGCTTAGTTGCTCCGCGGCATGTGGGATCTTCCCGGACCAGGGCACGAACCCGTGTCTCCTGCATCGGCAGGCGGATTCTCAACCACTGCGCCACCAGGGAAGCCCTCCCTGTATTTTTCTAATTATATTTTTAAAATTATTCCTGATTCGGGATTACCTGGTGGCACAGTGGTTGAGAGTCCGCCTGCCGATGCAGGGGACACGGGTTCGTGCCCCGGTCCGGGAAGATCCCACATGCCGCGGAGCGGCTGGGCCCGTGAGCCATGGCCGCTGAGCCTGCGCGTCCGGAGCCTGTGCTCCGCAACGGGAGAGGCCACAACAGTGCGAGGCCCGCGTACCGCAAGTTATTCCTTATTCAAATTTGGCAATTTATACTTTTCCAGAAAATTATCCTTTTCATTAAGGTTTTCCACAGTATTAAAACTTTTATTCTTTTTATTATCTTTCTTAATTTTAATTTTGGTGATTTAAATAACTCACCTTAGTAGTTTCTAAATCTATCAAGTCAGATTTAAAGTATGTAAACTGTTGCATCTTTGGTAATATAGGAAATGCCCGTTAATGTTGCATGAACTCGATTTGCAACATTATCTATTCCTAACATTTCTAATCCAAACTTTCTGCACAAGACTGCAGATAATAGCAAAGTGATACCTTAAACTATTAAATGATGATCAGTGATAATAACTCATGATTTCACGTAATGTAAAAAGGGAATTATCTCTGGGTTGCTTTGTAACACATGGGACATCAAAAGTCATGCAAATTATAATCAAAATATGGGGGAGAGTTCAAGGAACATATTCTGCTTATTGACAAAGGAATCCTATGAGAATGAAATGTAATAGATATAAACAGAAACATGGCTCTAAATCACGATGTTCATTTTATAACATTTTTTTCTTCAAAACACAGATCTAGAGCATAAAGCAAGATCAACATGCATCATATAGTTACATAGCCAATCACTTTATAGTAATATAATACAAAGAGTAAAATGAGAAATAAAGTCTTGCTAAACTGATTAAAGTTTAACATAAATGGATTGGCAACTCAAATGCAGGAAATAATTTATTTTTCCCAAGAGAGCTATTCATAAGAACACAGTCCTCTACAATGTCTGGCAGTATCACTTATGGAATATAATCTTCTCAATATATTAAGTTAATAACTTGTAATTTGATTAAAAATGAGCTTCCTGACCCCATCCCATTCTTTATCAGAAAGAGACACAGTTCTGTGGGTATTCAGTTTGTTTTCATGGAACCAAAGGATTATGAAAGCTCATATAGGCTATGAAAGCTATTTTTTAAAATAAATTTATTTATTTTTACTTATTTATTTTTGGCTGTGTTGGGTCTTCGTTTCTGTGCGAAGGCTTTCTCTAGTTGTGGCGAGCGGGGCCCACTCTTCATCGCGGTGCGCGGGCCTCTTACTGTCACATCCTCTCTTGTTGCGGAGCACAGGCTCCAGAGGGGCAGGCTCAGTAGTTGTGGCTCACAGGCCCAGTTGCCCCATGGCATGTGGGATCTTCCCAGACCAGGTCTCAAACCCGTGTCCCCTTCATTGGCAGGCAGATTCTCAACCACTGCACCACCAGGAAAGCCCATACGAAAGCTATTTTTTGATATTAGGTGAAACCTTCTTAAAATACACTGGACAAACTAAAAGATACAGAGATACCTCAGCAAAGTCCTGTATACTTTCAACAAGCTAAAAGATATTTAAGAGTTTCTGGAAGGTTGATACAGTGAGCTAGAAATTGTGATATTTGATCTAGAGGGTCATATACATAAATACTGATGCACTCTCAGTGATGGAAAAATTTGAAATGGAAAACAAAAATGAGTTTTCTGCATCTCTATCTTGGACAGATGTTTGGGAATAACCAGGAGTTTGGTAAATGATCACTATGAGTCAGGATAAAGAGTGGCATATACTTCAGAGAAGTAAGAATTTGTATACCAAGACAGAGGAGGAGTAGTTTGTAAATGACTGTGACATGCCTGATGGATTAGGGAAATAACTGGGTACAGAGAGATCAGATGGAAGTCTATTGTAATAGTCCCTGCAAAACAAAAACAAAAAACAAAGCAGATAAAAAACAACAACAGAAAAACAATGAGCCCTTGATTCAATCCAACTCAACAAATATTTATTGAACAATGACTATATACCAAGACTCTTCTAGGTGGTTAGGTTAAAATTGTGAACAAAACAGTCTAACATTCCTACCCTCTAGTGACTCACATTTTAGCAATTGAGGGCAAAAGCAATAGAAAAAAAGACTATGACAGCAAGAGATATTAGAAAGATTGAGTTGACAGGATCCTCTTGATATTGATGGTCAAGAAAAGGAAGAATTTGCAGAAAATTCTATGGCCTTAACCTAAGTGACAAGTAAAATAGAAAGACCATTGATAGAGAGGGAGCAACTTATTCAGCATATGTTGAATCCTTCCCAAGTACTAGGGACATAAAGATGAAGAGGAAGGAGCACCATTCTGGAAATGTGACTACTGTGATGAGAGTGGCAGTTCTGGACAAGTTGAAATTCTGATTCAGGCAGGACATCCTTGAGAAATATTCAACAAAACAATTGAAAAGGTGATTTTGAAATTCAAGAGAGAGGTTAGGCTAAGAGAAATCTGATTAGGAAGTGATTTTTCTGGTTATCATTATATATGAAATCACCAAGAAAAAGAGAATAGAATAAAAGGCAACAGCCAGAGAGAAAAACTAGAACCCTGATATTTATAGTTATACATTGTAAGAGGAAACAAAGAAGACTAAGTTAGAATAGCGATAGAGATGGATATAAAATAATAGAAAAAGAAAAATGCTGGAATATCATCCAAGTGATATTAATCTATATGAATGTTTCCAAAAGGATGGAGTCATCAATATCAAAATGAGCAGAGACTGAATAGAAAGAGAAAAGACCAGAAGCTAAATGTTTCAGAAGGAAAGTGGGAGTTCATGAGAGGAAAAGCCAGACTGCAAGAGACTGTTGGTTAAAGATCAGAAATGGAGAGAGTTCATGTAGAGTACGCTTTCAAGAAAACTTGGTGGTCTACAGAGGTAATCTTGGTTCTTTGTGGGAAAATTGATTAATAGAGATTTGAGTATGCTTATAAACAGAGGGGTAGCAGAATGTGCCACTCCAAAATATGCTCCTTTGGCATAAGGATTATTTTGAGCTATTTTGAAAAAGTGCAGACACAAAAGAAGCTCTGAAAACGTAGAAGTTTCCCTTTTTTAAGGGAAATTTGCATTAGAAAGGGGGCCTTACCAGGTGTTAAAATTGTTTGTTTGTTTTTTTCTCCTGTTGATCTGTTTTTTATTACATGGGGGTCTCAGCCAAGAAATAGGGTAGAGGGAAAATTATTTTCCCTCCCCTACACAACTAAAGAGAAAAAGTTAGCGGTCAAATTGAAGATCCAAAAGCAAGAGATTGAACAGTTCTCAGAAGAGACACGATCATTTGGAATCTGGACCATAGTCAAAGGGATTAGCATTAATATGACAAGGCATTTATTCTGTCAAGCAAGCAGGACATGCTATATGAATATACTTTGAGTTGCAGAGAAGAAGAAATCAGAGGGAGTCTATGTATGAGAGCTTAGGTTTTACTCAATAAAGGAGGAGGAAGTTCATATGCCTCGTCTTCAGGTGATAAGGGTGATGAGAAAGGTAATGAAGATTATGGAAATTTTTTAAATTACCACTTTTACGTTCCAGCAACTTAGTGAAAATTCAAGACCCTAGGAACTTAAACCAAGAAGAAAAAGAGGGAAGTGTATAGAAAAGAAAGGGACATGTGCGTAAGGGAGATATTGAAGAAAGATCTGAATTCGAGGAAAACAATCTGCCTTTCAATTCATTGAGGGATGACTTGGGAAAATGTAAATTTAAAAAAGAAAGAAAAAAAGGGGAAAAAATTTTTCCTGGGAAAAATTTCATATGGAAATGCAAAGGTAAAAAAATAAACACCCTAATATATGCTACATTTTCAATCATACTAGCCAAATTAATAAGCTCTAGAATTCACTTTGGTAATCATCATATATTATCACATATATTTTGAAATTAATAAATTTCAGTAACAATATCATATACCATGTTTAGATATCGAATGGAACTCTGCTATTGAAAAGCCAAGATTTTTATCTAATAGAATTAGCAGGCATGAAAATTTGATAAATTAATCTTATACTGGTTTCTATGAATGGGTAAGTAAAAGTGAAGCTGGATATTCATTTTTATTTATTACCACAATCATTGGTACCAATGGCAATTGAAAAATTTTATTTGCATTTTATCAGGTAAAACAAAATAAGTATTTTATATGGATTGCAATTCTTAAAGAGAGTATCTGAATTTGTATCTACTACCTTGTTTTTCAAAAAGTAGTAGATACAAATAATCATGAGGGAAAGTTACTGCATGCCTGATTGCAAATGTCTTAGGTGAAATGCACATATTTCTTGTTTAAAGAGTTTAAAACTTTCCAGAGACAAACAAGGTTTAATCTAATGATGGGGTGAAAGGCCTTGAAAATAAAATATGAATAAAACTTAAGTCACTAGAGTTAAGAAAAGATGAAACAATCCTATATTTAGTGTAACTCTAAACAATTGTCCAAAAAAAGCATTCTTCTTATGGTGCTATTTTTTATTTTTCATTTCGCATTTCTATCCATAATTCAAGACTTTTGCCTCTGTATTTAGGCTTTAACTGATGATCCCAAAATACAATGTCTATTTCAGCATGAGTGCAGAGTCTACAACATTTTTTTCTTGTTTTGTTCCATGATCATCATTATGTATGAATAAAAGCAAAATGCAGTCAATATTCATGACACTTAATCTCAATGAAGAATGCCTTACATTGCCTAATGTAAATCTAACAAGACATAGCACAGATAAAAAAGATAACATTTTTTTGTTTTTTTAAAGATAACATTTTTAATAATGACACTTAGAGAAACAACATTAAAATTCTTTAAAAAAAGTAATTCCTCTGTTACATATATATATATATGTATAGTTTTTGTTTTATGTTTCTCATCCAAAGTTGCTTTACATTAAAGTAATTTGTCATTTTCAGGACTAGATAGAGAGGATCTCAAATTTAGCCCTCAAATATTTTCAGAAATTCCAGTTTTCAAGTTTGAACAATGCTATGTATGCCAGGCTATGAGGAGCATGTGTGGCCAGACTGCCAAGATCACTGCACAGATGCTGAAGCCATAGTGTTTCATGAATTTTGTTCTGCTGAATGGATACATCAGAATCACCATTAAAATGTGTATTCCTGGGCTGTCTCTGAGACCTACTGAGCCAGAATTTCTTAGAATTGGTAGCCAGCAATTGGCAAATTTAATATTTTCCTGGAGATTCATGCATACTTAAATTTGGAAACCACTACCTAATGTTGTGTCATAGCTTGGCAATTTTCACAGCTGTGGGGAGGGAGGGCAGTGATAGATAAGTAGAAACAGGTTGAAAAATGGAGTAAAAATACTTTGCTTGAAATATAGACCATTATAGAGTTAAGCCGCCTACATTTGGGTCAAAGATAGATATATTCTGGTAGGCAGAATTCCAAGATGATTCCCAAGATGCCCCCTCCCTGGGGTACATAGCCTGTATAATCCCTGACACTGTGAATATGATGGATTTTACTCCCATTATTAGGTTATATTAGATGGGACAGTTGATTTTAAGAAAGAGAGATTATCCTGGGTGAGCCTGACATAATCAGGTGAGCTCTTGAAAGAGACTGTGCTCTTCCTGAAGTTTGTGATTCAGTGTATAAGAGAGGCTTGACAAGATTCCCCATTGCGCAGTTAAAAGGAGCCATGTGGCAAGGTATGCTGGCAGTCTCTAGGAGCAAAGAGAAGGCCCCACATGACAGCCAGCAAAGAAACAGGGACTGCAGTCTTACAACCACAAGGAGCCGAATTCAGCCAACAAGCTTAATGAACATGGAAACAAATTTTCTCCCAGAGTCTCCAAATGAAAATACAGCTGGCCAACACTTCAGTTTCAACTTTGCAAGACCCTGAACAGAGAACTCAGTCATTCCACATCTGAACTTCTGACATAAAAAACTGTGGGGTAACAAATGGATGTTAACCTGTTACATGTATGATTATTTGTTTCACAGCAATAGAAAACTAATCCATATCCAACAGCACAAAAGTGACCTGGCCTGTGGTGATAGATGCCTAACTGAACCTAGTCACTGCTATGCACACTTTGACTTCCTTGAACCTCATCTATAAATGAGATTGGTGTAATGAACCAGCAGATTTACATATCAAAGTTAGGTTTATAAAATCACCAAGATCTCTTGTGTCTAAAAAAAATTCATTAAGAAATTATTGGTAGGAAAAGCAGAATCCCAAATACAGTAGTTCAAAACTCCCCTATCAGAAGTGATTTTTTAAAACTCTGTTCAAGTTTATATGTTACAATCAATATTATAAGGTAGATTAATATTTTAATCGCCATTACCAAAGAGGCATAAGAACTTAATTGGAGTAGATGGTCCAAGATTGTGCACTAAAGCTGCCAGCATAAGACCTCATTTTCAGAACAATTATTTTCCTTCACCAAAGAGAATCTCATGAGTTCATCTGTTCAGCCAAGATAAATCAATTTTTTTCTCTTAATGTGTCCACGAACAACATCTACTTTCCATTATTTCTTGTGGTCACAAAAGCATTTCACTGAATATTTCTACAAATAGCTCTCACATGCCCATGCCTCCTTTGATGACTTTGCAATTCTAATAAAGTGATTAGAACTCCTTATTCCTGCTGTGGCCTCTGCTAAACAATGTGAAAATACCTCTCCTGCTGGGGTTATCCTGCCAGCAAAATTCAAATGGCCCACGAACAAGTACATCTGTTGTAATTTGACTTTCTTTGCCCTTGTTACTTTTTTCTACTATTCTATAAGATCTTGAATTTTCCCCTTGAAGCTCTAAATTCCTTTATAATTATTTATTTGTGGAGAATCTCTTCTACAGATAAAAAATCAAGTTGATTAGTCTTCTAGTTTTCCTCTAACTATTGGAGTTTTAACAAGTCACTTGCTCTCTGAAACCTCACAGCTTCCTAATTAATAGGTGTTTGAACATGACAGGGTCATCCGATTTGTCTTATGTATTCATTGTGTTCGATTATGGGTCCCAAATATCCTGATTAACACATGTACAGTTGTGATCTTGCTGGGGAAGAACATGGCAGTGAATCTGAAATACAGAGTCAATGAGATTTTGACAGGTAGTTTTGCTAAATACAGGAGGTAATTTAGAGTGGCAGAACATTTAGGCGCAGACTGTTAAATGTTTCATCAATCTTCAAGAAATGTTAAAAACAAAACTGGGTTTGGTGGAAGAATTTTTTTTTTTTGGACTTTCTGATTTATACGTTTCACACTGATGAAAGAAAACTTGGTCCTTTGCTGAGTTTTCCTTTAGTCTCATCCTCTGGTAGCAGCACCTGCTCTTCCTTTGGGCAGAGAGCCCTTTGCCATTCACTCTATGGATCAGACAATGCTGAAACTATTGACTCCTGGATCCACTGGCGCCCTGGCTAACAGAGTCACATTACACTGACCACAGTGGGGAATGCATCACCACTGTGGGCCAAAGCAGTCTGGGGATTTTCATAAAACTGTTTGGAGAGATAAGCTGTTGTTTCCTCTGGGGTTTCCACATGAGTTAAAAAACCTCTGAAGCCACTATTGACCCAGTTTGCTCTTACATAGGAGAACTTGCCTGAAAATGACAATAACCTAGGAGGAAGCAGGACTGAGAAGAGACAGACCAGTGTGGCCATTTCATTGCTCCATCCTTTGGCACCCAGCCAGACCTGAAGTTATACCACCCCCAGCCTTTTTAATTACTTGAGCCAATCAATTCCCTATAATAGTTAAGCCCCTTTGGGCTGGGTTTTCAGACTTGCCACTGAAAAGATCTTGCTGCATAGAAAAGGTGTCTCTCACAAAAGTTAAATTAATCCAAGACTCTGCCCTTTGAATTTAGTAAAAATGACATTATAAAGCTAATTTATTGACTTAATTTTTGAATGGAATACAATCAAACTCCCAAAATACACCTTTGGTGATTTTAAAGTCATAACCATTACATCGTTTGAATTTTTCCAGTATTTAAAGGTACTTCAATGATATAATCTCATTAATTCTTACAATGTCCTTTTGAACTAGCCAGGGGACAGGTGTGCTTATCTAATAATATAATAGTCCCGTTCTCTCTTGCACTTCATGACATATTTCAGTGAAGGCTGAATAACAAAGCACAAGGTCACCTATATAAGCACCTACAGAAAACAGTAATTACTTCCCTTATGATGTAGGTAGGATATCACTGTGAAAATCAGCATAAAGATTCCAGCACAAATTAATCACCTGTGAGGAACCGTGTGGCCAATAGAATTTTTAATAATGTAGGTAGATGAATATAAAATTTACATAATGTATATTATATGCACTGTGTAGATATTTAATCAACACGTTTTAATGAAAGTCCTTCTACTTGTACTTCATTATATTATATGTAAGATAATTACATAATTTATAAATACAATAATATATTTATTAAATGGTTACTGTATGTATGTTCTTGTAAAATGTATATTTAAAATGTATGAAAATATACTTTATTTGAAACATGCTGAAAGTAAATTTAAGTGTTCCCCATTATATTTTTCCTCACCATACAAAAAGTGTGCTTTTTTCCTCTCAAAAAAATTGCAGCTATTTTGACTCCTGAGTAAAGTAAGATTGGGGTAGAAGATGTTCCCACATTGCTAAATATTTTTCTTATTAAGATTCAGATTGTATTTTAATTTTTTATTAGAAAATTTCCTAAAATATATTACATGACCCTGACAATTTAATCTGCTCTTGATGACTGAGTGGTCTCCTCATAAGCATCCTTCTGGGTTATAAAATTTTAAGTGCTTCTGGATCTACTAAAATATGTAGTGTGGTTTAAACACAAATGCTGTGCTTTATGAATTTATATGTCTGCTTTTAGTAATTTTCTATTTTTTTTAATTCTGTGGAATTTGTGTAGCTTGAAATAAAATCCTTTTTACTTTAGTGAATTTGAGTTTCTATTACTCATTAGATGTTTTAGGAGTGTTTACAGGAGTCATTGTAATACATAGCCTTAAAAAAACAGCTATATATTGGGCTTCCCTGGTGGCGCAGTGGTTGAGAGTCCACCTGCCGATGCAGGTGACACGGGTTCGTGCCCCGGTCCGGGAAGATCCCACATGCCGAGCAGCTGGGCCGGTGAGCCATGGCCACTGAGCCTGCACGTCCGGAGCCTGTGCTCCGCTACGGGAGAGGCCACAACAGTAAGAGGCCTGCGTACCGGGAAAAAAATAAAAAATAAAAAAAAATAACAGCTATATAACCCAGCAATTCTACTCCTGGATATAATCCAACATAAGACACATACAAAAATGTTCAGAGAAGCACTGTTCACAGTAAACAAACCTGGAGATAAAGCTAATGTCTATCAAAAGTAGAACTGATTCCTAAATTTTAGTATATTTGTTGCAGGAAAATGGGGAAAGAGAGGATGGTCATGTCCCAGGTCTCAGGCGAGGTCCTGGGACAGGCCACCAAGTAAGATTTGTTGGCTTTGTGCAGGAAAGAATTCAAGAGCGAGCCATAGTAAAGTGAAAGCAGGTTTATCAAGAGAGGTACACATTCCCTAGGCAGAATGCAGTCAATCTCAGAAGGTGACAGCGGCCCCGGGCTGTGGAGGTGGTTAGTTTTTATGGGCTGGGTAATTTCATAGGCTAAATAGATTATTCCAACTATTTTGGGGAAGGGTGGGGATTTCCAGGAATAGGGCCACCGCCCATTCTTTGGCCTTTTATGGTCAGCTTCAGAACTGTCCTGGCACCTGTGGGTGTGTCACTTAGCATATGCTAACGTGTTACAGTGAGCTCATAAGGAGGCTCAAGGTCTACTGGGAATCAAATCTTCTGCCATCTTGGGTCTCATCAGTTCTAACCAGTTTTTGTCGTATCCAGTTTTTCTCAACAGCTGTGTCATTCTTTAAGGGTTGTGCCCTGCCCCCCTCCTTTCTTGTCACCTATTCATACAATGAAATATTGCATAGCCATGAGAATAGATAACTTCACAGAATAATATGGATGAAATTCCCAAGCAAAAAGTCTCATCAGTGAAGCTGGATACAAGAGAGCTTGGTGTGAGGAGGTTCTGGAAGGCAACAAGGTGGGGAAGGCTGGGGAGCTGGGTGTCACTAATATTCTGTTCCTTGATCTTGGTCCTGGCTCCACAAGCATGAATACTTTCTGAAAAGTTGTTGAGCTATGCTGTGGTGTGTGCATGTTTCTGCATGTACTTTATAGTTCAGCAAACTACTCAAAAAAGAAGATAAAAATTAATTATGATATATGCCTTTCTATTCATATTGAACACCACTTTCAAAGCACATGTATTATCTCATTTTATTCATCCATTTCATAACTGTTCATTTGTCTGTTTGCTTATGTATTTCCTGTCATGATCCAGGTAATAGGCAAGGGGCTGGAGATGCTGCACAGATTAAGCAGACCTAATCCCCACTTGCATGGAGTTTACACTCATGTCCCCCTATAACATTCCTGTGAAGTAGGTAGAGAAGGTATGGTCTTTTGAGTTTTGTTTGTTTATGTGTTTGTTTGTTTCGATGGGAGATAATTAAGCACGCTTATGTGCTTCACAGAAGAACCCATTTGAGAGGTAACAGATGCAGGATGTGAGAAGGAAGGATGAAAAATTTTAAAGTGAGACCCCTGAGAAGGACACAAGAAAGGACCCCAGAAGCAGGAGAAAGGAAAGAAAACTGCAAACTGGGAATTATCAGGGGTCATGTGCTGTTTGCTAGCAGAGCATGGACTAGAAGGAACCTGACACCTCAGCCACATCCAACCAAATTTCTCTTCATCGTTGCCATTTCTAGGATGCCAACAAACCCCATTTATACACATGTGCTTGCATGCATGCACATGCATATATACTCTAAACAATAAGCCTGCTTCCTATGTACATAGTTCACCATCATCTGCTGGTGATGTGTTGTGTTCCCTTCAGAAAAGGAGGCCTGCAGGCCAAGTTTCATGGCCTAAAACTGGTGGAGGTCTTTGCTTTCTCTGGCAGTGGAGAGAACTCGAATGGAAAGGAGGGAAATATGACAAGTGTGAAGGGTCAGAAAATAGAATAATGACACTAATGGAAAATATGGGAGGAAACTCCTCTTTGGAAGTTATTGATTTGGGGAGTGAATTTGTAAATACCTTGGGATTTGTCATCAAAATGCTTTCTAGGAAAGCAAAGACCTGAGAAAGAGGCAATGCTGTGTGCCTTGAGCCCTGGGGAGAAAGTTTCTTTATGTGTTATTCCAGGTTCTGCAAGCAGCAGACATGGAGACGGAATTAAATGTGGAAAAGATTGACAAGGATGAGTGCCTACGGGGGAAAGTGAGGAGGAAGCTAGGGAAGCGTGGAAAAGCCAAAAGTCTAAATGTAAGCCTGGTTCTTATAAAAGACAGAGAAGGAATTAAGTTCGGATAGAAGAATCTTAGACTAGGGTGCACTTGTAAAATAATTCAGCAATGTCAATTGGGAGTTCTCAAAGCAAAGGTGTCCATCAGACAAGTCCCACATCCCACAAGACTGGGCCTGCCTTAGTATTCCTGCTGCACTCGGTCACCGGCTGGGAGCAGCCCCCAGAAAGTGCTGTGTTGTCATGAATGTGTTGTTGAATTTCAGAGCACAGCAGCTAGGCCCATACAGGAATTATATTCTCCCCAGTTAGAGATCCTAGAGAGGCATTTTTGTGGCCACCACACCTTGTATGTTTTGAAGGATAAAAATGGTACTATACTCATTTTGAGGATAAGAGAATCTGGGGATTTTTTAATATTGTGAATCTTCGTCTGGACTCTGCAGATGTGAAGCTTGGAGATACATATTGCTATTTTAGGGAGTGCAGGCATAACAGTTGTCTCTGATAGGTAACATCAAGCAATGGCTTGAATCAAGTGAGGAAGTAATCCACTTTGATGTCTGCAGGAGAGCATTCTAAGCAAAGGGATCAGTAAATGCAGAGGTTATGAGAAGGGAATATGCATGTCTTGCTCAAGGAAGAACAAGGAAGCCAGTTGAGAAAATAAGAGGGAGAGTAGAAGGCTACTGTACAGTGAGCAAGATGGAGTGTAAAAAAAAACCGAGGTCAGGGAGTTAGTTGGGGACCAGATCACATAAGCCTTGGATGTCATAGGAAAAGCTGCAGATTCACTCTGACTAACATGGGAAGTCCCTGCAAGCTCAGGGTAGAGAATCAATGTTATTAAAGGCATCACTCTGGTGCCTGTGTGAAGGATTGACTATGAGTAGAAAGAGATTCCAAAAATCATGTTTTCTCAACTTCTCTGGATTTATGTACATATATCAATTATTGTCTCAACCCTTATGTACTGCTTTTTTCATGAGCTTCTTTCCCCTAGGTGAACATTCAAATGGAGTAACTGAAACACATAAGAAAGGGATTTCATGTGAGAAGAGGGGAAGGGTAAAGGGAAACCAACAAAAGAAAGTGATGTTCTCTGGTTCCCACCCACAGGACTGAAGGGGGAAGAGGAAGGAGCAGTTACCAGAAGGTGGGGAGAGAACCACTGCTGTGGGAGAGTATCACCAGACAAAAGCTGTGGAGAACTTAGCCACTGCTAACCCATGACACCAGCAGGGAGGAAGGCTGGGCAATACAAAGCTTGATCTCACTTTTGGACAATGGTTCCACTTCTGCTGGTGCCTCCCATTGACCAAAACTAACCAGCAGTCAGAATGCACAAGTGCTCATAATGCGATTCATACATGTCGACTTCCTGATAGAGCAGCTGGAGAAGGGTGCTGAGTGGATCTGTAGGCACATTCAGCAATTAGTCACTACAGATATGCAAAGTATTTATCTTTTCTAAAAAGTTATCTTTGCTCCTTAAGTTCTACGTGCCTCATTTATCCTGTCGCTCTCCTCTCCTTCCAAGAGAAGCTTCTTGAATCTACTTACTCTCACCATCTTTTGAATTCATTCCTCTGCCCACTTCCCTCTGGCTTCCACTCACTCCCATCACTCACTTGAGAGGGATCCTCCCAGCGTCATCACTAAACTCCTACTTGTCACTTCTACCAATCTCAGTCTATTTTATTTGACCACTTTTCAGCATTTGATCATAATAATGACACACTTTTCCTTGAACTGGCTTTTCTGTTGATCTCCTCCTTTCTTCATCTTACCCTTATTAGTTTCCTAGGGCTGCTATCACAAAGTACCACAAAAGAGGTGGCTTAAAACAAAAGAAGGGCTTCCCTGGTGGCGCAGTGGTTGAGAGTCTGCCTGCTGATGCAGGGGACATGGGTTCGTGCCCCGGTCCGGGAGGATCCCACATGCCGCGGAGCGGCTGGGCCCGTGAGCCGTGGCCGCTGAGCCTGCGCGTCCGGAGCCTGTGCTCCGCAACGGGAGAGGCCACAACAGGGAGAGGCTCGCGTAAAACACACACACAAAAACCAAACCAAAACAAAAAAACAAAAGAAATTTCTTCTCCCACAATTCTGGAGTTCGCAAGTCCAAAATCAAGGTGTCAGCAGGGCCATACCCTCTCCGAAGTCTCTAAGGAGGATCCTTCCTTGCCTCTGCCTAACTTCTAGTGGCTGCTGGAAATCCTTGGTTCTCCTTGGCTTGTAGATGCATCTCTCTGATCTCTGCCTCTGTCATCACATAGTGTTTTGTGTGTGCATGTGTATGTGTGTATGTGTCCTCTTATATGGATTTTAGTCATACTGAATTTAGGGTCCACTCTAACTCAATATTACCTCATCTTAACTTGATTACATCTACAAAGAGCTTATTTCCAAATATGGTCACATTCACGGGTTCCCAGTGAGCATGAATTTTGACAGGAAACTATCCAACTCAGCACAGGCTCCTTTCTTGGACCTTATTTCAAAGCACCCACCCCTTAAAATATAACTTTGCCCAGGGTTTTCTTCATTCCCCACTCTCTTATTTTGCACAGGTTTCAAACACAAATGCCTACAAGGAAGCAAACATATAACAAAAATGAGTGATATGGTTCTTTCATAAAGAAAACTAAAAAACGCCTGACTTGTAAATAACAATCGACCCTTGGTCTAAAGGCAGGTGGAATGGCCTGTGGTCAACTGAAGAAAGCGTGTCCTATTCTAAAGGTGACAAGCTGTTCAAACCCATCTGAGTGTTGTCATTCAGAAATGCAAGCTTAGTGACGTTAAGCTGATTTTGTTTTTAAGAAAAACTGGAAATCTTGATTTTCGTATAAAATCACTTAGAAAATGATTCAAAAATAAATAAAACAAAAACAAACAAACAAACAAATACCAATATGTGGGGAAACACTATGCAGACCAAACAACAGCCATTTATATGAATGGCCCACAGGTCCAGTTGGTAACCTCTGCTCTATATACATCTCTCTGATGATGTTGAGGGTCACTTAGGATCAGTGGTAACTTGGTTTGTAGACTACCCATCTTTCCAATCATAGAGATGTAGAAAGAACATCATAATGGACAGTCACACTTGTCTACTCACAAGAATATCAAGCATCATACATCAGATATTAAATTCGGCGTTTGCCACCACTAAACCTGCCTCTCTCTCTCACGGTCACTTCCTCAAAGACTGTCAAAGTCATCTCAGATTTCCCACTATCCCTTAGCATATTTAACCATATATTTTACCATGCAGTATCTTTTATTTACTTTTTTTTGTGGTACGTGGGCCCCTCACTGCTGCGGCCCCTCCCGTTGCGGAGCACAGGCTCCAGACGCGCAGGCCCAGCAGCCATGGCTCACGGGCCCAGCTGCTCCGCGGCATGTGGGATCCTCCCGGACCGGGGCACGAACCCACGTCCCCTGCATCGGCGGGCGGACTCTCAACCACTGCGCCACCAGGGAAGCCCATGCAGTATCTTTTAAATCTCTCAGATGAATACCCCAGATGTCTCAAATGAATCTCCAACCATATAAACACTAGCTTGTTTTGTGTCCTGTTCTAATAGCAGCCTTTATCTACTAAGCACTAAACCTCTTTTAAATAAATATGTATCTCACTTAATCTTCATAGCAACAGTGTGATAATGTTGTAGTTTAGGTTCTAAAATAGAGCATGAGAAAGGTCTTAGGTGAGAAAAGCAGAAGTGAGGGAGGGAAGAAGAGCCAATATAAGGTGTATGGCTATGATTGCTTCTATAGGCAACAGGAGCTGGAATATCTGAGAAATGAACAGAAGGCCTCCAAGAAATGGCCATCCAAAAGACAAGAGTTTGAGCCATTTACCACATCTGCCATCCCCCTTTGTTAGAGGACTGGCCCTGGGCCATTTTTGCATTGATTGAGAGGCTCCTACAGCTCAGGGACAAAAAGAGAAAAGATACACAGCATACACTTGAGTTGGACTACTACCAGGGCAAAGTGAGCCTGAGCTCACATGGAACTATTAAGCACAGCTGCAGCTAAACCCAAGGTAGGGGCTTCCCTGGTGGCGCAGTGGTTGAGAATCCGCCTGCCGATGCAGGAGACACGGGTTCGTGCCCTGGTCCGGGAGGATCCCACATGCCGCGGAGCGGCTAAGCCCGTGAGCCATGGCCGCCAGGCCTGCGCGTCCGGAGCCTGTGCTCCGCGACGGGAGAGGCCACAACAGTGAGAGGCCCGCATACCGCAAAAAAAAAAAAAAAAAAAAACCCAAGGTAGGCTAAGGGGAGGTGACACAGAGCACCAAAGGCATCTGCTTCTCATGATGAAAGTAAAGGTTTGAGAGGTAACACAGATTGAAAAGTAATCAAACGTGGATTTATATTCAAGTGTGACTCCAAAGCTTCTACTTTTAACTCCTATGTATAAGAAGTTTCAACCAACCTCAAAGTTAGATGGCACAGTCCCCAAGACTGATCTCAATTTTTATACCAACTGTGAGTTTGGCAGTGTGTGTGTGGTGGGGAGGGGAAGAGCGGGGTTCCAAAGCCATCATCACTTTCAATAATTCATAAAAAGGACTCATAAAACTTACTGTCTAGGAGAGTTCTGAATGTGAGCTTCCTTGGTCTGCTCCCCATGGAGTCAGGATGCATTACTCTCCCAGAATCAACATGTGGCAATACTCATGGAGCATTGCCACCAGAGACGCTCACCCAAACATCAGAATTCATCTTTTTTATTGGAGTTCCATTATACAGGTTTGATTTTTTTTTTTTCTTTCTTTCTTGGCCACGCCACGCTGAATGCGTGATCTTAGTTCCCTGACCAGGGATCGAACCTGTGCCCCCTACAGTGGAAGCACAGAGTCCTAACCACTGGACTGCCAGAGAAGTCCCTACTTAGGATTGACTGATTACCCAAGTCATTGATCTCAGCCTCCAGTCTGACTGATACCACATGACCCCACCCTAAATCACAAGGTTGGTCTCTCTGTCATAACCAATCTCGACCCTGAGATTATCAGACGTGATTGACCCCACCCTAAAATCTGGTATGTCCACCCCCCACTCTGAACAAAGATAATTCTATCAGGTATGACATGGATTACCTCCAAGAAGCTGAGGACAAAAGCCAGACTTCTCTTTGGGCAATGCCAAATTCTTGACTACGGTACTGTGAAATATGATTCACGATTCTGAATAAATCATGGCCATTATAAAATATAGGTCTGATTGTGTCTTTCCCTCCTTGAATAGCTCCAGTGGCTCTCATCACCTTCAGAGTAAGATCCATTCTCTTTAGAATGGCATACTAAGCACCTCGTCATCGGACCTCTATCTACCTTTCCAACCTCATACTATGCACTCTTTTCTTTGTACCCTATAGCCCTTCCAAACCACTAGAACTTCCCCTAATGACCCTGTCCTGTTCTCATCAGCAGCCTGACTAGTAAAAATGAGTAATAGCACATACACTCTACAACAACAAGAAAGTTACTTTTTTTTTTTTTTTTGAGCAGTGCAAATAGATTAAGACAAGGTCCTGAGACCTGTGAGTGTGTGTGTAGGAGGTGTTCCTTGATGAAATGTCAATTGAAGAGGAGAGAAGATGTGAGAGAATAGGAGAGAAGAATGGATATATTCTAGTTTGGCAGGTGAGTGGCCAAAGTAGGATTGAAGTTCAACTTTCTTCCAACCATTTGGAGCAGAAACAAAATGTTCAGACCTCTATCAAATTCTACCACATGTGGCCCTTTCTTGCCTCAGAATTTCTGAAGATGCAGTAATGTCTCCCCAGAAAGCATATGCATATGCACATATTCACACACAACTATGTTTCAAGACTCCATTCAGAACGTCTTCCCTCACCATTATCCCTGCCCTCTTTCCTCTTTATGTGGATCACTCCTCTTTCTCTTTATTGCACAATACTGCCTGAACAGTTACCAAGGTGTATTCCTACTGTTTATTTGTATATTCTTCCTCTATGAGCTTTATGAGAAAAAGACCATACTTTTTATCTCTACACCTTTATCACCTAGCACAGGCCCAATAACATTGGGATGAAAATTTATAGAGTACATGAGCAAATAAAGTAGGAAGAGAGGGAGAGAATGGCAGGAAAGAAGACAGGGAAGAAAAGAGAGAGGGAGGGTGGGAGTGTTGAAAATTCATTTGGTTTGCAGAGAAGCAGAGGATGAGTTAGTGTCAAGTTTAATAGAATACTATCCCTTGAAACCCCCAACCTTTAGCCCAAGCAGCAACCCTGCTTCTGATGGCAGAGTTTGGTTAGTGCAAGGATAACACAAGGCATAAGCTTAATGACATTAAACTGCTCATGGGTTCATGCCCAAACCAATTCCCTCTGCAGGGAGGTAACATTTCTGCAGTCTTCTGTAGTACTTTCAGAATCTCTCCAGGCTACAGTGGCAACAGATTTAGTAGACAAGAGGGAACTAGCAGCACATCACATGAATTGAACTGGAAAATGTCCTGGCCAATTAACAGCAAATGTCTGTGGCAATTAACAAACAGCCTGGGAACAAAGACTATCTACCCTGTTATGCTCAGTCCTGGAATGTTCATTGTCTCTTCCTGTCTTGGTTTTATAGTTTCAGCATTTGAAAGATGGATATTCCACTCTTTCAGTAGTTTGTAAGCTCCCTTGAGGACCTAAACCCATTTAAAACATCTTTTTATTCACACAACACCTAGCACAGTGTTTGACTCAAAGTAGGTATGTCATAAATATTTTTGAAAGAAATAAAACATTCTACCCCAAACTTGAAGCTATAGTTTGTCTCCTGCTACCAGGCGACTGCAGAATGACATGAGCATATAAATTAAATACTGTGGTTTAAACATTTCTCCACCCTTTTTAGTTGCCTTAATCAAAATCAAAACAGATAAAGTTAGGTTTGTATGAGGAAGGACATTCAGAGGTTATTTAGTTCAATTCTCCCCTTTTAGATGAGAAACCTCCTAAATTGGCTCTAATATAATGGAGCTAGAACTATGGCCAGACTATAGTCAGAAGCTGGTCTCCAGACCCTCAGTCTAGTGCTACTTTTTTTACAGCAAGTTTTTTCTCATAAATTCTTTTTAGTAATCAAGACAACAGGGTGTTTTTTTTAACAATACTTAAGAAAACATAAGGTACTTTGGTACATTTCAGTAGTTTTCTCACTAACACACATCAAACAGCCTTGAATCTTTGTTAGTTTGCATTCAAGAGCTCTTTTGATGGTTTGTCATCAACCTTCCCCCCATTTCTCTGAAAGAATAGAGGTCATCAGCCAAGGTCACTTTTTCCTTCTGATTCCTCTTGATCTATTTCTGATGACTTCTGATCTACAAATTTATCCTACTTTCCTCTCAGTTAACCTTAGAGAAAGAGATGTTCCTTCTCTTTCTCAGGGCTAAATCTACCATCCTGGCACTTGATCTAATTCTTGTCAATATCCAAGAGATTTGTTCTATAGTCTATTCTCTCCCTCTCTCCCCCTCTTTCCCCCTCTCCCTCCCTCCCTCCTTCCCTCCCCCTCTCTCTCTCTGTCTCTCTCTCTCTCTCTCTCTCTCTGTCTCTCTGTCTCTGTCTCTCTGTCTCTCTGTCTCTCTCTCTCTCTCTCCTGGCACCACAAACAGGCTTAAGTTTCCTCCATCTTAAAGCCTCCTGATCCTACCTAGTTGAATAACTACCTGCAAATCCTACCCTCCCCTTCTCATTCAAACATTTTGAAAGAATACACTCAGTCTCACTTTGTTAACTTCATTCATTTCTCAGCTCACTACAATCTACCCCCCACCCCCAGAATATTACTAAAATGGCTTTAACCAAGACCACAAACTGCTTCCTAATAATCAAACACAGGGGAAATTTCTAGTCTTATGTTACCGTCTCACTTTTTTCTTCTCAAAACCTTTTCCTATTCTTTCAGTTCCCATGACTCTGTATTCATTTGATCCCCTGATATGTTTTATTCCTGTTTTCTGTGTGGGTTCTTCTCCCATCTACTCTTAAAATGTCAGTTTCCCACAAAAAATATAATCATGATTTCAAGTACCAACATATACTGATGGCCACCAAATCTGTATTTCCATCTCAAACCAAAAAATAAGTTTTGATATTCAGATATAGGTGTTCATCTACCTATTTAATGAATTCCATGTTCATACATGATAAGCACCACAAAAACTCAATTCAACATCTTTGATCCTATCCCCTACTTATACATACTGCAGAACCCCACCAAAATGCTATATGTGGAGTCAAAAAAATTGCTTTGGCTAAAATTCAAGGTCACACTATTGTAAGGTTAATTTAAAAGTCATGCTATAAAATTGTAATAGGCACAAAAGTAAAGATAGTGAAACATATATTGAGTACAGATGGCCATACACTGACTGAAAAAGGCTCAAATGATCAAAAGGCACTCACTTCCCAACTATTCTTTGTTCCATATTCCTCCCCCCTGTTTTTTTTCCCTCATGTTCCTCTTTCCCTGGGGCTGGGAGGAGGATGGGAACCAATCATAAATCCCATTATATCCAAATTCATGTTATAAAGCAATTTTACTGAATTTTCTATCTTACTTAGTGGTATCACCATCAACCTAAGTGGCATGATTTAGAATAAAAACTTGGGGCTGATTCTTGTACCCTCTTTTCATTACTCTCTAGATCCAATTAATCAACAATTCTTGAAAATTGTACTTCTTTAAAATTGTACCTCTTTAAAAGTCCTTGAATTGACATAGTGTTGCTATGTTCCCTAATCCATACCATAATCTTTTTATGGACTACCCAAACAGCCTTCTATCAGGTCACTCTGCTTCCAGGTTTGCCCCACTCTAATGTCAGAACTGAGATTCTAGAGAAAATGTAAGGTACTAAGGTCCTCTCCCTGCCCTACATCTCACAATCCCACTTGTGATTTCAAAATATACCAAGATTTTTCACACGTCAGGAGTTTGCAGTTTCTCTGCCTAGAATCCTATACCAATGCATTGTTCACCCAGCAATAGCCTATTGGTCTATTAAGTCTCACCTCTAATTTAATCTATGAAGTCATCCCTGTTCTTCCTTCCTCTTTCCAAAGAATGCAATTGACCACGCCCTATTTTTGGTGTCCACTCTTTATATGCATGTGTCTGTTAAAATATCTATATCATTTCATTATTCTCGGTCACTTACTTTTTTCTTTTTCCCACTAAAATTGTAAACTTATTGAGGAATGGGGCTAGATGTGATTCAGCACTGGGTGTAGATGGTGGATACAGGGTATGTATAATTATTTTTTAAACTACATTATGTTCTATGCATTGTATAATATATCTCACTGTTTAAAAAATTAAAGGGAAAATAAAAGAGATTACACAGAGTCACTAAGGTCATGTGAAAGGCAGAAATCAAATTAGAAACAAACAATAGGTAGGAAAAGGGAAATTATGACAGACCATCCTTGATAAGGAAAGGAGTCTGTGTTTGTTACCTATCACTTTCCAAACTGTGACTCCTCATTTGAAGTGAATCTTTTGCCTATTTCCTATTCTTTTTTCCCATCTAATGAGCAAGTGAAAGCCACCATTGGCTGAAATCATACACAAACACTGATCACTCTAACTCAACATACAGATAAGAAACGAGTAAAAGCATGAAGTGTGAAGTAAAGAGAGAATTTCCCCTCAAAATAAGTTTATAAAACCCTCCAAAATTACTTCAAGCAAGTATTATATATCACACATTAATGACCTTACCCATCCTTTTATGCTCTTTCAATAGTTTTTATCCCAGACCTCTTCTGTCATAATTTAAATCATAAATTAGTATAAATAATAAATATCCAGATATTATTTTTCTCATACGTTGCAAATATCTATTTGAAGAAGTAGGAAGTTTTTAATGGCAGCCAAGTGTTCTAATGAAAGTAAACAGTGGCAACTTGAAAATTTCTATATAGAAAGGACTTGTAGACAGTAATTTGGCTGGAATCAGAGGCTGAGAGACTTATTAGAGACAAGTGTCGGCCATGCACGCTCTCTGTTTTATTGGCACATATGTTTGGGGAAAGCTTAAGGAGAAGAGCATGGCTGATGAAGATTGTGAACGGAAATCTTCTCAAGCCATCCATGTGCACCGACACTAAACACCATGCGTACCTGGGTTGTTGGGATTTTGGTTTTCACTTTATGAACACACCAAAAATAACAAAGCAACATATTTAGAATGAAAATAAATGAGTGGTCATCTTTTTTACAATTTCTGAACTGAAAAAATTTAAAAATATATAAAACAACCATGGTGGGAATCAGTGTAAAAGTTTTCTTCATGCTATTTGTAAATGCATAGAAAGATTAGTAAAAGAGCCCTGCCTCTACCTCCCTCTATGTTCAATGATTAGGTAGTATCTCTCATTTCATATCACTTGACTTGAGTGAAGGATGCTATTACATGCATTACCTGAGGAAACATTATGAAATTGTGGGATTGTGTCCTAAATTTCACTGAAGGCACAATAGAATGGATTGGATCTCTCACTTGTCTTAGCTTTTATTTGAACAGAATTTGAAGTGTGTGCCATCAGGAAACCACACATTTTCCCTAAACAATAGTTTTTATCCCCTAAACTCTTTTTAGTTGTAGGGTGGCATAATGTGACAGTAAGTGTCTCCAAGTACTAGTCAAACTAAATTACACTCTTGAGCCTGTGCGTGCTCTGCCTGTTGATGGCAATGTCCCTGTTCTGTCATCCTTCCTCATCAGTTGTCTTGCTAAAGTGTGCAGTGAGTAATGATTACAAGGTGATATTTAATGAAAATGCTACCCATGACTCTGAGCCAAATGTGACCCCTACTATTCTTCTCCTATTAAAGAATAATTACCCATTCCCCATGCAATTGCATGTGCCAGAGACCTTGAGTTGCCAAAATATGCCAGTAAACTACTCAACTTTTGAAAAGTTCTCAACATACAAGGTGCTAATATTGATATAGCAATGCATAGGAAGTAAAAAGTCTGGCTCTTGGGAAAATTAAATGTAAAGAACTCCTGTTAAAAAAAAAAAAAAAAGCAGGGCTTCCCTGGTGGTGCAGTGGTTGAGAGTTCGCCTGTTGATGCAGGAGACACGGGTTCGTGCCCCGGTCTGGGAGGATCCCACATGCCATGTAGCGACTGGGCCTGTGAGCCATGGCCATTGAGCCTGCGCGTCCAGAGCCTGTGCTCCGCAATGGGAGAGGCCACAACAGTGAGAGGCCCGCGTACTGCAGGAAAAAAAAAAAAAAAGCAGAAACTAACACACAATTGTAGAGCAATTATACTCCAATAAAGATGTTAAAAAAAAATACATATATATATATATAACCTTGCTTCTACTAATTTGGGTGAGAGTTGCAACACGCTTTTTAACTAGCTTTTATATAGGAGATGAAATGAAGATGCCAAAGATTAATGCTGTCAATTTCAATGGGCAGCATGTATCCAAAAGGCAAACATAAATCTAAAGCAAATAGAAGTGCATTGCTTAATTTCTGCTTATCATTCATTACACAGCTGCCAGGAAGTTTGCCATTACATTTTGCAAATCCATCACATCTCAGATTAATCTTGGAAAAGTTCCTTTCTCCATTACTGTATTGGGCTTTTATGGACCTTTGATGGCTCTCACAGTAATCAGCACTGGAAGATCTACAAGATTAACATGGACTAACGTTCTGAGAGAAAGAAGATGAATGTATTCCACATTATTCTCTATTTTTTTTTGACTGCCTCAAAACTAAGAGTATGGGTACTTATTAATGTAGGCTAAGACACTTTACTTACAATGACCATAATTCTAGCAAAGAGAAAATAAGTTTAGTGTTTCTAGTCACCTGTTTCTCAATATAGACAAAGTAGTAAGCAACTTGTAATTTTTCAAAATGCCCAAAGCCTAATGTTCTTAGCTTTGGAAAATTCTTTAATATCATTTTGGAAAGTAAATCTGGCTTGTAATAACTAAATGTTCTAGTATTCATAAGCTTCACATATACTCTCATATGTCTTATTCAATACATGTAATCATACATGTAGTAATAATAGCAGGTATAAGGAGTAGAGGTACAATGGAACAAATGATCAATTTGAAAAAGAGAAAGGAATAAGGTAGGACATGTACATGGTCCAAAGGCTTCATAGTGGAGATGACTGTCTTGAAAGATAACAGGTATTTGCTATTTATGTATAGTGGTCTGAAAGCATATCCCCACATTCTTTGACACTCTTTCTACCAAGAGGTAGAATCTAATAACCCTTCTCTTGAACGTTGTTTGTCCTTAGTGACTCACTTCTAATGCATAGAATGCAACAGAAATCACACTGTATGACTACTGTAAGGCTAGTCATAAAAGATGATATAGCTTCCAGCTCTCTTGCTCACTTGAGACATGTATGTTTGAAGGCCCAAGACACCATGTAAAAAGTCTGACTCTCCTGAAGCTGCCATTCTGGAGAGACCAATTCAAAAGACCACATAGAGAGATGCCCAAGGAGCCAACTGTTTCAGATACCAGATGCTTGAGTCCTTTGAGCCCAGGAAAAAGACATGTGAATTAACAAGTCTCAGACAATTCCAGTTCCAGCCACCAGCTTATTGTATCCTCAGAATAGACCTCACTGAGCAAGAACCACCTAACTAAGCACCAGCAACTCTCCTGACCACTGCTAGTGTTGGCATGATTTATTACACAGCAGTAGATAACTAGAATGGTAGCCAATGGGAGCAGCCTGTGAAAAACTGTGGAGGCTTAAAACATCCTGGTGTTTTCAAGCAAGAACAAGTAGCTGAGCATGGCCAAAGGGCAGAGTCTGAGTCAGGGCAAGGCGAGAGACAAGACTGAAAGGGATTAGCAGAGGTTAAGTTATGGAAGTCAGAGTAATTCATGCCATGGAGTTTTATCCTGGAACCAGTGGTTATTCATCCATATTTTGAAACACATCTATCTAGAAAGATTATTCCAGTACTTGTGAAAATGTTTCAGAATATTATTAATAATATTCTGTGAATACTAGTGAACACACACACACTGCATTGTCAGTTTAAGAAATAACACGTTCTGTAAGTGTGCTTGTTTTGTTGGTATACATCCTCTTTCGTCTCTGGAAACTCTGAAGAACTAACTGCTTAGATTAACACTTCACTTTACTGAAATCAAAGCAACCCATCCTGGATAATGGCTTGTCCAGACTCACTATCAGTCAGGGGTTATTTTCTAGTTAGCAGCTTCAATGGCTCTGGTTTTATTTAGAAGGATTTCAGTGCTTCGCTGAAATGGTTCATCTGAGCACACTGTGCATGGTTAACATTTTGTGGCTATAAAGATTACTTAGTCTTTAATGATAAGAACCCTGAGTGGAAGAGAGGTTAACGTATTTGCCAAGCTCACACAGCTATGTAGTTCTAAGGCCAAAAAAAAGACCTACGCCATTTTTCAATAAGTGGTTCTTTGCAGAACACTATTTACTGGCCAACTAGTGGCCATGTTGGAAAGAAACTAGAATAAACTGGTAAAGTCCTTAATGCTTGATTGCAACTATTTCCATAGAAATATTGCTGGGTTTGGCAAATCCTGACATTTTGACGATCTATAGTTATAATTCAATATTATATTTGTAGCAGAAAATATGTATCTCATGTTCATAAAAGACAAGAGAGGTAGAAAAGAGTTTCACAATGTAAGGTCTGCTCATTTTATATATTATATATACATTTATTTTCATATTGAACTCATAGATTACAGGGCATTTGAAAAATAGGAGTAGATATCACTTTTTTCTTTTTTTCACACTAAAAATTGTTTATAAAAATGCAGAGCAATGGACAGTGAAAACATCCTGCATTTTGCTTTTGTTTTTGGTTTTTGTCATTGTTGTTTTACTTTCTGGTAGGGGTAAGGTGGGGCATACAAGGGTTAGGGACAGATGGAGACAAGCCAGAAGGAAAGACAGCTTTACCTGCTCCTACAGCTTTCCCGGGGCCAGCCATGTTCAGTGCCTCTCAAATTTTGGGAAACAGCATGTTATAGTGAAAAGAATATTAACTCTAAAAACAATATAACAGGGTGTTAGATAGGGCTTGTCCTATTGCCTCTAAATTTCAGCTGAAGCCCCAAGACTGAGGAAAATGGGTGATAGGTACTTCCTACATTCTAAAGAAAAGTGTTAGACACATCCATGTGAGACTAACTTAAGGTAGCAAAACCAGTGCAGCAATTAACCCCTACTTCCTAGCTGTATAAAAGAACACTAGTTCATCAGAGAGGTTAACCAAGGTAAAGAGTCATCAGCCTTATTGAAGTATTCCCCCCTCCACACCAAGATAAGTAGAAGAAATAAGAGAATTACATAAATATTAGGAGTGTCTAAAAGGGGTACATTGGGCATCTCACTCCCCAGCTGGCTGTTTGGGGAACCTGACATATATTCCCCGGACCTATACAAACATGGAAATTGGTTGCTGCCTCTCACCTGGAGAGTGTTAAAGGTGGGAGGATGGTGGAACTGATTTGATTTGCAAGGCAAGTAGAGAGGGCAGTAGTGGGAAGCAGACGGCACTTATATTGTTTTGCGAAGCAAGGAGGTTTGAGTTCCCTCATGTCAAATGGATTCCTTGGAAGGTAGGGTTCAAAACATATTGATGGACCCCAGCCAAAAGGGCATCCCACAGGAAGAAGCTGGAAATGTTTCTCGCTGTAAGGGAAGTAAAGTTTCAAGGAGTCAGCCAGAACATGAATCCCCTGTGTCAGCCAGCATTTGGAAGTTTGCCATCAGAGAGGACACCGAGAAATGAACTATAGAGCTTACTACAAGAGAGACATTGCTTTGTCCTCCTACCTCAACCCCCTCCAGCCCCCCCTTGGCCTCCCCCGCCCACACACACACTGATACACTGGAGCAACCAAGTACGGAGTAAATGGAGAGGGGTAAAAAGCCTACAGCAGCTTTCTCACTTCCGATCTCTGATGCCCAGCTCTGACCTCAGCTAGGGCAGGGGAAGAACTTTGAATCAGAGATTCAAAGATTTGTTTTAAGAAGGATCAGACTTGGTAACACCTGATTATCAAAAGTATTCTTAAGATGAAAGTGACTTGAAAGTTGTGCCATCTCCTGATCAGGTGAGGGGGAGATGCAAAGGACCTTTTTAGAATGCAAACATGGATGAGAAAAAGCTGTGTCCTGGTTATAACCTATCAGAATTTCACTCGTGCAATAAAGTAGTTACATACAGAGAACTCTGAGTATCAATATCGTCACGTCAGATTTGTTTGAACCCAGCTTCATTTATAAAAATGGGGTGATAAGACCTATTTCACAGGCTGACGGGAGAAATAACTGAGGTAATGCATGT
This sequence comes from Kogia breviceps, assembly GCF_026419965.1. Classification (NCBI taxonomy): domain Eukaryota; kingdom Metazoa; phylum Chordata; class Mammalia; order Artiodactyla; family Physeteridae; genus Kogia; species Kogia breviceps. Next base: position 57,975,495 of record NC_081314.1, read on the forward strand.
GTAACACATAGCACAGAATTTACAATAATATCCTGTTTCTTCTGCCTTATTTTCTTAGCTGCCACATTTTTTTTAAAAAAGAGTTAAGGCAGCTTATAGTTAGGTTGCCTAATTAGAAGTTGAAAATCAAAATAATAAAAAGGAATGAGTGACATATAAGCCAATAACATATTAAGAACCAGGTTTATTAATATGATTAGGGCTCAAATTTGAATTTATTAGAGACTGGAACAAAAATTATCTGATTAAAAGAAAACTTTCCAGTTCTTCAAGAGAGAGACACTCTTTTGGGGTGCTAGACCCTAAAGATAATCTTATTATATAAAACATCCAAGAGACTCTCCTTTTATTTATAGTGTCTAGAGATTCTGAAATGTATAATCCAATTATATTGAAAATGTTCTTTTTTTTGGTCTGTACTTTGAAATTCAGAAAGGTGTTAAAAGGCCAGTCCATAAAAGCTGTTTAAGCCACAATATAGCTAATTTTTATGGTGCTGTTATTCCCTGAGTTCTATTTCCTGACAGAGCAGAGATCTTGAATATAGCCTTTGTGTGTGCATGTGTGTGTGTATGTGCATACAAGCTCCCGCACAGAAAACAGAGGGTACTTTTTTAGAAATCTCTTTTCTTGTAATTCATTAAAATTATTTTCAATATTCTTCCTGTACCACAATATTGCCCACCCAGGCCTGGTCCACAACAACCAAAGTGTTTCATGTTTTCAAATTATTTGCTTTCCTTTCTCCAAAAACTCATATTGCCAAGGGCCAACTGAGTTTAGGAGGAAAGCAACCTGATTAAATGAATTCATACTAACATGTAAATACCTAAAAGCCATTTACCATTCACATAAATGTTTGCAATTTTATCAGTGTTCCTTTTTGAGCCCCAATATTCTAAGAATTTCAAGTAGCGTAACAAAAATGAAATAAAAAACAATACCTAAACTCAATCAACATGGCCTATCCTTTAAAGCTCCAAGTCTTTGTACAGCACCCATGAAGTGACTTCCTGTGCTGGGAGGATGGAGCTGCAGAGAGAGCAGGCAATTTTTTGTTGTTGTTGTTGTTTGTTTTTTGGTCACACAGCACAGCTTGTGGGATTTTAGTTCCCTGGTCGGGGAACCCGGGACCTTGGCAGTGAAAGCTCAGAGTCCTAACCACTGGAAGGCCAGGGAATTCCCAAGAGCAGTCAATTTATGCAAGGGCTGTGTATGAAGTGGGCTTTTCTCCTTCAAAGATTGACTTCTTTTATTACAAAATCTCATTCAATATAAACCTCTCATCTATATTGCAATTTTTAATTAAGTTGGATCATTTACGACATTTGTAAGTGTTTCTAAGTTACTAATAATCAAGCTAAATGAGAAAGGAAAGTCTGCAAAAGAATAATCTCACTGAAAAAAGGAAAAAAAACTACATAATTTGTCAAATGACAATGCACTATGAGTTATCTAGAATGAAGAGCCTCTTAAAATGGAGAGGCCCACAAAGCAAAGGCACTACATTCTTTTTTTTTTTTTTTTTTTTTTGCAGTACGCGGGCCTCTCACTGTTGTGGCCTCTCCCGTTGCGGAGCACAGGCTCCAAATGCGCAGGCTCAGCGGCCATGGCTCACGGGCCCAGCCGCTTCGCGAGATGTGGGACCTTCCCGGACCGGGGCACGAACCCGTGTCCCCTGCATCGGCAGGTGGACTCTCAACCACTGCACCACCAGGGAAGCCCCAAGGCACTACATTCTTCAAGGAAAGTTTGTGTTCCTGTTTTTCCCAAGATTTTCAGTGTTTTGGAGTGGACAATCAGTCTGTTCATTTACATGTGATGAATGATTTTCTGAGCATCTCAGCTCTAAATTTAGAGAATTTTAGAAGGAGTGAATTGTTCCTGCAGCCAGCAATGCTGAAGAGGCTCCAGGGAGCAGAAGAGTAGAAAGAGCAGTAAGACATTTGTCAGCCATCCTTGATAACTTAGCATTTTCCCTGTGAATTAAGGCATTTTGTTTAATAAATGTTGATGTTTACTTGGTTGGGGCAAACCATTGTTAAAGTGGTTTTGAAACAGAAAGAACTTCCTTAAGATACTCTAATTCCTCCTCATTTTTTAGAAGCTGCCTGGTATGATGGCCCACAAGACAGAAGTCTGCATTCTAATACTACCTGTTAGTAAACCCTTGCTATGACTTTATTTAATCAAAGTTCTTTTTTCCCTTTACCTTTTAGGTATGAATAGTACGCTGTACTCTGTATGGCTCCCATCCTGTAAGCCTGGCTATCTTCTGAAGCAGCACTGCCTGTCCTACGTGCTACTGCTGGCTCACAAAACCCACTTCTGACTCCGGCAATGTTTTCAGGCTTTGCTTTCAACATTGAAGCATATACTTCTCAATAAATCAGCAATGAAGTCCTGGACCCTTTGCCTTAATGCCTTAACTGATCTGCCTACTCATCTTATTTTACCACTTCAAGATCTAGTAAGAGCATATTTTATGGGTAATTTAGAAATACTGATGTTTGTTATTTTCTAGGTTCTTCTCCCTATCCCACAAGCTTCATAACTTGTAATCATAGCAAAAAAAAAAAAAAATCCATATCATGACATTTTTCTATCATTTAGTACACACCACCTGGAATATAGACCAAGAGATTCCTGCTCTATCCAGAGAGGGAGAGGGAGCATCTCTGAGCTCAAAAAATACTATGATGGGGGTTCCCTGGTGGCGCAGTGGTTGGGAGTCTGCCTACCAATGCGGGGGACATGGGTTCGAGCCCTGGTCCAGGAAGATCCCACATGCCGCGAAGCAACTAAGCTCGTGAGCCACAACTACTGAGCCCATGTGCCACAGCTGCTGGGGCCCGCACACCTAGAGCCTGTACTCCGCAACAAGAGAGGCCGCTGCAGTGAGAGGTCCGCGCACCACAGCGAAGAGTGGACCCCACTCACCGCAACTAGAGAGAGCCCACAAGCAGCAACAAAGACCCAACACAGCCAAGAATAAATACATTTATTTTTTTAAAAAATACTATGATGACTCTTTGATCTTAATTTAAGTAAGTAATTATATTATCTTCTACATCCTCTGAATTCAATGCCTTGGGTTAATTTTCTTTTTTTTAATAACTAGGGCCTATAAATTTACTTTGTAATTAACTGTATTGAGTGTTCTTTTATAATCTGTCTACAATTATCCTTCCACTTTTATTACCCAGAATGTCCACTTTTCCTTCTTAAAGTAGTCCCACTTTCCTTTGTCTGATCCATTTAGATTTTGTATTCATCACCACAGTAATGGGAGCTGCAGCCCTGCTAATAGATGAGATCACTCAGCATTAACACAGATGGAGAAGGCTGGGGAGAGCAAACCAATACTTTAGCACCAGGCAATAGAAGAGACTTCAAAGAAAGAGATTTTAAAAGCATTACAGTTTAAAAAAAAAAAAGTAAGGAAAAATATATACAATGTTATCCAGGAAGCCAAGAGAGAGAAGACATTTCATGTGGGAAGTAGAGATGGGGTGCATACAGGGAACACAGTTCATGTCAAACAATAACTTAAAGAGATCTGACAATATGAAGATAATTAATAATGAATCAAATACAGTTGAAAATGACAGTTTGCAAAGGATTGAAACATGAATGGTAAATAAGTTTCACCATGTTTACAGGTGAATGAAAGAAGTTATAATGCAATACACAGAAGGGAACAGGATCAAAGGAAGTTGTTTTCTGACCTGAGATTATTTTAAAATGTTTATAGAAGTAGCTAGCAGAGAGGAAGAGATAGAAGATATTAAAAAGAAGATAAGGCAGGCAAACATGCTAAAAGTGGCAAGAGAGAATGGATTATGGAATCTGATAACAATTTAAGTAAAAGTAAGTCTTCTTAGTAGAGGAGACTATTTTTTCCTGATAATTTAAAAAATTATTTTTAAAATTATTTACTTTTCCTAATTAACTTTTCAAAGTTATGTAACAATTGTTTTCCTTCCACTCTAGGAACTCATTGACTACTTTTATATTTGAAGTTCTGGTCTACCTAATCTGTACCTTACCATTCTAGTGTATCTTAATGTTTACTCTTATCCATCACTAAAAACCTTAAAAGAGCCTGCTTTAAATGGAAATATTTAGGTTTTATGAAAGTACTCTGCTGATTGTTATTTTTATCTTGTTCTCTTCACGTTCCTAGGTAAAAATATAAGAAAAAATGTCCCCAAGTGATACTGCACTTTAAAAAACACAATTACATTAGAAGAAATGTTTTCCCTGTGGAAATAAAACTCACCATAACAGAGGTTTGATGTAGGGAAGGATATACTTTGAAAAATTCATTTCTCAGTTAAAGTATCTGCTCAAGCTTTGAAAGGGGAATTGCTAAATCTATCTTAAATTAAATAACACCCTACTGACAAACATCAAGAGGGTAATGTTCATTTCAACTGGAGTTTATTTGATACCTGACAAAATGATTGGATCTAAGACAATCATTAAAATCATAGGCTACTAAATTACACAGTGAAGAGCGCATAGGTCTTGGTCTTTTAACACAAGGAAAGGGAGCCTCAGTCAATTTGCCAATCACTTCCTTAGGCAGAGCCTCCCATTTTGGATAAAATGTTACAAATAATGGAAGTGTTGCAAGTTAAGCAGCAGCTCTGTTTACAGAAATGTATTTGAGTGACTAAAACATAATGTAATTTAAATGTGATATCTGATGTGACAAAGTGAGAGAGTGGCATGGACATATATACACTACCAAACGTAAAATAGATAGCTAGCGGGAAGCAGCCTCATAGCACAGGGAGATCAGCTCGGTGCTTTGTGACCACCTAGAGGGGTGGGATAGGGAGGGTGGGAGGGAGGGAGACGCAAGGGAGGGTGGGAGGGAGGGAGATGCAAGAGGGAAGAGATATGGGGACATATGTATATGTATAACTGATTCACTTTGTTATAAAGCAGAAACTAACACACCATTGTAAAGCAATTATACTCCAATAAAGATGTTAAAAAAAATGTGATATCTGATGGAAGCAGTTACACAGAGTACCGTCACAAGCATCTGTCTCTGTAGTCTCACTCCATAATAATTCCAGGTCAGCATCTGTGGGACGGCCCATGATGAGTTAAGTGATAAGAATCCACACAGCCTAGAGCAAGGAGTCTGTAGTGCTTCTTCCCCACTTGAAACAAATGAGCCCTCCCAGTATCAATCCTCAATGGGGGTGAATATAGATTGGTTTTCTCCTTAGACCTAATGCTGTGTGAGCTACTGCACCAGAGCTCCTAGCTCTTCCTCTGGAAGTGAGCCCTGTGGGACACCAACTGACCATTTCCAGTGCGATCTCACAGCCTTGCTTTACAACTCCAGTAGATTAGGAAAGTCAAGCCAGTCTTACTTAGAAAGTTCAGAATAATACTGGCAGTTGATGAAAACCCCTGCCTTTCAATGTGTAAACAACCTATTCTAAATAATTCTGGCTTATAGATAAAGTCGCGCAAGCAGCTGAAGATAGGCAGAGGTTTATAGCCAGAATAGGATGCAATAGTATTAAAAGGAGGGATTAATGTCAGTAGCTGGGGTCTTAACCATTTCTTAAATGCATGTATATGAAACCCAGGATTGAAATTGGAAATATGTGTTTTTAACAAGTCAATTTCTTAATAATCAGGAGAAAGTCAGGATTATAAACTAAATAAAATTTCAAGTAATGTTTAAATATTTTACTCTTTTCCAGTTTCTGCCACCTATGATTTCAAGACTTCAACTAAATCAGAACCTCCTCTTTCAGAAAGTAATGGTTTTAGATTTTAGGTTAGTACAGATTATGTAGTCCCCATAAACACTATCTTGTACATATGCCATAAGAAATTAAACAAACTTATTATTACTCTATGGTAAAAGATCTTATTAAAACTCCTTATTATATTTATTGCAAGGATGTTGTGAGAACCCAAGAAAGAAATGTCTCCTGAATCTCACTTTCAAGAGAAACTGGCCTTCTCCTGAACAAGTAATTTGGTTTTGGTTTTGGTTTTGGTTTTATAATAAATTTACTTATTTAATTTATTATTTTATTTTTGGCTGTGTTGGGTCTCCATTGTTGCACGCTGGCTTTCTCTCTAGTTGCGGCGAGCAGGGGCTACTCTTCCTTGTGGTTCGCAGGCTTCTCATTGCAGTGGCTTCTCTTGTTGTGGCACATGGGCTCTAGGAGCTCCGGCTTCAGTAGTTGTGGCCCGTGGGCTCAGTAGTTGTGGCTCACAGGCTCTAGAGTGCAGCTTCCTTTGTTTTGGCACACGGACTTAGTTGTTCCGTGGCATGTGGGATCTTCCCGGGCCAGGGCTTGAACCCATGTCCCCTGCATTGGCAGGCAGATTCTTAACCACTGCACCACCAGGGAAGCCCCTGAACAAGTAATTTGATTTTTTTACATATGCTTGTATTTTCTAGGAGTCCAGTAACTTACTTTATTCTCTGCTTTGACTGCTTAGAAACTCAGAAGAAATATGCAGTCCATCTATAGAAGCATAGAGAATAAGATGGAATTTTTGTACTAACCCTACCCTGGGCTTTATCTTAGTTATTCTTCCATGTCAAATTCTTCATCAACTTACTTTTTGAATATTTATATCTGTGTGGTCTTTTGGATATTTATTTTATACTTTGGGTTATAATCCAATACTACTTTGTGTATTTCAGTGCTCAAATTTTTTTTTTAGTTTTAGCCATCCAGAGCTATTTCAGTTGGTTCTTTTGTCCCATGGACATACCCTTATTATTAGTTTTCTATTGTTCTTTTTAAACACTTCCTTACTTTCTGGCACTAGTAGATTCTCTAGGATCATCTTGTGTATTTCCTCTCTATTCCTAGAATCAATCATTTCTCCAAGCAGCCCTGGATACATTTATTGGAGAATGGTGTTAGAAACCAAGAGCTGAGCTCTAAGTGTGCCATTGTTTCTAGTTCCTCTTACCTGACAGAACAAGGAAATATATGCATGTACACTAACACGTCTGTGAACACATAGCTATAAATATTTCTACATGTAACCATATAAATCACTTTCTAAGTGTTTGACACATTATACCTTTAATCCTTACAGCAGCTCCGTGGTATAAGTTCCATGTGTGCCCCTATTTTATAAATGAGGAAACAGATGTAGAAGCCATAGGAACTCACCGTAGGCTACACAACTTATGAAAGCAAAGATGTAGTTGTTTTTGTCCCATGTTTGTATAAATTAAAAACCAAGTTATAAAGTAAACAATGTGACAGTTTCATGAAAAAGTAAACATAAGTTTACCATACTACCCAGTAATTCCACTTTTAAGATCCTACCCAAGGAAAATGAAATTATTTGTTTATACAAATAACTGCCTGTGAATGTTTATAGCAGAATTATTCATAATAGGCAAAATATAGAAATAACACAAGCGTTCATGAGTGAAACAAAATATGATTTATCCATACAATGAAATACTATTGAGGAAAGAAAAAAAAGGAATGAAACACTGCTACTTGCTACGACTGATACTTACGACAGGGTTAAACCTCAAAAATATTACGTAAAGTGAAAGAGACCAAAACAAAAGATTATGTTTGGTGTAATTCCATATATGTGAAATGTCTAAAAAAGGCAAATCTAAGAAGACAGAAAGTTGATTAGTATTTGCATAGAGCTAGAAGTGAAAATGGGAGTAAATCTAAATGGACACAAGAATCTTATTGGGGTGATGGAAATGTTCTAAAACTGGATTTCAGTTTTGGTTGTATAGCTCTACATTTATAAAACTCACTGACTTGTGCGTTTTAGGTGGAGGAATTTTTTAACATGCAAGTTATACCTCAAAAAAGATGTTCCTAAAAGTTATGGACAGGGCTGCCCTGGTGGTGCAGTGGTTGAGAGTCTGCCTGCCAATGCAGGGGACACGGGCTCGTGCCCCGGTCTGGGAAGATCCCATGTGCCGCGGAGCGGCTGGGCCCGTGAACCATGGCCACTGAGCCTGCGCATCCTGAGCCTGTGCTCCACAACGGGAGAGGCCACAACAGTGAGAGGCCCGTGTACCGCAAAAAAAAAAAAAAAAAAAAAAAAGTTATGGACAGAAGTGATAGTTGCACAACATTTGAATGTATGGAATACCACTGATTTGCATACATTATGTTATGGGAATTTCACCTTCAAAACCTAAATAACTAAAAAGTTTGAACACTGTCAGAATGCGTGTTTTTTGTACTTAAAGTTTTTTAATCATGTTCTTATTCACGTCTTTACTTTTAAATACACAATTCATATTTATTATATAAAAAGCAGGAAAGAAAAAAGAAAAATAACCTAATTGCCCATTATCCTACTGCCTAGTAATAATTTCATTTAATTTGTGGACATATATCCTGCCAGTCTTTTTTTCTGTATATTTTTATCAAAAATGTAATCTTACCACATATACATAGTCCTATAATATGTTTTGTGGCTTAACAATATACATAAATGTTATACTATGCTAAGATGTCATGGTTTTGAAATTTGAAAACCAAATGCACACCTCATTTAAAGGTTAAATCCACTCTGTGGGAGACATGATGGCCAATCCACCAAATACAACCTGAATCACCACTCTCTGTATGTCGTGTGCTATGGACAGAATTATGTGCCCCCAAAATTCATACATTGAAATCCTGTTCCCCAATGTGACTGTATTTGAAAATAGAACCTATAAGGAGATACTTAAGGTTAAATAAGATCATAAGGGTGGACCCTGACCCAATATGATTAGTGTCCTTATAAGAAGAGACAACAGAGCACTCTCTCCTTCTCCCTCTCTCTCTCTCTCTTATTCCACCATGTGAGGACATGGCCAGAAAGTGGCCATTTGCAAGCCAGGAAGAGAGATTTCACCAGAAACCAGACTGGCTAGCATCTTGATGGATATCTCAACCTCCAGAACTGTGAGAAAATAAATTACTGTTGTGTAAGCCACCCAGTCTGCGGTATTTTGTTATGTCAGTGCAAGCTGACAAATATACCATGTTTTCCAGTCAATCCTAGCTCCTGGACTAATCAAGAAACTATGCAACAGACTTTCTTGAGTGTGAACTATTATGTTTCAGGCACTGTACTCGGTACTTTATTATTTTTTTTATTTTGGTTGTGCTTGGTCGTTGTTGCAGCAGGCAGCCGCCTTAGTTGTGGCATGCATGAGAGATCTAGTTCCCCAACCAGGGATCCCTGCACTGGAAGGCAGACTCTCAACCACTGTGCTACCAGGGAAGTCCCCCGTACTAGGTACTTTAAACATGTTACTTCATTTTATCCTTAGAACCCCTTGAAGTCATTTTATAAATAAGGAAAACAGGATTCAGAAAAGAAAACTAACTTAGTCAAAGTCACACAGCTACTAAATGCCAAAGTTTGAACTTGAACCCAGGCACGTACATGCCCTGACAATTCACTGTATGCTGTCTCCCCATAGGACAGGAGACTGCTGAAGCTAAGAGACTGAGTTCGGAATTAATAGTGCAGGATTTATTTCCAGCATAAAATTTTACGTGATCATATTATACTTTTATTGATCACCCACTATGCACTAACCACCATTTACAGAAGGCCATAAATGCCAGGCTGTAGAGTTTTTATTTTGTCCTGTAGTTCAGAGGTCAGCTAACTTTTTTCTTTAATTTTGTAAAGGGCAAGACAGTGGAAATTTTAGGTTTCGTGGGGGATACGGTCTCTGTGGCAACTGCTCAACTCAGCTGCTATAACACAAAAGCACCCATAGGCAATAAGAAACTAAATAAGCATGTCTGTGTTCTAATACATTTCATTTATGAAAACAGATAGTAGGTTGAATTTGGTCATCACACCATAGTTTACCAACCCTGATATAGCCAATAGTAAATGATTGAGGGTATTTGAGAGGGATTTTATCAAAGATGTGCTTTTTGAAGATAGATTTAGTAGTAATGTAAACTATGATTTAGGGGAGGGAGAAAATAGAGGCAGAGAAAGCTTGAGAAGACTAAGACTCAACAAACTTGGTATAAGGCATGAAGAGAAAGAAGCAACATTCATCAAGTATGAGTCGGTCAGATTTTTAGAACATATGATCCCCTTTAGAATTCAAACTGAGAACTTTCCCTTTGACAACTCACAAGAATAGATTATATGCCAGTTTAAGTCAATAGTTAATTTTTTTCGGCAAAAACCAGAAATCCAATTTCCAAGGAGTCTGAAGATATTCAAAAGCAAATACCTCTGTCTCTCTCTTTCTCTTTGTGTGTATGTTTCTTATAGCCCAAGGAACCACAGGAACCAAGGAACCCCAGAATATCCATCAAATGTCTTTAGTTGGAATCACATTATTTAGTAAATCAACCAAAGAGTCAGGATGTGACAATAAGGATAATGCTGAGGAGTTCATGCCTCACAAATCGCCAAACTCTAACACAAAGCTGGGTTGATAGATTTGAAAAAAACCATTCATTTACACAATCTTCCTTGGAAAGAAATAGGAACTGGGCCACTTGTCCCTTTATTTCTCTCCATAAAATCCTCTTTTATAAAAATGTTGGCGTGGCTGGACTTCCCTGGTGGTGCAGTGGTTAAGAATCCACCTGCCAATGCAGGGCACACAGGTTCAAGCCCTGGTATGGGAAGATCCTACATGCCATAGAGCAACTAAGCCCGTGTACCACAACTACTGAGTTTGCACTCTAGAGCCCGCGAGCCACAACTACTGAAGCCCACGTGCCTAGAGCCCGTGCTCCACAGCAAGAGAAGACACCGCAGTGAGAAGCCCACGCACTGCAACGGTGAGTAGCTCCCACTCGCCGCACCTAGAGCAAGGCCGTGCACAGCAACAAAGACCCAAAGCAGCCATTAATTAATTAATTAATTAATTAAAAATGTTGGCATGGCAATTTCCTTGTGAGGCAATGAGAGGGTAGAATTGACTACACCGTTTAGTAGATGAAAAGGAGAAGACCCAAGGGGACTTTAATTTACATGATCAAGATCACCCAATTAAACATTGCTATATTTGGGAAAAATGCAAAACACTATGAGTTTCTATCTATTTGATCTCAAAGCCACAAACTAGAAAGTGAACAATCCAGTTAATGAGCCAATTTTTGTCTATGTGATGACAAAACACTGGTTTGACTCACATTACTTAAATTAACCAGCTGTTTAAGTAATGTGGTACAGAACAACTGGCATTCCAAACCATCCATTACTTCTTCCAATTAAACTGTATTGCCTTATAACTGTTAGCAAAAGAGCATTCACTCATTTGTTCATGCATTGTTTACTGGTTAAACATTTAGCGAGCACCAGCTGTTTCTCAGGGCAGGGTACTGTGCCTAATAAAGGAAATACAGAAATGAGGGAGACTCAACCTCTGCCTGTGAAGAGCTTCCAATCTCAGAGAGGACATAAGACAACTAAACATGTATTGATAAATAAATGACAGAATGTGATGTGTCCTATGTTGATAAAAATTCGGGTGCTTACAACCCAGAGGGCTTCTCTCTTTGAGGAAACAGCACTTGATACAACCGTGATATATCAGATTCAGGTCTGAGCGCTGCCACTAACTAGCTTTTGGCATTTGCTTAGTCACAACTTTTCTGGGCCTTAATATCCCCATCTATGAAAGGATTGGCTGTATTAAATGTTTGTTAATGCTTTTTCCTACCAGTACTATCCTAAGTTTCAATATTTTAAGTTGGGAAAAAACACGAATCAGAGTACTTTTCAAAGGATAAATGAAACTTTGATGAAAAAGGTAGAAATATGGATGTTCTCAAAGACACAAGAATGGATCTTAATTGATGCAGCTGAGTTAGGCACACCCTGTAAGCAAAGGGAATAGCATAAACCAGCTACATATGTAAGAAAACATAATGATAACAATACCTACATTTGTGGGGTAAATATCTGGAAACAGAATCTGCTCAGAAAACTGGAAGGAGGCATGAGGCTGAAAGCAGATAGAAATATCAATGATTAGCATTTGGTGGGCAAAAAAAAATTATTTGGGTCACCCCCTTTTCTGCATAGACAGCTGCATGGGGAGAGGGAAAGTATGGATGTGGGAAAGGCTATCCAGTGCGGGAAGTGACATCCTGGAAGGTCAGTCCTGAGTCCTGAGAAGCTGCAATAGCGCCAAAGCCAGAACGAAGCATCCTTGCTCCCAGAGCACAGGGCTACTAGGAAAAGGCAAAGGGAATTCTCAGGATTCAGTCTCTAGGCGGGATATGTTATGTGCAGCTAGGACAAGCTTATGGAAATCTCTAGGTCAATCAAGTGACTGAAAATTATAAGGGTGACAGGAACCTGGAAGTTTAATTCATGGCAACATCAAGAGTGAGGAAAAAGATCTTCAACATTTGTGTTGGAGTTGTTAAGGTTTCCCCGCCCCCTCCCCCAGCCACACCGCACTGCTTGAGGGATCTTAGTTCCCCGACCAGGGATTGAACCTAGGCCCTCAGCAGTGAAACCGCAGAGTCCTAACCACCCTTCTGAGTTAAAATTAGCAAACCATTCTCATTTAGAGCAGCAAAAGCAAGAACTTTCTAACTTTCTCTAATATGAGCTTTCTCTAATATGAGCTGCGGAAGTTTTGGAAATTTAATAGTATGTGAGACACTTGAACAGTAGTTCATCGACCCCTTTCCTTGATTTCTCACTAATACTGAATTTTATCCCAGAGGAGAAGGAAAAAGCAACAATTTTAGAAGCTTCTGGGACCAAGTGTAATGCTAGTAGCCGTGGCCTAACCTAGGCCTTGGTGGTGGACGTTGCTGCAGATGTAGATCTATGTCCCGGGATCAAGTCTGTGGCATGGAGGCTTCTGTAAGCATGAGAGGCCAGATATTCTTCAAAAAAAAAAAACCCCACAATTCCCTCCTCCTTGGTCTTGTCTTAGAAACACACGTGGCCTGAGCCCAGTTTGCTTGCGCTCTGAGATACCCCCAACATCTGAGCAGAAGGAGAGTTTGAGGTGAAAATAAAGTCAGTCCCTACAGGCCTGGCTCGTGGGATGTGCCCAAGGGGAGCAGCCCAGCATCAGGTTAGATGATTCAAGGGCATTTCGGGAACAATCTAGAAGGATTGTTTTGTAGGAGATTAATGACCTGAGGGATCATTTTAAAGAACTGTTTGTTAATAGGATCATTACTGCATCATAGCCCATATGCCTCTCCAATTGTGGTAGTGAGAAAGGAGTCTGGAAAGAAAGGGAGAGAGTGTGAATTATCATACAGTTCATTGCTGAACCAAGAGTCATGAATAGACTGCTTATAAAGAACTTGGAGAGTTCACCTGGTTAGGTTTGCAGAATGGGTATTACTAGATAGATAGGTGGCTGAGGATAAAGAGAGCTTTTATCTGATGAGCAAGGTCTCAGCCATTTGAAATGATGCCTCAGGGTCTCTCAAGAGGCCCTACTGTCAACTCTCAATGGAAAAGGTTGTTGTTGACAGGAGCTAGCTTCAGGCAGTTTCTTCCCTTGATCAGAAACATCTGTTTCTTGTTGGTAACAGATGAAGTACCTCTCACCTGTGCACTAGTGAAGGGCCCCTGCTGCTCAGGAAGCAGTGGCTGTCCAGTCCCACCCACAGCTTCTCAGTGCTCACCTCTAAGCTGAAGGCTGCTTATTGTGAATAAATGTCACTCCTTAATGGAGGTCTGCCACCCCACCCCAGCCTGGTAGCCCAATAGACTTGCCATCAACGCTAGGCAAAAGTGATAGGAGTTAATGGCCCTAGAAACAAGCCTCAACCAATGAAGAATACTCACCCCTCTCTTGAGGTAATTCTAAGGTATGGTCAGCACAGACCTCCAGAGTTCCTTAATGGGATTACCTTCCTGTTGCCCACAGTGGTAACTTGCTTGATAATTTACTCTCTATTGCCTTCCTTCTTTTTCTTGCCTACTTCCCTATTTCCCTACTGGTATTTCCTGGAATCACCTCCCCACTGACTCTCAATCTTTGTCCAGCATTTGTTTCTGGGGGAATCCAAACAAAAACACCTTGTTACAAATCAATCTCAAATATTTTTTTGTTTTTGGTTGTGCCTAAAGCATAGGAACACAAGCATATATACACTTCTAATTTAAATACAAAGGTTTCCACCTTTTTCTACCCTTTGGCCCAAAATAGGAAGAAAGGGCAGGAGAAGTGTATCATTTCAGGACACAACCTACATCTTATCTATCTGGTGGTCATCTGAGCATCCTCATTAAGGGAAAAATGGGGAATAGGGGGTCTCTAGGTCCTTTAAAAACTTGCCACTCAAAGTTTAGTATCACTCTGGAACTTGTTAAAAATGTAAAATGTCAGATCCCATCCAAACCTACTGAAAGGACCTGTATATTTTTTAAACAAGATCTCCAGGTGATTCATATGCACATTATAGTTTCAGTGTCACTGCCCTCAGATACAGGGCTGTGGTCTTTTGGAGGAAGAAAACACAATATTTCTAACAGCAGATCTTAGCAGCTGCAGCTCTCTGCTTAGGTGAATAGTGTGTCACTGCTATGTCAAGTAACCCAAGAGGAGTCCTTGAATTTCCCTTATATGGGGTTACCTGGGTATAGATGAGATTTTACCACTTGCCACCAGGTGTAACAAGCTGTCAGGTGCAACAGTGTTCTCCAGCCAAAGACCCAAGAACACAGGTAATTGAACAAGTTGAGTTTATTACCAGTTGCCTGAAGAGAGAACACACATCATGGGGAATCCTGGGGTATCTCAGTAAGAGAGTATCAGAAAGAACTTATTAAAGGATTTGGATTTTGGTTGAGTGATTTTGGAGAGGGTCCAAGGAAGTAGGGATTTGCTGTGAATTGGGTGCTGTCGGAAAACAAGGATAATTCTGTAATTGGGTATCTTAATAAATCTTATCTATGGGGAGGACAAACTAAAGTGAGCCTAAAGTTATAACTGGAAAAAACCACAGAGTGAGAGTGAAACATAAGATATGAATCTGGTTTCTCGTTTGTAGGTTTCAAATCCATTATACCACAATTTACCACTCTTAATTTGAATCTAGGGATTAAAGATTCATACTATTTGTACAACATGGCCTTTAAACAAACCAACTACTTTCTTTAATGCTCAGCACAAGAAATGGTGATATGTTCTACAGTTTTAAAACACTGGTTGTGTTGGACTCATTGAAAAATAATATCATTCAATAATTTATTGAAAACAAAATTGATACTCTGCAGTTACTGTGTACCACACAGTAATTTCTTGTTGCCTAAAGATACATGATAAAGAAGACAGATAATGTCCTTACTCTAATAGAACATGTGAATAGTAGAGTGGGACAGACAATAACAAATAAATAAGATAAAAATTCCAATAGTGAAAGCGTTATAAATAAAATGAAACATAGTGGGATATTAAAAAATGGAGAAAGGGACTGCTTGAGTTAATTTAGTCAGGGAAGGGTCCACTGAGGACATGACATTAGAACTGAGACCTGAATGAGATGAAGAAGTTAGCCATGTATAAATCGGAGGGAAGAGTTTCTGGGACAGAGAGAACAGACAGTGGAAAGCCCCTGGGTTTGGTACAAGATTGGTGTTTTCAAGTAAATAGAAGGCCAGTGTGGCAAAGTGCAATAAATCAGGAAGAGAATGGTACAAAAAGAACTAGAGGTAGAGAGGAGATGCTTACAATTTTGTTTGCAATTTCTGAACCTGTGAAGTTTAAGCGGCTTAATAAACAGTTGGTAGTTGGATATTTGAGCTTGGGATTTGAGGTAAGAGTTCAGAACTGGAGATATAAATTTGCAAACCATCAGCTATGCTGTATGCTCTGTTGTTCAACCTTGAGTTCTGCTTAGGATAGGTCTTCAGTATATAAGTTCTAGAAACCAGGTATAGCAACTGTTAGGTAAAGAAAGATAAAATAATGGGAAACTATGGCTATCGGTGTAAGCCAATATCCTTGGAATGGGGTGAAAAATTACAAGGTCTTTGAAATTTTTTTTTTTTTTCTAGGTAGGATTGGAAGAAGATACCTTCCAATTGACAAAATCCTGAAGAACAACATCCTTGAGTTGAATCTGCTTATTGATAAAGAGTGATTAGAACAGAACATTACTCAAAGTAAGCTCCATAAAAGCATTAGCTATTATTTGTAATAGTTGCAAAATACTATTTCATGGTATACATGTACCAAAATGTATTAAACCAGAAAACCTGATGAAATAATGGATCTAGGAAATAATGATCAATGGATGCTAAATCCTTTAGGTAAAGACTAGGTTGGTGATCATACTAATAACATGTGAACCCAGTAATCAATGTTAACACTGAAAAGTGGGACAATTAGACATTATATGCCTACAAATGCAGGCAGTATTTAGCACCACCTATGAAATATTTCTATCTAAATAATTTAACTAAAATCTAGTAGACCCTCAGTATCTAATGGCTGACTAGTTTACAAGAAAAAAAAATGAGGAATCAAGTAGTATGTTAAATTAGACCACAAGGAAACAAACAGCCAAATCTAGAATGTAGAAAATGCTACAAAACAAATAACCAAGTTTTCTCAATAAATAAATTGCATAAAACAGGAGGCAGGGAACTCTTACAGATGAAAAGAGACTTGAGAAATATACCAACAAGATGCAACGTGTAGGTCTTATTTGGATTCTGATTCAAACAAATCAATTGGAAAAAGCATTTTGAATCAAAGAGGAAATTTGAACAAGTGATGTTAGATATTAATGAATTATTAATAATTTTCCTAGGTATAGTGATATTGTGGTATTTTAAATAATTTTTATTTGAAGTATTTATGGGTCAAATGATATCTTCTTATATTCCAGGAAGAAAAAAATTGGAGGGTAGACACATAAGATAAAATCAGAAAAAATGGTCATAATTTTCCATGTGATTTCATGAATTTATAGGGATTCATTGTGTTATGTCATTCACTTTTATTATGTTTAAATTTTCCATAATAAAAGGTCTTTTCTTTAAAAATGTATTCAAACATACCCATATCAAGAGGCATTTACTTGCATCTGGTTTTTTTAACATTAGGAAAGATGCTGTAATAATACATATTAACGTTTCCCTTTAGTTCTACAGAATAGATTTCCAAGAGTAAGACTGCTAGACTGAAGGGGTGTGTGTATATACATACATATATATATATAAATTTAAAATCTATCATCACATTGCTTTCCAAAAAGATTGTAAGCTTTTACATTTCCATCAGCTGTATATAGCTTTGCCCTCTCATGCTTACTAACATTTGGGGTTACTACTTTTAAAGTTTACCAATCTGATGAATGTAAAATGTATGTAGCTCATTTTTTTAAGTTTGCATTTTCCTTACTACTAGGGATGTTTAGCACACTTTTAGTGTTTAACAATTATTTAGATGGGCTCCTTCATGAATTGCATTTTAATATTCTGATATTTTTTCTATTGGGATATTTGTTTTCTTGTTATCAATTTATATGAGTTCTTTATGTAATAGACATTAAATTTTTATCTATCATGTTTGTTTGAAATATGTTTTATTATCTATAATTAGACTGTCAACTTTGTTTATGGTATGTTTTTCCAGGCAATATGTCTTAATTTGCCTTAATATGTTTATATAGCTAAATATGTCTATTTGTACCTTTGCTTGTTTTCAGGTTTTATTTGCCTGGTAGCTCTTCAACAACCTCTTTCTTTATCACCTTACACCTTCTTTATTACATTGTTTCTTTTTAAAAATAAACTTATTTATTTTATTTATTTATTTTTGGCTGCATTTGATCTTTGTTGCTGTGCACGGGCTTTCTCTAGTTGCAGCGGGCTGGGGGGCTACTCTTCATTGTGGTGCACGGGTTTCTCATTGTGTTGGCTTCTCTTGTTGTGGAGCACGGACTCTAGGCATGCAGGCTTCAGTAGTTGTGCCTTGCGGGCTATACAGTGCAGGCTCACTAGTTGTGCCTCACAGGCTTAGTTGCTCCACAGCATGTGAGATCTTCCTGAACTAGGGCTCGAACCTGTGTCCCCTGTGTTAACAGGCAGATTCTTAACCACTGTGCCACCAGAGAAGCCCCTACATTGTTTCTTATAAACAACATATACCTAGTTTTTTAAAACTGTAATTTCTGGTTTTTAATGTCATTTCTGTTTTTAAATGAGTTTCATTCATATTTAGGTAATTGATATAATTGCTTTTATTCCTTTCATCTTTGTTTCCTACTTACTTTACTACTTTCTCCCTTTCCCTGTTCTTCTACTTATTTTTTCTGATTTTTAAGTTACTGTTCTTTCTTTACTTGTTCCCTTCTAATTTAGAGTTTTATTTCATTTTGTATATTTCTTTACCAACAATTGCCATATTTTTAAAGACACTCATAATAAAACGTATATCACTTCCAAAATATAAACACAAGAGAGGAGGAGCTTCAAGATGGCGGAAGAGTAAGATGCGGAGATCACCTTCCTCCCCACAAATACATCAGAAATACATCTACATGTGGAACAACTCCTACAGAACTCCTACTGAACGCTGGCAGAAGACCTCAGACCTCCCAAAAGGCAAGAAACTCCACATGTACCTGGGTAGGACAAAAGGAACAACCGAAACAAAAGAATAGGGACGGGACCTGCACCAGTGGGAGGGAGCTGTGAAGGAGGAAAGGTTTCCACACACTAGGAAGTCCCTTTACGGGCGGAGACTGCGGGTGGCGGAGCGGGGGAGCTTCAGAGCCATGGGGGAGAGCGCAGCCACAGGGGTGCGCAGGGCAAAGCGGAGAGATTCCCACACAGAGGATCGGTGCCGACCAGCACTCAGCAGCCCGGGAGGCTTGTCTGCTCACCCGCCGGGGCGGGCGGGGCTGGGAGCTGAGGCTTGGGCTTCGGAGGTCAGATCCCAGAGAGCGGTCTGGGGTGGGCTGCGTGAAAACAGCCTGAAGGGGTTAGTGCACCACGGCTAGCCGGGAGGGAATCCGGGAAAAGTCTGGAGCTGCTGAAGAGGCAAGAGACTTTTTCTTGCCTCTTTTGTTTCCTGGTGCGGGAGGAGAGGGGATTAAGAGTGCCGCTTAAAGGAGCTCCAGAGAGGGGCGCGAGCCACGCCTCTCAGTGCGGACCCCAGAGACGGGCACGAGACGCAAAGGCCGCTGCTGCCGCCACCAAGAAGCCTGTGTGCGAGCACAGGTCACTCTCCACACCTCCCCTCCCGGGAGCCTGTGCAGCCCACCACTGCCAGGGTCCCGGGATCCAGGGACAACTTACCTGGGAGAACACATGGCAGGCCTCAGGCTGTTGCAACGTCACGCCGCCTCTGCCGCCGTGGGCTCGCCCCGCATCCATACCCCTCCCTCCCGCCAGGCCTGAGTGAGCCAGAGCCCCGAATCAGCGGCTCCTTTAACCCCGTCCTGTCTGAGCGAAGTACAGACGCCCTCAGGTGACCTACACGCAGAGGCGGGGCCAAATCCAAAGCTCTACCCCCGGCAGCTGTGCAAACAAAGAAGAGAAAGGGAAATCTCTCCCAGCCGCCTCAGGAGCAGCTGATTAAATCTCCACAATCAACCTGATGCACCCTGCATCTGTGGAATAGCTGAATAGCCAACGAATCATCCCAAATTGAGGAGGTGGACTTCGGGAGCATCGAGATATATATATATATATTTTTTTTCCCCCTTTTTCTCTTTTTGTGTGTATGTGTATGCTTTTGTGTGTGATTTGTCTGTATAGCTTTGCTTTTACCATTTGTCCTAGGGTTCTGTCTGTCCATTTTTTTTTTTCTTTTTTTATGACTTAAAAAAATTTTTTTTCTAAATAATTATTTTTAATTTTAATAACTATTTTATTTTATTTTATTTTATCTTCTTTCTTTCTTTCTTTTCTCTCTTTTATTCTGAGCCATGTGGAAGACAGGCTCTTGGTGCTCCAGCCAGGTGTCAAGGCTGTGCCACTGAGGTGGGAGAGCCAAGTTCAGGACATTGGTCCACAAGAGACCTCCCAGCTCCACGTAATATCAAACGGTGAAAATCTCCCAGAGATCTCCATCTCAACGCCAAGACCCAGCTCCACTGAACAACCAGCAAGCTACAGTGCTAGACACCCTATGCCAAAAAACTAGCAGGACAGGAACACAGCCCCATCCATTAGCACAGAGGCTGCCTTAAATCATTATAAGGCCACAGACAGCCCAAAACACACCACCAGACGTGGACCTGCCTACCAGAAAGACAAGATCCAGCCTCATCCACCAGGACACAGGGACTAGTCCCCTCCACCAGGAAGCCTACACAACCCACTGAACCAAACTTAGCCACTGGGGACAGACTCAAAAAAGAACGGAAACAACGAACCTGCTGCCTGCGAGTAGTAGACCACAAACACAGTAAGTTAAGCAGGATGTGAAGACAGAGAAATACACAGCAGATGAAGGAGCAAGACAAAAACCCACCAGACCTAACAAATGAAGAGGAAATAGGCAGTCTACCTGAAAAAGAATTCAGAATAATGAGAGTAAAGATGATCCAAAATCTTGGAAATATAATGGAGAAAATACAAGAAACGTTTAACAAGGACCTAGAAGAACTAAAGAGCAAGCAAACAGAGATGAACAACACAATAAATGAAATTAAAAATTTGCTAGAAGGGATCAATAGCAGAGTAACTGAGGCAGAAGAACGGATAAGTTACCTGGAAGATAAAATAGTGGAAATAACTACTACAGAGCAGAATAAAGAAAAAAGAATGAAAATAATAGAGGACAGTATCAGAGACCTCTGAGACAACATTAAATGCACCAACATTCGAATTATAAGGGTCCCAGAAGAAGAAGAGAAAAAGAAAGGGACTGAGAAAATATTTGAAGAGATTATAGTTGAAAACTTCCCTAATATGGGAAAGGAAAGAGTTAATGAAGCCCAAGAAGCACAGAGGGTCCCATACAGGATAAATCCAAGGAGAAACACACCAAGACACATATTAATCAGACTATCAAAAATTAAATACAAAGAACAAATATTAAGAGCAGCAAAGGAAAAACAACAAGTAACACATAAGGGGATCCCCATGAGGATAACAGCTGATCTTTCAGCAGAAACTCTGCAAACCAGAAGAGAGTATCAGGACATATTTAAAGTGATGAAAGAGAAAAACCTACAACCAACATTACACCACCCAGCAAGGAAATCATTCATATTTGACAGAGAAATTAAAAGCTTTACAGACAAGCAAAAGCTAAGAGAATTCAGCACCACGAAACCAGCTTTACAACAAATACTAAAGGAACTTCTCTAGGCAGGAAACACAAGAGAAGGAAAAGACCTACAGTAATAAACCCAAAACAATTAAGAAAATGGTAACAGGAACAAACATATTGATAATTACCTTAAATGTAAATGGATTAAATGCTCCAAACAGAAGACATAGACTGGCTGAATGGATACAAAAACAAGACCTGTATATATGCTGTCTACAAGAGACCCACTTCAGACCTAGGGACACATACAGACTGAAAGTGAGGGCATGGAAAAAGATATTCCATGCAAATGGAAATCAAAAGAAAGCTGGAGAAGCAATTCTCATATCAGACAAAATAGACTTTAAAACAAAGGCTATTACAAGAGACAAAAAAGGACACTACATAATGATCCAGGGATCAATCCGAGAAGAAGATATAACAATTGTAAGTATTTATGCACCCAACATAGGAGCACCTCAATTCATAAGGCAAATACTAACAGCCATAAAAGGGGAAATCAACAGTAACAGAATCATAGTAGGGGACTTTAACACCCCACTTTCACCAATGGACAGATCATCCAAAATGAAAATAAGGAAACACAAGCTTTAAATGTTACATTAAAAAGGATGGACTTAATAGATATTCATAGGACATTCCATCCAAAAACAACAGAATACACATTATTCTCAAGTGCTCATGGAACATTCTCCAGGATAGATCATATCTTGGGTCACAAATCAAGCCCTGGTAAATTTAAGAAAATTGAAATTGTATCAAGTATCTTTTACGACCACAATGCTATGACACTAGATATCAATTACAGGAAAAGATCTGTAAAACATACAAACACATGGAGGCTAAACAATATACTACTTAATAACCAAGTAATCACTGAAGAAATCAAAGAGGAAATCAAAAAATACCTAGAAACAAATGACAATGGAGGCACGACGATCCAAAACCTATGGGATGCAGCAAAAGCAGTTCTAAGAGAGAAGTTTATAGCACCTACCTTAAGAAATAGGAAACATCTCGAATAAACAACCTAACCTTGCACCTAAAGCAATTACAGAAAGAAGAACAAAAAAACCCCAAAGTTAGCACAAGGAAAGAAATCATAAAGATCAGATCAGAAATAAATGAAAAAGAAATGAAGGAAATGATAGCAAAGATCAATAAAACTAAAAGCTGGTTCTTTGAGAAGATAAACAAAATTGATAAACCATTAGCCAGACTCATCAAGAAAAAAAGGGAGAAGACTCAAGTCAATAGAATTAGAAATGAAAAAGGAGCAGTAACAGCTGACATTGCAGAAATACAAAGGATCATGAGAGATTACTACAAGCAACTGTATGCCAATAAAATGGACAACCTGGAAGAAATGGACAAATTCTTAGAAATGCACAACCTGTCGAGACTGAACCAGGAAGAAATAGAAAATATGAACAGACCAATCACAAGCACTGAATTTGAGACTGTGATTAAAAATCTTCCAACAAACAAAAGCTCAGGACAGGCGAATTCTATCAGACATTTAGAGAAGAGCTAACACCTATCCTTCTCAAACTCTTCCAACAGATAGCAGAGGGAGGAACACTCCCAAACTCATTCTACGAGGCCACCATCACCCTGATACCAAAACCAATGATGTCACAAAGAAAGAAAACTACAGGCCAATATCACTGATGAACATAGATGCAGAAATCCTCAATAAAATACTAGCAAACAGAATCCAACAGCACATTAAAAGGATCATACACCATGATCAAGTGGGGTTTATTCCAGGAATACAAGGGTTCTTCAATATATGCATATCAATCAACATGATACACCATATTAACAAATTGAGAGAGAAAAAACATGATCATCTCAATAGATGCAGAGAAAGCTTTTGACAAAATTCAACACCCATTTATGATAAAAACCCTGCAGAAAGAGGCATGGAGGGAACTTTCCTCAACCTAATAAAGGCCATATACAGATGGCCAACAAACACATGAAAGAATGCTCAACATCATTAATCATTAGAGAAATGCAAATCAAAACTACAATGAGATATCATCTCACACCGGTCAGAATGGCCATCATCAAAAAATCTAGAAACAATAAATGCTGGAGAGGGTGTGGAGAAAAGGGAACACTCTTGCACTGTTGGTGGGAATGTAAATTGATACAGCCACTATGGAGAACAGTATGGGAGTTCCTTAAAAAACTACATATAGAACTACCATACGACCCAGTAATCCCACTACTGGGCATATACCCTGAGAAAACCATAATTCAAAGAGTCATGTACCAAAATGTTCATTGCAGCTCTATTTACAATAGCCAGGACATGGAAGCAACCTAAGCGTCCATCAACAGATGAATGGATAAAGAAGATGTGGCACATATATACAATGGAATATTACTCAGCCATAAAAAGAAATGAAACTGAGTTATTTGTAATGAGGTGGATAGACCTGGAGTCTGTCATACAGAGTGAAGTAAGTCAGAAGGAGAAAAACAAATACCGTATGCTAACACATATATATGGAATCTAAAAAACAAATGTCACGAAGAGACTAGGGGTAGGATGGGAATAAAACACAGACCTACTAGAGTATGGACTTGAGGATATGGGGTGGGGGAAGGGTAAGCTGTGACAAAGTGAGAGAGTGGCATGGATATATATACACTACCAAATGTAAAATAGATAGCTAGTGGGAAGCAGCTGCATAGCACAGGGAGATCAGCTCGGTGCTTTGTGACCACCTAGATGGGTGGGATAGAGAGGGTGGGAGGCAGGGAGACGCAAGAGGGAAGAGATATGGGAACATATGTATATGCATAACTGATTCACTATGTTGTAAAGCAGAAACTAACACACCATTGTAAAACAGTTATACTCCAAAAAAGATGTTTAAAAAAAAGAAATAATGTTATGATAGTCTTACAAATATATCTTTTGCACTTGTTCTAACAATTTTTAAAGTTAGCATCCCCAAAGTGGAATTGCTGTGTCAAAGGGCCTAAACACTTAAAAATTTTAGATACTTATAAATAGGCTCTACCAAAGTAAACTTTACAATGTATATGTTTCCCTTTTCATTTACTCCTGAAGAATAACTTTCAAATCAATCTATGAAATTCCACTTTTAAATATCATTAGAATCTTAATTTAGATTATCATTCTCTTATTTTATTTGTTTATTTGGTTCACATTTCTTTTGATTTTATTTTATATTTGTAACCCATTAGAATTTTTGTTGGTGGTAGTGCTCTTGGTGGTTGGCTCTACTGTTAATAAACTTGGTTTTATATTTCCAGTAAAAATTAATAAAGCACTAAATAGAGAAACTTTGAAAAACACAACAGAAAATATTTTTAAATGAGGAAAAAAGTATTATTTTTCTTTCTTCTTAGGACATTTTGTTCCAATCTTTCTTTCTTTTTTTTTAATGCATAGGGTTTGGTTTTTAAAAATTTGATCATATTGTATATTTAATATTGCAAGATACATTTCTACTTAACATTACACAAGAAGAATTTCCTCTCTTGTTAAGTACTTGAATTCTTTTCAGTTTTGATTATTTTAAGTAACACTGAATATTTTGTACAATCCTTTTATAATAGTTTCCCAGAAGTGGAATAACCTGGTCAAAGTTTATTGATACATATTTAATAAATATTGTTAAATTACTTTCCAAAATGTTCCAATAGTTTACATTCACATTTATTAAAGTGTCTACTTCATTACATCCTTGACAGTGATTTTTTAGAATTCTGATAATTTCATAGATAAAACATAAGGTTTCTCATTGTTTCTATTTACAGTCATTTTATTAATTGTAAGTTCAGACATTGTTTTTTGTTGTTGTTGTTTTGTTTTTGTTTGTGGTACACTGGCCTCTCATTGCCATGGCCTCTCCTATTGCGGAGCACAGGCTCCGGATGCACAGGATCAGCGGCCATGGCTCACGGGCCCAGCCGCTCCGTGGCATGTGGGATCCTCCCGGACCAGGGCACGAACCCGTGTCCCCTGCATCAGCAGGTGGACTCTCAACCACTGCGCCACCAGGGAAGCCCCCGAACATTGTTTTATAAGCTTATTAATCAGTTAATTTTCTTCTATTGAAAATTATTAATTTTTTCATTTATTTACTTTTGGTCCTCACCAATACTACTTTCATCTACTAATATCCCAATCACTGTCCCTCATTTATTCAGGGCTTTGTTAAATCACTCAGACTTACTTAAGTTCCACAGCTATTCTGATTATCTACCGATGTCCATCTAATATCTTTGCCTCTCATTTTATTGACTTCGTCACTTCCAATGACTTCCATTTCCACTTCACATTTGCCACACTCTCCTGTCGCACTCATCACTGCAAATGCTTCATAAAGTCACAAATTCACAATTTTCCTCTGACCTTAACCTCACTCGTCCTTCCACCTCTCCCATTTCATTATTCCCATAATACTTTGTCTTCATCTAATTTCTAAGTACTGAAGAATCATCAACATTCTCTCACTCCATCAAATCTATCTGTAATCTATCTGCGAAACACCCCTTATCTTCAGATCCCACATCGACTCAATGAAATATTTTCGTAATTATCCTTTAGACCCTTATCTCTCTGGCTCATTTAACTTTCATTATATATATTCTTAAAATATTCCACCCAACCCAGCTCACCTATCCTTCTCCTCTCTGACCAAACTTTGCTTGATAAGCACTGCTGATTATTGGCACCATTACAAATTCAAGATCTTTTGCCTCAACTGGGCTTTCAGTGCTTTTCAGGAATCCTTTATACTTCCTCTAGTTGCTCCTACTTTCTCCAGTTGTCAACAATTACTACAACAAACTTTCTTCACTTTCTCAAACTATCAAGATACCTCTTTGAATGTCACTTTCAGAATATGAACTCAATCATTACTTATTGAAAACAGTAACCAAATCTTCCTCAGCTTCCTGTTGCTCTACTTTTATACTCCTCCATTGTTGCTCTTCTGCCTTCTCTGCTCCATCCATCGCTCCAGCTCTCTCATGTGTCTTCAATATCTCCAGTAATCAATTTTTTTCTCAGCATTTAAATTTACTCATGTTTCTTTCACATTAAGAGAGATAGAAGAATGGAAGAAAAGGATAGGAGGGAGTTCAGGAGGGCAGGGGGGAGAATGAGGGAACTTCATCTAGGACTCCACTAGCTAATATGCTTGTAGATAAAAGGTTATAATAAATATTTGTGGAATAAATGTTAAAGAGCATTAAGTTTCAGTGTGATAAACCTTGATACATGAGCTTCATGGTGTCAAGGAAAAAAACTCTACCATCCTTCTAGAACTGTAGACATAACCAAACAATGCCCTAAAGGATGTACGTGACCCGTCCATCTATTTTGTAACAACAAAGATTACACACAAACATAAAAGTAAAGTAGTATGCACTTGTATGTTTTCTAATCATATAATGTATTTCTTTTTAAAGTTTAGTTTTTCAGCAGATCTAGAAATGTTTATAAAGGGACAGAGAACTCCCTTCATTATTCTAAAAAATTCCAATATATAAATTAGTTTTACATTTTTAATTACCTTATAAGCATAGTATTCCTGTATACTTGTATTTTGTTTTGTTCAAGTTTTTTTAGTTTAGGTTAGAAAGAAAATTGCATATTTCACAAACCTTAAAGCCTTTCACTTTGTGGCAACATTAAGGATAGTGATTTGCATTTTAAAATATTGTCATTAGTACACATCAAAATAGCATTTCTTCCATAAATCTGTTAACCTTACCTAATTGCTTGATCTATCAATTATTTATGAGTTTAAGAATTTTATTCTTAAATTCTTTGTGTTCAAAGTAATACATTGTAGATTAATTTTAATATCGGATACAAGAACTGTAAGCTTACTGTACATATGGATTCTTGTGACTTCATATCACCTTTAAGAATAGATTCTCTAAAAAATTTCAAATATATACTGAAACCTGAAATTCATTGTTTTATGCACCAGATGTCACTGTTTCTCCATGCTAGTAAAACGGATCAACAAATTTTGGCAGTTAAAAAAACCAACTTACCCTTTATTTCTATTCTTAAGTCTATATCCAACAGAAATATGTAAGTGTGTAAACCAAGGCAAAACCAAAGATGTTCATAGTGGTACTATGCATAATATTTAAAACTAAAAATTACCCAAATGACAATCAAGAGTAGAATGGATATATACCCTGGGGGTGTATACACACAATGGAATACTATACAGCAATGAGAATTAAAAAATCTGCAACCACGCACAACAAATCTCAAAAACATGTTGAGTCGAGGAAGTCAGACAAAAAAGAGTATATTGTATAATTCCATATATTTTATAAAGTTCAAAAGCATGCAAAACTAACCTATAATTTAGAAGTCAGATTAGTGGTCAAACCTTGAGGGGAGACTGTCACTTGAAGAGGCCAAGAGGGGACTTCTGAGGGTGCTAGTAATATTCTGTCTTTTGATCTGGCTGGTGGTTATAGGGGTTTATTCAATTCATTGAGCTATAATTTTATGATTTAGACAATTATATATATATATATGTTATACTTTAAAAGTTCAATAAAAAAACAAGTATGAAGAATTAATTGAAACTAGGTTAATAAACCCTCTGAAGATTTACTCAAAATATAATCCAAATTTAATGATTAAATATGTTGAATAAAATGCAAGAATTCTTGAGCTTTTCCCTTCAGTTGATTCCAAATCCCCAAATATTTTGCTTTGACTCCCACAGTTGCTCCCTGGGAAAGAGAAATCCCTTCACCGTGGCTTCCCGGTTCATCCTGCGGCGTGCACCCTTAATTGATCAGCTCCACTCTTCATTATCTCAACCATTTCCTCTCTGCTGACACTTTCTCCATAGCAAATAAACCTGTTAAGTTTCTCCCATCTTCAAAAACAAAAAAAATATTCTCTGCTTCTCATCTCCTGCTTGTTAGTGTGCCATTGTCAGGGTAGAATAATACTTTTTTGCTACCCTCTTATGTTCAGTGTTTGGGGGCCTGCAAATTACACTGACAAAAGGCAGATTAGTAAGAGAAAAGACATTTTTCTTTTTTTCACAGCCAGGCTTCTTTGTCTCCATATCCTTGTCTCCCAAGGATATCTCCCATGGCAACACAGAAGCCATGAAGATTGTTCTCCCTTAGGTCACAAGTAGCCTCCATATTGCAGTTAGCTTTTGCAGTTAGCTTATTCCCTGAGATATTAAAATACACTATTGAGAACTATTTCTTGGGTACAGCTAAGCTGTCTGAAAAACCATAATTCCTCACCTAATGTGTAATGGGAGAAAAATTTAGTTCTATGTAATAATTTAAGCAACATCATTAGATCCTATTTTCTTCAGGCAAAAATTCCTAACTTCTCAGACATCTGTTGCCATCCCAGAAATCTCTCCAAGATGACATTTAGGTACAGAGTAGCATGTCGCTTATTGTATATTTTTAGCAATGAGAAAAAATGGAGATTCTTTAATCCGTGTAATGTACTTATGCTGTTTTGGCACTTTTCTCTCCTCTTAGTATTACCCTCTAGGGGAGGTTTTGGAAATATTGGAGTGAGGGGGGAAAGTAATGTTGTTTGTCACAAAGATTAGTAAATGATACTGGTATTCATTTGGGTAGCAGCAGGGCTGTTAGATGTTCTGCACAATAAGCACTGCCCCACATCCCATAAAACCTTAAAATGTACCACCAAATCTTCCCATATATTAAAAACCTTTTTATAACAATAGGACTCTGAAACCTAATTTCATTGTACATATTAAAAAAACTATATTTCTTGCAAGTTTAACATATAATGAATTTTCCAATAAAGCTATTACTGTGTAAACTGAGGGAAGATTTAGCTAAGAGTGTTCACCATTGCTGAAATTCACAATGACAGTACTACTTATAATACGTGATTTGTCATTAAAACATGTCTCATCAGTCCAGATTTGTGCTTATAGCATTCACAATTGTACATATGGTACAAGCAATTGTCCGCTTTGTTATATAGTCTAGTAACTAAGGGGTTGGAACATTCACATATTGAAGTACATACTTTTTCATTGTAAATTGCATTTTTTTTCTCCCTTATGTCAGGTTAAACATATTGACTCATTAATTTTGTTATTGTGTAGATAGGCTATATTAACTATCAATTTAACTTTCACACGATAAAGAGAATATTCAAAATATTTGTTAAAAGGTGAGCCATTGGATATAATAGGCTGACAATCATTGGTATAATTTCTAGATCAGCCACTCTCTACTTAGTGACAGTCAAGTGATGCTCCCTGGCTGACCATTATCTTCTTCTAGTTTCACAAATAATTCATGATGATGGCCAGAGGGCAGAAGAGAGACTTACTTACTCATAAAAGATTCTCGTTTTAAAGTTGATTGTCTCTTCAGTACCCCAGTTACCTCAGTCTGTCCAGTACCTGAGGTATGTCCTAAGTGGGTAGTTGCAGTAACTCCAATAATTTTGATCTCCTGCTCCATCTCTTGACTATCATTAACCACCATTCTCTTTTATGGGTAGAGGCTAAAGTCAGTTTTTTTTTTTTTTTTTTTTTTTTTTTTGCGGTACGTGGGCCTCTCACTGTTGTGGCCTCTCCCGTTGCGGAGCACAGGCTCCGGATGCTCAGGCTCAGCGGCCATGGCTCACGGGCCCAGCCGCTCCGCGGCACGTGGGATCCTCCCAGACCGGGGCACGAACCCGTGTCCCCTGCACCGGCAGGCGGACTCTCAACAACTGCGCCACCAGGGAAGCCCTAAAGTCAGTTTTAATCGGGCATTTAAACTATCCAGCTATTAGGAAAAGGGATAAAGTGTTCTGGTGGATAAATAAATAAAATAAATAGGTCTCTTGGTGATGGAGGGAGTGCAAAAATAATTATCTGTACCAGGCACAGATCTAAAAACTTTGATGTATTCCCTTATTTTATCCCTGCTATGAGGGAAATACATATTATAATCTCCCTTTTACAGATAAGGTAATTTAGGCACAGAGAAATTTAGTAACTTGCACAAGATGACACAGATAATTTTTTAAAATGAAGAACATTGGAAATATGAATTACCAATGTCCTACTTACGTCTAGGGAAATTCAATCTTAACATGAGAGTCAACAATTAAAAAAAACAAAACAAAAAAAAACCTCAATATATAGACCTCTAACACAAACAGTAAATTAATGTAGGATGATGTGGCTGAGTCTATTTTTGCATGAAATAGGGAGATAAGATATAACTGGAGCTATCAAATTTGGTTTCTGTTTTTGCTTACTGATATTTTTCTTTACAGAATTTCAGTTTAACAGTCAGGAAGTAGGAAAAGAGAGAGATGTGATAGTAACCTAGGGTAGTGAAACTTTGTCAGAATGAACAAGGATGGTTAAAGGAGATATAACTGGATTTAAGGAAAATCTTTTATATGGAACGTACATTCTCTTTCACAAAAAGCTTGTAATGTTTGTTCATACTCTGTCTTCAAGCAGTTCAGACAGGTCACATGGAAATTTACAGAGGCTGGTACACAAGGCTTATAAATGCAAACTTCAAAAGAATATCTGCAAAGCTTGCATACTATGAATCTATAAAGTAGGTATCTGGGTTAAGATGTAAGCTTTTGCAACAACACACAAAGCCATAAAAGAGGCTTTTAGCTGTTGCCTGGTGGTTTTGAATTTGGGAGGTACAGGTAGGGTGTGAAACTTATGGAGAGCCCTGGAATGATATTTTCCAAGTTTACATCTTAAGAACCAGGTACAAATATATGCAATTTTCAACTGCACATGCCTCCCCCATTCCCCCCAATAAAAAAATTTGGTAATTTCTGATGGAGCAGTTTCAATCCAGCATTTTAAGAACATGGACTAAGGAACCAGGCTATCTGGGTTCAAATTCAAAATCCAAAATCATGGTGGGTCAAAAATGAATAAAAGTGGTTTACCTATACAAGAAAAGAGAGAACAGGTTAGACAGCTCAGTATGAAATCTAGTTTTGAATACAGAATTATATAAATGTCATACATATTATTTGAAAAAATAATAAATCAGGATGACAGAACAAACCATGCCCCCAAATTGAAAACAAATTGAAACAACCTAAGTGACAAATTGTCAACCTAAATGTATATCTGGTTGGTACCATAACTGAATGGACAAGAATTGTTCCAAATAAGTTTAAAACACAATGTTTTGACTCTACATCCCTAGTGGACATATCCTAAGGGAAACAAAGAAACAATATGAAAAGCACACTGAAATTGTATTCGGTGCTCTTGTGAATAGTAATGTTGATATCATTATCCTGTTATTTCATATAATGGTATTATTATTTTGAAACTAATATATATGCACGTTGATAAAGCAAATGAATAATTATATTTATATCATTAAGAAACAAGGTTTTTCAAAGTAACAAAAGAGATACAAATATAAAATCAAATAGATACGTAAAACAAATAACAAACTTATGCTTCATTTATTTATTTCTAAAAAAATATTTGTTTTCTAGCACCGTTTGCAAAAGATGCAAGAAACTGTGCAATGAAAAGACAATGACTGCAATCATTATCAAAATGATATCAAAATATGTCTCTCATATATATATGATTTATACATATATAAATCATATATATGGTTTATATAAGGAAAGAAGGAAGCAGGGCACAACTTTTGAAAGAATGACATAGCCAGAGAACAAACTTATTAGAACCAAATGGATCCAAGATGGTGGACAAGTCGACTTTTTCTACTAGACCTTGAGCCTCAGCATCAGCAAGCTCACATCATCAAGCTAAATGACACACCCACAGGTGCCATGACAGTCCCAAGACCTACCATAAGGATCAAAAAGTGGGTGGTGGCCCAATTCCTGGAAATTCCCACCCCTTCCTAAAATAGCTGGAATACTCCTCCCACTCATTAACCTATGAAATTACCCACTCCCATAAAAACTAACAACCCTATACCCTGGTGCCTATCTCACATTCTGAGACGGCCCACACTCTGTCTGTGGAGTGTGTTTCTCTCTAAATAAATCCACTTCTTACCTATCACTTTGTCTCTCACTGAATTCTTTCTGCGATGAGACATCAAGAACCTGAGCTTCATTAAGTCCTGAAACCAGGTGTGTGATCTCAGTTGGAAGACTGTGGGTTTGGGCCGGGTTCAAGTCCCGGCCATGTGGGTTCAAGTCCCAATCTGGGTTTTGGCTGGGTTCAAGTCCGGACACGTGGGTTCAAGTCCCAATCTGAGGTGCACAGTTTCAAAAGTAGGACAATCATATTATGTTCTTCTTGATAAGATGCAATAGGTAGTACACATAATATCATCTTTCTGTGGTTTATTATCCAAAAGAGAAAGAGACAGAGAGAAAGCAAAGCTGAGCTAATCAAGTCTGTATCTACTGCCAGATTACTGTAAAAACGTGAGTGTGAAGGAACATGTTAATTAATACCACACTGATATAATCAGTCCAGTGGAAAATGTGAGAAATTCTGCAGTACAAATGATCTGGTGCTTTAATGAGAAATGGCATAAAAGGATGGAAGTGGGGGTGGGAGGGTTGTTAGCATGCAAAACAAAGATGCTCACACTGTATGCCCGCTGTCATAGCTCTAAACATAGGCCCCAGTCTTCCAACTGTGCTCCTTTCAGACTTCTGACCAAATGGCTAACCCATTCAGCACTGCCTAAGAGTCCAGTTATACCCTTACTTTGGACCACTTCTCTCTCTACACAAAGTAAATGACCAGATGCCCTGGCTGAAGCTCTGCCCTTTGAGAGGATTTTCTCTTACCTCTTTCAGGACCATTCTGGAGTAGGAGATGTAGGTTAAAAAAAAAAAATTATTTTCAGCTTGCAACCATATGCCAAGAAAATCCACTCATGAATCAAGTCCAAACTTCCTTCCTGTATCAGCTGGTAATGGAGAACCCCTCCCAAGAAGCTGAAGGAGAGCTGTTAATGCAGCAGTTGCAGCTGACATGGGAATCTGGGCCATTTGTTCTTATAGGTTACTTATGTTCTCTGGACCTATGTGAGCCTGAACATTGATAGACCACTTCCATCTTACAACAGATTGCTGCAGGGCTCACCCAATTTTATGACTTGATAGATCAAGATTGATAATTTTTACTACTTGGTTATTTGATGTTCTCAGGTCAGAAGCTCAGTTTCTATCTGAGTTCAGTAGTATTCCGGAGCTATTTTTGAATTCTGGATAGCTTTCCCTTACAGATGGTATATCCATCTTAGTCCTATTGAAAGAGAGAAATGACAGAGTAATTTGAATAGGAAAAGTGTAATACAAAAAAATTATCAACTATAGGTCCTACAACTAGTGAGAAGTGAACGAGGATTCTAATGCAGATATTTGTAGCTCCAGTACCCACACTCTCTCCACCAGATCTTCCAACTTTTGGCCCCTTATAATTCCTATTTGCAGGGCAGTTCAGGCAAATATTTCTGGAGACCTCAATACTAAGGATATAAAACAATTGCTGAAATTTTACCCTAACCAGGGGAATTATTTCCCCATGGACCATACTCTGGGGTGATTGTATGAGTCCAGGATTCATCCAGCAAATATGTCTGCAGTTAAAATTTCATTCTGCAGAATGTTGGGGAATCCTGCCTGCACCTCTAACTTAGACATTAGTGTTAGAAATGTCTTAATAGTGAGTTTCTCTTTGCATTTCATCATCTACTGGATGGATATTTTAGAACAAGTCAAAAGCAGACATTTTTGCATCACATTGACCCTGCATACACAAAGTCTTCTGGTTACACCCGCACCTGAACTGATGACAGTGAGGTTCCCTTCATAGGACCTGTTAATATGCTATGATTATTAATCAGATCTCCTATTCTAATTGAGGGAACCAAGATGGGACTCTGGGACCATCATAAATTCAGACCTTTTAGCCAAAATTCCTCAATACGTGCTTTTTTCTTTCCCCAGAGTATTTTTATCTAAGTAAATAGCCATAGATACCTTTAAATAATGGTGGAGGAATCATGGCTGTATACATTTGTTGTGATATTGTTGTTATACTTCTTGAGACACCTCTTTTTCAGCCAGTGAGTTGTGGATCTAAGAACTAGCTAAGGTCTAAAAATTGGGAATGAGATAGTAATTGCAGCAATTGTAGGGATGTAAAATTTTCCTACAAAGATGAGGAAATGAATACCTAAATATAATAACTCAATCTATCACATCTATCTATACTACTAATACTAACATTAAAAATGTTATAATAGATAGCATTCCCGTTATGGAAATCTTCAGGATACATTTATGTATTGTTTCATCTAATACTTACAAAAAAGGATAAAAAGATAACATAAGGAACATCATGACCTAACTGCATTTTCCACCCCTTCTTTTCTCATATTGTAAGTCTAAAGTAATTAATACAAATAAGCAAATTAATATTGTTGAAGGCTCTGGCTCTGTTGAGATCTGCAGTAGATTCATTGATGTCTCTTATTTTCATTCTCTTCTTTCCATGTATTATAATAAATTTTTAAGTGGCCACATATTTGCCCAACTAAAGATTATAATTTCCAGATATCTTGTAGTTAACGGTGACCACATGACAGAGTTTTGGCTAAAGAGATGTAAAAAAACAAGTACCATGTATCACTCTGAGTCTTATACTAAATGTAATTGGGGATAGGCTCCTCTTTCCACTGGCTGGGATATTGCAAGCATTGTAGCATCTTCCTTGCGTTATATATACAGAGGTCTAAGCCATGAGTTGAGCATGGCAGAGATGACTACAAGGCCAAGACTGCCTGCTTACCTTTGGACACATACATGAACAAGGAATAAACTTCTATCTTATTGGAGCTTCTTGGTTCCTTTGTCATAGTAGCCTAGTTTGCAACCTAAATAATACAGGGCCCTAGAGAAGAACACAAGTGTATTGTGTTTCCCCTTCCTGTATTCCTCCTCACTCTGTTGGTAGGCATTTTTGAAACAGAGCCTGAGGTGAGGACAGGAAATCTCTGAATCCTATTAAGAGACTGGTATTCAGAAATGAGCAGACCTATGAGAGAAAGGTTGTCATTGACCACACATAAACATGTGAGGTCTCTAAATTAGTCCACAACCAGGCTCCTACTTCTCCTTACCCTGCTTTTAAAAAAAATTAATCTTTTACATTAACTTATAAAAGTAAGAGAAACTGGTATTAATCCAGGCACGGGTTTAATTTTTAGAAGTATTTAGAAATGTTTAAAAATAAACAGAAGTATAATTTGTAAAAAAGGCATCTGACTATAAAAGAGACCCATTTAATCTTGGGAGAAAAACGGATAACAAAGCTTTTCTTTTTAATTAGTTGCTTTAGACCCCAATGCTTATATTATCAGCAAGCTCAAGATCTCCTTCATAAGGCCTTCTTCCCTCATGTATTGTCCAAAATTCCAGGCAGAGTGAGAGAAATGGAAAGTGTGACCAGTCCCATAAGGGGACAATATTGGGTTTGCCGTTGTTCCCACTGCCACTTAAACTGGGTTTTTAAACATTGTCCTGACCAAATAGAAGCATCCCTGGCCCTCAGTTGTTGCTGCCCTCAGTGACCTAGTTCCCAGCACAGGCTTCAGGAAGGCACTATGCCCAAGCCCCCAAGGTGAGATTTCCAGGCTCAGTTATTGGGACCAATAACCGTAGGCAAATGGGGCTGTTCAATGTTATGGCAAGGGTCACGAGCATCTACTCTAAGGAGATTTCCTGCATTTGCCTGGGCCCAGGAGAAATTGGAAGTGTCTTTTGATGCTGCATAAATGAATTAGTGTTTTTAAAGACTTTTAAAAACTCCTAGAAGGATAGATGTAAAAATATATCATTTGTAGTGTCTGCATGTTGAAATTGTGCTTGATTTTTACTTTGTTTCTGTATTTTCTAAACATCTTCAATAAAAAAACCTTTTGTAATAAGATTTTTAATGTTATGAAACTTTATTTTTGAAGAATAATAAGAAATGACCTCTTTAAAAAAGTGGCTTGGTGGTTTGGACACATGACAGAATGTAGAACACAGGCATATAGCCACTCTGTAAACTGTAAAGTCAGGCACATCCAGAGGATAAAACCACTAAGATATGTTTCTTTGGAGCAGAAGCCACTAGACTCTATAAGGTGTTAAGAACATTTAAACAATATTCTTGACAAGTTGCTGGAGGCTTCTTGGGAGTGAAAGACTTCCATAATCATAGGAAGTCCCCACGTACTTGCAGGCTTTTTCTCAGGAGCCTTGCCAGGCTCTCAAAGGAGGAATCCAAGAAAGCTACCACGTGAAATTTCCAAGGAGAGAGAAAGAGTCGTGATGGTGAAAACCTCCCAAAGTTTTCTTCCTAACAAAGGACTATTCTGAAATTTTGTCCCATCTGGAGAAAGGAAACTCTGCCCTAATCCAGCTCTATACAGCCTTCCTGTTTTATCTAAGCAGGAAGGGAAGAAGCCGTAGTCAAGATGGGAGAAAGCTTAGAGGAAACAGTATGGGAATGTTGTTCCTAGAGAAAGTTGGAGTATTAGAGTGGGAGGGAACAGATAGGCAAGCAGGATGATTAGGATGAATCATAAGACAAATGGTACTGGATTAGAATCAGAAGTTTGTATGCTGCAGTGCCTAGAACTGATGACACCTCAGTAGCAATGAGCACTCCCAACATAGGTTTCTCAGACCTGATGATGATTGGCTCCACCCTTTCTTATTCTAGGATTAATGAAAATACTCTGTCTTCTAGGTTTTTTGAGAATGTCCATTTTGTATTGTTAATTGCTACATTTATTTTTGTGTTATTTTCTTTGCACTTTTAAATATTCTAAAGTATAAGTTAGGCCCTGAACCAAGATGGTGGAGTAGAAGGACGAGCTTTCACTCCTGTTGTGAGAATACCAGAATCACAACTACCTGCTGAACAGTCATTGACAGGAAGACACTGGAACTCACCAAAAAAGATACCCCACATCCAAAGACAAAGGAAGTCAAAATGAGCTGGTAGGAGGGGTGCAATCACAATAAAATCAAATCCCATAACTGATGGGTGGGTGACTCACAAACTGGAGAACACTTATACCACACAAGTCCACTCACTGGAGTGAAGGTTCTGAGCCCCATGTCAGGCTTCCGAACCTGGGGGGTGGGAAACGGGAGGAGGAATTCCTAGAGAATCAGACTTTGAAGCTAGCGGGATTTGATTGCAGACTCTGACAGGACTGGGGAAACAGAGACTCCAATCTTGGAGGGCACACACAAAGTAGTGTGCACATTGGGACCCAGAGGAAGGAGGAGTGACCCCAGGGGAGACTGAACCAGACTACCTGCTAGTGTTGGAGGACCTCCTGCAGAGGTGGGAGGCAGCTGTGGCTCACCATGGGGACAAGGACACAGGCAGCAGAAGTTCTACAAAGTACTCCTTGGCGTGAGCCTTCCCAGAGTCCGCCATTAGTCCCACCAAAGAGCCCAGGTAGGCTCCAGTGTTGGGTTACCTCAGGCCAAACAACCAACAGGGAGGGAACCCACCCCAGCCCATCAGCAGACAAGCGGATTAAAGTTTTACTGAGCTCTGCCCACCAGAGCAACACCCAGCTCTACCCACCACGAGTTCCTCCCAACAGGAAATTTGCACAAGCCTCTTAGATAGCCTCATCCACCAGAGGGCAGACAGCAGAAGCAAAAAGAACTACAATACTGCAGCCTGTAGAAAAAAATCCACATTCACAGAAAGATAGACAAGATGAAAAGGCAGAGGGCTATGTACCAGATGAAGGAACAAGATAAAACGCCAGAAAAACAACTAAATGAAGTGGAGATAGGCAAACTGCCAGGAAAAGAATTCAGAATCATGATAGTGAAGATGATCCAGGACCTCAGAAAAAGAATGGAGGCAAAGATAGAGAAGATGCAAGAAATGTTTAACAAAGACCTAGAACAATTAAAGAACAAACAAACAGAGGTGAACAATACAATAACTGAAATGAAAACTACACTAGAAGGCGTCAATAGCAGAATAACTGAGGCAGAAGAACGGCTAAGTGACCAGGAAGACAGAATGGTGGAATTCACTGCTGTGGAACAGAATAAAGAAAAAAGAATGAAAAGAAATGAAGACAGCCTAAGAGACATCTGGGACAACATTAAATGCAACAACATTCACATTATAGGGGTCCCAGAAGGAGAAGAGAGAGAGAGAAAGGACCAGAGAAAATATTGGAAGAGATTAGAGTCAAAAACTTCCTTAACATGGGAAAGGAAATAGCCACCCAAGTCCAGGAAACACAGAGAGTCCCATACAGGATAAACCCAAGGAGAAACATGCCGAGACACATAGTAATCAAATGGGTAAAAAATAAGACAAAAAAAAGTATTGAAAGCAGCAAGGGAAAAATGACAGATAACATACAAGGGAACTCCCATAAGGTTAACAACTGATTTCTCAGCAGAAACTCTACAAGCCGGAAGGGAGTGGCATGATATACTTAAAGTGATGAAAGAGAAGAACCTACAACCAAAATTACTCTAGCTGGGAAGGATCTCTTTCAGATTTGACTGAGAAATCAAAAGCTTTACAGACAACCAAAAGCTAAGAGAATTCAACACCACAAAACCAGCTCTACAACAAACGCTAAAGGAACTTCTCTAAGTGGGAAACATAAGAGAAGAAAAGGACCTACAAAAACAAACCCAAAACAATTAAGAAAATGGTCATTGGAACATACATATCGATAATTACCTTCAACGTGAATGGATTAAATGCTCCAACCAAAAGA
Source organism: Kogia breviceps (assembly GCF_026419965.1). Classification (NCBI taxonomy): domain Eukaryota; kingdom Metazoa; phylum Chordata; class Mammalia; order Artiodactyla; family Physeteridae; genus Kogia; species Kogia breviceps. The sequence continues at coordinate 58,014,532 of NC_081314.1, forward strand.
CAAAGGCTTGCTGAATGGATACAAAAACATGATCCATATATATGCTGTGTAAAAGAGACCCACTTCAGATCTAGGGACACATACAGACTGAAAATCAGGGGATGGAAAAAGATATTCCATGCAAATGGAAATCAAAAGAAAGCTGGAGTAGCAATACTCATATGAGGTAAAATAGACTTTAGAATAAAGAATGTTACAAGAGACAAGGAAGGACACTATATAATGATCAAGGGATCAATCCAAGAAGATAATAACAATTATAAATATATATGCACCCAACATAGGAGCACCTCAATACATAAGGCAACTGCTAACAGCTATAAAAGAGGAAATCAACAGTAACACAATTATAGTGGGGGACTTTCACACCTCACTCACACCAATGGACAGATCATCCAAAGTGAAAATAAATAAGGAAAAAGAAGCTTTAAATGACAAAATAGACCAGATAGATTTAAATGATATTTATAGGACATTGCATCCAAAAACAGCAGATTACACTTTCTTCTCAAGTGCTCATGGAACATTCTCCAGGATAGATCACATCGGGGGTCATAAATCAAGGCTCAGTAAATTTAAGAAAATTGAAATCATATCAAGCATCTTTTCTGACCACAATGCTATGATATTAGAAATGAATTATAGGGAAAAAAACATAAAAAACACAAACACATGGAGGCTAAGCAACACGTTACTAAACAACCAAGAGATCACTGAGGAAATAAAAAAATACCTAGAGATAAATCACAATGAAAACACAACAACCCCAAACCTATGGGATGCAGCAAAAGCAGTTCTAAGAGGGAAATTTATAGCTATACAAGACTACCTCAAGAAACAAGAAAAATCTCAAATAAACAAGCTAACCTTACACCTAAAGGAACTAGAGAACGAAGAACAAACAAAACCTAAAGTTAGCAGAAGGAAAGAAAACATAAAGATCAGAGCAGAAATAAAAGAAATAGAAACAAAGAAAACAATAGCAAAGATCAATAAAACTAAAAGCTGGTTCTTTGAGAAGGTAAACAAAATTGATAACCCATTAGCTAGACTCATCAAGAAAAGGGGGGAGAGAACTCAAATCAATAAAATTAGAAATGTAAAAGGAGACGTTACAACAGTCACCACCGAAATACAAAGCATTCTAAGAGACTACTACAAGCAACTGTCCAATAAAATGGACAACCTGGAAGAAATGGACAAATTCTTAGAAAGTTATAGTCTTCCAAGACTGAACCAGGAAGAAATAGAAAATATGAACAGAACAATCACAAGTAATGAAATTGACACTGTGATCAAAAATCTTCCAAAAAACTAAAGTCCAGGACCAGATGACCTCACATGTGAATTCTATCAAACATTTAGAGAAGAGCTAACACCCATCCTTCTCAAACTCTTCCAAAAAATTGCAAAGGAAGGAATACTCCCAAACTCATTCTATGAGGTCACCATCATCCTGATACCAAAACCAGACAAAGATACTACAAAAACAGAAAATTACAGACCAATATCACTGATGAATATAGATGCAAAAATCCTCAACAAAATACTAGCAAACAGAATCCAACAACAGATTAAAAAGATCATACACCATGATCAGGTAGGATTTATCCCAGGGATGCAAGGATTTTTCAGTATACACAAATCAATCAATGTGATATACCATATTAACAAATTGAAGAAGAAAAACCATATGATTATCTCAATAGATGCACAAAAAAGCTTTTGACAAAATTCAACACCCATTTATGATAAAAGCTCTCCAGAAAGTGGGCATAGAGGGAATCTACCTCAACATAATAAAGGCCATACATGACAAAACCACAGCAAACATCATTCTCAGTGGTGAAAAACTGAGAGCATTTCCTCTAAGATCAGGAACAGGACAAGTATATCCACTCTCACCACTATTCTTCAACATAGTTTTGGAAGTCCTACCTACAGCAATCAGAGAAGAAAAAGAAATAAAAGCAATACAAATTGGAAAAGAAGAAGTAAAACTGTCACTGTTTGCAGATGATATGATACTATACAAAGAGAATCCTGAAGATGCCACCAGAAAATTACTAGAGCTAATCAATGAATTTGGTAAAGTTGCAGTATTCAAAATTAATGCACAGAAATCTCTTGCATTCCTATATACTAATGATGAAAAATCTTAAAGTGAAATTAAGGAAACAATCCCATTTACCACTGCAACAAAAAGAATAAAATACCTAGGAATAAACCTTCATAGGCAGACAGAAGACCTGTATGCAGAAAACTATAAGACACTGACGAAAGAAATTAAAGATGATACCAACAGATGGAGAGGTATACCATGTTCTTGGATTGGAAGACTCAATATTGTGAAAATGACTATACTACTGAAAGCAATCTACAGATTCAGTGCAATCCCTATCAAATTACCAATGGCATTTTTTACAGAACTAGAACAAAGCATCTTAAAATTTGTATGGAGACACAAAAGACTCCAAATATCCAAAGCAGTCTTGAGGGAAAAAAACAGAGCTGGAGGAATCAGACTCCCTGACTTCAGACTATACTACAAAGCTACAGTAATCAAGACAATATTGTACTGGCACAGAAACAGAAATATTGATCAATGAAACAAGATAGAAAGCCCAGAGATAAACCCACACACCTATGGTCAACTAATCTACAACAAAGGAGGCAAGAATATACAATGGAGAAAAGACAGTCTCTTCAATAAGTGGTGCTGGGAAAACTGGACAGGTACATGTAAAAGAAGGAATTTGGAACACTCCCTAACATCGTACACAAAAATATACTCAAAATTGATTTGAGACCTAAATGTAAGACTGGACACTGTAAAACTCTTAGAGGAAAACATAGGGAGAACACCCTTTGACATAAATCACAGCAAGATCTTTTTTGATCCACCTCCTAGAGTAATGGAAATAAAAACAAAAATAAACAAATGGGACCTAATGAAACTTCAAAGCTTTTGCACAGCAAAGGAAACCATAAACAAAACGAAAAGACAACCCTTAGAATGTGAGAAAATATTTTCAAATGAAGCAACTGACAAAGGATTAATCTCCAAAATATATAAAGAGCTCATGCAGCTCAATATTAAAGAAACAAACAACCCATTCAAAAAATGGGCAGAAGCCCTAAATAGACATTTCTCCAAAGCAGACATACAGATGGCCAAGAAGCACATGAAAAGCTGCTCAACATCACTAATTATTAGAGAAATGTAAATCAGAAAGTACAATGAGGTATCACCTCACACCAGTCATAATCAGAATGGGCATTCTGGGCATCATCAGAAAATCTACAAACAACAAATACTGGAGAGGCTGTGGAGAAAAGGGAACCCTCTTGCACTGTTGGTAGGAATGTAAATTGATACAGCCACTATGGAGAAGAGTATGGAGGTTCCTTAAAAAACTAAAAATAGAATTACCATATGACCCAGCAATCCCACTACTGGGCATATACCCAGAGAAAACCATAATTCAAAAAGACACATGCACCCCAATGTTCACTGCAGCAGTATTTACAATAGCCAGGTCATGGAATCAACCTAAATGCCCATTGACAGATGAATGGATAAAGAAGAAGTGGTGCCAATATACAATGGAATATTACTCTGCCATAAAAAGGAACAAAATTGGGTCATTTGTTGAGATGTGGATGGATCTAGAGACTGTTATACAGAGTGAATTAAATCAGAAAGAGAAAAACAAATATTGTATATTAATGCATATATGTGGAACCTAGAAAAATGGTACAGATGAACCGGTTTGCAGGGCAGAAATTGAGATACAGATGTAGAGAACAAACGTATGCACACCAAGGGGGGAAAGCCATGGGGGGGGTGATGGTGGGATGAATTGGGAGATTAGGATTGATGTGTATACACTGATGTGTATAAAATGGATGACTAATAAGAACCTGCTGTATAAAAAAATAAAATTCAAAATAAATAAGTAAATAAAATATGTTAGAAGGCATGATGAAATAACCAGTAAAAGGGTGGTAAGTGAAAGCTTTGATTTCTGGACTCTTGGTTGCAAATGGCAGAAATCCAACTGAAACCTTTTTAAGGAAAATAGGGTATACATGGCTCATGTGCTTGGGAGGCTTAAGGGTGTGCACAGAGGCTAGGGCTGATATATCTGTCTCAACTCTGCTTTCCTCTAGAGATTCTCAACTCTTTGTCACTTAAGAATTATAATTGGCGTTCATGGATCAAGAATTTGCCTCTGGTCGTGGAGTCAGGGCTCTTTTCTAGATAGTTCTATCAAATTCATCTGGGGTGGAGAAAACCATTTTCTCAAAGGCAAGGACATATGGCAGGGGAAAAAGAAGTTATGTCCATTGCATAAACTGGAATGCTAGTATGGAAGATATAAGAGTTACATCAATAGTTATATCATATACTTAATGGAAAAATCATGAAAATGATGAAACCTCAAATATATATAATATATTAAGAAACTTGGAGGGCAAGTGTTATGTAATATTTGGGATGGGTTATCTTGTTTATCTTTTGCAAGATTTATTAAGTTATTAAAACAATTCTGTATTCTAGTAGACTTCTTTTTTCTTAATCATTAGGTGATCATTTTATTCTATTTCAAAGAAGACTATAAATTATATTAAGAGTGTTTTGCTTATAGCTATTTAAGACACGTTCTAGTATAGAAAAGTCTCACAGGTATTCATGCTAGGCCATCTGTCCAATAAACAGAGCTTGGGCTGTACATACCATTTAATATTTTTTTCTGGATCATTTGGTATATTGACAGAGCAGGAAAAGAGAAATTCTGAAGTCTCTTTTCCACCATATAGTCTAGCCATGTATCAATAATTTTTGTAAAAAATGGATTTTCAAGATGTGAGCATATTTTAAAGGCTTTATAATGTGATGAAAAAGAAAACTGGCAATTAAACAGTTATTCTTTTAGTTAATAAATAACTCTGGAATACCAAAAGTATAAAAAGGAAAGAAGCAAATTATACTGTGCATTAGAGGAAAAGAGGAATAGAGAAAACTTGAGTTTTTTTGAGTAATTAAAATTTTGATTTCATGAATAGTCCTTCACAGATTCTTTAATGAAACATATCCTTTAGACAGAAAGAAATCCTTTGAACTACTTGGATATTGATATTTTGAAAAAAAAATCAATAGTAATAGTAATAATAGTAATAGTAACAATAAACAGTAGTAGTAATAATTTTTTTTTTAGAAATCCTCATTATTTCAGACATAGAAAATCATTTCTGAATGAAGATAGAAAACTTAATTCATAGATCAAACATAGAAAATGTTTCTTATTATTATATGTTAAAGAAAAGAATAAAGTTTTTGTGTATAATAACTAAGTCCTTAGTTCTTTCATGGATCTTTATAATTCTTTTATTTCTCATTGAAGGGAAATTTGTTGCTTGAATTAGTCAAAATAGACCAACAGCTATTACAAACAACACCAAAATGTCAGTGTCTTAATGCAATAAAAGTTTATTTCTCACACACAAGGTCCAAAGCAGATGTGCTAGATTCAGTGGCTCTCTGGTAGCCCTCCTCTAAGCAGAAGGTCAAGGTCCCAGGCTCCTTTCATCTCATGGCTCCTCAATGGAGGGTACAGAGATTGGACATCACAAGAAGGCATATTTATTCTGGGTATGGATTTGCTTTACCTGCCAGCAATGCTTGGCCAGCAGCACCATTCATGGACTTACGGAACACCTACATTCACCATCTTGAAATCCCACACAACACTGTTTCACAGCAAAATAAGTGAGGCAGAATAATATTCACTGCTCCTTCCACATATGTCACTGACTGGGATGCAGCATACAGTATATGTTTTGAGCACAATATGATCTGTTTCTCCCCAAATTGGAATGTATGGCTCCAGGAATCTAGAGGGAGAAATATGAGTGGCTTCTCTCATGACTACACATAGTTATCTGCTTACAAAAGTTTGCTTCCCATCCCTGAAACTTTGGATGCTTCTGATTTAGTGAGCTCAATTTCCAAGGAACTAAGGAATGTTACCACCAGGGGACATGACCACTGTTCCATTGAATTGGAAGTTGAGACTGCTCACTGGCCACTTTGAGGTTTTCATATCCCTGAATTAACTGTTAATGAAAGGGATACTTAATTAGCTGAAGCGATTGATCCTGATTATCAAGGAGAAATTAGGCTGCTGCTATACAATGTCCAGAGAGGACTATATCTGGAACCCAGCAGCTTCTCTGGGTTACTGCTTAACCATGTACATATTTAACAGTAAAAATTAATGGAAAACTATAGAAACACAAAAAAGACAGAATTACTGAGGCATTAAATTCTTTGGGAATAAAGATCTGAGTCACTCTACCAGCTTAATAACCATAACCATCAGAGATACCGGCTGAGGTACAATGGATAATGGAAGTTACAATTATCAACTTTCTCCTGACTGGTTACAAAAACAAGGACTCCAGCATTTTGTATATAGTATTTTCCCTCTTTCCTCCTTATGTCCTTATTATTATTATTATTTGTAGTACACGGGCCTCTCACTGTCGTGGCCTCTCCCATTGGAGAGCACAAGCTCTGGACGCGCAGGCTCAGCGGCCATGGCTCATGGGCCCAGCCGCTCCGCGGCATGTGGGATCTTCCCGGACTGGGGCATGAACCTGTGTCCCCTGCATCGGCAGGCGGACTCTCAACCACTACGCCACCAGGGAAGCCCTATCCTTATTACTTTAAATAAAGTTTGGTGATGATTGTTAGTGTTTTTACTTTCATGCTCATTTATAGAGTATCCAAGGTGGGGTTATGATTGAACCAATAGAGGAACTAACCTAACTAATAAATCAAAAGGGTGTTGTTGCTATTCTTGTCTGTGTCTCCTTTTGGAGGGGAGAGGGTGAGCGTATTGCTGTTTGAATAAATGCAGAAGCATGAAGTTATTGCTATAGAAGTGAAAAAAATGTGAGGAGAGATGTGCACAGATGCTGAGATGACAAAGGTGAGGAATGTGCTGGTGTGTTAGCCCGTGGACTCTGCTCCAAATCCACCCTTCCACAGTGTCTTCCGTGATGCTGGGGCTAGGATAGGTTACATTTCTGAGACACTGATGCATTTCTACTCGCAGGCAGCATGAAAGGGATTTTGGAAAGTAAAAGAGGAGAGAAGGGACTTTCTTTTTCCCTATCAGCATGGTTTGAGCAGCAGCATGCTGTTGTCTCATGCTGTTTCCCAAACTGTTGTCTCATGCTGCTTCCCAAACTGGTCTTGTGTTGCTCTCTCAGAGGCATCAGCTGCAGCCAAACATGACCCTTGTTAAGAGGTCAGAGTACCGGACCCTGTTCTGAGCTCCTAAGGTACAAGCAATAGCTGGAAGACACCCTGTAACAAAGAGCTCAGACTTCACTTTTTGATCTTTGATTTCTGACTTTAAGACTCACCCTCCCTTTCCTATTTGGCCCCTGTGAACAGGCTGATAAGAAAGCCCAGGGTGCCTCCTCCTTTCGCTCCGGTGGGCCATTTAACATCGGGCAAATCTCCAGCCCATGCACAGGAACTTTTTCCCCAGACCCACACCCCCCTAGAGCGTCACTCTAGAGTTCCTACCACTCCCTCTCTGCCTCTGCCCAAGTCAGCATGAACCTACATGAGCCTACTCTTCTTTCCCCAGGGCTCCCTCGTATGTGTCATCAACTTTTTCTCAAATTCTCGTGGTGTGTATAGTGTTATCAGCTTCTACCTCCTACCCATAATTGGGAGGGAGTCCATTCCACCTTTATGAGGTAACCATAAAATATAGTGCCTCCTCAGAGGACTGAGAACCCAATCACACATGGTCACTCTCTGAGTTCCCAGGTTTTGGTAATCCATCTTTTCCCTTTTGTTTTCCCAGTGCATTTCTTACTGCTGCATAACAAACTACCAAAAACTAGTGCCTTAAAGCATTTATTATTTCCCAGCTTCTACAGGTCAGGAACGGGGACACATTAACTTGGTGCCCCTGGATCAAAGTTTCTCGTGAGGTTGCGTTCAAACTGTTGGCAGGCACTGCAGTCACATCTGCAGGCTTGACTGGGAGGAAAAAATCAGCTTCCAATCTCTCTCATATGGTTTTTGGCAGGCCTCACTTCCTTGACACAGGAGACTTTCTCCCCACAGGACTGCCTCATGGCTTGTCAGCTGGCTTTCCCCAGATGAGGAACCCAGGAGAGAGTGAAAGAAAGCATGCTTAGAGAAAAGCTATAGTCTTTTTATACCTTAATCTTGGAAGTGACATCTCATTACTTCTGCTTTATTCTGTTCAATAGAAGTATCACTAGATCCAGCCCATATTCAAAGGGAGGTTATTGTACAGAGCTTGAATACCAGGAGGTGGTAGCTGTCTTCTGCAATTATCTCTGAATTACCTGAGTGTTCCCTTTCTACTTCTTTAGTTTCACAGATTACACTCTGTGTAATCATTGCCTTGATATTAAATTGCCTCTCTTTAAAGAGTGTGGTTATTTTTGCTGACTTGATATGGAGAGATACAGTACTTAGAATCCTCTGCTAAAGTTTCTCCAACCATCCGGTTCAACAAATAAAGACAGCATGGCATACTGTCATCCACACTGCATTGGTCAGAACTCAGTCACATGACTAATATAACTGCATGGGAGGCTGAGAAATGTATGGAGCACACCAACATTAGTGAAACGAACAGCTTCTGTCACCCTGCTTAATATTCAAGAAGTCATACACACATTGTCAACACCTCCTGGATGCCACTTTCTCAGCTAAGTAACTTTCTTTACACAAAAAAATTTCTGCAAAAACTCAAAACACTCTGTAAGCAGAGTGATTTGAATTTATTTACTTATTTTTCATTGAGTTCCTCACATTGAGGCCATTAATGTCTCAAAAAGCATTGGAAATAGCAGGGACTTTATATAGTTAACAATTACAGAGTCTGCAGACCAAAGGTACTTTAATGTAAGAATTATTTTCTTTTAGTCATTACAGAATTAAAATATTAGTACTTGCTACTTACTATCCAGTGTTTTCAGCAAAAGAAAATGGACAGTCTATGACCATAAAATACACTGTACTTTAAGCATTAATTTCTCTATTACTGGGAACTTTAAAATCATTAGAGAGAAATGAATATGAATTTTATTTGTGTGTGAAGGTTTATCTGATATTTTCAAATAGTACAGACCTTTACAGTCAAAACAGATGTAAATAGAATTCATAGTTTAGTTAGGAATTCTTAATAGTAAATTTCAGTGCTTTGGGATTATAACAGGGAGATTATTCAATTTCAAAATAACTTTTCCAACTTTATCTTTTTACACATTATGGATACTATTTAGCATTTGTTTTCTTTTTTTAAACCTGATTTTTCAAACAGATAATATATTTACACAGCCCCCCAAAAGAAAACAAAAAGGTATGCAGTGAAAGTCTCTTTTCACCCCATCCTCATTCCAGTCAGCACATTTGATCTCCCCTTTATATGAGTAACTATTGCTAGTTTATGTTTCCTTCCAGAATTTCTTTATGCATGTGTAAGTAAATATAACCATATCTCCTCTTTATACAAAGGTACTATATTTTACACACTGTTTTGTACCTTGTTTTTCTTTCACTTTATATATCTTGTTGTATTTCCCAAACCTGTTTACAGAAAAGTTCCTCATTCTGTTTATTTTTCCCCCAACAACTGCATATAGTACATTCTATTGAATGAATGTATTATAATTAATTTTACCAGTCCCCTATAGATGGACTTTTAGGTTATTTCCAAACTTTTGTTATTACAATGAATAATACTGTACATGCATTAGTTCTATAGCATCAACTCCCAAAAGCAATTTGGTGGTTCCAGGGGAATATAATCCTGGTGTTTGTAATTTTGACTGTTACTAAAGAGCTCTCTGTAGAGGGGTAAAATATTTTATACTCCAGTCAGAAATGTATGAGAATGCCTATTTCCTAAAGTTGTTTGTTTTTCCAATGAAAATTTTAATTACCTGAGAATTTCTAGTTGTGATAGTGTCCAAAAACCAAACCCATGAAGTGACCATTCTTAGACCTACCTCAATTGTCTAAAGTGACCAGAGTGCTGATTTTTAGGTTTGAATAGTTTCATGTAGACCTATTCTAAAATACGTACAATGGATTACATAAGTACATATGTGTTGTTGACAGGGCAGAACAAGGATCTGTATCTTTAAGATTGTCCTCCCCTACTGAGCTGGATTAACTAGCAATCTTGGAAAACAGTGTTCTCAGCTAAAGTTCAAATTTGGCTGGAGAATCTCACTTCTGCTCTGATAGTCTTTAGTATATGAAATTAGTTTAGAAAACTATGAATTTGTTAAAGCTGTCTACCTGTTTTAACTAGTGCTTCTGTTCCATGGTAATTTAGCAACAGATGATGTTGTGACAGTGTTCAGAATATGACATGAAATCCTTACTACACTGAAGTTTTAAGTTAGAAAGAACAATACGGTCTTTTGCAGTCAAAACAATCAATCCTTTCCAATATAATCTTATATGAAATCTTAAATAAAAATCATATTACACACTAAGGTTAAAGTCAGTTGTGTACAAGGGACTTGTAATGTTATCAAATGGATATAATTTAATTATAACTGTTCTATCTATAAAACACCTTGAAAAGCAGATCACTCTATGCTTTACATTATTAACACTAATTAACGATGGATTTAAAAGTTTTAAGAGCAAATGCTTACTAGTCTAAATCTACTTTTTTTTTTTTTTTTTGTGATATGCAGGCCTCTCACTGTTGTGGCCTCTCCCGTTGCGAAGCACAGGCTCCGGACGCGCAGGCTCAGCGGCCATGGCTCACGGGCCCAGCCGCTCCGCGGCATGTGGGATCTTCCCGGACCAGGGCACGAACCCGTGTCCCCTGCATCGGCAGGCGGATTCTCAACCACTGCGCCACCAGGGAAGCCCCTAAATCTACTTTTGGATAAATTCACAAAATGCTCAAAAGGCCTTGAGTCAAGGTTTAGTTTACAGAATGCCAGAAGTCCAACTAAAAAGTGCATTCAAGTGGATTCAGGTGATTGAGGTGTTTATAGGCACACAAAATCAGGTGGGGAATTTTTGTCTCTACCTAAAATGAATGGAATTACCTCAGACCAAAACATTTCAGGCAAGGAAGGCTTTTTTATCTGAACTGACCGGATCTTCTTGGCTCTCAGCTTTAGTTTATACTGCCTATTTGTCTAAAGCAAGTCATAGGCTTTCATATCGCAGAAAGTTCAAAGGTTCCCTTAGAAAATCTTCCTAGTCTCTTTCTCTATTTTTGGGCTTTGGTTTTGTTTTCTTGCTCCTTTTAGTTTCAGGGCTTCACACCATTTAGGTTTTATCTCTTTGTTTCACTTTAATACAGTTTTAATGATAATCTGTTTGCCTCAGTCCCAAGGCTTAGCAAAACAGAAACAAAGAGAGTGGGATTCTTATTTTAGGGTTTTCCCCAATTCTACAAAATTTAATCTCCTCAAATATTTTGCTTGTGCTTCTACACCGAAAGAGGCACCTACAAGTATTTTATCCTGTAGGAGATCTCCTAGGAAAATGTAAATCTGTAGAAATTCTTCTACAAGAATCTGATAGAGGTTTTTCTTTGTTTTTCTATGTTCTTTTTTCTCTTTTTTTCTTTCTTTTATTTCTATTTGAAAGGCTGTTGGTAGAGCAAAGCACCCATTTTTATCTAATAGAGAAAAGTTTCCTCTAGCCTTTGGTGCTTACAGTTAATTACAGACTAGAACCGTTTCTGATTTGTTTTTGATTCTTGCACAACAGTTCTATTACTGTTTTCTTGTTTGTAACTTCTGATTTCACATCTGTCAATTTACCCTTACTCTCATTAAAACTTCAACTGAAAAAAATCTTCCTTTCAAAAAGTTTGACCCTACTTACAGAGGCCTAGCTAAATTTCCTTCCATTCCTTAGTATTAATTAAAACCACATTTCCCTTAGGCAGTTCCATTGTACAAAGATAATATAACAAAAGTAGAAATACAGTGAAAGCAGAAACAAAGGGGAGGGAGAATGAAAGTGGGAGAAATGGTTACTTGTTTTGGAATCTTTAACTGCATGCTCACTGTGGGTGGATACTCATACATTAAGTAACTAGTTTGGCTTTTATTTTCAAGTTCACTCCTCAAATCTTTATTCAGATTCCTTTCTTCCAAAAATGACAATACAGAGGGAACATAATACAGTTATTAAAATTAAGCAGAATGCATCCATCTGGCATGCCTTTCAGGAATCCAGCCCACTAATTTTTGCTATGGTTTGATGACTCAACCCCCTAGGATGCAGCACGGGAAGAATTTCCTCATTTTGCAGAACTGCGAAATTTCATTCATTGCAGCAAAGCCTCCTCATTTGGGGCTCATTTTTAAAGTTGTTTATCTGTTTAAATATTTTAAAAAATCTCCCTCAGTAGAGGGAGTTTGTCATGATTTTCTAAATAGCGAATAAACACACTCCTCCTCCCTTCCCCCCATGAAGCTTCAGCTTTCGGGCCACTGAGCCTAGTTTTATTGTCCCCCCCCCCCCTTTCCCCTCTCCTATCTCAGCTACATCTCTCGGCCTCATTTGTTTCTTGGAGGTTCCAGTTTCTTTTCTTCCATTGAGACATTTGTCTCATTTATCCCTCGTGATAAAAAACAATCCTTGCTTTATTTTTCTGTCTTCTTCCTTTTGAAGCTGTTCACTTATCCCCTCTTTTATTTTTCAATCATAATTAAGCTTTAGTAAGTGCAAACTGCAAGCACAATGCCAAGTACCCTCTCAATATTCTCCCTCCTGAGGGACATGCCTTTATTACCCCGTTTAAGGGATGAAAGAAACAAAGGTACGAACTCAAGTAACTTGTAGAACAAGGTCCTGAAGCTGGAAGGGAAGAGGCTCAGCACTATACCCAGCTAGCTACCTGTCCGGAGGCAATGCACTTAAAAAAGTATTCTTTAAGAAGTCTTATTAGATATAGAAAAGTACTTGTAAAATATATTCAAATGATAAAAGAAGCTCATCTCTCTCCTACCATGGGGCAAGTTTTCCAGTTTTGCCCGTTTAGAAAAAAAAAAACCTTCCGTATTCTTGAGCCTGTCGCCATTTAACAAGGCTCCTCGAGCCCCCTTCCCGCTTTGCTCGGCAAACGTGTCTTTTATTATGACTCAACCCAGCCCGCTCCTTGCCAAGCGGCTGACGCTCGCGGCGGAGGCGCCGGGGCAGCAGTTCGGCGGCGAGAGCTCGCGCGCTGCTCCCGCTTTACGGCTGCTGAAAACCCGGCCCGCGCCCAGCAGCCGTACCGCAGACGAGCCCGCGCCCGCGCCGCTCAGGTAATCCGAGTCCTTCTGTTTCCAAAGTTTTGCCCCAACCAGCTCGGCGCTCGGAGGCGGCGCGGCCTCGGCCCAGCCGTCCGGCTGTGCCTCCCATCCCCACGACCGGACCGGCAAGGCTGAGGCGCGGGCCGCACCCCTGCATGGGTCCCGGCGCGCCGATCGGGTGTCAGGTCCCCGGGCGGAGGGGCGCTCGGGCGGCGGCGGGGCGGAAGCGACCTGGAGGGGCGGCGCGCGGGGCACCGGGCTCCGGCCGCTCGCGGGCACGCGCTGGCCGGAGCAGCCGGGGGCCCCGCCTCGCGGCCCCCGCCCATCTCCCGAAGCCGGTCGTCTAAGTGCAGAGACCCGCAGCTCCAGAGCGCCCGTTTCTGACACGTTCACACACGCACGCCCGCCCGCCGGGGTAGACAGCGGCGCTGCTGACCCTGCTTTAGGGATGGCTTGCCCGCGGGGCGCCCTCGCGTGTGGAACGCCTCTCTTGAGGACGCGCAGCGTCGCTTGCTCGAGGAAGTTTAGGAGAGAATGTTGAAGGAGCAGCCTGTGATTAGCGCCTGCGCTGCTTTCTACCCTAGTGTCTGGCTCTTACTACCACAACTCCCCCACGGTCTCACTCTCCCATCTTCTTCATCCTTTAGTCCTCCCTCCCCCTTTCGTTATCCACACTTACTATTATTTAAAATTTTTTTTTTCCTTTTTATTGGGTATCTCATCCTTTGGTGTCTTGTCTTCTTTTGCCCCACACTGTTAGAATAACAAGTACACAGTATCCTTTCCTGTTCTGTCGTCCTTAGCAAGTCTTTGCTTACCATGGCTTGTACATCTTGAGGAGCAGAGTATTGGATCCTGGACCTGTATGTGTGATTAAGTTATTGGACTGTGTGTCCTGTTGCCTCAGTTGGCCATGCTGAACAGAGGACAAGGGTTTGTTTGAAACCAACCTTAGGAACTTAGAGCATGGTGTTGCTTCTGTTGATGGACTACATCTTGACAAACAAGCAGTTATATCATAGGTTCCTGTAGTATTCATTCCATTCAGTTCAATCCAGTAACACTTCTTTGAATGTCAATCATGGAGAGCTGGTGAAGGACTAAGAGAGAAAAGAGATCCAGTTCCTGTCGTCCAGAGAGTGCATATCTAGAAGGGACCATGGTGAGCCTTGGGATAGTGGTACCAAGTGCTCTGGGTGAATGGGGGAGGAAAGGATTAATGAAAAGGTTAGGTTTGAAACTGGGCTTTGATATTTGAGTAGGATTTTCCTCATTTTCTTTATTTTCCCCTTTAAGAATTCTTAATAGAAAGAAGAGATCTTTCAAAAATACTTTCACCTCAAACTACTCAGGTTTTTCATCTTTGCAACTGGCAGTAATCTCTGATCTCAGGACTTACAGTGAATGTAAAAGAAATTCCTCTTCACAAGATTGATCTAATGATTCCTGGTACCGTACAAAGAGTATTATAGACTATTATAGGACCAACAAGAGTGAAATGGTACAGGCAATGTAAGCAGTGGTACATTGCTTACAAAAAGCATTATCAGATTCACATAGAGAGCTCAATACTCATTTATTAATTTAGTCAACAAATATTTATCCTGTTTACTGTGTGCCAAGCATTGTTTTTGGCACTGGAATAAAGTACTGCCTTTTTGGAATTTACATTCTAGTGGAGAGAAACATATATAATACATAGAAAAATATAAGGTGATACTGTACAGGAATACCTTGGAGATACTGCGGGCTTGGTTCCAGGCCATCACAATGAAGGGAATATCGCAATGAAGGAAGTCACAGGAAAGTTTTGGTTTCCCAGTGCATATAAAAAGTTATGTTATGCTGTACTGCAGTCTATTAAGGGTGCAATAGCATTATATCTTAAAAAAAAACACAAAAAACTTTAAGTAAAAAAATGCTTTATTGCTAAAAAAAGTGCTAACCATCATCTGATAATGCAGGGTTGCCACAAACTTTCAATTTGTAAAAAAAAAAAAATGCATTATCTGTGAAGTAATAAGGGAAGCACAGTAACATGAGTTATACCTGTACTAAGTGCTATGGAGAGACATAAAGCAAGAAAAGGTGTGTGTGCATGTGCTTAGCAGTTTAAAATATGATTATAAGGGAAGGCCCCCAGAGTAGGTGACATTTCAGTAGACTTGAAGCAGATGAGGCAGTGAGCCAGGTGATATTTGGGGCATGAGTTTTCCAGTCACAGAGAAGAAAAAAATGCAGAGGCCCTGCATTTTGGTGTGTTCAAAGAAGCCAGTGTGGTGGAGTGGTGTAGAGGAAGGAGGAAAGTAGGTTATGTGGTATTAAATGAAATAGAGGTTAGATAGTACTGCATGGTCTAGTAAGCTGTTGTAATGACTCTGGCGTTTACTTGAAGTGATATGGAAGCCTTTGTAGTGTTTTGATCAGAACAGTCCAACAGAACTGTTGAATTCCATTACTCTTGCTACTGTGTTGAGAACAGATTGAAGGAAGGCCAGGGCAGAAGTAGGGGTGCCAGTTGGGCAATTATGATAATCCATGTGACAGAGATGGTGGCTTAGACCAGGATGGTAACCATGGAGGTGGTGAAAAGTTCATATGCTGGATGTGCTTTGATAGTATGTTTCACAGGATTTGCTGACAGATTAGAAATGGAGTGTGACAGCAAAGAAATTAGGGAGAACTCAATCACCTAGGCAATTAAAAAGATAGAATTTACATTTACTGAGATGGGCAAGATAGCAGGAGAAAGACATGGTGGTGAAGGTTAATAATTTGGATTTGGACATATTAAGGGTTAGATGCATTTTAAATATCCAACTGGGGATGTCAGGCAGACAGTCTGAAGGCCAGGCTAACGATATGCATTTAGGATTCTTCAACCTACAACTGGTTTTAAAAGCAAAGAGATAGGGTAGATTTGTCAAAAATATGTGGGGTTAGAAAACTGAAGAGGATCAACAACTGAGCCTTGGGGGCCTTTAACATTAAGAGATGAGGAGCTACCAGCAAAAGATTCTGAAAAAGAGCTAGCTGTATGCTAGGTAAGGGGAAGAGCAGGAGAGTGTGGAATCACAGAAGCCAAATGAAGGAAATGTTTGCAAAAGTAGGGAGATTGTCAGAGATGAGGATTGAGAGTTGATTTAGCAAAGGAAATCATTGAGGACCTTGAAGATACCAGTTTCCATGGAATGGTGGGTGGTGAAGCCTTGTTTGGAATGTTTGGCAAAGCAGTAGAAGAAGAGGAGTTAGAGGGTAATGGTATACATCCCTTGAAGATTTTTATTGAAAAGGAAAGGAGAGAAATGGATCATTAGTTGGAGGCCTATGTGATATAAAGAGTTTTAAAGATGTGCAAAAAGAAAAGTATGTTATGCTTCTGAGAAAGAGTCAGTAGAGATGGAAGATTGATAATGCAGGAGAGAGAGAGGGGAGGAGTATTCTAAGGATGGAACAGGAGAGGTTATCTGTTTCTAGGATTATGGGCTATTTATCTATACAAATAAGAGAGAAGGAAAACTGTGTGGACACAGGTGCAGGTGGGGGTGTGTGCATGTTCTCTTTGGATTCCTTCTCATTGTGATGAGTGGCAGACAGTGCATGAGAAATTTGTAGGAAATGTTATCTTTTTCCCATTTGGTCACGGATGTATTTGATGAGAAAATACTTTGAGATTCTGAGAATTTCTCGAAGCAAAGCACTTTGTGTTTTGCTGAGGAAAGAAAAGGGAATTTCTACCTTGAGTTCTGCTTGAGAGAAGACTTAGAAAGTTGAGATTATAAAATAGAAGGTAGCTAGAGGTGAAGGAGGAAGTAAGGTAAGCAAGATTATATCATGAAATCTGAGAAAGACTATGGTGAGGACAGTAAAAACATTAAATCTTACCTCCATTGCTGCTGGCTAACTACAGTAATGTTCTAAACGTATTATTATCATATCAAAGAGATAGCTTACTTTTTAAGTACCAAGTGTGATCTAATAGAGAACCGTGTTATTGCTGGTGGTGAATCTACTTACGGAGGGGTGGTATTAGACCTGGAAAGAGATGTTAGCTAGGAATAGATTTCAGCTGGATTTTGAAAATGATGTAATGAAGACTGGATTGGCAACAAATTGAGTGTAAGGAAAGAGCATTTTGACAACACTGCTCATGGATACTAAGCCACTGGACAAGGTGGAGAAAATTTTGCAGTTGGAAATAGTACCTTGTTTGACATGACTTTCCTTCAGTTATTTACGGACCATTTGTTTATTAAATCATAATTATAAAATAGGGTTTTGTGTGAGGTCTTGGCAAGAAATGGTGATACCAAGATGCAAATGACATGATCCTTGCCTTCAAATTACCGTCTCTAGTAGAGAAGAAAATAAGGTACACAAATATTCTGAGAGAACTGATAAATGCCATATGAAGAGAACTGAATGCTTTGAGTTTTTAAAAAAATTTATTGTGGAAATTATCAGACACTCAAGAGTAGAGAGAATAGCATAATGAACTCCAGTGTACTTATCACTCTTCAAAATCTATCAGTTTTCTGCCAAACTTGTATGTTGTGTGAGAAGGGAAGGGAGCGATTGTTTCTGTTTGTAGGTCGGGATAGGGAGATTTCATGAAGCTTCTCCTATGTGGAGATGTAGAAAGAACGTTGAACTGAGCCAATTGTAGAATTCTTGCTTCTAGTTCTGTACCTGCCAGTGCTTCGCTGGCTGACTTTCTGTTACTCAGTTGACCTCTCCGTTCTTTACTTTCTCAGTAGAGTGTGGCTGTTATATTCTACATCAGGAGGCTGCAAACATTGGCCCTCAGGCCAAATCCAGCCTTCTACCTGTTTTCATGAACGGTGAAGTCTTGTTAGAACACAACTA
Organism: Kogia breviceps; assembly: GCF_026419965.1. Taxonomy (NCBI): domain Eukaryota; kingdom Metazoa; phylum Chordata; class Mammalia; order Artiodactyla; family Physeteridae; genus Kogia; species Kogia breviceps. Next base: position 58,032,745 of record NC_081314.1, read on the forward strand.
CATCCATCAGTTTATTGTCTGTGTCTGCATTTGTCATAGATTATAGTTTCGTAGTTGAGGCAGAGATGGTGTGGCTTAGAAGCCTAAAATGTTTACTCTCTCGCCCTTTACAAAATGCTTGCCAAGTCCTATTCTATATGATCTCTGATATTCCTTTAGCTCCAATATGTTACTCTATTAGCTGACTAAAAATTAGTAATTTTTGAGCATTTACTAAGAGCCAGCACTGTTGTTTTCGTTTGTATGTACTAACTCATTTAATCATCACCAAAACCCTATTAGGTGGGTTCTATTATTTCTACAAATGAAACTAAGGCATAAGGTGTGTACGTTAACTTGCCCAAGGTTACATAGTACTAAGTAGTGGAGACAGGCAATCCTGTTACAGCATCTATATCCTTAATTATAATGTTTCATTTCCTTTAGATACATAGAAAAAAATATATATGAAAAAAATTTAGTCAATTAGAGAATGAAAATTCATAAATCAATGATTTGCACTTAAGTAAAGTTCTATATTGTGATTATAGATGTAAAGGCTTTAGGATGCTGACTAATCCTGAATGTACATTAGAGGTGAATAGTGTGTGAAATCCAAATATACCTGGATAGAAAATTCTAGTACATCATAATTTTCTCATGAAGCCTTAGTGGATTTTTGAAAGTAGAACGCTGTACTTAAAAAGCAAATAAATATAAAATGATTTACCAATAGGAGTCTATTATTGTTTCTTGTGACAATATTTCCGAGTTTTCAGGAGTCCATGTCTTTAGGATATGACATGATTGTTTGGTGCCAAAGATTAGGAGTCAGGGGCCCAGAGTTCTAGTCCCAGTTCTATCCCCAGCTCGCTTTTCTGTCCTTGTCTTCTCTGGCCTTTGGTTTTTTTAACTGAAAAATGAGCAGGTAGCTCAAGATCATTTTAGGACTTCCTACAGCTCAAAAATATGATGCTGTAACTTTTTACGTGGCACATTCAAAGAAATAGATGAGACAGCAACATGGAAGAACTAGGCTTGTAAACACAAAACTTTAATCTCCCCTTTTTTCCTGTCTACCCATATGAACACATATAAGATATGTTACATAAAAATTCATGCACGTATAACTATAAAATCAGTGTGATTCATTTTATATGTGATTTCTAGTCACATTTGATGTAGAAGCAGTTAAATAGTGTGTTTTTGTATTTATATGAGAGAATGGGTGATTTCTTTTCTTCCTTAGCCGAAAACATACAGTTGTACAGAAAGCGAGACGTGATGAATTCCTTGACCTCTGTGATCTGGCAGTGTGCCTCATGTTTTCTCTAGCCAAATTTGATTCATTGCTCAATTTGTTTGCCAGTTAAAAGCAAACAGTATGCCCGAAATCAGGGTTGTCTGTTTTGCACTGTTGCATGGGATATTGATGTCAGACAAAATTGTAATTTAATTGTTTTGATACTTTGATCTGAGCAATTCAGATAAGAAAGGTGATTTATCTCTCATAGAAAACTTGTATTTTGAGCTTAGCATAATTTTTCCCCAACTACTTGCTTAAAAATGTGGTTTCAATTTTTAAAATGTTGGGTTTTACTCATAATGGGAATTTGCTCTCAGTATTAATTACCAGAGTTTGGTTAGGAGTATATTACAGATATTTTATGTTTTAGATGTTCAGTCATGAAAAACTTTAGAAGAGTTATGAATCCTTTAAAAACAGATAATGAAAATTCTATACCCTTTGACTTTTCCATTGTATACAATATCACATATGAATGTTTTCTATATTACAGATAGCTTTTTGCTTTTTTACAACCTTCGAATAGAAAATTATTCATGAACTTCTTCAGTTTTAGGGCTTTATTATATTGGTCCAGCCTCTCTTGGTAAATTTATAACTCTACATAGGCTGTGCTCTCTTACTCCTGTGCATTGAGTCCACTTATCATTGGTGAAAAAATAACCTCAAATAATGTATTCCTAAATATACTTTGGGTATCCTTATCTTTTTACACTTACTGGAGGAAAAAAATAAAACACAAAGCAGAAACACTTTTAAACAACTTATACTCTCTCTGTATATCGTAATGATTTAAAAATTTATTTATTTTCAATTTAACACACCACTCAATGATCTGACAACCTCTTGGGGCATCTCCTGGTTCTAAGAAGCACTCACAGCCTAGTCAGCTTCCAGAGGGGACCATTCAGCTTTTCTGAACCAAACCTGAAGCATATTCCCCTCTAGGTTTCAGAACTCTCAGAGAGTGCTCAAACCAAAGTAAACACCTCTGGTGCACTGTAATGCTTTTCTGAAATGCTGATTGTAGAAGTCAGTTTGAAATTTTTAATTACATTTAGGTGATAAAAGCATCCTTTATCTGACCTTCTCAAGAGATGTGAATCTGTTTGGGAATGACTTAAGAAGGCTTGTAGTCTTGGACCCTTTCCTTAAATTTAATTTTGCTAAATTCCCAGAAAACTTTAAAAACCAGGTATTTTCAAGCACAATAGCTGCTAATTATGCAGGAAGCCTACTCTTGGGTGTGTATGTTTGTGAAAATGCCTGCTTTATTGCTTCTTGTTGAGATGAGATAGTATTTGAGTTATATTTCCCAGAGAGGCTCTGTTTACAGGAGGTACGTGGTTCGTGGTTCGTAAGATAAGCCCTTTTCCAGTAAATCACAGCTGAAATCATAGAGGGCTAGCAGTTATCTCTCTTCTAAGAATTTTCCCCAAGATAGCCTAATCACCAAGGGTCTAGTGTATATCTCAGAGTAGGCCAGCCTAAATGATTTGTAAATCACCACTTTGGAGCTGTAAAATAAGATGATGATTCTCCAACTGGGGTACTCTGAGCTATGTTGGAAGGCTCCAAGCCACAGGTAAACATGACTATCTTCTTGGAATGTCAAATACACTAAACAATTTTTTTGAAGGAAGTAGTTAAGTCACTTATATGGTAAGTGAAATGTTTAAGATCATAAAAAGATTGTGAATATGACATCCAATACAAAATACATAGTTTTTAAAATAAAATTTAAGACTTCAAAATAATTTCTTACATATAGTAGGTCTTTATAGAATATATTTTCAGACCCTAGGAAAGGATATGGGTTGACATACAGATAGTAGTTTGGTTGTCATATTCCCATCATGTTTAGTCCCATTAAGCGTATATTCAGAAGCTTATATGCAGTCCCATCAAATCTTCAGGTTATAACCATTGTCCACCTGCTTTGGTTTACTTGCTTTTCTGATGTTTACCCACACTGATCTTTTAAATTTGCAGGAATGATTTTCCTCTTTACTCTTTCTATGTTTTTCCTATACTCTTGGCATTGAGATATTATGATTTCTGTGAGAAGCTGCCCCTGCTTTTTTTTTTTTTTTTTTTTTTTTTTTTTTATGAAACAGTAGATATATAGGAATTTGCAAAGATAGTACCAGAGAGGTCCTGTGTTCTCTTTACCCAGTTTCACCCATTGGTTATATCGTATACAACTATAGTATGATATCAAAACCCAGAGTGGACATTGGTACAGTTTATGTATATAGTTCTGTCATTTTCTCTCATGTGTAGATTCATGCAGTTAACACCACAATCAAGATATACAATTATTTCATCACCACAGAGATCCCTCTTACAGTACCCTGCAAAAGGGATACTAAAAAAATCATAGGAATTTAATCTAGTAAAAGAATTATTCACTTTCTTATTTCTAATTTTTGAGATTTTTTACACAAATGCTATATTGTTTTGTATTTTGGGCCATGTAAGAGAAAGGTGAAATATTATCATTACACTGCAGGAGAGCTTAAATAGTCAAAATAGTTATAACGGGGCTTCCCTAGTGTCTCAGTGGTTAAGAATCTGCCTGCCAATGCAGGGGACACGGTTTCGAGCCCTGGTCCGGGAAGATCCCACATGCCGCGGAGCAACTAAGCCCGTGCACCACAACTACTGAGCCTGCACTCTAGAACCCGCGAGCCACAACTTCTGAAGCCTGTGCACCTGGAGCCTGTGCTCTGCAGCAAGAGAAGCCACCGCATGAGAAGCCCCCGCATCGCAACGAAGAGTAACCCCAGCTGACCGCAACTAGAGAAAGCCTGTGCGCAGCAACACCCAATGCAACCAAAAATAAATAATTAAATTAAGAAAAATAGTTATAACAGATCAAGTCATCTGTGAAAGAAGTTTTTGAAGGCTTAATCTCAAGTTGTCTTCAAAAACCTTTGTTTTGGGACTTCCCTGGTGGCACAGTGGTTAAGAATCCGCCTGCCAATGCAGGGGACATGGGTTCGATCCCTGGTCTGGGAAGATCCCACATGCCGCGGAGCAACTAAGCCCATGCGCCACAACTGCTGAGCCGAGCCCAAGAGCCACATCTGCTGAGCCCTTGTGCCACAATTACTGAAGCCTGTGCACCTAAAGCCTGGGCTCTGCGACAAGTGAAGCCACTGCAATGAGAAGCCCACGCACCGCAATGAAGAGTAGCCTCCGCTCTTCGCAACTAGAGAAAGCCTGTGCGCAGCAACAAAGACTCAATGCAACCTAAAATAAATAAATTAAAACAAACAAAACCTTTGTTTTGGAAGGTTAGACATTCGTACACCTGAAGGTAGGGAGCATGTGGTCCCATCCATCTCTGTGACTAATCCTTATATGTGTGCTGGAATTGCCCGGACAAAAAAGAGAAAATGGGGGAGCAAATAGAAACAGGGATCTTGTTTAAGGTACTAAGTAGTCAAGCAGACTTGTCTCTTCCTGGGGAACCCAGAGTTGGAGAAAAAATATTTCAGTATTATCAAAAGTGCTATTAAATGACATTGAGCCATGTTTGATTTTACAGGTGTTCATGTCTACAGCTATGTCAGGATCACTCACTTTATTATTTTGTTTAATCAGATTATATGAGGATAATTATTCTATTACTAGGGCCTCAGAAATCCTTCCTGATAGTTTTTCTCAGAAGTATTTTCAGCAATCGTGATCTGGGATATTATTCTCATTGTCATATGAACAGTGTAAATGTATTGTTAAATTACAGTTTGCATAGATCTTACTTAGTTTTAGCAATTTACAAGATATATTTAACTTCATTTATTTGAAACATTGTGATTTTGAATATAAAAAATAGCTATCTTCTGTATGATTTTCAGCTATACAAGCAATAAAGTATTTTTGGAGTTTTGGAGATACTTTTGAAAATTTGTACTGTAATTAGTAAGCTGCTTGTCCATTAGTCCATTCCCAATCTTTTTAGGTTATCTGAATAAAGCAAAGAATTCCTGTTTCTCTTCTCAGTTTTTGCTTTGCTATCTGAATAATCTTCATAATATTATTATTGTCATGATAGTTAAACATTAGGTCCAGATTATTGTCATCTTTATTATGTTCCATATCAATTTTCCAAGGTGAAAACAGCATTATATATGTATAACTATAGATATTGTTTTCATTTGCTTTACTGAATTTGAGTTGGGTGCGCAGGAAGGGCAAGGCAGAGAGTGAGCATGCTTATTTTGTCAAATATATTTTATTCTATTCCAGCAGTTGAAAATGACATAATCCCCCCCAATCCTTAATTTCACTTAGAATAAAACAATCTATTTTAATGGTTATTAAATGTCAAACACTTTTAAAGTTAATAAAAAAAACTGACATTGTGTATGTGCAGAAAGAAAGGGTGGCTTGGTTTTTACTTTTACCAAGATTAGCATGGTATGCTGCCATGTGTCTCTAACTTCTGTATCAACCCCAATTTGGGAATGCTGGTATGGATTCTGCTGGTACTGAGAGTTTAATTTATTGCCAATATTAGAGACAGTGACATTAGTGAGATTCAAGTGGCTCATCATCACCAGTTCTTCCCTTGAGTGGAGAAAGTTGCTCTTGACTTCATTGCTGCTGGTGTATATCTATAAAAAAGCAACTGTTCTCTTACTTGTTCAGTATCAAATGTAAAAATCGAATTGTGTGATTTTTCATATCATTGTTATTAAGAATTCAATTTTAAAGCAAGCAGAAAACTACATAATAGAAACTTGGTGTGTTTGTATTATAATCTAAACATCTTAGTACGTATCCAATTTGAACTCTTCTAAGCATTTTTATGACAAAAACAAAAAACCAATGTGTGTTTAGGGCAACGTAGTTACAAAACCTTTACATTAATGTTTGATAAAAACAGACTTGCCATTATTACTAGTTTAACTGATTAAGAATTGCTCTATTTCTCATGTCTTCTGTTTGGTTTACATGTTTTGGGGGAGGGGTAGTGAAAAAAAATCTTTACCTATTTTCATAGCATGTACATTTTTGTTTCTACATAGTTATTCCTTTACTTTAGTATAGACAAAAATAACATTATAACCAATAAAACATTGTTCATTAATGCAGTGTTAGGGATAGTGGAGGGATTAAGGAAGAGTCTTGTCAAGTTTGGTATCTGTTTCAGTAGCTCACCTTTGAGCAGTTAAAAATGTCTTTAGGACATCTGCCTTGTCTTTCTCTTGCACCTCATCTCCTTGGCCCACTTATATGTATGACCACCTTTTAGAATTTTAATTTCTTTATTTATAAAGTGATACTAATAACACTCTACTATGTAAGGATTATTGTATGAATAAATTAAGATGGCATGTGAGGAAACTACATTATCCTACATACGTGAGTATATTTGAAGTTAGTCAAGTCTGGGTTTAAATCCCAGTTCTTTACCTTGGTATTCTATTACTCTCTGATTTTTGACAACTTGTTGGCCACTGCTTTCTCCTCTCTAAAATGGAAATGATTTTACCTACCTCAGAAGGTTGTTTTGGAGTTAAATTGATAATACTGTAATGTATGTGAAGCACTTAGTACATTTCCTGGCACCTAATACTTAGTAAATGCGATTTCCCTTTTCTTTTCCCCATTTTCTCATTCTCCCCAGACATGGGGAAGGGGAACTTGAAAAGATCAGATATGGGTTAGGATGAAATCATTTTGTTCTGTGTTCTTTGTCAGGCTGTAAGGGGCTTTTCTTTCCCAAAGGAAAGTTAGTGAGGGGCTTTCTTTGTGGGTAAAAGACCGGGAAGATTTTCCTCGTCACCGTCCACCAACAGTTGTTTGATATCTGATCATCTAATACTATCACTCCTCTGCTGAAACGTCTTTGGTGGCTCCTCACTGCCTTTGGGATGAAGCTAAACTTCTTAGCCCACTGAACAAAGCCAATTATAATCTGGCCTCCATTAAAGGCTCCATCCTCATGTCCTGTCCTTTCTCCTAAACATACTTTGTGATATAAGTAATCCTCCTTCTATGCTCCCATCTTTACACACATGTGGACACTCTGCCTGGAATGCCTTTCTCCCTTCTCTAAATGACGGATGCTCGTATATCCAGCCATATCTCTTTTTGTAAATGTCCCCACCCCTTTTCCCCTGAGCCAGTCACACTCCCTCTACTGTGGTCCTATATTCCTTGTATATATGGCTGCCTTTATTAGCACCATTTTCTTTTTTTGATTTCAGTACCTTTTATTTTATTTATTTATTTTTAAACATCTTTATTGGAGTATAACTTTTACATTGGTGTGTTAGTTTCTGCTTTACAACAAAGTGAATCAGTTACACAAATACATATGTTCCCATATCCACTCCCTCTTGTGTCTCCCTCCCACCCTCCCTATCCCACCGCACTAGGTGGTCACAAAGCACCGAGCTGATCTCCCTGTGCTATGCGGCTGCTTCCTACTAGCTATCTATTTTACATTTCGTAGTGTATATATGTCCATGCCACTCTCTCACTTTGTCACAGCTTACCCTTCCCCCACCCAATATCCTCAAGTCCATACTCTAGTAGGTCTGTGTTTTATTCCCGTCCTACCCCTAGTCTCTTCATGACATTTTTTTTCTTAGATTCCATATATATGTGTTAGCATACGGTATTTGTTTTTCTCCTTCTGACTTACTTCACTCTGTATGACAGACTCCAGGTCTATCCACCTCATTACAAATAACTCAGTTTCATTTCTTTTTATGGCTGAGTAATATTCCATTGTATATATGTGCCACATCTTCTTTATCCATTCATCTGTTGATGGACACTTAGGTTGCTTCCATGTCCTGGCTATTGTAAATAGAGCTGCAATGAACATTTTGGTACATGACTCTTTTTGAGTTATGGTTTTCTCAGGGTATATGCCCAGTAGTGGGATTGCTGGGTCGTATGGTAGTTCTATTTGTAGTTTTTTAAGGAACCTCCATACTGTTCTCCATAGTGGCTGTATCAATTTACATTCCCACCAGCAGTGCAAGAGGGTTCCCTTTTCTCCACACCCTCTCCAGCATTTATTGTTTCTAGATTTTTTGATGATGGCCATTCTGACCGGTGTGAGATGATATCTCATTGTAGTTTTGATTTGCATTTCTCTAATGATTAATGATGTTGAGCATTCTTTCATGTGTTGACAATCTGTATATCTTCTTTGGAGAAATATCTGTTTAGTTCTTCTGCCCATTTTTGGATTGGGTTGTTTTTTTGTTATTGAGCTGCGTGAGCTGCTTATAAATTTTGGAGATTAATCCTTTGTCAGTTGCTTCATTTACAAATATTTTCTCCCATTCTGAGGGTTGTCTTTTGGTCTTGTTTATGGTATCCTTTGCTGTGCAAAAGCTTTTAAGTTTCATTAGATCCCATTTGTTTCTTTTTGTTTTTATTTCCATTTCTCTAGGAGGTGAGTCAAAAAGGATCTTGCTGTGATTGATGTCATAGAGTGTTCTGCCTATGTTTTCCTCTAAGAGTTTGATAGTGTCTGGCCTTACATTTAGGTCTTTAACCCATTTTGAGTTTATTTTTGTGTATGGTGTTAGGGAGTGTTCTAATTTCATACTTCTACAGGTAGCTGTCCAGTTTTCCCAGCACCACTTATTGAAGAGGCTGTCTTTTCTCCGCTGTATATTCTTGCCTCCTTTATCAAAGATAAGGTGACCATATGTGCGTGGGTTTATCTCTGGGCTTTTTATCCTGTTCCACTGATCTATATTTCTGTTTTTGTGCTGGTACCATAATCTCTTGATTACTGTAGCTTTGTAGTATAGTCTGAAGTCAAGGAGCCTGATTCCTCCAGCTCCATTTTTCGTTCTCAAGATTGCTTTGGCTATTCGGGGTCTTTTGTGTTTCCATACAAATTGTGAAATTTTTTGTTCTAGTTCTGTAAAAAATGCCACTGGTAGTTTGATAGGGATTGCATTGAATCTGTAGATTGCTTTGGGTAGTAGAGTCATTTTCACAATGTTGATTCTTCCAATCCAAGAACATGGTATATCTCTCCACCTATTTGTATCATCTTTAATTTCTTTCATCAGTGTCTTATAGTTTTCTGCATACAAGTCTTTTGTCTCCTTAGGTAGGTTTATTCCTAGATATTTTATTCTTTTTGTTGCAATGGTAAATGGGAGTGTTTTCTTAATTTCACTCTCAGATTTTTCATCATTAGTATATAAGAATGCCAGAGATTTCTGTGCATTAATTTTGTATCCTGCTACTTTACCAAATTCATTCGTTAGCTCTAGTAGTTTTCTGGTATCATCCTTAGTATTCTCTATGTATAGTATCATGTCATCTGCAAACAGTGACAGCTTTACTTCTTCTTTTCCTATTTGGATTCCTTTTATTTCTTTTTTTCTTTTTTTTCTCTGATTGCTGTGGCTAGAACTTCCAAAACTATGTTGAATAAGAGTGGTGAGAGTGGGCCACCGTGTCTTGTTCCTGATCTTAGTGGAAATGGTTTCAGTTTTTCTCCATTGAGAATGATGCTGGCTGTGGGTTTGTCATCTATGGCCTTTATTATGTTGAGGAAAGTTCCCTCTATGCCTACTTTCTGCAGGGTTTTTATCATAAATGGGTGTTGAATTTTGTCAAAAGCCTTCTCTGCGTCTATTGAGTTGATCATATGGTTTTTCTCCTTCAGTTCATTGATGTGGTGTATCTCGTTGATTGATTTGCATATATTGAAGAATCCTTGCATTCCTGGAATAAACCCCACTTGATCATGGTGTATGATTCTTTTAATGTGCTGTTGGATTCTTTTTGCTAGTATTTTGTTGAGGATTTTTGCATCTATGTTCATCAGTGATATTGGCCTGTAGTTTTCTTTCTTCATGACGTCTTTGTCTGGTTTTGGTATCAGGGTTATGGTGGCCTCATAGAATGAGTTTGGAAGTGTTCCTCCCTCTGCTATCTTTCGGAAGAGTTTGAGAAGGATAGGTGTTAGCTTTTCTCTAAATGTTTGATAGAATTCGCCCGTAAAGCCATCTTGTCCTGGGCTTTTGTTTGTTGGAAGATTTTTAATCACAGTCTCAAATTCAGTGCTTGTGATTGGTCTGTTCATATTTTCTATTTCTTCCTGGTTCAGTCTTGGCAGGTTGTGCATTTCTAAGAATTTGTCCATTTCTTCCAGGTTGTCCATTTTATTGGCATAGAGTTGCTTGTAGTAATCTCTCATGATCCTTTGTATTTCTGCAATGTCAGCTGTTACATCTCCTTTTTCATTTCTAATTCTATTGATTTGAGTCTTCTCCCGTTTTTTCTTGATGAGTCTGACTTATCAATTTTATTTATCTTCTCAAAGAACCAGCTTTTAGTTTTATTGATCTTTGCTATCGTTTCCTTCATTTCGTTTTCATTTGTTTTTGATCTGATCTTTATGATTTCTTTCCTTCTGCTAAATTTGGGGTTTTTTTTTGTTCTTCTTTCTCTAATTGCTTTAGGTGCAAAGTTAGGTTGTTTATTCGAGATGTTTCCTGTTTCTTAAGGTAGGATTGTATTGCTATAAACTTCCCTCTTGGAACTGCTTTTGCTGCATCCCATAGGTTTTGGGTCATTGTGTCTCCATTGTCATTTGTTTCTAAGTATTTTTTGATTTCCTCTTTGATTTCTTCAGTGATCACTTTGTTATTAAGTAGTGTATTGTTTAGCCTCCATGTGTTTGTATGTTTTACAGATCTTTTCCTGTAATTGATATCTAGTCTCATAGCGTTGTGGTCAGAAAAGATACTTGATACGATTTCAATTTTCTTATATTTACCAAGGCTAGATTTGTGACCCAAGATATGATCTATCCTGGAGAATGTTCCATGAACACTTGAGAAAAATGTGTATTCTGTTGTTTTTGGATGGAACGTCCTATAAATATCAATTAAGTCCATCTTCTGTAATGTATCATTTAAAGCTTGTTTCCTTATTTATAGCAACATTTTCAATGTATCTTCATCCCCCACCCCTGCCATGTTTTATTTTATTTGCCACATGGGCAGACACAACGTCTTTTATTCTTTGTCTCCTTACCTATCATTATATTGCCCAGTGTGCTTATTAAACTTTATTTTTAAAAATTTATTTATTTTTGGCTGTGTTGTGTCTTTGTTGCTGTGAGCAAGCTTTCTCTAGTTGAGGCGAGTAGGGGCTATTCTTCGTTGCAGTGTACAGGCTTCTCATTGTGGTGGCTTCTCTTGTTGAGCACAGGCTCTAGGTGTGCGAGCTTCAGTAGTTGCAGCACGTAGGCTCAGTAGTTGCAGCTTGTGGAATCTGGAGCACAGGCTCAGCAGTTGTAGCACATGGGCTTAGTTGCTCCGCGGCATGTGGGATCTTCCTGGACCAAGGCTCAAACCCATGTCCCCTGCATTGGCAGGCAGATTCTTAACCACTGCGCCACCATGTGAAGTCCCCTTATTAAACTTTTTAAATAAATTTGTCTTCATGACAAAAGCTAAGTACCCTATAATGTGCAATAACATAACAGCCCAAACCAAAGCTGTTCCCGAATTCCTCCCCTACATCCCTTGTGAAGATGTACTTCCCCAAATAGATTATAAACTCATAAGTATCCCTGTACTTAGCTTTGCCAGGCACACAAAGGTTGCCTAGGCTCACATCAGGTGTGATTGGGGGTTGAAGATACAGCTTCATCTTACAACTTCACTGCCTTTTGCTTCTTAAGCAAAGTTGGTGCACTGAAAGGAGATGATATTCTAATAGATAAGAAGTGAGGATTTCCTTACCTGAAACTGTTTGAGAATAGCCAATAGGGCCATGTTTGGCCCCTTTTTGAGATATCGCATGCATTGTGTGTGTTTGTGTGGGGGGAAGGGTGGAGGGGGTGGGTAGGTGTGCTTGGGAGGATATGAATGGGTGGGTGGGTAAGTGGGGCAGGAATGAGGAGGACGATGACTCCTAGGGTCATACAAGGGAGGTCTGTTTTGAGGTAGTCCCCAAAGACACTTGCTATAAGTAGATAAGGAGAACTTTGTGAGTAAAGAAGCAGGAAGCCTGAGAATATAAAAGATGTTCAAGAGTTGTATTAAGCAGGAGGAGCTGAACAGGAATGAGGGAAGGTCAATAACAGAATTGGAGCTGAACTTAATTATAAATGGGTCACATGTAGGTCTCAGGAATGCCATCTGCTGGGCCCATGTTCACTTCTGGGGACACTTAAAGGCAACAAGTTACACTGCAAGGTAGGGATGGCATGAGGAAAAGTAGAGAAATAGAAAGATTAAACCAGCTTGGCTGTGTTTTTTCGCAAAATAAATGTAGGGATATATTGTCTGAAACATGGTTTGGGGACGGATCTAGGAAATCAGGATTTTTTATTTTTATAGTGATAACAGATAACTGTAGACAATTTGGGCCTAGAATTCAGGTCATTTCAGTTAAGGTCAGTAAACACTGAGAGCTATTCTTTGCTGAGAGAAAAAATGAATACCCTGATTTGCCTTTCACAGAGCTTTTATTGTACTTGGAGGAATGAGAAAATAAAAGTCACTAAATGGTAAGATATTGTTTTGTCTTACTTTTTTAAAATTTACATAACTGATTTTATCTGAGAGTCTGATTTATATTTTATTACATAGACGAGAGATGATGGTTTGATGCTAATATTATTAGATAGCAGTAGCTTATAACATATATTTAGGATTTGCTTTTTCAAAAGTTTATTTTGCCTACTCCATTTTCAGCTCACTCTATTTCTTCTACTGATATTGAACATGTTGAGTGTGAAAAATGAGGTTGGTAAACTTGAAAAAAGAAGTGTAATATTTTTAGAATGTCACTTTTTTGCTATAACAGTCTTATGTGTCCTTCATTAGAAGCCACATCACATCCTTTTTGGAAATATATAACTAATTAAAGTAAAACTAATAAATAAGCACAAGTGTTGGGATACAAAAATTGACACTGTTTTTCATTTAATTAATTGTATTCTCTCGAGAACATTATTTCTGTTCTTAGAGGTGTAGTTACTTTAAGAGGTCGTCTAGTTTACCCCTTTTCATTTATAAAGATTAAATGACCTGCTCAGACTCACATAGGTCTGACTCAAATGAGACCAAGCTGGGACTGGAAGTTGGTGTTCTGCCTTACAATCCAAGTCTTTTCCACTATCCAAATCTACATATTGGTGTTTGAAAATAAAAACACCAACTTTGTTACAAGTAATGACCTTCCCATTGTTTTATTAAAATGTGCAGAAGCACTTTCAGTGCATTTTTATTCTTTATTTCACATTATTCTAGTGGAGCTACTAAGCTACTCAGGATTGCTTCCTAATTTAGTTAATATTTTCTTCAAGGCTCTCTTATCTCTTAGGGGGCTATGACGATAGACTAGCAAGCCATTATTCTTCCAGGGCAGAGGAAAACCTGAGGGAATGGGCAAGAGAGTGAGGGGAGAAGGGTTCTAAGGAAGGGATGGTCCAGAAGAGTGGTTCTCAAGGTTTTTAGGAAATTTCCACTGGTCTTTGAAAATGAGAAAATAAGGATTATGCAGTGAGTTTTTCCACTCTCTTTTATTCTATAATCATATCTGTCCTACTCTTTCTAGTAACATTATTGAGAAAAAGTTGATTACCCTATATCAAGTCTCTCATATATATATATATATATATATTTTTTGTTGTTGTTGTTGTTGTTGTTGTTTTGTTTTGTTTTGTTTCTGCTTTGTTTTTAGCTTTATGGGTCCATGAAGTCCAAAAGGTGTAGGAGATGCTCATCCAAAATCTATAGTGCTGTTCAGGGAGAAAAGCCCAGAGGAGGCCTCTTACAATAGAACCACTGGGTGACATTTGGGGCTAGATGCCTGGAATGAAAGAGGTGTTAAGAGACAAGTGTGTTTTAAAGTGGAGGAGATGTCAGATTTGAGGATAGTGGGGAAATGGGGAAAATTAAGATAAAGACTGTTTATTTAGTTGGTTTTCTCAGGATTGGTGTTAAATAAGGTTTACAGGGCTTCCCTGGTGGCGCAGTGGTTGAGAGTCCGCCTGCCGATGCAGGGGACGCGGGTTCGTGCCCCGGTCCGGGAAGATCCCACATGCCGCGGAGCAGCTGGGCCCGTGAGCCGTGGCCGCTGAGCCTGCGCGTCCGGAGCCTGTGCTCCGCAACGGGAGAGGCCACAACAGAGAGAGGCCCGCGTACCGAAAAAAAAAAAAAAAAAAAAAAAAATAAGGTTTACATGTGAAGAACGTACAGTGGACAATGACTTGGAAGAATGCTTATTTGGAATTCTTGCTGTCTGCACAGGATTCATGTGGCACTCTTACCCCAGTTATGGAATCACTGACTGTTTTTCCCTCAAAATGGGAATGTAAAATGCTGATTTTTAAAGTGCTTCGTGATCTTCAAGTATACCACTCTAAGCTTCAAAGATAGTTTCTTCACTTGGATACAGTCTTTGAAATGGGATTCCACTAAAGCTTTACAAAGTGGTAGTACAGCACCTAATGACAGCAATCTTGCCTTCTGTTCATGTTTTCAAAACCACCTGCATGTTATATTATACAAGGTCTGTAATTATGAAGTGATGTGAAAAAATTATTTAATTTTTGGGAAAGTTGCCTTAACATGTTAGTGGGATAATGGCAACATTACCAGGATTAAAAAAATGAAACCTGCTTTCCAGATAATCTGACTTTATAGGAACATAAATGCATGCTGCTAAAGCAAAATGAAAAAACAAGACAAAACCAAAAACAATTCCTCCTCTCCCTCCACCAATAATATCCATAAATAATCCACCATAATAAGTGGATATGCTAGAGTGCATTGAGTCATAGCATCTGGAGTCAAACATACAGAATAAAGCATACTAAGAACTATTTTTGATTTTTTCTTCTCCATATCATATAAGCCCTAAATGTGTTTTCCTCTTGCATAAGGAAGGGAAATAATTCAAAGAGCAGTTTTGTATTTGGCTGGCTTTTTTGCTCATATATAAAAGCAGTGTGGGAAAAATGGAAGCATTTAGCATTTACTTGTATTTGAAAAAGTTTGGTTAGAAAGATCCAGGTGATATAGATCATGTATATAAGACTTGTTTACTTGTGTTGTTTTCTGAGAGCAAAGTACAGGTGAGCCTTGAACAACTTGAGGGTCAGGGGCACATATCCCTCCTCTCGACCCTGCCTCTGCCTCCCACCAATTGAAATTCTATTTTTAACTTTATAGTTGGCCTTCCATGTCCATGGTATTGTATCCGTGGATTCAACCAGCTGAGTATTGTGTAGTACTGTGGTATGTATTTAGTGAAAATAATCCAGGTATAAGTGGACCCAAGTAGTTCAAACCCATGTTGTTCAAGTGTGGTGTCAACTGTACAACTATTTAAAAATAGAGTATTACTCTGATTTGTTACATTAGTTTCAAATTGACTTTCAGATAATATTTTCTTTGAAAAATTTTGTTTATAAACTTTTTTCTTGTGATCAAAATAGTCTAGTCATTGCAGAACATTTAGAAAGCCTAGAAATATATAAAGAAATAGAAAAAAATGTCACCTATAATTCACTACCCAGAGATGCCCTGTTAAAATCTAAGCATTTTTTACTTCTGATTTTTTTTCCATTTTATTTTTTCCTTATATTTTTGAGATCATACCAGATATTTTAACATTCTGCTTTTTCAATATAACATGTATGGAGTATTTTTAAAATATTATTTTAACTTTATAAGTGTAATTATTATTATTATTTTTTTTGTGGTACGTGGGCCTCTCACTGTTGTGGCCTCTCCCGTTGTGGAGCACAGGCTCCGGACACGCAGGCTCAGCGGCCATGGCTCACGGGCCCAGCCGCTCCGCGGCATGTGGGATCTTCCCGGACCGGGGCACGAACCTGTGTCCCCTGCATCGGCAGGCGGATTCTCAACCACTGTGCCACCAGGGAAGCCCTAAGTGTAATTATTGATGACTGCATGGTATATCATCTGACTTGGCCGTAATAAATCTACTTCTCTGTTTCTGGACATTCAAGTTGTTTGCATAAATATTCAATCTTTAAATTAATGGAAGCTTGTTTTCTTGAGGTTTTTCTCTTCAACTGAGTTAGCTTATTGAAGAGATTCTTCTTAGGATTAGGTTTTCCTTTTCTTCTCCCATCCCCTCAATTACATGCTGGCTAATTCCTGGAATTTTCCCCTCCCTGTTCTTTGTAATCTGAAAAACTCCTTGTTCTCTATGACTGGTCTGGCAGCTTCAGCTTAGTTATGATGGATGTATTGTGATTGTAAAATGTAAGTACATATGGCTCCTTTTGTTAAGTTACCCTGAACCTTAACAGGAGGTCCTTATGCAACTTGAGAGCCATAAATATACTTTAGAAAATGTATGCAAAGATGCTAAATAGAATGTAAGGAATGAAATACTACTCGTTCACTATAGTTTTTTCGCTAGTTAAGTTTTTTCTAGTATGAAGCGTTTTACCTCAGTTGTATGTGAAATGAAGTGTTTTACTCCAGTATTAATACTGATGGTTGCATGAATTAAGTATTGATTTTTTACTCATAATGTATTTTTTTATTGATTTCAAGAGTACAGCAACAGTTTGTCAGTATTATATTATAAACATTCTCTTGGTTATATGGGACCTATCTGAGTTTATTATTCTTTTCAATCATATTTTTCATTTTGTAGGAAAAGATGGATAGTGTTGTGGACAAGATTATTGAGCAAAATGCTTGGTCCTTAGATCCCTTGATAAGGTTATGTGGATTTTTCCCTGCTTTAAGATCTTTTTATTCATGTTGGAAAAAGTACGACATTGTGCAAAAGTAGATTGCTATTCAAAATAATATATATTTCTTCGGGAAACTTTATTCAACATCCCTTTTCCTAGCCTTATGATAAACTTTATTACACAGGCTTATTTTGAAAATAAATTAATTAAATGTTAAGATTATTTCTGGAAATAGTCACAATATATGATAATAAACTAGTTTACATTTTTATTTAACAAGATGCTTTTTGATAGCATTAGACTTTCTATACCACAATTCCCTCATGTACTTTGAAGAACTTCTAAGAGGGACTTCCCTAGCAGTCCAATGGTTAGGACTCCACACTTCCACTTCAGGGCGCATGGGTTTGATCCCTGGTTGAGGGGACGGGGGGAATACTTCTAAGACAATAACTGTGTGTGTGAGTTATTGTCCTTCTAATATCTACATGTTAAAATTACTTTAAAGAATAAATAGCTTATCTGGCATTATAGTCTATGAATTTTACATCTCATTAAAAGAATAATTTGAAATGGATCTAATGAATTGTGTGTTCTATGGTTGTATTCCATTTGGACTATTTTAGGAATTCATCATGTAACAAGGCATGATTTATTGTTTCTCATGGTTTTATTGTTAAAGCATCTTTAATTTTTAATATTCTATTCATTTAATACCATTGTTTTACGTGGAAGGCATGAGAAAAATATTAGTTTGCCCCTAGAAACACCTTGATTTTTGTTTTTAAGTATTTTTTCTTTAAATATTTCTTCTTAAATGTTGTTCCTTACTTCCATAAAGGAATGATTATTAGAGCATGTGTCCTTGACTTGTGGAAAATTCTTCAGAACTCAACACAAAGACAGCACTATATTTCCAAATGGAAATCAAATCAGAATATATAATCATTTTATTTTCACACATTTACTGAAATCAGAAGGAAAATTTCCTCTCTCTATGATTGTTTGGGCTATTTTAATAATGGAGCAGTTCTTAAAATATTTAACAAATATTTTTTGAGGATACCATGGACTTTTAAAAAATATTTTTTAGGAATAAAAATATGGAAGTACTATGAAAACCAATGAAAAGTTGCTAAGATGAAACGGAAAAATCTTCAGTAATGTAGAAATCTCTTTAAAATGGCTGGTGCTCTGAAAAATAAAGATAAATCTGGGTTCAAAATTGACAAGACTGAGATAGTTTAGAGAATTAAGTCAGTTGTTGGTAGAGAGGTGAGTGTCAGTGTATGTGTATCTTTGAATTAGGAGACAATAGCTTTCACTATGCTCTTGAAGTGAAAGTAAGGAAAGGTGAAGGGACCATTTTGAACAAGTATTAACACACAACAAAGTTAGTTAAAACAAGTCAATTCATATTGCAGGGTTAGAATAGTGAAGGGTCCCACAAAATTGAAGTTTATTTGTTTTCTTTTTAATTGATTGACTGGTAACGTAGAAGTGCTAGTAGATTCTGGTTTATAAACATGGTAATTCAGTTATCCCATTTGCTTCATTGTCAGTGTTCTGTCATATTACAAAGCTACTGTGAACAGTCTATATATTTCTGGGCTTTAATTAGCCCTGGAAACACACGGAGTTTAAAAGTAAAAGTAATTGCTCAGCCTCTGATAACTTGTGCATAGTGAATAACCTTCTTTAGAAGAATGCTACATAAAATAAACAATTGTACAGAAGAGACAATTAGGAAGATATGGTTTTGTTGCTGGGTCTGCAAGGAGGAATTTGCAGATTTTGTGAGATCCTGCAGAGAGTCAGTGAAATCTGCATTATAGCACATTATCTCCTGTGGGGAAGAACCTGAAGGGCTGCTTAGAGGTCTCAACTATCTCTGCTCTGTATGCTTTTGTCCTACTCTGTAAAAAACCTTCCATTTGCTGGAAACTGTAACAGTGTTGGAACACTGAGAGAAAAGGATAAAAGAATAATGAAAAATTTCAGCTATCTGAGAAGGACATTTATAAGCAAACTTGACAGGAATCCTGGGAGTCAAGTTGAAGGGTGATTAGATAAGCTGATATGATTTTACATGCACTCTTTTATTTTGAGAAATAGCTATCATATTCAAAGGGGAGAAAGCCAACCTTTGAGTGAAGAATACCTGATACCTGATATGTAGGTATATGTAGGTATATCTGAAGATCTTTTTGTGAGAATCCTAAAAACTAAATTTAATGCTATACACTACTGATTAATTATCTTCCAATTTTTTTTCTTTTTGTAGTCAGATTTTGAAATTTACTCTCTCAGATGCCTTTTTAAAAAGAAGTAGAAGTTGCTGAAGAATGCAAAGTTGAGAAAGAAATAAATTTTAAAGTAATCACTAGAGGTTAGAAGACATATTTGGAAATTAGGATGCTGATATATGTATTGGTGGGAAAAAATAAGGAATTCCAGAAAACCTCATATTTCTGAGCTATAATATTTCTTGGTTTTAACCTTTATTATTTTCTTGATTTATATCTTATTGTTTTTACTTTGTAGGCTTATTCCACAAACTAATGTTCAAGTTTTTAAAAAGTGTTTTATATTTAAAGAAATAATATTTATGAGATTGTAGTATCTTATTCTAACCTATATCTGTAACAATTTTTAGTTTAAAGTTACATAATAACAGGTTTCATAGTATAAAACTTCATATGTTAAACTCTAAAATGATCATTTTAAAGTTGGTTGTTAGTTTCATTTCTTTTTTTGTATAATTTTGCCTTAGTTTCTTATATTATTGTAATTTCTGGCACTTTTTTTTGGGGGGGGTTGTCATCAGTGAGCCATTTACATTGTCTTAAATAAGATAGAAGCTTATTTCTCCTTCACATAAAAATGGTAGGATAGTTTGTAAGTTTCAAACAGTTTTTTAAAATGAATAAAATTGTTACAATTATGTTTTCACTTGACAGAATTTGTCTAATATAACAGCTAGTTACTCCAGAATTTTAATGCATTAAAGTGAGTTAAAACAAATAAAATGTTTGATTTTGACAAATTCCAAGTGAATGTTGTTAGATTAAATATAGATTATTTTTCATTAGATTAAATATTTGTCATTTTTAGGTAGATAACACTTTAAGATATCCTATTCTATGATTCACTTTTCAGGTGAAAATGTAAATGAAATATCAAGGTGTTTGCCAGTATTTTCCTTCCTGTAATAATTAGAATAAATTCATGTAGAATAGAAAGGAATAAGTTAATACATGCAGTTATTTTTAAGCATTTTACAGTCCTTATTGAGCAGATGGTTTATATATAAAGGCCTAACAAACTTCAGTATCTTACTTCTGGAACAATGCTTTAATGATTAAAAGGCATTAATAATTTTAAAGTATATGTAATGTGAATTTTCATTACATTTCAAAATAAATTTTTTGTCTTGAAATTCATTTTTAAACACAGTGAAAACTTTTTCTTGAAGGATCATTGTGTTAAAGAGGTTGAGTGTGTATGTATAACTCTGTGTGTTTTAAAAAAATTGTTATAAATTTGATAATAAAGTAATTTTGACACAATTGAACTGAAGAATGTTTATCTTTATATATCAACACAATTAATGACATTTGCTAGTGATCTTTTCCCAAATAGGAACTGTGTTTTATTTACCTTTGTATCCCCAAATCCAGCACAACTGTCTGTCTAGTACATATTCAATAATGTTTACTGGGTGAGTTTCAGTACCTTTTCTGCTACATTCTTATTTGTCATTATTTAATCAAGCTAAGATACCATATTTGTTTTATAATTCACTGAAAGTTTAAATGTATTTAAATATTACCAAATACAGTTGTTAATTATATTTGAATTACTGTGCTTTTCTGCGTGTGAGAAGTAATTATTTGAATATAAAACAAGGTGTCTGAACTACAGTGTATTTTTCTTTCTAATGCTTTTGCAATAACATCAATTTTCTGAGCAAAGAAAATATCTGTTTCTGATGTCATTCTTCTATTTTGGTCAGTTTTAAATTTTCTTTCTGTTTATTAATTTTTACTCATTTTTATTTCTTAGTTGTAGTCTTATATCCTGATGCCTAAACCTACACACACCTTTTTTTCTTTTATTTGTACTTAAAAAAGTTTTTACCTTTTCTTAATACCTCCCTTGGCCAATCTCTGTGTATGTGCGTATGTTTGTGTATATCTGTTTGTGTGTGTATTTGAGAGACAAAGTTACTGTAACAAAGATATCCACTGGGTTAAAAAAGATAGAAACTTATTTCTCCTTGACACAGCAATAGTAGGGTAGTCAAGGTTGTCAAAGTGGTTAGTTTCACAAGGTTACCAGTCCCAAGTTTGTTACATGTTTTTACTTTGTAGTCTAGGAGGAAGTTGTCCTTGTCTGCAGAGTTAGATCTGGGTCACTACGATTTCTGCATTCTAGTTTGAGAAATAGGAGAAAGCATAAGTAGAAGGCAAACAATTTCCTTTTAAGAAAGAGCCTGAGAATTTTCACATTCCATTGGTTGGAACTTTGCCACATGGCTACACATGGCTGCAGGGAAGGCTGGGAAGTAGTCTCTGTATGCTTGGCTACTGAGCTACAACTCTGTTACTATGAAGCAAGGGAAAATGGATTTAGGTGACCACTACTAGTTGCCCATTGCATTTAACTTGTATCATGCTGGCTGGTAATTGTGTTTCATTTGTGCTATTAAGGAAAGGACCAAGGAAAGGATACAGTATTCCGATTTTTCTGGAATGTGTCTACTGTGACCTAGCAGCATGGTGTGTCAAGCATAATTAGTAGGACTCCCAATGAGAAAATCCTAGGAAGCAGTAGTGTTTAAAGCCATATGACCTCATTAAGGACTGTCCCTTCAGGACCAACCTTAACAGAATTTCGGTTTGAGGGGTTTTATTAAGGGAGATTGGGTTTCACACACAGGATATCTGGGTGTCCATTGTTAAATACACTTCTTTAGGTTAGTGTTTTTGTGATAATTTGCTTCATTTCTTCACAGCACTTTGGTGAAGTCTTAATTCCCAGTGCTGCTTTTAGTATATTGTTCACTACACTCTCTTAGCTTAATAAATGTTGGACCTATTAGAACATTTTTTTTGAATTTTATTTTATTCACTTTTTTTATACAGCAGTTCTTATTAGTAATCCATTTTATACATATTAGTGTATATATGTCAATCCCAATCTCCCAATTCATCACACCCCCCCACCCCACCACTTTCCCCCCTTGGTGTCCATACATTTGTTCTCTAAATTTGTGTCTCAATTTCTGCCCTGCAAACTGGTTCATCTGTACCATTTTTCTAGGTTCAACATATATGTGTTAATATGCGATATTTATTTTTCTCTTTCTGACTTACTTCACTCTGTATGACAGTCTCTAGATCCATCCACGTCTCTACAAATGACCCTATTTCGTTCCTTTTTATGGCTTAGTAATATTCCATTGCATATATGTACCACTTCTTCTTTATCCATTCATCTGTTGATGGGTATTTAGGTTACTTCCATGTCCTTGCTATTGTAAATAGTGCTGCAATGAACATTGGGGTGCGTGTGTCTTTTTGAATAATGGTTTTCTCTGGGTATATGCCCAGTAGTGGGATTGCTGGGTCATATGGTAATTCTACTCTTAGTTTTTTAAGGGACCTCCATACTGTTCTCAATAGTTGCTGTATCAGTTTACATTCCCAAGAACAATGCAAGAGGATTCCCTTTTCTCCACACCCTCTCCAGCATTTGTTGTTTGTAGATTTTCTGATGATGCCCATTCTAAACAGTGTGAGGTGATAGCTCATTTTAGTTTTGATTTGCATTTCTCTAATAATTAGTGATGTTGGGCAGCGTTTCATGTGCCTTGTGGCCATCTGTGTGTCTTCTTTGGAGAAATGTCTATTTAGGGCTTCTGCCCATTTTTGGATTGGGTTGTTTGTTTTTTAAAATATTGAGCTGTATGAGCTGTTTATATATTTTGGAGATTAATCCTTTGTCCGTTGATTCATTTGCAAATGTTTTCTCCCATTCTAAGGGTTGTCTTTTCGTCTTGTTTGTAGTTTCCTTTGCTGTGCAAAAGATTTTGAGTTTCATTAGGTCACATTTGTTTATTTTTGTTTTTATTTCCATTACTCTAGGAGGTGGATCAAAAAAGATCTTGCTGTAATTTATGTCAGAGTGTTCTTACTATGTTTTCCTCTAAGAGTTTGATCGTGTCCAGTCTTACATTTAGGTCTCTAATCCATTTTGAGTTTATTTTTGTGTATGGTGTTAGGGAGTGTTCTAATTTCATTCTTTTATAGGTAGCTGTCCAGTTCTTCCAGCACCACTTATTGAAGAGACTGTCTTTTCTCCATTTTTATCCTTGCCTCCTTTGTCATAGATTAGTTGACCGTAGGTGCATGGGTTTATCTCTGGGCTTTCTATCTTGTTCCATTGATTTATATTTCTGTTTTTGTGCCAGTACCATATTGTCTTGATAACTGTAGCTTTGTAGTATAGTCTGAAGTCAGGAAGTCTGATTCCTCCAGCTCTGTTTATTCCCTCAAGACTGTTTTGGCTATTCGGGGTCTTTTGTGTCTCCATACAAATTTTAAGATTTTTTGTTCTAGTTCTGTAAAAAATGCCATTGGTAATTTGATAGGGATTGCATTGAATCTGTAGATTGCTTTGGGTAATATA
Organism: Kogia breviceps; assembly: GCF_026419965.1. Taxonomy (NCBI): domain Eukaryota; kingdom Metazoa; phylum Chordata; class Mammalia; order Artiodactyla; family Physeteridae; genus Kogia; species Kogia breviceps. The sequence continues at coordinate 58,056,420 of NC_081314.1, forward strand.
GTCATTTTCACAATATTGATTCCTCCAATCCAAGGACATGGTATATCTCTCCATCTGTTTATTTCATCTTTAATTTCTTTCATCCGTGTCTTATAGTTTTCTGCATACAGCTCTTCAGTCTCCCTAGGTAAGTTTGTTCCTAGGTATTTTATTTTTTGTTGCAATGGTAAATGGGAGTGTTTCCTTAATTTCTCTTTCAGATTTTTTATCATTAGTTTATAGGAATGCCAGAGATTTCTGTGCATTAATTTTGTACCCTGCAACTTTACCAAATTCATTGATTAGTTCTAGTAGTTTTCTGGTGGCATCTTTAGGATTCTCTAGGTATAGTATCATGTCATCTGCCAACAGTGACACTTTTACTTCTTCTTTTCCAATTTGTATTCCTTTTATTTCTTTTTCTTCTCTGATTGCCATGGCTAGGACTTCCAAAACGATGTTGAATAATAGTGGTGAGAGTGGACATCCTTATCTTGTTCCTGATCTTAGAGGAAATGCTTTCAGTTTTTCACCATTGAGAATGATGTTTGCTGTGGGTTTGTCATATATGGCCTTTATTATGTTGAGGTAGGTTCCCTCTGTGCCCACTTTCTGGAGAGTTTTTATCATAAATGGGTGTTGAATTTTGTCAAAAGCTTTTTTTGCATCTATTGAGATGACCATATGATTTTTCTTTTTCAATTTGTTAATATGGAGTATTACATTGATTGATTTGTGTATATTGAAGAATCCTTTCATCCCTGGGATAAATCCCACTTGATCATGGTGTATGATCCTTTTAATGTTTTGTTGGATTCTAGAATATTTTTTCTTTATGGTTTATATATTCTACCTTGGAATGTAAGGCTTTTCACATTAAAACACTGTGGAATTGCTGTGTTGTTGAAGCTGAGGGAATTCAGACCCTCACATATTGTGGGTGGGATTCTAAAATGTCAGTCATTTGGAGAGCAATTTATTAATATTTATGAAAATTACCAATACATATTCCCTTTAATATAGTATTTATTATATATGTATATTTAATTTATATCTTTGCAGGTATTCTTACACATGAGGCATGATGTATTTATAAGGTTATTTGTTACAACATAGTTTGTAATAGCAAAGAACAGAAACATCCTGAATAACTATCAGTCATGGAGTGGTCATAGAACAATGGTACTGCTATAAAATGGAGTACTATGTAGCTATATACAATGTTGAAGCTATTTAAGTACTGAAATGAAAATTTCTCTAAGATTTATCACTATGTGAAAAAAAAGTACAGAACACTGTGTGTGTTAAGACTCCTGTGTATAATGAAGGGAATGAAATAATATATATTCATATATGCTTGTAAGCACATAAAATACCTCCCACAGAATTACAAATGCATATGATAGTGCCAAAATATTTTTATTTAGGAATTACACTATAAACTCCCTCTTAGGAATCCTAATTTTATCCTTATGAAATTATGTCAATTTTAATGAGCAAAGGAGATTTTTCTCCATTAAGATAAAAATCTGTTTATTTTAGAAAATGTACTGATTGGCTAGTTCAGTTCTCTCTGATGTAGAATTTCTGTTCTACAGTATCCCCATTTATTGGTTATCATTTGTGTGTCTGAACACTGCCATTGATAGGCACTTGATTACCTTCCCAAGGGAGCTAGTTCTGTTCATTTAGGTACAGTGAGAAAGCCCTAAAAAGATCTGTCTAGGGAGGGACAGAGATCTGGGAACTGGATATATTACTAGCCTACAGGTACTAAACATTTTAGATCAATTTTCTGAAATAAAGGGTCAGATTGTTAAGGAACATTGTAAAGAGCATAGTTCCTACTTGAGGCAGTGCATTCCATTGTTAAATACGTGTTAGAATTCCTCTTTATATGAAGCTAAAATCCACCCAGATTTACCTCTTCCATGACTTCCATACATTAAATTTTAATTCTATTCTGTGATTGTTATTTAAATAAAAGCCTTTCAGATATTTGAAAAGACATCAGGCTACAGATCCTTTGTTCCTTTGATGTTCTTCATGTTATATAATTTATAGACTCTATCATCCTGTTTCTCCTGTAGAGGTTCTTCAGTGGAAGCATGGTATGCAGAAGTGAACACAAGGATCTCAATGTACAAAGGCCAGTAGAGCCTTGTGTAAATAAATCTGCCTTGTTTTTCATCGTGTGTGTGTGTGTGTGTGTGTGTGTGCGCACATGCATGTATGTATGTATGTTTTAATGCTAAGAATATACTAGTTCTTCTGGCACCTAATGCACATTGTTGTCTTATTTTTAAGCTAGAGGTCCATTAGAGTAACTAGATATTTTTCACATGAACTGCTATTAATTACTGTCTCTACAATTACTATCTCTACAGTACTTTTAATTTCTTACATAAAATATTCTTGTATTTCTCATTTGTTTATCATAGAAGTTAAAAAAATAGAAAAGCAAAAAAGAAATTCCAAATTGTACTTATTATAGCCTCTATTAATACATCATTATGTATTCTTGCAGGCTCTGTGTTTTTCCAAACTGCAGGCTGCTACCTATTAGTCAGCTGTGAAGTTAACTTAGTTAATTAGTTAATTACAACTAGCATTTAAAAAAAGAAATAGAATAGTATAAATTAGAAAATATTTTACAGCCTTATACACAGAAAAAGTAGGTATTGTTCCATGAAAATATTTCGATTAAGTACTTATATCTGTGTTTTAATTAAGCACTTCTATATGTGGAAGAAGATGTACAATGCATTTATTAGAATGGAACACAATGAAAAAAAAGTTTATCAGTAGATTCACTTTCCCTCTTTTCTTTCTATTTCTTTCTGTCTCACTGTCTTCCTCCCTCCTTTTACTTTCTCCTTCCTTTCCTTTCTCTTTCTTTTCTTTTCCTCCAAAAATGAAATCCATTTTGCATGCTGTTTATAATGATTACTTCATTGAACTATGTTGTGAACAACTTTCTGTGTCAAGCATTTGTCTCCAGAGGCATTTTAAATGACTGAAGAATATTCCATTGTATAGATGGCCCCATCATTCACTGATTCTGTAATTTATTTTAACTGTTGTGTTAGATTCTGGTGTACAGCAAAGTGATTCAATTTTATACACATACAATTTATACACATATACAATTATGTGTATATATGTTAAATTACATAATTTATATACATATATAGTCTTTTTTATTATAGGTTATTACAAAATATTGAGTATAGTTCTCTGTGTTAAACAGTAGGTCCTTGTTGTTTATCTATATTATATATAGTAATTTGTATCTCCTAATCCCAAACTCCTAATTTATTCCTTTACTCCCTTTCCCCTTTGGAAACATGTTTGTTTCCCCTGTCTGTAAGTCTATTTCAGTTTTGTAAATATGTCCATTTGTATCATATTTTAGATTCCACATATAAGTGATATCATATGATATTTATCTTTCTCTGTCTGACTTACTTAGTATGGTAATCTCTTGGTCCATCCATGTTGCTACAAATGGCCTTCTTTCTTTTTTATGGCTGAGTAGTATTCCATTGTGTATATATATATATATATATATATATGTGTGTGTGTGTGTGTGTGTGTGTGTGTGTGTGTGTGTGTGTGTGTATACCACATCTTCTTTATCCTTTCATCTGTCAATGGACATGTAGGTTGCTTCGTGTCTTGGCTATTGTAAATAGTGTTGCTGTGGACATTGGGATGAATGTATATTTTCTAATTAGAGTTTTCTCTGGATATATGTCCAGGAGTGAGATTGCTGGATCATACGGTAACTGTTTTTAGTTTTTAAAGGAATCTCTATACTGTTCTCCATAGTGGCTGCACCAATTTACATTCCCATCAACAGTGTAGAAGGGTTCCCTTTTCTCCACACCTTCTCCAGCATTTTTTTCTTATGGACAATCCCTAGAAATAGGATTGGTGGTTCAAAGGACAGGCATATTTTCAAATCTTTTATAAAAAGTTCCCAAGTGCCTTCCAACAGTGCTCTTATTTGCAGTGCCTATCAATTTGATAGTTTAAGATGGCAAGTTATTGTTTTACATTCTATCTGTTCAAACTGATTTTTGTAACTTAAAGGTGAAAACTTGTATTTTCTTTTATATTTCAACATGTAAATATAAGCTGTTCCTTAAAACACTTTGGGTCCTTTTAAGTTACTCTTTCTGCCTTCTAAAAGATGAGTTATAACTCCAAGATGTATGCTATCTGAAAATATTTTATAAGCCTATTATGTTTTCACCCAGTTCACTGATAACAATATTGTTAATAGTTTGGGTCCAAATATAGAATCACAAGGCATGATACTAGAAACATTCTACATTGATAAAGATCTACTGATCAGTCAGAGTGTTGGGCAAATGTTTAGCCGACTTTGAAACTACCTAACGGAAAGGTCATCCAGCCTAATATTTTCCATCTTTTCTATAATAATTTCATGAGAGAATCAAATTTTTTCCACTTATATGAGGCTATATACATAGCCTCATATACATATAACATAGTGGTTATAAGAACAAAACCTCTGCAGTGTTCTGGGTTTGAATACTACACCCATAACTGACTAACTCCATGACCTTGGGAGGGTTGCTTTACTGTCTATTTGACTCAATTTCCTCATCTTTTTTTTTTTTTTCAATTTCTTTATCTTTAAAATGGCAATATTTTCCCTCATAGGATTATTGTGAGGATTAAATGAGATAATACTCAATTCTTGGCATAAAGTAAGTGTTCAATGAGTGTTGATATTACTGTTAGCAACTTTGATATGTCTATAATTTTCCAGGTTAGTAATTCTAATTAAAAAATAAAAGAAAATTAAAATTTGGTGTGACCTCTTAAAGAACTCATGACAGCTCTTGGTGATCAGTGCATCCGTTTATAAGAGCTCACAAATCATCTTATTAAATAATTATTTTTATTTATTTATTTAAATTTATTTATTTATTTATTTATGGCTGTGTTGGGTCTCCGTTGCTGCACACAGGCTTTTTCTAGTTGCAGCAAGCGGGGGCTACTCTTTGTTGTGGTGCGTGGGGTTCTCATTGTGGTGGCTTCTCTTGTTGTGGAGCACAGTCTCTAGGCACGTGAGCTTCAGTAGTTGCAGCATGTGGGCTCAGTAGTTGTGGCACACGGGCTTCAGTAGTTGTGGCACGTGGGCTCAGTAGTTGTGGCACATGGGCTTAGTTGTTCTGCAGCATGTGGGATCCTCCTGGACCACGGCTTGAACTCATGTCCCCTGCATTGGCAGGTGGATTCTTAACCACTGGGTCACCAGGGAAGTCCCACAAAATAATATTTAATAAATGGCGTTTGGACTATTTCATAGGGATTAGGAAAATATTTAGATCCTCACCTAATAGTTCATAGCAAAATAAATTCCAACTGGTTTATAGCAGAGTGAAAAAAAAAATCAAGCCACTTTGCATTAGAAAAAGTAAAACTGAATATCAAACATCTGGAAGGGAAAGGAATTTCAGTTTCTAAAAGCAAAGAAACACATCATTAGGGAAAAGATAAACTGATTTAATTAAAGTAAGATTTCTTAACATAAAGTATTTAAAAGGGAAAGAAAGTGAACTATTTGCAGAAAACAAAGTAGACAATATGTTGCAGCATATATAAAATACATTTTAGAGAAAATATTAAATTAGTGAATGAGTAAGATATATAAGGGATGATCGTAAAAATGAGTCTAATATTTTGTATAGTTTGTGAAATGTTTCTTTTAATCTCATAGAAATGTAGTAATAGGGGCTAAAGTTAGAACAGAAGAGAGTAATATTCTATGAAAGGATCAACTAAGTTTCTAATTAATGATACAAACTTACACTTGTAAGAATCACATGCTCAGTGAAATTCTAACATAAATCATGCATTCATTCATTTGGCAAACATTATTTGAAGAGTTAATATATGCCAGATATCACACTTAACTGCTAAAATGATAAATATGAATAAGAATGAGCTCTTTTCAAGGAATTCACAGCCTGGGGATGGAGCATTTCTTCCTCCCTTTCCTCCTCCTCTTCCCTTTGTAAGCCTAGTCCATCAGTCCATTCATTCATCTGTTCATCCAAAAAACAGACTTAATGAGTCCCCTAGAATATATAGCACCTTATGCTAAGTGCAGGGGTATTAAGATAAAAAGTGAAACTCTGTTATGAGGGGATTTAGTCAGGGAGATGGGCTGAGGAAATTGGTTAAGAGATACCAGAGATGCCATTCCAGAGAATACATATCTCTAGTTCTGTGAGGGGAAAACATACACTGTGTTGGCAGATCTTACAAATCAACACCAACAGTATTAACACATCTTATTTATTCAGTTGTACATTCTTAACACAAAAGTGTTATCATTCTTTTCAAATATAATACTTAATAAATGAAATAATCAAATCCTTATGACGATAACGTCATTACTTGTCAAAGACCCCATGCAAGTTTATTAAAGTGTGAGCAGGTTTTGCCAGATATCTGTCCTTGTGATTTTTTAATGGTTATTCAAAGGCTAAAAATAGAACAGTCTTCTTTTGACATAAAAACCACAGTTATTACTGATATAATGAAGTGGGAGCAGCAGGAGAGGTACACAATATCTAAGAGCTTTATAGAGATCAGTTATGATATGTTTTTTCCTGTGTTCGGCTATTTTCATTTAATGCTTTTATTTGTCCTGTGGTACTTTGCTCTTTTCATTTTCAGTCTTCCTCTCTTTTCTTTAGTATTATATCTGTTTTGTAGTTAGTTTAATATCTTCTCTAATATTTCATTATAATGTCTTAATTTTCTAAAAGTTTATTCAAGTTGTCCATTCACTTTACACTTAAAATGTTTTTCTAGGAATATAAATGATCGTAAATGAGTACAATTCTTAAAACGTTTCTATGCTATATAAACTTTGAAATAAACTATACATTTTGCATGTTATAGAAATGCTAATGTTAATTTTAAATAGCAGTAAATGTTTATAGGTGAATTAGTTCTTATAAACCATTATTTACTTGTCAGCGTCAATAGTTATTATGTTGTGTTTATTTTTTTCTGCTGATCACTGGATACATGTTTATGTATTGACTGAAGTGGTTTCATGAATTATACCCAGATTGGTTGAACATGGTTCAACAAATCTAAGTGTTTTAAATGGGAATTACTGAGGAGGAGGTGCTGAAGAAACTCTGTCTAGGGAAGGTATGGCAGTCTCAAAGATCAGATGTCTTTTGAGCTGAGTCTCACTAAATATTTCCTGTTGAAATTGACCCCAATGACTCATAATCAGGACTAAAGTTCTGTGATAATTAAAGAGAAAAACAAACAACAAAATTATCCATATACATTAACTTTGTTTCAAAATGTGCATAAAGTCTTGAAATTATGAAATAGCCTTCCTTATGGCCATTCCATCGTGTAACTGGTGTTTGGACCAAATACAGTTTCCATGATATAAACCTGGGATTATAATCTCATTCTGATGATTTTTAGCTCTGTGCTCTTTCTACACATTTTTTTCCAATTTTGTTTACAATAGGACACTAAAAGAATGAAACCACATGACAGAGGTAGGAAGTGAAAATAAATCAAAATTTACATTTAACATATGCATCTCAGTACAATGCTTGTGTAGGCACCTCGAGTCACTTTTAAACAGTTACTTGCTATGGATGTGCACTTAAACATTTACATCTTAGAATCACAAAACATCATGTTGGGTGAAAGTAAAGGGCAGTGATTTGTATTAAGTTGCTGCCTAAATTGGTTAATTGGCTTTCTACAGAACTCCCTTGTTTAATTTGTTTTTGAAATAATAACAGCTATGGCATTAAGAAACATGCTATCAGAGCAGGAATTTGCATGCTGTAACTTAACTGTTCAGTTCCTGTTATCAGGAACAAATCTGCAAGTGCCCTAGAGCAAAAATTACCCACACATAGATTTCCTCTGGGGAAGGATTAAAACTGGAAAGGCAGTGAGCTAAAGAGACTTAATATTCTTGGTTTAGAAACATCATAGAATAGGTAAATAATTGTCCTAAGGAACTATACAAGTTCTTTCTCTGTTATCCATGAGTATTGCAATGGAAACTGTTAAGGAACAACTGTAGTATGAAGGTGGTAAAAAAGTAAAGAGGTATCATAGATTTAATAGAGTAAGGTCATTGATTATATATATCTATGCAGAAAGAGTTTAATGAGGAATTGAGTGGTTTCTATATTTAGCTAAAGAGAAAAATACCCTAATTATTGGCTATTTAAAGTAAAATATGGCGTATTATTTCCATTTTATATGTGAAAACTTTGTGATATATTTATGATATAAAACAAAATTATCTTTAACATTATATTTTACAAATATTGATTGGTTGTGTTTTCAGAAACTTATGACTGAATTAGAAGGTGGAATTTTGTCTTGTGTTTTGAATTCTCTCTTCTGAGATATATTTATTCGTGGAAATGTACAATTGTAAGATTTACGGTAATTTAAATTTAACCTCTGGGAAACAAGACTTCCCCCTGGTGACAGTCTCTAACAGTGTTTCCGAGAATTTAAGCATCAGAAAAGCAGTACTCTCTTACGTAGTGTGGTTACACAAATATCTAGAGTCTATTAAGATTGACATTTAAACTATTCCTAATAGATATAGAAAAAATAATGTTTGTATTATTACTTGTTCAAACCGTGGTAAAAAAAATAAGTCAGTTTTAGAAATCAGATATAATTTGGGATATCTTTTTTCCCTCTAATTCTATAAAAATATATTGCTCATAGATAACCTCATTAAAATATATTAATAAATGTGTATTAGATATCAGTTAAAAAGATATTCAATGATAGTATTCATGGGTAATTAAAAACAAATATATTTTTAACATTTAACATATACTTTACAGAAATGCCAGTTTTTGTTTTAAATATTTTTTTTTTTTTTTAACCATTTATCATAGCTATGTATGAGACTACACTTTTTGGCTCATCTACACTAATAATGGTTGTAATCTGACTTTTAAGTGTTTGCCAGTCTGATATGTGTGAAATGACAGTTCATTGTTATTTTAATTTACAAATCTCTGAGTTTGAGCTTCTGTTTAATGTTTTTTCCCCCTCAAATTTGAATTTTCTCTTATGTAAATAGTCCCCTAATTGCCCATTTTTCTATTGGATTGTTCATATCTGCCTTGCCAAGTTTTAAGAATTCTTTATAACATAGAGTTTACCCTCTTTATTTAATATTTTCCCTAAATTTATAGTTGGTTGATTGAGTTTGTTCGTAATATCTTTTGCCATACAGAAGTTTCAAAGCTTTGAATAAATATATGTTTACTTTGATAATTTTAAAATAAATTCATTCTTGATCGTGAAAGTCTTTCAAAACTCTTTATTATACATAGAATGTGCTGTATTTTCTTATGGGATTTTTATTGTTTTATCCTTTTATATTCAAGTCTTTAATCCTAAAATTTTAAAGATATGATGTAAAATTGTAATCTAATTTGATTTTCCTCAAGACATATTTAGTTTTGCCAGTACCATTTCTTAAGCCATTGACCCCTTTCTCAAATCCATTGGTCTCATTATTGGGGAGATTATCTATCTGATAATAATCGTATTATCTGATGCACTTTGTTTTTAAGTCCGTGATTTGATAATAGAGGCTTCCAGCAACTTTTGTTGTTGTTGTTTTTTGTTTGTTTGTTTTCTTGTACTGCAGCTTCTTATCAGTCATCAGTTTTATACACATCAGTGTATACATGTCAGTCCCAATCACCCAATTCAGCACCCCACCATCCCCACCCCAGCACGGTTTTCCCCCCTTGGTGTCCATACTTTAGTTCTCTACATCTGTGTCTCAACTTCTGCCCTGCAAACCGGTTCACCTGTACCATTTTTCTAGGTTCCACATACATGGATTAATATACGATATTTGTTTTTCTCTTTCTGACTTACTTCACTCTGTATGACAGTCTCTAGATCCATCCATGTCTCAACAAATGACTCAATTTCATTCCTTTTTATGGCTGAGTAATATTCCATTGTATATATGTACCACAACTTCTTTATCCATTTGTCTGTCGATGGGCATTTAGGTTGCTTCCATGACCTGGCTATTGTAAATAGTGCTGCAATGAACATTGGGGTGCATGTGTCTTTTTGAATTATGATTTTCTCTGGGTACATGCCTAGTAGTGGGATTGCTTAGATCACATGGTAATTCTATTTTTCGGTTTTTTTTTTTTTTTTTTTTTTTTGTGGTACGCAGGCCTCCACTATTGTGGCCTCTCCCGTTGTGGAGAACAGGCTCCAGATGAGCAGGCTCAGCAGCCATGGCTCATGGGCCCAGCCGCTCCATGGCATGTGGGATCTTCCCGGACTGGGGCACGAACCCATGTCCCCTGCATCGGCAGGTGAACTCTCAACCACTGCGCCACCAGGGAAGCCCTATTTTTAGTTTTTTAAGGAACCTCCTTACTGTTCTCGATAGTGACTGTATCAATTTACATTCCCACCAACAGTGCAAGAGGGTTCCCTTTTCTCCACACCCTCTCCAGCATTTGCTGTTTCTAGATTTTCTGATGATGCCCATTCTGACTGGTATGAGGTGATAATACCTCATTGTAGTTTTGATTTGCATTTCTCTAATAATTAGTGATGTTGAGCAGCTTTTCATGTGCTTCTTGGCCATCTGTATGTCTTTGGAGAAATGTCTATATAGGGCTTCTACCCATTTTTGGATTGGGTTGTTTGTTTTTTGATATTGAGTTGCATGAGCTGCTTGTAAATTTTGGAGATTAATCCTTTGTCAGTTGCTTCATTTGCAAATATTTTCTCCCATTCTGAGGGTTGTCTTTTCATCTTGTTTATGGTTTCCTTTGCTGTGCAAAAGCTTTGAAGTTTCATTAGGTCCCATTTGTTTATTTTTGTTTTTATTTCCATTACTCTAGGAGGTGGATCAAAAAAGATATTGCTGTGATTTATGTCAAAGAGTGTTCTTCCTCTGTTTTCCTCTAAGAGTTTTATACTGTCTGGTCTTACATTTAGGTCTCTAATCCATTTTGAGTTTATTTTTGTGTATGGTGTTCAGGAATGTTCTCATTTCATTCTTTTACATGTAGTTGTCCAGTTTTCCCAGCATCACTTATTGAAGAGACTGTCTTTTCTCCATTGTATATTCTTGCCTCCTTTGTCATAGATTAGTTGACCATAGGTGCGTGGGTTTATCTCTGGGCTTTCTATCTTGTTTCATTGATTTATATTTCTGTTTTTGTGCCAATACCATATTGTCTTGATTACTGTAGCTTTGTAGTATAGTCTGAAGTCAGGGAGTCTGATTCCTCCAGCTCTGTTTTTTTCCCTCAAGACTGCTTTGGCTATTTGGGGTCTTTTGTGTCTCCATACAAATTTTAAGATTCTTTGTTCTAGTTCTGTAAAAAATGCCATTGGTAGTTTGATAGGGATTGCATTGAATCTGTAGATTGCTTTGGGTAATGTAGTCATTTTCACAATATTGATTCTTCCAATCCAAGAACATGGTATACCTCTCCATCTGTTGGTATCATCTTTAATTTCTTTCATCAGTGTCTTATAGTTTTCTGCATACAGCTCTTTGGTCTCCCTAGGTAAGTTTGGTCCTAGGTATTTTATTCTTTTTGTTGCAATGGTAAATGGGAGTGTTTTCATAATTTCTTTTTCAGATTTTTCATCATTATGTATAGCAATGCAAGAATTTTCTGTGCATTAATTTTGTATCCTGCAACTTTACCAAATTCATTTATTAGCTCTAGTAGTTTTCTGGTGGCATTTTTCGGATTCTGTATGTATAGTATCATGTCATCTGCAAACAGTGACAATTTTACTTCTTCTTTTCCAATTTGTATTGCTTTTATTTCTTTTTCTTCTCTGATTGCCGTCACTAGGACTTCCAAAACTTTTTTTTCCTCAAATTTTGGGCATCTATTCCTCCATATAAATTTAAGATAATTTTATTTGATAAAGGACAAAAATTGGGAGTCTAATTGGGATTTCATTAAATATACATAGTAACATTGAGAGACCTACTTTTAAAATAATATTTAGAATTATTTTTCAAAACCATTAAATATCTTTCCATTTGGGGGAATTTATCCTCTAATAATATATCCTCCAGTAAGATTTTAGTGTTTTATTTATAAAGGTTCTGTGACCATTCTTGCCAAAAATAGTTATAAGTATTTTATACTTTTTTGAGTAATATGAGTGAAATTTTTGTATGTTTATATTGTTTTTCATCTCCTTAACCAATTCTCTTACTGCTAATTTCCTTTCAGTAGAACTTTCAAGTAAGTGTTTTGTTTTATTTTGTTTTGTTTTAAGTAGTGTAACAAACAAGTTTTTAAGCTCCATTTTAAGTGTGGTCTGATAAGTTTGGCAATAGTAATGCTACTATTTAGAGGCAGTGCACATTAGTATTTAGTTTACATGAAAGTATCACTCATTATTTACAGAAACTTTATGTCACGCTGAGTTTGTACTTGTATTATCAGTCTCATGATTCATTTTATTGGAAGATATTTTTGACAGTGATTTTCTAAAAATATAATGATAATGATAAATTATTTGACATCTCTCATTAAATTATTTTTCTTCACGCATATCAAATAACCTCCTTGGAATATTACTTAAAATAGGAAATATACACCTTTTTACTTTCACATTAACTCCCACCCTCATCCCCCTGCTAAACACACACACACACACAATCTTCATTTGATTGTTTTGATAAGTACTGCAGAAGTACTTATACACTGAAGTATCCTTAGGGGAAAAAATGAGGGATACCTGGATTGCTTGAATTGCTACTCACAGTGGCTGTTTAAACTGGCAGAATGTGTATTGGCTTCTGCCTTGGATGTAATAAAGAATATAGGGATGATTAGACCTGTGGGCCAGTCATGGCTTTGTTACTTAACTAGATGATAACAATCAGTAATTCTCCAAAAAATATCTTTTCCTCAGTTTTGTTTTTCTTATCCATTTTGCGATTATGAACTTTTTTTGACTCTGATGAGAATATATATAAAACTCTGTCCAAGAAGATGTTTACATACACATACACAAAATTTTGCAGCTATACATTTTGAGGGATTTAGCCTATCTGTTGAAGCCTGACCATGGACCTGTCTGTTCCATTATCTCTGGCATATATGAGTTTTAGTCTTTGTTCTAAAAGTATTTAATTTATCCTTGGCTAATCACTTAAACTGTCTGGCCCTCATTTTTTTCAGGTAAAAAAGAGTAGATTGGATCTGATGAACTTTAAAGCCTATTCCAACTCTGAAATTCTTTGAGCTAAAGGCAAAGGTTATTGCAGTATCATAGCCTAACCTGATGAAAGCAGTGTACTCTTATTATTCCACAAATAAGAGCTATTCCTAGTGAGTATCTGCTGTTTATTTAACTCTTTTCATTCATAAATTTTCTGATTTAACAGATGTTTATTGAGAACTGCCGCAAAGCACCACATAGTGCTTGTACAATTGAGTCCCTGCCCTTAAGGATCTTAAACATAAGTTAAGAAGATGAATAATATAATGAATGCTGCTTAAGAGAGATATGAAATGTGAGAATTCAAAGGAATAAAACTGGGATCAGAAAACTTTGCCTATAAAAGGCCAGATAATAAATATGTGGTTTTGTGGGCCATACAGTCTCTGTCATAAGTGCACAACTCTGCCATTGTATCATGAAAGAGGCCATAGATAGACAATACCTAAATTCATGGGTATGGCTGTGTTCCAGTAAAACTTCTACAAAAACAGGCAGCAGGCCAGGCTGTAGTTTGCCCACTCCTGGAATGAAAATTATATTCATCAAGGAGCACTTTAATAGAAGAGATGGCATTTGGGATGTGTTTTCAAGGGATCATAGGCATTTGGATGGAGCAAAAGAAGTCAGCGGCAAGAATTCCATGCTGGGGAGACAACATGATCAAAGACTTAAAGTGAGAATGTTTCAGAAACTGTTGTATCATTGATTCAGATGGAGAACTGGTTTTTATTCATGTCATTTGATATTGGAGGGATTCCATGAGAAAGTCTGTCCATTATCATGAGTCAGAGGATCTTTAGCCTTATTTTAACATTCTAAATGTTGTTTCACTACTGTTTGTGGTAGGAATTTTGATAGAGGATGGACGACTTGGAGAAAATTGTGGACTGTTACTTCATTTTAGACTTGACATTTACTTTTGATTATGGTAATCAAGAGAGAAAGCTCTTTCAAAATTTTTCTATCACGTGTTCTTAGATTGGTAAGGGATGCATCTCTCTCTCTTTTAACAGTTTGAGATATAATTGACACACAATGTACAATGCCTACTTAAAATATATAATTTGATAAGATTGGATTTGTTTATACATTGCCAAGCCTCTTAACAATCAGGATAGTGGACATATGCATCACCCCCAGACATTTCCCCATGCCTCTTTGTAATCCCTCCCTCCCACTTCTCTTGATCTCTTTCTTTGCATTACCAAGTAACAGCTGCTCTGCCTTCTATCACTCTGTATTGGTTTGCATTTTTGACAGTTTTATATAAATGGAATTTTATGGTATGAACTCTTTTATTCTTTCATCCAATGTTATTTTGAGATTCATCTGTGTTATTTGTGACAATAGTTACAATTCCATTCACATGCAGGTCTTTCTGTTTCTAGTTTTTTTGCTATCCTAAGTAAAGCCCTATGAACATTTGTGTACAAATCTTTGTATGGTTATATGCTTTCTTTTATTTTGGGTAAATACCTATGAGTTAAATGGCTATATGTTATGGCAGATATATGTTTAACTTTTTAAGAACCTGTCAAACTGGTTTCCAAAGTTGATTGACCATTTCACATTCCAATCAGCAATGTATGTAAGTTCCAGTCCTTCCACATTCTTGCCAACAGTTGGTATGGTTAGTCTTTTAAACTTCAATCATTCTGATAGGTTTGTAGTGGTAATATCTTACCATTTTAATGTGTTTTCCCTTAATGATTAATGATTTTAGCATCTTTTCATTTGCTTATTTGCCATCCACATATCTTCTTTGGTGATGTTTCTGCTTAAATCTTTTGCTAAAATTTATTGGAATGTATGTTTTCCTATTATTGAGTTTTCAAAGTATTCGGTATGTTCCATATACAAGTCCTTCATCAGTTATATGATTTCCAGCTATTTTCTCCTCTTTTGTGACTTGTCTTTTTGTTCTCCTAAACAGTGTCTTTTGAATAATATGTTATTTTTTGATGATATCTAGTTTATCATTTTATTCTTTTATGAATCGTGCTTTTGGTGTCATATCTAACCTAATTTAAGGTCACTTTCTCTTTTTTTTTCTTTTAGTCCCAGATTTTATTCTAAGGCTGTGATCCACCTTGATTTATTTTTATGTATGTTGTAAAGTATGGATTAGAATCCTTTTTTTTTTTTTTGTGGTACACGTGCCTCTTCACTGTTGTGGCCTCTCCCGTTGTGGAGCACAGGCTCTGGATGCGCAGGCTCAGTGGCCATGGCTCACGGGCCCAGCCGCTCTGCGGCACGTGGGATGTTCCTGGACTGGGGTATGAACCCATGTCCCCTGCATTGGCGGCGGACCCTCAACCACTGCGCCACCAGGGAAGCCCCTAGAATCCTTTTTTTCGCAAATAAATTTATAATTTTTCCAGCACCATTTGCTTAAAATCTTTTCTCTACTGAATTAATTACCTTTCTCAGAATATTTTGTTCATATATTTTGGATCTGTTTTTGGAATCTCTATTCTATTCCATTGATTCACTTATTTTTGTACCAATAGTATACTGTCTTGATTACTGTAGCTTTATAATAAGATTTGAAATCAGGTAGGATTGACTTTCAAAGTTTTCAGAGTTGCTTTGGTTATTCTAAGTCATTTGAGTTCACACATGAATTTTAGAATCCGTTTTTCAATTTTTTTAAGACAGCCTGATGGAATTTTGGTTAGAATTATGTTGAATCTATGGATTAATTTGGGGGAGAATTGATATCTTAACACTACTGAGTCTTCTGACCCACAAACAAAATTTATCCCTTTGTTTATTTAGGTCATCTTTTATAAATAAAGTTTTCAATGTATAGGTCTTACCTGATTTTGCCAGATTTTCCCCTAAGTACTTCATATTTTTAATATGATTGTAAATGGTATTGTTTTTATTTCAGTTTCTGTTGTTTATTTCTAGTATATACAAACAAAATTAATTTTTCCAATATTATATTAAAATGTATCCTGTAACTTCATAAACTCATTTTTTGGTGCTAATGGCTTTTCTATAGATTCCAGCAGTTTTTCAACATAGATGATCATGTTATCTATAAACAAAGATATTGTTATTGTGTTATCTAATTTTAAATGCCTTTTACTTATTTTTCTTTTTTTATTGGCTAGAAGTTGCAGTACCATGTTGAATAGAGGTGGTGAGAGTGGACATTCTTGTTTTGTTGGTGATCATTCAGATTTTCATGCAGACTTATATGATGATAGATGTAGATTTTTCAGATTCTGTTTATCAGGTTGAGGAAGTTGACGTCTATTATTAGTTTTCTGAAAATTTTTATTAGAAAAGGATGTTGGATTTTGACAGATGCTTTTTCTTTGACTATTAAAATGGTTTACATACTTTTTTCTTTTTGTTAATATGATAAAATACATTGATTTTTACATGTTTAATTAACCTAGCATTCATAGGATAATCCCCACTTTGTAATGATGTATTCCCCTTCTTGTGCAATGTTGGATTAGATGTGCTAAATTTTTTTTTACGATCCTTTTACCTGTGTTCATAAGGGCTGTTGTTCTGTAGTTTTATTTTAAGTCTTTGCCTGGTTTTGGTATCAGTGTAATGTTGGCCTCATAGAATCAGTTGGAAGGTGTTCCCTTCTCTTCAATTTCTAGATGGATTTGTGTAGAATTGATATTATTTCATCCTTAAATGTGTGACAGAATTCACAAGTTAAGGTATCTGGGTGTGGAGTTTTCTTAGTTTCTTTGATTTTCTCCTACGTTATCGTCTACGGTTTTTATAGTTTTGTGTTTTACATTTAAGTCTGTGATCCATTTTGTGTTAGTTTTTGTGAAGTGTGTAAGTTCTGTGTCTAGATTAATTTTTTTTTTTTTTTGCATGTGGATGTTCAGCTGTTCCAGCACTATTTGTTGAAAAGACTATCTTTTTTCCACTATATATTGCCTTTCACCTATTTCAAAAATCAGTTGACTGTATTTATTTGGGTCTGTTTATGGGCTCTCTGTTTTGTTCCATTGATCTACTTGTCTGTTCTTTTACCAGTACCACACTGTCTTTATTATTCTAGCTTTTATAGTTAAATTTTGAAGTGGGTAGTGTCAGTCCTCCAACTTTGTTCCTCTCCTTCAATATTGTGTTGGCTATTCTGGGTCTTTTTCCTCTCCATATAAACTTTAGAATCAGTTTGTTGATTTTGATTGGAATTGAGTCTGTAGATCAAGTAGGGAAAGAATGACCTCTTGACAATATTGAGTTGTCCTGTACATAAACATGGATTTTTCTCTCCATTTATTTAGATCTTCTTTGATCTTCTTTTCTTTGTGAGAGAAGTTTGTAACTACAAATTCAATATCTTTAGTAGATATAGGTCTGTACAGGGTTTTCTATTTTTCTTGAATGAACTCTGGTAGTTGCTGTCTTCTTGTTAGGTTTTCCATCTTATCTAATGATACTGTTAATTTGTATTGAGTCTCCTTTTTTTGTCATCATTTTAGATGTTTATCAATTGTTTTGATTTTTCTCAGAGAATAGTTGATTTTCATCCTTGTTTTATATTTCTATTTTTATGTTTTCTGCTCTGTGATTAATCTCTGACTGTAATTATGGATTTATTTATTTCTCCTCAAGTTCTATTAATTTTTGTCTGGCATATGTTGATATTCCCTTATTAGATGCATAAATCTTTAGGATTATTATGTTTTCTTGAGTAGGGGTTAACCCCTTTATCATTAGAAAGCCCCTTATCCTTAGTATTATTATTTGCTCTGAAATCCAATTTTCTGATATATAGCCACTCCAGTTTTCTTTCAACTAGAATTAGCATGGTGTATATTTGTTCATTCTACATTTAGCCTATTTGTTTCTTTATATTTCAGATGTTTCACGTAAGCAGTAAACAGTTGGGTCTTGCTTTTTGCTTTAAATCCTATTATATAATTTTGCCTTCTTATTGTACTGTTTATAAACGATTTATATATTGTGTGATTATTGATATGTTGAGGTCTTTCATTTTGTTATTCGTTTTCTATTCATTCCATCCTTATTTTGATCTTCTTCCCTCATTTATTTTCCTTCTTTTAGATTGAGTACTTTTACAATTATTATTTCATACTATTTCAATTGTTTATCATTATTAGCTGTAATTCTTCATTTTTAAAATTTTAGTGGTTGCTTTAAAATTTATGGCATGTGTTTTTTAACTTATCAGAGTCTACCTTCAAGTGATATTGTATCACTTCATACATAGTATAAGAATTCTACGGTAGTATTCTGCTGTTTTTCTCCTCCCATTTTTATGCTGTTATTGTCATATATTTTACTTATATACATATTATATTCCCCACAATGACTTCTTCGTTTCCCCTTCCCTTCCCTTCTTTTGTCTTTTCTTTTTAGTTCTCTTCCTTTTTTGTTTCTTTTTGCATAGTTTTCATTGCTTTGTTTTCAAATTCAACAGTCTTTTTTTCTGATTCATGTAATTTGTTGATAAATTGATCTGATATACTTTTCACCTCAGACATTGCACTTTTCATCTTTATAGTGTGATTTAAAAAAATATCCTCTATTTCTCTTTTTAACTGTAAAAGTAGGTTTCTTTCCTTTTCTTTTCTACAAAATGTAGTATATTTCCATTTCCCTCATTTTATTTGGTCTTTTGTCATGGAGTTTATTTTTACATATGTATAGAACCCAGGTTATATTATTTTTTTCTTTAAGCATGCCATTATATTTTAACTAGATTTTTAAGTGATAAAATAGCTTTTACCCACCTGTCTTGGCATTTATTTTTTTTTAATTTTTTTTTTTTTTTTTTTTTTTTTTTTTTTGCGGTACGCGGGCCTCTCACTGCTGTGGCCTCTCCCATTGCGGGGCACAGGCTCCGGACGCGCAGGCCCAGCGGCCATGGCTCACGGGCCCAGCCGCTCCGCAGCATGTGGGATCCTCCCGGACCGGGGCACGAACCTACGACCCCCGCATCGGCAGGCGGACTCTCAACCACTGCACCACCAGGGAAGCCCTTGGCATTTATTTTTATTCTTCTCTTCCTTTCTCCCAACATCTATTCATAGTAGGTTCTATTAGTACTGCCCTTCTGGTTCTCATATCTATCTCCTTTTTTTAACAGGAGTTGACAGTTGACAGTTGCCTGGACAACTAAATGCCTGATTTCTTTCTGTTGTCCCTCTCTCACAGTTGACCATTGCTGAAGAGTTCTTGCTGAAGTACATAGCAGACCATTTACTGTCCTTTCCCAAAGTCCCACAATTAATGAATTTGAATCTGACTGCATCTCCTAATAACAAGTTTGTTGTTCTTTCCATTGCTTCACTGTATAGATATTTCACTTCTATTAGTCAAGAAACTCCTTGATGCCTGGAAATGTGATTAAATGACATACAACAAATAAGGGCTATAGAAATTCAAAGAAAGAGGTATCAGTTTGGCTGATAGCAGTTTTAAATGCCTTCTTGAAAAGGATGAAATTGAGCAGTTTAAACATTTAAACTTCTTGTTATTTAAGTAACAAGAAATAAACAAGAATGCCAATAAATGCTGGCTGTGTGATCCTTTTAATACCATATGAGAAGGCATCTATAAGAGTGAATTGATTATCCATTTGATTAACATCTTCAGGGGTCATTTTAAAAATTAAATTTGCCTATGCTTCCCATTAATAAAAGAAGAATGATTCTCATGTAAATGTTAAAATTTTAAGCAGTGTTTTAGTGGACTGAGGCCAACATTTTCTTCTGGAGAAAGTAGTCTCTACTATTGGAATCTAATTAATAGAAAACCATGATTTGATTTTCAACTCATTAGTTTTGTACATAAGCATTCATTCAATGAGTACTTGTTGAACATATCTACAGAAGATTACATTGGCAGGTCAGGTTTCACCTGCAGGTTTGCTCTGTTTGGTCTGTAAAAGCATTTGAAAAATATTTCAATTAGTGACTCACAAATAAAAATCAAGGGGTTTCGTGTATAACCCCGACTTTCTGGAATTTCTTAATATAAGGAACCACCAGATTTAACAACACTCATCTGCCTTCCCTCAGTTGGCTGGAGTAGCATAGCAGCTCCCCATTTCAAGAGTAGACACTTTTCAGATCACCTTATTTCCTACTCATTTATGTTGTCTTGCTGGCCATTATAGTTATTTGAGATTATGATTCTTGATGTCCTGTGCATATGATACTCTGCAAGATACATGGTGGATCCTTCCAACAGTAAAAGTAGGAGATCCTTCCAACAGTAAAAGTAGGAGAGATAAATATGATGCAAGGAAGTAGAAAAAAATAATCTACATGAGAAAGTCTGAAATTCATATTCAGTAACACTGTTTTAACCATCATGGAATACTGGATTCCCTAATAGTTATGATAAGCAACCTTTTTCTTTTCCATATCAATCTGGGAAATTTATCAACATTTGTACATCGCCTTACTTCTACATAAACTATGCAAAATCTGAACGTGCCCACTAGGAATGCTGGAGAAAGAACAGTAATATGAGAAATGGGAAAACAAATGATACCATTTGTTCCAAAATGCTATTTATATACTGATAGACTAAAATTTTCTTTTCCTTTTTTTTTTTTAAACTAAACTATGAAGCAGTAACTAGTTATTACCACTGAAACCTTTCACTACTTACAGTGGACATTAAATATTTGTCTATATAAACCCCTTCTCTCATTTTCTGAGAAAGCACTCTAAAAAACTCATACACACATGGATACCTTACTTTATCCATGAGGTCTTTAACAGGAGCTACTACCTTCTTATACTCAACTTTGACCACTGTCAAAAGTTCAGTGAATCCGTGAATCAAGCTGGGCCAGTCAGAGACTTTTTTTCTGGTATTTTTTTAAACAGATGCAGGTGTAGAGGTGAGTGTTACAGAAGATTCCTTTTCTCTCTGGTCCTGAAGCTTAGAGGATGGAAATTGGGAAGCTGCTAGTGGCCATGTCTCTGGCAAGGAAGACAAAGTCAGTCTTTAATAGGAAGGTATGAAGCCAACCCATAAGAGAAGAATAGAAACATGATACAAATTCCTATATCTGTGATATTTAGAAGATAGCCCTATTATTCCTTCCCAATAGTTTGTTCATCTGAACCCCAAACAATTCTCTTTTGGTCTAAGTTAGATGGAGCATATGTCATTTGCAACCAAGATAGTTCTGATTAATACACCACTATATTTTTTTCAACTTTAATAACTTAATCCAATGATTTTTTTTAATGGCCATAATTCCAAAGCAACTGCTAAGTGTTTTGGAATTCAGACAAGAGTAATACACAGGCATTGCTTTCAGAGAACTTGAAGTATAGAAAGGGAGATTAGGAAAATCCACAAAGATATAATAATTTAGAGTTATATGAGCTATATAAGAAAAAAATGTAATTAAAAGAGGAAGGAATTATTATGTTGAGGGAATTGGGATAGTTTTCCTGGAAGAGGTGGCATTTGAGATGGATTGGATTTAACTGGGCAGACATGTGGGGAGGCATTCCATGCCCAGGGAAAAGAATAAATAAATGCATTAAGTTTGGAAGTATGGAGTAGTTTTCAGCAATAGTAAATGGTACAGTTTAGCTGTGGGCAGCTAAAATGTCTAGGCTGGAATGGGAAGTCATGGCTATATTGTGGAAGCCAGGAATGTGAAGGTCAATTAGCTCTATTTGATTTGGTGAACATGAGGGGAGAGTATTGAGTATTTTTGAATGTAGATATACTATGATCTGAACTGCATTTCAGGATTAGTTTTGCAGTAGTAAATCACTTGGATTTGTATAAGGAAAGCTAACAGGTAGAAAGATTAGTTTGGAAGATACTACAATTATCAAGTTTAGGTGTGATGATTACTTGAAATAGATCCGTGAGAATGGAATGGAAAATGGATGTCAGATAGAAGTGACATGTTGGGAGAAGAAGAAATCAGAGATAGCTCAGAAGTTTCATATATAGATGATTAGTTTGATGGTAATACTAATAACCAATGAAGATTAGAAGCCCTATTAACCTCTAGCACCCAAGCCGCATACCACTTTTTATTACTTAAGTAAAAGACTAAGCCTGGGCCTCCCTGGTGGCGCAGTGGTTGAGAATCCGCCTGCCGATGCAGGGGACACGGGTTCATGCCCCGGTCCGGGAAGATCCCACATGCCGTGGAGCGTCTGGGCCCGTGAGCCATGGCCGCTGAGCCTGCGCATCCGGAGCCTGTGCTCCGCAATGGGAGAGACCACAACAGTGAGAGGCCCGCGTACCGGAAAAAATAAAAAAATAAAAAAAAATAAATAAAGACTAAGCTTGATCTGAATGCAGTTTTTCTTCATCTTCACCATTATAATCAAAAGACCACATAATTTGGAGTTAGCTAGATCTGGCTTTAAATCTAGGTTCAGCTGTTTTATAGCTGTGAGACTTAGGTAAAATATTTAACCTTTTAAAATCTTAGTTTTGTCACCTCTTTTATTAGTATAATAGGATTAACCTACTCATGAGAATCAGGTGAGTTAATATATGCAAAGCAACTGGAAGCATACCTGGGATACAGCAAGGATTCAGTAAGTGCTTCTTAGTTGTAGGCATGATGTACTGCCTAAATCCCTACAAATTCATAAGCCAGTCCTTAATAAGAATGCAGTATATACAAAGCCTCTTTCTAACCTAAGAGTAGAGACTGTTCTCAACTTCGCATCTAGAGTACCTGGGGTAAATTCTTAGTCTATTTCTTTACAATCTCATGGCATTCCCCAAACTTTTGTCATATTTGCCTTGTCTGCCTGGCTTGGTTTCCTCCTTAATTTCTTTTTTTTTTTTTTTTTTTTGACAGTGTCATTTTTTTTTTAACATCTTTATTGGAGTATAATTGCTTTACAATGGTGTGTTAGTTTCTGCTTTATAACAAGGTGAATCGGCTATACATATACATATATCCCCATATCTCCTCCCTCTTGTGTCTCCCTCCCACCCTCCCTATCCCACCCCTCTAGGTGGTCACAAAGCACCGAACTGATCTCCCTGTGCTGTGTGGCTGCTTCCCACTAGCTATCTGTTTTACATTTGGTAGTATGTATAAGTTTATGCCACTCTCTCACTTTGTCCCAGCTTACCTTTCCCCCTCCCCGTGTCCTCAAGTCCATTCTCTACATCTGTGTCTTCATTCCTGTCCTGCCCCTAGGTTCTTCATAACCAGTTTTTTTGTTTTTTGTTTTTAGATTCCATATATGTATGTGTTAGCATATGGTATTTGTTTTTCTCTTTCTGACTTACTTCACTCTGTATGACAGACTCTAGGTCCATCCACCTCACTACAAATAACTCAATTTCATTTATTTTTCCTCCTTCATTTCTTGATTCACAGCCTCTACTGGATCTAAACCCTATTCTGAGCCAGTCTACTGAGCAATTGGTTCTCACATCCTGCTTAGTTCCTGCCATTCACACCTATTAAACACCCCACCTCACCCTTTGAGGCTGCTCTTTATAGCATTTTCAGACTAGATGAATTCCATAAAATCACAGCCACCTACTTGACTTTGGTCGTGACATGATGTAATAAACACATAATATTATTGCCTACCTGTGAGATTTCAGCCTTTCCATCTCCTAACCCATTATCAACTTTGTTACTGATGTGGATAGAGTCTGCATTGCCACATTGTATCTGTCATCTGGATGTTGACCAGCCGTTTCTCCACCCCATTGCTGGTTACTGGCTAAATCTCATCAGATTATGATTTTAGAAATTTTCAGGTCATCTTTTTCCTTAAATTCTTTCTGTATTATTAAACACAAACTTTGGTCAGATGCTTTTTGACAACAGTACCAAAAAAATTCAAGGAGGAAAGAAGAGTTCTTCAACTGGTACTGAGACAACTGGATATCCACATGCAGAGAATGAAGTTGCATAGCCCTACCTCATACCATACAAAAAAATTAATTTAAAATGTGTCAGAGACCTAAATGTAAGAGCTAAAACTATAGGACTCTTAGGAAAAAAAATATGAAGAAAACTTCATGACCTGGGCTCTGCAGGATTTTGTTTGTTTGTTTTTAAAGATATGACACCAGAAGCACAAATGACAAAAGAAAGAATAGGTTACATCAAAATTTAAAACCTTTGTGTTACAAATTATACCATCAAAAAAGCGAAAAAATTCATATGATGGGAGAAAATGTTTGCAAATCATATATCTGAAAAGGGACTTGTATCTAAAAATATAAAGAACTCTTAAACTCAACACTAAAAAGATAAGTAACCCAATTAAATATGGGCAAAGAATCTGAATAGACATTTCTCCAAAGAAGATATGCAAATGGCCAATAAGCACACGAAAGGATGTTTGACATCATTACACATTAGGAAAATGCAAATCATAACCACAATAACATACCACTTTGTATCCACTAGTATGACTCAGATAATGGTATGTGTTGGTGAGGATGTAGAGAAATTGGAACCATCATATATTGATGAGTGGAATGTAAACTGGTGCAGCTGTTTTGAAAAAGTTTGGCAGTTCCTTAAATTAAACATAGACTTTCTGTATGACACAGAAATTTCACTGCTAGCTATATATCCAGGAGAGATGAGATCGTGTCTGTCCACACGAAGACATGGACATGAATGTTCAGTATTTTTCATAATAGCCTAAATGTGGAAACAACCCAATTGTTCATCAGCTGATGTGTGGATAAATAAAATGTGGTATATCTATACAGTGGAATATTATTTGTCAATAAAGGAATGAAGTATTGATACATTCTACCACATGGTTGAACTTTGAAAATACATATATGGTAAGTCAAAGAAGCCAGTCACAAAAGACCACACACTGTGTGATTCATTTTATATGAAGGGTCCAGAATTGGTAAATCTACAGAGACAAAGTAGATTATTGGTTTCCTAGTGGTGGGAGAGGGGGGAATGGGAGTGACTGAAAGTAAGTATGGGATTTCTTTTTGGAAGGATAAAAATGTTCTAAAATTGACTGTGGTGATTATTGCACAACTTTGTGAATATACTAAAAAACATTGAATCGGGCATTTCAAATGGGTGAATTTTATTGTATGTGAATTATATCTCAAGGATGATTTTTTTTTTAAAGTCAAGAACTCCTGGTTTCAAGTTTAGAGGAAAGCAGCAGTCTTATAATTTGCAAAGCCTCTGGAGAGTAAAAGGAGGGAAAGCTTAGGTGAATTGAACATAATGGAATGAACTAATTAAGTAGGGGGGAATGTCAGCTCTCACCCTAAAGGTGGGAAGAGCCCTTCTATTCAGAGAGCAGCCCTCTGAGAGCCTTTTTTGGGTGTCTTATTAAGTGAAGTGGGAGTTGGTGGGTTTCTATTTCATGATTAGCAAAATAAGCTGGCCATTTAATCTCTTCATACTTTAGATTCACACATAAAATATTTAGTACCACGTATACTGTTAATTAAAATTTGCAATGGGGTTTACATCATGGGAGGAAAAGGAGAAATATTTACTTTTAAAATGTTATGTAGGTATATAAAGTAGTACCTATATTTTCCAAAGCTGTTGCCAGAAACAATGAGTAAATCATTTTCTGGGAGCACATAGCCATAAGACGTGAATGAACCACATGAGAACATTGAGACACTCAGTATCTTGTAAGAAATTACTTTTAGAATGGGATATTGCTTCAATGGAGGAAATTACTTTATCAATTTTGAATGATCAGTATACTCTCAGAAAGTACATTATGAATCTCAGATCACCGTAACGTGCATTAATATTGCTGGTGTTCTTTTTTCAACCCTGTATCACTTTTCACCATTATATCAATTACTAAATCTTGTAACTGTAGGCCATGATTATATAGCTATCTGCCCCGTGCTCTACAGTACCTTTTGGCTATCCAGAACAGCAGTCGTCGCAGTAAAATTTTTAAGTCTTAGAAGCCTCAGGTATTCAAAGCACCATCTTAGACTCAAGCTGTTCATTATCATAGTTACAAAAAAAAGCCCAAACACACTCTACTTTTCTTAAAAGTTTCATTTTGGTAGTACTCTTTAAACAATTTGTCATTATTATTATTGTCAAATATTGGATATTGAGACAGTTAATATTTGATGTCAGCTCAGTTGTTACTCTCTAACATCTATTATATGCTTAAATAAATTAATACCAGTTTAATATATATCTGATATCCTCAAGAATTAGTCTCAGCTGATAATTTAAGTAAATGTCCCTTCTAAGGAGTCTTTTGTGTTCTAAACAATCTTCTGAAGTACTGGGTTTGTTTTTGTTTCTTCCAGTATTGATATTGCTTCAAATTGTCCTAACATATCTGATAGTTTTGTGTTGTAATATGCCATGATTATTTCTCAAAGGAAATGTTCGTATGAGTCATTCTCTTTCAACAAAAAGTTTCCCAAAACTTTTGATCATTATATTCTGTATGAAATTTATAAAAGTACTTTTATCAAAAGAAATGAATTCTTTTCCAAATGCATTCTTGTTTTTCCTGTGTCAAAAAAGATCACTTCATTGTCTTGATTCTTTTGTCACTTGGCGTAATTAAAAAATATATACTTTTAAAAATTACTATTTCAGAGTACCTGAATACCATTTAGTAAGTTGCTTTGAATTGTATCACAGAATCCCAGATAATTTTTATAAATTAATATATAACTTAAATTCTGTAAGCTGTTGTGATAAGTTCTATTTTTCTAGGACTAAATTTTGAGAAAATGAAGACAGCTGGAATACTCAATCTTGATAAAAATAACTTTGGAGTAGCTTAAGGCACTGCCATGAGCGATACTTACCGTAGGTATTTTTTTGTGCTGAAAGCAACATCTGTGTGCATTTATAATTCCAAAGGCAGTTTGTCCTCAGAGAATGGATGGAATTTGTCTAAGAAGTCTGGAAGGTTCATGGTCTTCAGCTGTGCAAACATTTCCAAACTCGACTGAATTTATATTAATCTCTTCATTTAAATAAGTACTCTTATGTTATTTCTAGGTCACCTCCAGCAGTGCCAGTTGCTGTGGCAAAATAAGACCAGGTAGAATCAGAGTCTTTGGGCTTGTGCGATTGCAGAGGGATTCAGCCCAGACACTTCCTTTTCCAGGTGAAGAACTGAAGCACAGATTTTTTTTTTTTTTTTGACAGACATCATATCATTTTATTAGTAAATAAGTTAGCACCTATCTATAAAAGATAAGGAATTCTTATTAAACCATAAGCACACTACCATCATCACTCCTAAAAAATTTATAACAATTTCTTAGTCTCGTTAAATATCCAGTGAGTATTCAGATTTCCCAATTATCTCATGAATATTTTGATTCTCTTTGCTTAGATTAGGATCCTAATAAGATTCATAAATTATGATTAGTTGATAGGCATCCAGTGTCCTTTCTATTTTATTTTTTTAAACATCTTTATTGGAGTATAATTGCTTTACAACATTGTGTTAGTTTCTGCTGTATGACAAAGTGAATCAACTATGTGCATATGTGTATATATATCCTCATATCCCCTCCCTCTTGCGTCTCCCTCCCACCCTCCTTATCCCACCCCTCTAGATGGTTGCAAAGCACCGAGCTGATCTCCCTGAAGCACAGATTATTTAAGGCCTGTGTCCAGGGTAAATTCAATGTTTAATGTCTGAGCCAGGACTAATATTAGTCCAGTTGTTCTTCCTTCAGCTCTAGTGCCAACTTTGATGTAACAACTGGGTTTCAAAACCACTGCTAGAGACCTTAGGGATTTTTCCTTGATATAATGTTTTCAAGGTAATAGAAAATATTCTGAAAAATCTGGTTTATTATTTGGAAACATTCTGAAAAGACTGAAAAACATAACCATAACACACCCTTTTTATATGAGTGAGAATATGTGTTATGGGTGGAATTGTGTTTCCCCAAAAAATCATGTTCAAGTCCTAACTGCCAGTATCTCAGAATGTGACCTTATTTGGAGATAGGGTCTTTAGAGAGGTGGTTAGATTAAAATGAGGTCATTAGGGTGGGCCCTAAACCAAATCAATTGATATCCTTGTAAAAAGAGGAAATTTGGACATAGACATGGGACATAGACAGAGGGAGAGGGAAGACCATGTAAAGACACAGAGAAGATAGCCATCAAAAGCCAAGGAGAGATGACTTGAACAGATTCTTCTACACAGCTCTCAGATGGAACCAGCCCTGCTCGTTCTTTCTTGATCTCAGACTTCTAGCCTCCAAAACTGTGAGGAAATAAATTTCTATTGTTTAAGGCATTCAATCTGTGGTTCTTTGTTATGGCAGCCCTAGGAAACAATGAGTTTTATTTAATTGTATCTAAGGATGTGGGAACAAATACATTCTGAAAGTTCTAATATGTAAAAAAAGAAAAAAAAATTCATGATCGAACCAGTTACATATACAACAGAAGAGGGATCTTAGTTCTTCTGTATCTTTTCATTCATTCATTCACTTATTTCCTCAGCCAACATTTATACTTACTATGTCTTGAGCATTTTATTAGCATCTGTGGACACAAAAATTTGCTTGGTATAGTATGTGGTCTTGAAGAGATTCTAATGGTAGAAGTGAACACCTAAACAAATCATAATATATATATATATATATAACATGTATAAAATTGTTTGCCCCACTCTTATGCACTGCCTCAGACAACTGTAAAGTTTAAAAAAATTGCTTGTCATTATTTTCAACAAATGCCTTTGGGAAAAAGTCTTTTCCCATTAGGTGCTTTAGGTTAAATATAGGTAAGCTTGAAGTAGGTCTTTTAGGAACCACTAAATAGGTCAAATCATGCCATTTTTCTGGGAATGAAATTTTTAAGATGCTCCAGCCCCATTCTGCTTTTTGCAGCAGTTGCTGGTTTGTTAGTATTCACCACAAATGTGAACTACAGTATTAGTTTTCAACTAATGGGATAAGGGACTAGGGCAAATTCAAATCCCACAAAGATCACTATTTTTACTGAGATCAGTTACTTTTCTTGAATAAAAACTCCCCAGAATGTTGCAAGTGTTTGGTTAATTTCTAGAATTCTGAAAAAGTTGATTCTAACAATTTTTTCCAGTTCTCTTGCTGCTTTAAGGAGGAGAATTTTTGGAGTTTCACTCTGATTTTCATGGATGTCACTCCATTTCTTGTACTTTATATAACATGTATTATAATCTTTTAGTATAAAATGTTTTATAATTTCCCTTGTTATTCCTCTACTGACCCATGGGAAATTTAGAAGTGTGGTATTTCAGGATTCTAGATATCTTTTTGGCATTGATTTTTAATTAACTTTCATTGCATTCAGATAATATATTTGACTTCAGTATGTATATTTCATAAAATATTGTTTTAAAGATTCTATGCTAGAAATATGGAAAAATGTGCTAGATTGAGAGCAGTTAACTTCACATGGGGCAGACAGGTATGGGTTTTTTTGCAGCCTTAATTAAACCTTGAAGGAAGGGTAGCTTCTATGCCAGGTGGAAAAAGTGTCAGGGCACTTCCTGGAGTGGGTAAAAGTTAAGGTAATGCTAAAAGTTAAGGTAATAAAAAATGAGGCTGACATAAGGAAACTTGACAAGATCTCTAGCCAGGTGGTTTAAAGAGCCTGTGGGAGATGCTATGGGTTGCTGGAGATGAGAATGGAAAGAACACCAAGATTTAATTACCAAAAGCCTTGTATTTTAAGGCAAAAATGTGTGTACTTGGATGCAGTAGGAAGATGCTGATAGGTTTTAAGCAGGAGGAATAAATGATCAGATTTACTTTTCAGAAAACTAATTCTGATGTCATATTCCAGGAAAACTAGAATAGGAGCAGTTAAATGTAGAGAGGGCCTGTGAGTTCAGGCTCAAAGTGATGAGGACCTCCAACAAGGTAATGACCATGGGAAAAACGAAGGCATGAATTTGATAGATGTTTATAAGATATATTTGATTGGATATCCTTATTCAGTGCATGTTTTAGGTGAGGGAGAGGAAAGTTTAGTCAACTTTTTGGACTGGGGACTAGATAAATTATAATGCTCCTAATCACAATAAATATAGAGAAAGAAGCAGGTTTAGCAGGGGAAAACACTTTGTTTAGGTTTGAGATGGAGATTTACTTTGTACAAATTCATGTTCAGTCTATTGGCAACGTGCCTAAGTCAGCAATATGTTATTAGACCCCGAAGACCACTATTAAACCATCTGAAAGTGAATCTAATGGTGTTATTAATTTAATGAGAGATTCTTGTTCATTAGCCAAAATACCTTACTGGAAAGATACCATTTTTTTAAATAACAGCAACATTGAGAGAAAATCTTGTTAATTTATTGAACATATAAAAGTCCTGGCATCTAGTTGTTCATTGAGAGCCATTTTGGAATAACTGAAAGATTGATCAAAATATATACGGAGTTGCTTAACGAAAGCCAATTTAAAAAAATAGCCTTAGTGCATTAATAAGGGGGACAATTCTTCCTCCTCTGGGAACCATCAGGGTGACAATTTGTTAGATGGTTTATACACCAATTCAATTTGGTTTAACAAACATTTGTTGAGAATCATTTATATACAAGGCAGTGTAAGTAACTATGTAGCCTTGTCCTTGCACACTTATAGTCTCTCAAAACCTTTTAATTTTTAAAATTTTCAATTTTTTGCACAGAATTTTCTATCTGAGAAAAAGAAAACGGACCTTTTAATCAAATCCTTTTTCTGAAGTTGATAGTATTTAATATCCTATTAACTGAGAAGATAAATGATACAATCTGGAATTCTTGTATTTCCACTGATGTTTTAACAGGGACCTGATTTCAGTTGACAATATTTTCCATTTATAATAAGGACAAAAAATAAGAGAAATTCAGAGACGGTAGAAAAAAAAAAAAGACATATTCCCTTGATGTTCTCCAGTAGTGTTAAGAGTTTGGAGTTGCTCGTCTGCTACAACTAATATATCCTGTTTTAACCAATGCAGATACTAGTAAAGCCACACTTACTTCGATAAGCCAAGTTATCTCACTCTGAGCCCTTACCTGCAAAGGAGGAAAGGCCCATTCGTCCCCCTAACATCTGTCCCTTTCGTGTGTGCAGCCTCCAGACACCTGTCTGAGATTCCGACCTGCCTGTACTGCCTGCTTGCAAGTGAAGCAGGACTGAATCTGTTCTAAGCCAAAATTGTATCCTCTATTTTCTCCCTTGCATATTCTGGCAGACTTACTTTTGGTTTCATGAGCTGCTTATGTCAGATATTGTTTCAACTGCAAAGGCTGCCAGAACGCAGATATCACACAGGTTATATTTGGTGTGTTGACAAGGAATGGCAGTATAAATGGGCTCATGGAGAGCTTATTGAGTGATTACACAGAAGATATTGAATCTTTCGAGAATCAGGAATTAGGGATTCTGGCTGTCTTATCTTTTTCTGCTGCAGTTAAGATTTTTAGTACGTACTGATAATAGGAGACAAATTGGTGTGATAGCAAAATGAAATAGCTGGGACTCAAGAGATGCTATCTCCAATTTAGGACTAGTGAGTTGTGGTTCAATTTCAATGGAACTGTTTCCTCATCTGTTAAATGAAACAATTGAACTAGATCAGTGGTTCTTAGGCATGTATACATGTAACTTTACATGTAATTTCAAGAAATTCATGGAATCACTGAAGTGCAACAATGACCTACAGATTTGTGGACACTGAACTACATGGTCTCTTAGAGCCTTTCCAGCTCTAAAATTTTCTGATTGTATTATGCCTGAACTCTTGAAGTCCAATGATGCTTTCTTTTGGTTTAGCAGCTGCTCTAGATGGGACACCTCTGGCTTTTCTAGGGTGGCTAATGAACAGTCAGCAGGCCAGCTATGTTGATTTGTTCCATAACCTCATTAGGCATC
Organism: Kogia breviceps; assembly: GCF_026419965.1. Lineage (NCBI taxonomy): Eukaryota > Metazoa > Chordata > Mammalia > Artiodactyla > Physeteridae > Kogia > Kogia breviceps. The sequence goes on from NC_081314.1 coordinate 58,088,565, forward strand.
TGTCAGTATTTCCCAGTTCAGTCCATGCACATACTGTCTCTACTACCCTGAAATTTTCTCACTTGATGGTCTATGAGAACACTGGGCACTCTTGAAGCACTTAATATGCCAAGGAGAAAATGCAACTTCCATTAGCACTTTGGCTCTCTCTGTGTTGACGTTAGATGTTGATAATGCATTTGACTCATTTCTTGGCTATTTGCATGATCATATACTGTAAGGGTTTATTTTTCCTTTACCTAAATTGTAAGACAGAGAATTTTCTCCTAATGTAGAATTGGTTAAAGGAAAAGATTATTTGTCCATCTATATATTTATGCTGAGATTTGTTCAATACTCAGGGTTGGAATTATTAATCTTTTAAGTACCCTCAGTTAAAACAGTGTTAACATCTAGTTTCCATCTCAGCTTATTGCTATCCTTGACCTTGATGAGATCACTTACAGTTCTATTATTCTGATGGAAGCTGTAATAATAGAAAATTAAATAACCCTGAACCCAAATTATGTTAGAACACTTCCATAACTATTCCTCTTTACCATCATAACCACCATGATCCCTGTGGAACTCCTCAAGGGCTATACTACTACAAGAAGTTAAGCATGAGGCTATTGGCAGTGAGATCTAGACTAAATGTGTTCATTAATGCATTAATTAATTCATCCTAAGTGATCAAAATAATAGCAGCCAGCATCCAGATGAACTGTCTGTCCTACCCCATTATTTACCCGTTCCATTACTTGTTCGTGAATGCAAAAAGTGAATTATCTATGTAAGCTAGTTCATTTACAAAAAATAATACCTTTAGAATCTTATCTGTAATTTTCTTTTTTTTTTGCGGTACGCGGGCCTCTTACTGTTGTGGCCTCTCCCTTTGCGGAGCACAGGCTCTGGATGCGCAGACCTAGCGGCCATGGCTCATGGGCCCAGCCACTCTGCGGCATGTGGGATCTTCCTGGACCGGGGCACAAACCCGCGCTCCCTGCATCGGCAGGCAGACTCTCAACCACTGCGCCACCAGGGAATCCCTTTAATCTTTTCTTAACATTTCCTTATCAATTATTTTGCCAAAATATTTTAATATTTGAAAGTACAGTGGCCCTCCTTTATCCCAGTTTCACTTTTTGCAGTTTTAGTTGCCCAAGGTCAACCTTGGTCCAAACATATCATGGACAATTCCAGAAATAAACAATTCATAAGTTTTAAATTTTGCACCTTTCCGAGTAGCATGATGAAATCTCATACCATACCCCTCTGTCCTGCCAGGGACGTGAATCATCCCTTTGTCCAGCATATAACCACCTGTTAGTCACTTATTAGCAATCTTGGTTATCGAACCTATTGACTGTCTTGGTATCACAGCGATTGTGTTTAAGTAAACCTTATTTTACTTAATAATGGCCCCAACGTGCCATTATTAAGAGTGATGATGCTGACAATTTGGATATACCAAAGAAAAGCTGTAAAATGCTTCCCTTTTTTAAATCTTTTAAGTGAAAAGGTGAAAGTTATTGACTTAACAAGAAAAAAAAATGGTACGTTGAGGTTGCTGAGGTCTATGGTAAGAATGAATATTCTGTACGTAAAATTGTAAAGAAGGAAAAAGGAATTTGTGCTAGTTTTGCTTTCACACCTCAAACTGCAAAAGTTACGGCCACAGTGTGTGATGAATATGCTTAGGTAAGATGGAAAAGGCTTTAAATTTGTGCAATAAGGTCTGTTTTTTTAAATTGAAATTTAGTTGACTTATAATAGTATATTAGTTTCAGGTGTATAACATAGTGATTCAAAATTTTTATACATACACCTACAAAATTATTACAGTATTACTATTTTCCCTATGCTGTACATTACATCCCTGTGACTTATTTATTTTATAGTTAGTAGTTTATACATCTTAATTCCCTTTACCTATTTCTCCCATCTCCCCAGCCACCTCCCTTCTGGCAACCACTAGTTTGTTCTCTGTATCTCTGGGTCTGTTTCTATTTTGTTATATTTGTTCATTTGTTTCATTTTTAGATTCCACATGTAAGTGTAACTATACAGTATGAAAACATACATTTTAGGTCCATTCATGTGGTCACAAATGGCAAGATTTCATTCTTTTTTATGGCTGAGTAATATTTCATATGTATCACTACTAAGTGATTTATATATATGCACATATATATATGTCACATCTTCTTTAGCCATTCATCTATTAATGGGCACTTAGGTTGCTTCCATTTTGGCTATTGTAAATAATGCTGCAGTGAACCTTAGGGTGCATATATCTTTTTTAATTAGTGTTTTTGTTTTCTTTGGGGAAATACTCAGGAGTGGAATTGCTGCATCATATGGTAGTTCTATTTTCAATTTTCAATTCAACAGAGCCTCCATACTGTTTTCTGTAGTGGCTGCACCAATTTACATTCCCACCAGCAGTGCACGAGGGTTCCCTTTTCTCCATATCCTCCTCAACAATAATATATTTTGAGAGAGAGAGAGAGAGATTGAGAGAGAGACCATATTTACATAACTTTTATTACAGTATATTATTATAATTGTTCTATTCTATTATCAGTTAATGTTTGTTAATCTCTTGCTGTGCCTAATTTATCATAGTTATGTATGTATAGTAAAAAAAAAAAGCATATATAAATAGGATTCAGTATTAATCTGAGGTCTCAGGCCTCCACAGGGGGTCTTGGAACTTATCCCTCATGGATAAGCGGGGATTACTATATAGATGATGTGCAAACAGGTAATATTTTTCAAAATCATTACTTTAGTTTTAAAGGGGTATCATTCCCAAATATTCATCTTATATTTATGTTAAAGTTTTTCCAGTCCTGCAACTTGTGTCAGTAGGGACTGAAAGGAAGAGATTTTTCTTTGTTAACTGAATAGTCATGTTAATTCAATGTTACCATTTACTTTACATTTAGCTTAGAAGAGTCTTCCTTTAGAAAGCTTTCCTTCCCTTAGCCTACACTGTGTTTCTTACCCCCAACTCCAGTATGCTTCCTCCTTGGTCACGTTATGCCTTGAACACATCTCTGTATATTACCTGACAGAGTATTTTTGGAATGAAAATAATCGAACGTTTTCAAACTAAACGTGTTAAATGCTTCAAGAGTAAATCAGTGAATGCTAACATTTTGGAAGCGTATCTCTTTTCTTTTTTATTCTTGACAACTTTATTGAGATATAATTGACATACAATAAAGTGCCTATATTTAACAGTCTGTGAAGTTTTGACACATGTATACACTGATGAAACCATCACCACAATATAATGAACATACCCATTAGGCCCCCAGATTTCCTCCTGCCTCTTTATAAGCACCCCCTCCTGTCCAGGCCCTGATCCCAGTTCCCAGGCAAACACTGATCTGCTTTGTCATTATATATTTAGTTTTCATTTTCTATAGATTTATGTAAATGGATCATATAACGTACTTTTTTCTTTTTGCTTCTTTAAGCATACTTTTGAGATTTATTATGTTGTATTAATCGTTTATTTCCTTTTTAGTTGAGTGACATTCCATTGTATGGATATGCTACAATTTCTTTGTCTTGTCCCCTATTGAGAAACAGTTGTTTTCCAGGTTTTGACTCTTACAAATAAAATGGTTATGAATATTCTTATACAAGACTGTATATGGACCTGTAGGAATAGAATGGCTGGGTTGTATGGTAGGTACATGTTTAATATTTTAAGAAACTGCCAAACTGTTTTCCAAAGTGGTAGTATCATTTACATTTCAATCAGCAGTGCAATGAGATTTCCAGGTCCACAGCATTCTTGCTAACCTTTGGTCAGGCTTTTAAATTTTAGACATTCTAATAAGGGTATAGCGGTATATCTTTGTGGTTTTAATGTGCATTTCTTTAATGACTAATGATGTTGATTATCTTTTTATTTGCTTATTGCCATCCATATATATTCTTTGATGATGTATTCAAATCTTTTGCCAAATTTTTAATTGTTTTTGTTGAGTCTTGAGAGTTCTTCATATTATTGAGATTCAAGGGCTCTTTATGCTTTTTAGATACAAATTCTTTATCAAATACGTGATTTGCAAATACATTTTCCTAATCTGTGGCCTGTCTTTTCATTCTCTTTAACAGTATCTTTTGAATAGTAGTTTTTAATTTGATGAAATCCAATTTGTCATTTTGCTCTTTTATGGATTATGCTTTTTCAATATCATACTAAGAAATCTTTGTCTATGCCAAGCTCACAAAGGTTTTCTTTTATGTATTATTCTAAAAGTTTTAAGTCTTAAAAATTTAGATCTGTGATCCATTATGAGAAATTTTACATATGGCTTAAGGCATGGATCAGCTTTCTTTTTCTTTTGTTTGTTTGCATATTGATTTTCAATTGTTGCAGCATCAGTTGTTGAAAAGACTGTCCTTTTCCCACCCAATTGTCTTCTTTCCTTTGTAAAAAAAAAAATCAATTGTCCATCTATGTCTCTTTTTGGAATGCCTATTTAATTCCATTGATCTATTTGTCTCTGAGCCACCACTATTCTTCCTTGATTACTAACTGTATAAATAAATCTTACAATCAGGTAGAGTTAGCCCTAGAAACAACACAAGCTGTTTTGATTATTCTGAATCCTTTGCATTTCTGCTTGAATTTTAGAATTAGTTTTCAAATTTCTACAAAAATCCTGCTGGGATTTTGTTTGGGATGTGTTGGATCTATGTATCAATTTTGGGAGAATTGACATCTTAATGCAATTGCATCCTCTGACCTGTGAACAAGTTATGTCTCTCTGTTTACATATATCTTCTTTAATTTCTCTTAGCAGTGTTTTGTTGTTTTCGCTTCACAAGTCTTGTGCAGGTTTTGTCAGATTTACTCCTAAATATTTGCTTTTATCTGTTTTTAAATGGTATTTTTTCCTAAATTTGAATTTTTTGATAATTCATTGCTAGTATGCAGAAATACAATTAATTTTTATGGATTGTATGTCAATGTTGGATCTTACAACCTTGTAAACTCATTTATTTCTAGTGGCTTCTTTGTAGATTCTGTTGGATTATCCATATAGGTGATCATATACTATAATTTACTAAGGCAGTTTTAGTTCTTCCTTCCCAATCTGAATGCCTGTTATTATATTAAATTCCCTTTTCCCCATCACACACACACACACACACACACACACAAACACACACACAACTACTCTGGCAAGAACCTCCAGAATTATGTTGTATGTAAATTGTGAGACCAGAAATCTTTATGTTGTTCCTGATCTTAGGTGGAAAACATTAATTCTTTCACCATTAATAAGATGTTAAATGGAGGGTTTTTGGTAATATTAGGGTAGGATGTTCCCTTCTATTCCTAGTGTGCTAAGAATTTTTATCATGAATGGATAAGGGATTTTGTCAAATGATTTTTCTGCATCCATTGAATTTTTTTATTTTTTAGTCTGCTAATATAGTGAATTTTGTTAATTACTGTTTGAATGTTAAGCCAGCCTTGCATTTTGGGATAAATCTCACTTGATCATTATATATTGTTAGAGTCTATGGGCCAATATTTTGATAATTTGTATCTTCTCTCTTTTTTTCCTCAGTCAGTCTGGCTAGAAGTTTACTTTTTTTCTGATTATTTCAAATAATCAGATTTTTAATTTCATTGAATTCTTCTATTTTCTGTTTCTCTGATTTCTACTATATTATTTATTCTTTCATTTCTTTTACTTTAGTTTTTTTTTTTTTTTTTGTGGTACGCAGGCCTGTCACTGTTGTGGCCTCTCCCGTTTCAGAGCACAGGCTCCGGACGCGCAGGCTCAGTGGCCATGGCTCACGGGCCCAGCCGCTCCGCGGCATGTGGGATCTTCCCGGACCAGGGCATGAACCCGTGTCTCCTGCATTGGCAGGCGGATTCTCAACCACTGTGCCACCAGGGAAGCCCCTAGTTTTAATTTTCTTTTTGTTTTTAAAGGAGTTATTACATTGTTAAACTAAAGATTACTCATATGATAGATATCTGTGATCATATTCAGGTTCTTTTTCTTTGTTTAGTTTTATATTTTGTAGGTTAAGAAGAAAATTAGAGAAGCTTAAGGGAAAGTTACTCATTTCTCCTCTGGAGCAGAGTAGAAGACTTTAATGCATGCTTAAGATAAGTGTTTTCCCTTCCATCCCTTTCCAATGCCAACCTGAATGCCGCTGTTAATGAAATGCATTGTCTGATTTGCAAAGTATACATGCTCTAAATTTCAAGTTTACCATGCTTTAAGAGCATTGGTCTAAATTAATATTTATTATTTTTGTTATAAAATATAATAGTTTTAATTGATGTTAAATTTATATTCTTATAATTCTTTTAAAATATTTTTAAGTGCTCAAAATTTTTCCTGGTATTCTAACTACCTGAACTATTTCTACTTCTTGAACAGCATCATATTCATTTAATAAATATATTGTGATAACTTATTAAAAACTGATACAGCATTTTTGACATACATTATTTGTGGTCGTTAAATTATCTCAAATATTTTTTCTTAATTATAGTTTTCATTAGTCAATCATTTTTATTCCTAATATTAGTTATTGGCAGGTATATATATTATGTTTTACAATTTTGAATGGGGGAACCTGTTAATTGGAGAGAATAATAATTTTTCCAACTTCTCAATGATATGTTATACTTTTTAAAGTGTGTTTCTGAGGCAAACATAACAGTCTTGATATGAATGAAAAATAGTATTGGTATTTTTTCATATGTTCAGAAAATGTTGACAGTGCAAGAAAGGTGGGGTGGTCAATTCTGAAGCAAGGGAAATAGGAAGGAGCTATTTGACTCTGCTTAGTCAGTCAAATTTTCAAAAGTTGAAGATAAAAGTTGTAGAGCAGTGAGGACATATAGGACATAAGGGTAATGTCTCCTACCCCCAAGTAGCATGACTCAGTACTATAACAGTACCCAAAATTTCTGCATTTACATAAAGATTTGTCAGATGCTACATGTAGTTCTTGATATCTTTTAAAAAAAATTATTTATTTATTTTCATTTTTGGCTGTGTTGGGTCTTCGTTTCTGTGCGTGGGCTTTCTCTAGCTGCGGCGAGTGGGGGCTACTCTTCATTGCGGTGCGCGGGCCTCTTACTGTCACGGCCTCTCCTGTTGCGGAGCACAGGCTCCAGACGCGCAGGCTCAGTAGTTGTGGCTCACGGGCCCAGTTGCTCTGAGGCATGTGGGATCCTCCCAGACCAGGGCTCGAACCCGTGTCGCCTGCATTGGCAGGCGGTTTCTCAACCACTGTGCCACCAGGGAAGCCCCTTGATATCTTTTTTTTAAACAAAAACCTAACCATAAATTACCTACTTATATTTTCTATTTTATTATCTTAGTCAATGATAAAAACAAAAGACAAAAAAAGAAGTTATCAAAATCAACATTTATCTTAAGGGATAGACAGTGTTTATTTTTGGTGATTTGGTCCATTTAACTTACTGATTAAAAAATATAATTGTTCAAACTCTGTTTTTCCTGATGATATTTATGGTCCTTCAAAATGCCTTTTTTGAATGTTAATTTAATAATTTGACTATTTAAAACTAAAATGACTGGCTGAGGTTTGTACTTACTTCACTTATACTAGAAATGCTATTTTAAAAATAATGCAATTTTGAACAAATGAAAGTGTTTGGAAGTGGTAAACATTTTATTGGATTGTCTTATAGTATAAGAACAGCAAATGAATTTCCTTTAAAAATTTAGTAATTTTGCAAGAATAAAAAGGTTTCCAAGTTTTGACTAAGAATTTCCCTTTTTATTGGAATATAATGAATCCCTCTTGCAGTAGATCTTCTAATAAAATATTTATCAATCCATGTTTCCTAGGAGTTAACGCTAAGATAAGTCATTGTGTACCATCTTTTAATTTTCAATATTTTCTTTGAAAGAGTCAAATCAATAATTTTTGAAATATAAATAATGAACCTTGACAGTATTTCTCAAAAGTAGGAAATTTTAATGGTAAGTTTCTCTGTAGCTTCTGCACCAAATGCTGCTACCTAATGCATAACAAATCTGAGCTAACTTTACTTTTCTGTACTACCAGCTTTTATAGAGGAGCAAACCAAACTACTCCACTTTTTGGTTGAAATGGGACTTGCTTGGTAGGACAAGAGTAGAGCTGATTCTGATCTTTGGAGCATTGTCTTTATGTCTTTAGAGCATTAGAGAAATAAAGAAAGGAGAAATTCCCTTCTCTTTGCCTTCCTCCTCTTCCTTTTTTTTTTCCCCCACGCCAGTGGCTGATAGAAAAAACAAATACCAACTATGTTGGCTTACAGTCTGTTTGCTATTAATTAGTATCTATAATAGAAAAACATTATATTGACACAAAAAATTCATTTAGGTACTATATTAAAAAATGTTTTTATCATCTTTGTTGCTTTGCTTTTATTATTTGTATTAAAATAACTTTATCTTAATCATATTTCTTAAAACTCCAGCATGTGCTGTATATGGTACAGATTAATAAAGAAGATGCTATGTGATATTATCATTTTTGCTGATCCTCTTTTTTAAAAAGTTTAGATTAGAAGGCCCCTCTTTGCCTCAATGTAATGGTTAATTTCATTTTTGCATATTATTCTGGAACTTTAGTTAAAGCAAAATGTTACTTTCTCTTAGCTTTTGCTGCAAAAGTATCCAATCTGTGCAAATCTAGGGTACTGTAGTCACTCAAAAGAAGCTCTTTACTATGCAGCTATTCTGTCAATTTACATATCTTGCCAGTGGTTCGACAAAAATAAGATCAATTAAATTCTCATTTGTATCAAAGTTGTATTGTGAGGTAATCATAATGTCCTATGGTGAAACAGTATGTAGTTTAGTTTTATATAGGGGACAAGATATTTTATTCCACAATTAGATCCAAGCCCCCAAATTCAGATGTTCTGGGGAAGAGTGGCAATTTAATTTTCCTTTCAAATAATATGGGGATGATACACTGGGGATGACATACTTAGAAAACTTAGGGAAGTTACAAAACTTAATGGTTTCCTTAGCAAGTAGTTGTCCCTAGTTTGGTATTCCAACTTGATATTGCCCTAAGTGCAGTTGGGTGCTAATGGTCAAATCAAGATAAAGTTAGTCACTTGGTGTCTCAAGTGGCAATTCTTAGTTTTTTCAAGCTAGAGGAGACTGGTCTCTAAGTCTCCATTCTAACTACCTATTTAAACACTGTCTACTGTTCTGGGGCTATTTCCAAACTCAAATTTGTTCTTGATTTGTTTTATCCTATATTATAATATTTTTTATTTTTAAAATGAGTTTTCCTCCTTTACTAAAGGTAGTGACAACTTACACTGATTTTGTACTTACTATAAGGTAGGTATTAAGTAGCATGCTGAAAGCAGATTCTGAAAGAATATGGATATAAGTGATCATCACTATACTACTGGCATTGGGGCTGGTCTTATGGAGATAAAGAAGGAGGAAGGATGCAACAAAAATAGTTGCCACCTACCTGAGACAGTCCATTCACGAATAGTAGTACAAGTCTATTTCTGACCTGTGTCATTGGATATCTCTATATAAAAAGTGTTTTCTAGATATAGAGAACAAAGATAGTGGTCACCAGTGGGGACAAGTAAGTGGGGAGCAATATAAGGGTAGGGGAAAAAAGGGTTATTATGGGATTATATGAAATGTGTGAAACTTAAAAATTGTGAAGCACTATGGAGTTTAATGACTTTTTCATTCAATAGAGAAAGAAGTTTTTTCCATTTTCACAGACATTGTCTTTAACCCCATCCAGCCATCTCATGAAGGCACGAAGTTGTCAAAAGGAAAATCAGCCCAAACCATCTCCACTAATGAAAATATTTCCAAGCATATATATAAATTGGTCATAACATCAACTCTGTATACAAAAGGGAGCACTTTAAAAAAACTTAAAATATGGTGTAGATCATTACTGTTATCTTGAAGTCTGATTATGTATCCTCAGCTGATAATTTGTCCCAAATAGAGCTCCATTTTGTAACCTAATATTATGGAGCAATGGGTGAAATCCCTTTGTAAAAAATCTCCACTACTATCTCCATAATCTCTACTTCACTGAGTATCATCCAAGTGCAAAAATGAAAAATTATAACCTGCCAAGCATCAGTGGCAGAGTGAAATGAAAAAATTGTGAGCTAATAACAGTGATGCCTAAAAAAAATTTCCTGGCCACTTTAACATTGCTTCACCCAAGGTCATTTCTCAGAGCTGATTATTATTAGTAATTTGCAGATGAGACTATGCTACCTCGGTCATGGTTAGTGAAGATCAAGAAAATGCCAGAGAAGGTTTAAGACTCAAGGTTATCTATCTTTTCAAATAACATGTCAATAATAATTCCACTTTATTTTCTTAATACCTGGCAGAAAATATTTTTCAAAGAAAGGAAAATGAAAGCCTGTCTTATCTTCTACTAGACATATAATGTTGCAACATAAAACACCAGAGGTAAGGATAACAGAGGGATAATGTTTACTAGGTCCTTAAGTAGCACTCATTTGGGAAAGAAATCCTTGGGATATTTTCCTAGAATTTTAGTCTGATGCTTAAAAAAAAAAATTGTTGATTGAATTTTATATAGACATTGATTCTTATGACCACCTATAGTTCATTTTTAAACTTCTAGAAAACTTCCAAATTTACTTTCTCTTGCCCAGTTTGAAATTATATTATAAATAGTTCTTTAAAATAATTTTATTTATATATATAACTAATTCAAATATAGACAAATATAAAAAAGAAAATGAAGCTTTTCCATAATTTTACCAATCACAGATAACTTTTCTTGATCTTTTAGTGTATACTTTTCAGATCCGTGTGTGCATTGGTGTGTGTGCATCTGTGTATATGTGGGTAGAGAAGAGAGATAGATGAGTAGAGGACAGATTTTTAAAAATGAGCTCACAGAAGATATACTCAAATTTTATCTAGCAACTTGCCATGAACATCTTTCTTGCTTTTTTATTTGTTTTACTAGTTAGATTCTTAATTTTGAAATTAGAAATATCAGTGCATTATTTTTATTTTTTAATTGGGGTATAGTTGTTTTACAATGTTGTGTTAGTTTCTGCTGTACAGCGAACTGGACTTCCATGTGATATACAGCAGGTTCTTATTAGTTATCTATTTTATACATATTAGTATATATGTGTCAATCCCAATCTCCCAATTCATCCTACCCCCCAACCCGCTTTCCCCTCTTGGTGTCCATACGTTTGTTCTCAACATCTGTGTCTCTATTTCTGCCTTGCAAACCAGTTCATCTGTACCATTTTTCTAGATTCCACATATATGCACTAATATATGATATTTGTTTTTCTCTTTCTGACATACTTTACTCTGTATGACAGTCTCTGGGTCTATCCACATCTCTACAAATGACCCAATTTCATTCCTTTTTATGGCTGAGTATATTCCTTTGTATATATGTACCACATCTTCTTTATCCATTTGGCTGTTGATGGACATTTAGGTTGCTTCCATGACCTAGCTATTATTGTACATAGTGCTGCAATGAATATTGGGGGGCATGTGTCTTTTTGAATTATGGTTTTCTCTGGGTATATGCCCAGTAGTGGGATTGCTGGGTCATATGGTAGTTCTATTTTCAGTTTTTTAAGGAACCTCCATACTGTTCTCCACAGTGGCTATATCAATTTATATTCCCACCAACAGTGCAAAGAGGATTTCCTTTTCTCCACACCCTCTCCAGCATTTGTTGTTTGTAGATTTTCTGATGATGCCCATTCTAACTGGTGGGAGGTGATACCTCATTGTAGATTTGATTTGCATTTCTCTAATAATTAGTGATGTTGAGCAGCTTTTCATGTGCCTCTTGGCCATCTGTATGTCTTCTTTGGAGAAATGTCTATTTACGTCTTCTGCCCATTTTTGGATTGGGTTGTTTGTTTTTTTAATATTGAGCTGCATGAGCTGTTTATATATTTTGGAGATTAATCCTTTGTCAGTTGCTTCATTTGCAAATATTTTCTCCCACTCTGAGGATTGTCTTTTCATCTTGTTTATGGTTTCCTTTGCTGTGCAAAAGCTTTGAAGTTTCATTAGGTCCCATTTGTTTATTTTTGTTTTTATTTCCATTACTCTAGGAGGTGGATCAAAAAAGATATTGCTGTGATTTATGTCAAAGAGTGTTCTTCCTCTGTTTTCCTCTAAGAGTTTTATACTGTCTGGTCTTACATTTAGGTCTCTAATCCATTTTGAGTTTATTTTTGTGTATGGTGTTCAGGAATGTTCTCATTTCATTCTTTTACATGTGGCTGTCCAGTTTTCCCAGCACCACTTTGAAGAGACTGTCTTTCTCCATTGTATATCCTTGCCTCATTTGTCATAAATTAGTTGACCATAGGTGCGTGGGTTTATCTCTGGGCTTTCTATCCTGTTCAATTGATCTATATTACTGTTTTTGTGCCAGTACCATATTGTCTTGATTACTGTAGCTTTGTAGTATAGTCTGAAGTCAGGGAGTCTGACTTCTCCAGCTCCATTTCTTTTTCTCAAGATTGCTTGGGCCATTTGGGGTCTTTTGTGTCTCCCCACCAATTTTAAGATTTTTTGTTCTGGTTTTGTGAAAAATGCCATTGGTAATTTGATAGGGATTGCAATGAATCTGTAGATTGCTTTGGGTAGTATAGTCAATTTCACAATATTTATTCTTCTAATCCAAGAACATGGTATATCTCTCCATCTGTTTGTGTCCTTTTTTTTTTTTTTTTTTTTTTTTTTTTTTTTTTTTTTTGTGGTACGCGGGCCTCTCACTGTTGTGGCCTCTCCTGTTGGGGAGCACAGGCTACGTACACTCAGGCTCAGCGGCCATGGCTCACAGGCCTAGCTGCTCCACGGCATGTGGGATCTTCCCGGACTGGGGCACGAACCCGTGTCCCCTGCATCGGCAGGTGGACTCCCAACCACTGTGCCATCAGGGAAGCCCTGTTTGTGTCATCTTTGATTGCCTTTATCAGTGTCTTATAGTTTTTGGAGTACAGGTCCTTTACCTCTGTAGGTAGGGTTTTTCCTAGGTATTCTATTCTTTTTGTTGCATTGGTGAATGGGACTGTCTCCTTAATTTCTCTTTCTGATCTTAGGTTGTTAGTGTATAGGAATGCAAGAGATTTCTGTGCATTCATTTCATATCCTGCAACTTTACCAAATTCATTGATTAGCTCTAGTAGTTTTCTAGTGACATCTTTAGGATTCTCTATGTATAGTATCATGTCATCTGCAAACAGTGACAGTTTTACTTCTTCTTTTCCAATTTGTATTCCTTTTATTTCTTTTTCTTCTCTGATTGCTGTGGCTAGGACTTCCAAAGCTATGTTGAATAATAGTGGCGTGAATGGACATCCTTGTCTTGTTCCTGATCTTAGAGGAAATGCTTTCAATTTTTCACCATTGCGAATGATGTTTGTTGTGGGTTTGTCATATATGCCCTTTATTATGTTGAGGTAGGTTCCCCCAATGCCCATTTTCTGGAGAGTTTTTTTTTTTTTTTTTTTTTTTTTTTTATCATAAATGAGTGTCGAATTTTGTCAAAGCTTTTTCTGCATCTATTGAGATGATCATACAGTTTTTATTCTTCAGTTTGTTAATATGGTTTATCACATTGATTGATTTGTATATATTGAAGAATCCTTCCATCCCTGGGGTACATTTCACTTGATCTTGGTGTATGATCCTTTTACTGTGTTGTTGGATTCTGTTTGCTAGTATTTTGTTGAGGATTTTTGCATCTATATTCATTAGTGATATTGGTCTGTAATTTTCTGTTTTTGTATTGTCTTTGTCTGGTTTTGGTATCAGGGTGATGGTGGCCCTTTAGAATGAGTTTGGGAGTGTTCCGTCCTCTGCAATTTTTGGAAGAGTTTATGAAGAATGGGTGTTAGCTCCTCTTTAAATGTTTTATAGTATTCACCTGTGAAGCCATCTGGTCCTGGACTTTCATTTGTTCAAAAGATTTCTAATCACAATTTCAATTTCTTTACTTGTGATTGGTCTGTTCATGTTTTCTATTTCTGCCTGGTTCAGTCTTGGAAGGTTATACCTTTCCAAGAATTTGTCCATTTCTTCCAGGTTGTCTATTTTATTGGCATAGAGTTGCTTGTAGCAGCCTCCTAGGATGCTCCGTATTTCTGCTGTGTCCATTGTAACTTCTCCTTTTTCATTTTAAATTTTATTGGTTTAAGGCCTATCCCTCTTTTTCTTCATGAGTCTGGCTAAAGGTTTATCAATTTTGTTTATCTTCTCAAAGAACCAGATTTTAGTTTAATTGATCTTTGCTATTGTTTTCTTTGTTTCTATTGCATTTATTTTTCATTTGATCTTTATGATTTCTTTCCTTCTACTAACTTTGGGTTTTGTTTGTTCTTCTTTCTCTAGTTCCTTTAGGTGTAAGGTTAGATTGTTTATTTGAGATTTTTATTATTTCTTCAGGTAGGATTGTATTGCTATAAACTTCCCTCTTAGAACTGCTTTTGCTGCATCCCATAGGTATTGGATTGTTGTCTTTTCATTGTCATTTGACTCTAGGTATTTTTTGATTTCCTCTTTGATTTCTTCAGTGATCTCTTGGTTATTTAGTAACGTATTGTTTAGCCTCCACGTGTTTGTATTTTTTACATTTTTTCCCCTGTAATTGATTTCTAATCTCATGGCGTTGTGGTCAGAAAAGATGCTTGATATGATTTCAATTTTCTTAAATTTACTGAAGCTTAATTTGTGACCCAAGATGTGATCAATCCTGGAGAATGTTCTGTGCACACTTGAGAAAAAAGTGTAATCTGCTGTTTTTGGATGGAATGTCCTATAAATATCATTTAAATCTATCTGGTCTATTTTGTCATTTAAAGCTTCTTTTTCCTTATTTATTTTCACTTTGGATGATCTGTCCATTGGTGTGAGTGAGGTGTGAAAGTCCCCCACTATAATTGTGTTACTGTTGATTTCCTCTTTTATAGCTGTTAGCAGTTGCCTTATGTATTGAGGTGCTCCTATGTTGGGTGCATATATATTTATAATTGTTATTATCTTCTTGGATTGATCCCTTGATCATTATATAGTGTCCTTCCTTGTCTCTTGTAACATTCTTTATTCTAAAGTCTATTTTACCTCATATGAGTATTGCTACACCAGCTTTCTTTTGATTTCCATTTGCATGGAATATCTTTTTCCATTCCCTTTCTTTCAGTCTGCATGTGTCCCTAGGTCAGAAGTTGGTCTCTTGTAGACATCATATATATGGGTCTTGTTTTTGTATCCATTCAGTCAGTCTGTGTCTTTTGGTTGAAGCATTTAATCCATTCACATTTACAGTAATTATTGATATGTATGTTCCTTTTACCATTTTCTTAATTGTTTTGAGTCCAATTGTTTTGGGGTTTTTTTTGTAGGTCCTTTACTTCTCTTGTGTTCCCTGCTTAGAGAAGTTCCTTGGGCATTTGTTGTAGAGCTGGTTTTGGTGGTGCTGAATTTTCTTAGCTTTTGCTTGTGTGTAAAGCTTTGGATTTCTCCCATGAATCTGAATGAGATCCTTGCTGGGTAGAGTATTCTTGTTTGTAGCTTCTTCCCTTTTATCACTTTAAATATATTGTGCCACTCCCTTCTGGCTTGCAGAGTTTCTGCTGAGAAATCAGCTGTTAACCTTACAGGAGTTCCCTTGTATGTTATTTGCCATTTTTCCCTTGTTGCTTTTAATAATTTTTCTTTGTCTTTAATTTTTGTCAGTTTGATTACTATGTGTCTCAGCGTGTTTCTCATTAGGTTTTTCTTGCCTGGGTCTCTCTGTGCTTCCTGGACTTGGGTGGCTGTTTCCTTTCCCATATTAGGGAAATTTTCCACTCTAATGTGTTCAAATATTTTCTCGGGTTCTTTCTCTCTCTCTTCTCCTTCTGGGACTCCTATAATGAGAATGTTGTTGCATTTATTGTTGTCCCAGAGGTCTCTTAGGCCGTCTTCATGTTTTTTCATTCTTTTTTCTTTATTGTGTTCCATGGCAGTGAATTTCACTATTCCATCTTCCAGGTCACTTATCCATTCCTCTGCCTCAGTTATTCTGCTATTGATTCCTTCTAGTGTATTGTTCATTTCAGTTATTTCTTCATCTCTGTTTGTTTGTTCTTTAATTCTTGTAGGTCTTTGTTAAACATTTCTTGCATCTTCTAGATCCTTGCCTCCATTCTTTTTCTGAGTTGCTGAATCATCTTAACTGTCATTTTTCTGAATGCTTTTTCTGGAATGTTGCCTATCTCCACCTCATTTAGTTGTTTTTCTGGTGTTTTATCTTGTTTCTTCATCTGGGATATAGTCTTCTGCCTTTTCGTTTTGTCTATCTTTCTGTGATTGTGGTTTTCATTCTGTGGGCTGCAGGATTGTAGTTCTTCTTGCTTCTGCTGTCTGCCCTCTGGTGGATGAGTGGACATCTTTTTATGTCAGTAATTATTGGTTTACATTTTCATTTTTAATGGCTTCATATTGTTGTTAGTAACATCTGGCATTTCTGAACATTGAGAATTACAGTTTTTCACCATTTAAATAATTCTGAAATAAAGACAACATTCTACATTCATCAGATTACATTATAAAATAAATTTTAAAACTAAAAATGATGGAAATTTAAACATTTGATACTTACTACCAAATGCTCTGTAGAAAGATGTAAGTATATACTTCTCCTAGCACCACATTCTTACAAGGGTCTTCTTTAATTAGATGGGTGAACTTTGATATCTCAGCATTGTTTTTTTTGTGTGTGTGTTTTTTTATTAGTGATTTAGAATATACAGTTGACCCTTGAACAACATGGGTTTGACCTGTCCAGGTCCACTTATACATGTATTTTTTTCAGTAAATGTGTGCTGTAGTACTTCACCATCTGTGGTTGGTTGAACTGCAGATGTGGAACTGTAGCTGTGGAAGACTGTAAAGTGATACATGAATTTTCCACTACAGGTAGGGTTGGCACCCCTAACACCTATGTCTTGGCAATGTTCAACTGTCTTTTCAAATCCTTAGTAGCTATTGCACTCTTTTTTGAATTTCTTATTTATATCATGCCCATTTTTTTTCGATTTGTATAGTCCTCTTATTGTTATTTAATAATACTTCTTTATATTTTTTTGTCTTCACCTATGTTTTATTCTTTTCCATTTTGTGAATTTTAATTTATTTATATTTTCCCCAATATTTGTTAATACTCTTTAATGGTTTTGGCTGTTAAGCCATACTTATAAAAGCTTACCCTACACAAAGTTTTATGATTAATTATTTAAATTTTCTTCTGTGACCTTTTTATGTTTAATGTTTAATCCATAAGCAGTTTATTCTCAGGTATGATTTGAGAAAAGAGTCTAACTTATTTTATTTCCAAGTGGCTTGGCTGTTAACAAAGTATCACTTAATGAGTAGCCCAGCCTTCCTCACTAATTTGACATGCCTCAGTTATCATAATAGATGTTTTCAGACTATGTTCTGAGGTATTTTAGGCATTCTGTGGTGTGCTCTCGGGATATCCTTGAAGAGCTGGAAACTTGGTAACTGGGATTTTTTTCTTACCAGCCTTATATCTCCATTGAAATATCTGATTTTTTTCTAATTCATTTTTTACATATTTCAAGATAGTTTCTTCTTTTTTTAGAGGCATAATTGACATATTTTATTAGTTTCAGATGGACAACATAACAATTTGATATTTGTATATATTAGAATATGATCACCACAATAAGTCTAGTTAGCATCCATCAGCATACATAGTTACAAATGTGCAGTTTCTTCTTAATTTCTAAAAATCAGCTTTACCAAAGTACACTAAATACAGATATTGTATAGCATACACATCAATAAAGTTGTATAATCAGTACTACATTCACGTTAGAGAACATTTCCATTACTATAGCAAACCTCCATTGTGCCTTTGTAGTTGATCTTCTTACTCTACTGTTGGCCTCTGGCAACTGTTGATCTGCTTTATACATTATAGTTTAGATTTTTCTAGAAGTTCATATAAATGAAATAATACCAGAAGGTAGTCTTTTATGTTTGGCTTTTTCTTTTCAGTTAGCATAATGCTTGTGAGATTTTCCATGTTTTTCATGTTCAAATAGTTTGTTCCTTTATACAGCAGAGTAGTATTCAGTTATCTGGATATAACACAGTTTGTTTATCCATTCACATGTGGTTATCTGGGCATCATGAATATGGCTGAAGTTTTTCCTATCATGTATATAGTTATTGTGAACATTCTTATATGGGTCCATATGTGGATATATGTTTTTATTTATTTAGGGTAAATACCTAAGAGTGGAATTAGTGGGTTGAATGTTAAGTGCACATATAATTTTATAAGAAACTTCATAAGAAATTGACAAGTGGTTTTCTTAAATATCTGTATTATTTTGCATTTCCACCAGCAATGTATGAGAGTTCAACTTGTTTTACATGTTTGCCAACACTTAGTATGGACAGTCTCTTTAATTTTAGCCATTGTAGTGTGTAAGTAGTGGTATCTTATTGTGGTTTTAACTGCATTTTCTTAATGGCTAATGTCCTTTGCATTTCAATATAAATTATAGAAGCAGTTTCCCAACTTCTACAAAAAATCCTGCTGATATTTTAATATTGATTTTGTTGTATAAATTTGGAGGCAACAGTTTGGGGACAATGACATTGTAACAGTATTGATGAACATGGTATGTATTTTTATTTATTTAAATATTCTTTAACTTGTTTCAGCAAAGTTTGATAATTGACAGGGTACATGTTTTACAAAATTAAAAAAAATTATCCCTAAGTATTTCATATTTTGATGTTATGAAGTGGCAGTCTTAAAATTTTTAATTTCTAAATTTTGTTGCTAGTATATAAAATACAATTGATTTATATATATTGATTTTGTCCTGTGTACTTGGTAAACTCATTTATTAGTTCTCATGGCTTTATGTGTTTTTTTTCAGGATTTTCCATATGAACATTTTTTCTGAAAAAAAGTTTTCCTTTCTTTCCAAACTGTATATCATTTATTGCTTATTTTTGCCTTATTTTACTAGTGTAGATGTCCAGTACAATATTGAATATATATGTGATGAAAGCAGATATCCTTTTTTGTTCCTGATATTAGAGGGAAAGTATTCAGTGTTTTCAGTATTTCACCATATAAGAATGATGTTAGCTGTAGGTTTTTCAGAGATGCTGTGTTAGTCTGCTTGGGCTGCAATAACAGAATACCACAGACTGGGTGGCTTAAACAACAGAAATGTATTTTTTCATAGTTCCTTAGGCTAGGAATCCAAAATTAGGTTGCTGTCAGGGTTGGTGTCTGGTCAGGGCTCTCTTCCTGACTTACAGATGGCTGCCTTCTTATTGTGTCCTCAGATGGCTTCTTCTCTGTGAGAGGGGAGAGAGAGAGAGCGACAGAGAGAGACAGAGACAGACTGTCTGTCTCTGATGTCTCTGTTATCAGACCATACAGATGTTCTATATCAGATTGAGAAGTTTCTTTATATTTCCAGGTAGCTTAAATATTTATTTTAAATAGCTGTTAAATTTTGTGAAATGTTTTTTGGCATCTGTTGAGATGATCACGTTTTTTTCTTTTCCTTTTTTAGTATATTAACATGGGGAAACATATAATTCATTTTTGGAATGTTAAACCCATCTTTCATTTACTTGCATGTTTTATATGCCTTTCATATATAGCACTTTAAGTATTTGTTTACTATATGTATATAAGTATATTTTATATATTTTATATATTGGGGGCTACAATTTGTTAAAAGTTTGTTAGGGATTTATTTTTGTCTCTAAGAAGTTATAAGAGATATTGACCTGTAATTTTCCTTTCTTGCAATGTCTTTGCTTGGTTTTGGATCAAGATGATGTTTACCTTATGCAAGTTGGGAAAATTTCCCTCATCTTCTATTTTATGAAAGAATTTATATAGAATCAATATTATTTTTTACTTAAATGTTTGATAGAATTCCCAGAGATGCTGTCTTGGCTTGAAAATTTCTTTTGGAAAGGTTTTAAACTTGAGTTTAATTTCTATCTTTTTTAAGGGCTATTTGGGCTATTTATTCCATGTTGAGTCAACATCTTTCAAGGAATTTTTTGTTTCATCTAAGTTACTGAATTTATTGGCATAAGTTATTCCTCATATTCCTTCCTTATGCTTTTACTTTGTGTAAAGTCTGAGTGATGTCCTTTCTGTCATTCCGGATATTGGTAATTTGTGTCATTTCCCATTTTCCTTGATCAATCTATCTGGAGGTTTATCAGTTTTTTTCCTTAAAAAAACCAGTTTTTGGTTTCATTGATTTTTCTCCATTTTTTGTGCATCTTCTATTTCCTAGGTGTGTACTTTTACCTTTATTATTTTTTAAATCAAGGAACAGAATTCTTTCTTTCTTTCTTTCTTTCTTTCTTTCTTTCTTTCTTTCTTTCTTTCTTTCTTTCTTTCTTTCTTTCTTTCTTTCTTTCTTTCTTTCTTTCTTTCTTTCTCCCTTCCTTCCTTCCTTCCTTCCTTCCTTCCTTCCTTCCTTCCTTCCTTCCTTCCTTCCTTCCTTCCTTCCTTCCTTCCTTCCTTTCTTTCTTTCTTTCTTTCTTTCTTTCTTTCTTTCTTTCTTTCTTTCTTTCTTTCTTTCGTTGGGTCTTAGGTGCAGCACATGGGATCTTCGCTGTGGCACCTGGGATCTTTCGTTGCAGCGCACAGGCTCTTTGTTGCAGCACAAGGGTTTCTCTTTAGTTCTGGCATGTGGGCTTTCTCTCTTTAGTTGTGGTGCACAGGCTCCAGAGGTCATGGGATATGTAGTTTGTGGTGCGTGGGCTCTCTAGTTGAGGCACGCAGGCTCAGTAGTTTTAGTGCACAGGCTTAGTTGCCCCACAGCATGTGGGATCTTAGTTTCTTGACCAGGGATTGAACCTGTGTCCCCAGCATTGAAAGGTGGATTCTTTACCACTGGATCACCAGGGAAGTTCCCTTTTATCTTTTATTACTCCTTCTTTCCATTTATTTTGGTTTACAGTCCTGTTTGTTTGTTTGTTTTTGTGGTACACAGGCCTCTCACTGTTGTGGCCTCTCCCGTTACAGAGCACAGGCTCTGGATGCGCAGGCTCAGCAACCATGGCTCACGGGCCTAGCCGCTCCGCGGCATGTGGGATCTTCCCAGACCGGGGCACGAACCCGTGTCCCCTGCATCGGCAGGTGGACTCTCAACCACTGCGCCACCAGGGAAGCCCTACAGTCCTCCTTTAAAAAATCTTTTTAGTTCTTTAAGGTGGAAGCTTAAGGAAGATGATGTAAGAGTTTCCTTCTTTTCTAATACAAGCATTTAATGCTATAATTTTCTTTTTAAGCACTGTTTTAGTTGCATTCACGTATTGTCATATAGGGTGTTTTCATTTCCTTCAATTACAATATTAGGTTGGCCAACAAGTTCATTTGTTTTTTTCCATAAGATGGCTCTAGTAGCAGTGATTAGTTGTCTTTAACTTCATTGGAACATTTATGTTAGATTGTTTTGTGACAGCTGTCATATCAGCATGCATTTAAAAAAAATTGAAATTGGTGTAACCGTTTTAATATTGAAGATGGAAGAAAAGCAACATTTTCGGCATATTATGCTTTATTATTTCAAGAAAGGTAAAAATGCAACTGAAACGCAAAAAAAGATTTGTGTAGTGTATGGAGAAGGTGCTGTGACTGATTGAACATGTCAAAAGTGGTTTGCGAAGTTTCATGCTGGAGATTTCTTGCTGGATAATGCTCCACAGTTGGGTAGACCACTTGAAGTTGATAGTGATGAAATTGAGACATTAATTGAGAACAATCAATGTTATACCATGCGGGAGATAGCTGACATACTCAAAATATCCATATCAAGTGTTAAAAATCATTTGCACCAACTTGGTTGTTTCTTGCTTTGATATTTGGGTTCCACATAAGTTAAGTGAAAAAAACCTTCTTGACCATATTTCTGCATGTGATTCTCTACTTAAATGTAATAAAAAAAACATTCCCTTTTTAAAACAAATTGTGACAGGTGATGAAAAATGGACACTGTACAATATGTGGAATGGAAGAGATTGTGGGATAAGGGAAATGAACCACCACCAACCACACCAAAGGCCAGTCTTCCTCCAAAGAAGGTAATGTTGTGTATATGGTGGGATTGGAAGGGAGTCCTCTACTATGAGCTCCTTCCAGAAAACCAAACAATTAATTCCAACAAGTACTGCTCCCAATTAGATCAACTGAAAGTAGCACTCAACAAAAAGCATCTGAAGTTAGTCAACCGAAAACGTATAATCTTCCATCAGGATAATGTAAGACTGCATGTTTCTTTGATGACCAGACAAAAACTATTACAGCTTGGCTGGGAAGTTCTGATTCATCCACCAGATTCACCAGATGTTGCACCTTCAGATTCCATTTATTTTGATCTTTACAAAATTCTCTTAATGGAAAAAATTTCAATTCCCTGAGAGACTGTAAAAGGTGCCTGGAAGAGTTCTTTGCTCAAAAAGATAAAAAGTTTTGGGAAGATGGAATTATGAAGTTGCCTGAAAAATGGCAGAAAGTAGTAGAACAAAATGGTGAATGCGTTGTTCAATAAAGTTCTTGGTGAAAATGAAAAATGTGTCCTTTAGTTTTACCTAAAAACCAAAGGAACTTTTTGGCCAACCCAATATTTCTTAATCC
This sequence comes from Kogia breviceps, assembly GCF_026419965.1. NCBI lineage: Eukaryota > Metazoa > Chordata > Mammalia > Artiodactyla > Physeteridae > Kogia > Kogia breviceps. The sequence continues at coordinate 58,111,299 of NC_081314.1, forward strand.
ATCATGATTTTTTTTCCTTTGATCCATGTGTTATTTAGAAAAATGTTGATTTCTAATATTTGGGATTTTTCATATATATATGTGTTACTGATTTCTTGTTTAATTCCATTGTGTTGAGAAAACATACTATGTATGATTCAGTCTTTTAAAATTGTTGAGATTTGTTTTATGACCCAGAATATTGTCCATCTTGGTGATTGTTCCACATGAACTTGAAAAAAATGTGGAATGTTCTCCAAATGTTAATTGGGTTAAGTCAATTGATTGTATCATTCAAGTCTTCTACATACTTATTGACATTTTTCTGTACTTGTTCTATCAATTACTGAGAAAGGAATTTTGAAATCTCTCACTGTGAATGTGTATTTTTCTAGTTCTTTTAAAATTCTATCAGTTTTTATTTCATGTTTTTATTATTTTTTATTTTTTTACTTTTTTATTTTATTTTTTTGCAGTATGCGGGCCTCTCACTGTTGTGGCCTCTCCCGTTGCGGAGCACAGGCTCCGGACGCGCAGGCCTAGCGGCCATGGCTCACGGGCTTAGTTGCTCCGCGGCATGTGAGATCTTCCCAGACCAGGGCACGAACCCGTGTCTCCTGCATCGGCAGGCGGATTCTCAATCACTGCGCCACCAGGGAAGCCCTATTTCATGTTTTTAAATGCATAAACCTTTCGGAGTGTTATGTTGATAAACTGACCCCTTTATCACTATGTAAATATCCTTTTTATCCTGATATTATACATTGCTCTCAGATCTGCTTTTCTGATGTTAATGTAGCCATTTCAGCTTTCTTTTTTATTAGTGTTTTCATGTCATTTCTTTTCCTATGTTTTTACTTTTAATCTATATGCCTTCATATTTAATTTTGTTAGGTAGTATATATTGTTTTATTTAGTCTCTACCTTTTCATTAGATTGTTCAGGCCATTTATATTCTATGTTCTTATTCCTGTGTTTGGGTTTAAGTCAACTGTCTTGATATTTGGTTTGTTTTTTTTTTTTTCCCTGTATTTGTTTTTTGTTACTTTCCCCCCTTTTCTCTTTTCTTTTAGATAAAGTGAATATATTTTATGATTCTATTTTATCTTCACTATTTTTCCCACCTGTGCCTTTTTATTTTATTTGCTTAGTGGTTACTCCGAAGTCTACAACATGATTTTAACTTATCAGTTCACCATCAAATAATATTATGCCACTTCACGTAAACATGTAAGAACCTTTTAACAACATACCTCCATTTTCCCCTCCCTTCCTTGTTTTCTTGCTTTTATTATTTTACCTCTCCATATTTTATAAACTTTACAAAATGCACTATTATTTCTGCCTTAAACAGTTATATTTTAAAATGATTAAAATGAGAAACACTTTATACCCTATAGTTACCATGTATTTAGCATTTTCATAACTCTTCATCTTTTGTGCAAATTCCCATTTATATCACTTTATCTCTACCTCTAAAATGTCCTTTCATGTTTCTTATGTGCTGGTAAAGAATCCTTTTTTCTTGTTGTTTTATTTCAGTGCTTTAGAGTGTCTACAGTTGTCTTCTGTCTTTCAGTTTCTGATGATAAGTTGGCTGTAAGTCTCATCTTTGTTCTTTTGTAGAGAATAAGCCTTTTTTTCCTCTGGCTGCTTTCACTAAAGCATGACCCACTGGAATCTCCTCTGAATGTCCCGGTGTTCTTTGATTGTCTTTCCATTCAATGTGGTAGAAATCTTTCTCTCAAATACTGTGAGCTCTGAGAAATGTTTATTCTACTGTTTTCCAGTGCTTCTTTCTCTGGCCTCAAGTGATTTCTGTTCACATATGGCAGATCAGTGGCCACCTAACTTCTGGAATTGGCCTCATGCAGATATTTAGAGCTTTCTCTATCTGTGCAGTAGTGGTATCCTTGGTATTCTCTCCCATTGATTCAAGCTGCCTTGGTCTTTCCAAACTCCAATCTCTATTTCCCCAACTCAGTGAGACAGCCATGGTCTCTTTGGCTTCTTTCTTCCAGGCTACCTCTTGGAAACTGCCTCCAAGCACAAACTGGGGTAATCATAAGCCTCATCTTTATTGTTTCCTTTCTCTCAGAAGTCACAGTGTTACTTGTTTTTCAATGTCTGAAAACTGTGTTTTCATATATTTATTCTGGTTTTCTTGTTGTTTAAGGTAAGAATATGTCTTGTTTCTGTTACTTCATCTTTATTGAAGTGGAAGCATACAATTTCTTTGAACAAAGATTACCAGTGTCAGAATATAAGTTTGAATTCCAATGATAGGCTGATATCTTATATACCTCCATCTGTTTCTAGATTATTCATTCTGTTACACGTATCTACCTGCTTATTTATTTATTTTTATTTTTAAAAAATTTTTATTATTTTTTATTTTTTGGTGGTACGTGGGCCTCTCACTGTTGTGGCCTCTTCCATTGCGGAGCACAGGCTCCGGACATTCAGGCTCAGCGGCCATGGCTCACGGGCCCAGCCTCTCCGCGGCATGTGGGATCTTCCCGGACCAGGGCATGAACCCGTGTCCCCTGCATCGGCAGGCGGACTCTCAACCACTGTGCCACCAGGGAAGCCCCATATTTATTTATTTATTTACTTACTTATGGGTCACCAATGCCACACCAATTTACTTATTTTATTTATTTTGAAAAAACATTTTTTAATTGGAGTTGGTTTTTAAATTATATAATTGGCGTGTTTTCAATTTCATGTAAATTTTAATATTCCATAGGGGATTTGTTTTAATATTGGTAAGATCATTTGCAGGGGTGGGTGAAAGAAGTGTTTCACATTGTCAATATTGTTTTCATTGAATAAAATTCACTTTAGTTATCCTGTTGTCATCTTGTGCTTCCTAAGTTTACAGTCTACAGTGTTGACCCAGATGTAAAACTCAGCTCTGTTTATGAAATCCATTCACAAAAAGCATATGAGATTATATTTTATTAAATATCTGGGTTTGGAGGGACAGCACTGAGATGTAGTAATACAAACAATTTCACATAAAACATGAGATATCCCTGTTTTTAAAAGTCCTTTTGTTACCCCAACATCAGATTTTTATTTTACCACTTTCTTCAGCCCTGTGCCTACCTGAGTCTTGCTGATGTCTTTTCTTTTTCTAACTCTTTTACTTCTTAGCTCTCTTCTCTCTACCTAGCCACCTTTGAGATCTTGATTATTTCTATTGCAAAGAAATTTAGCTATCTCTTTACCTGTATTGGAACCTATTGTACTAGACCTTCTGGTCCTACTTTCACCCCAACTGAAACATCAATTTTTTTGTTTTTACTAAATTCTGCTGCCTACTGTTAAGATAATGAATTTTTCACCCTACTACATTTATGAAATAATGCTCTATATTTTTGAATTTTGTATTTCTATTTTAATTTTCAAAATTGAAGATGTATATTATTCCAGGAGATCTGATGGCTGTGGAGGCACTCCAGATGCTACTATCTTAATCATAGTCTTGAGCAATATAATGATAATTCCTACTATATAAGTTTCATAAGAGAAAGATAGTCATGTGAATAGCCAGATGAAAAATATCTGCAATATATAATCAACTGTAATATAAAGTTCCCAATTCAAGATATCTAACATGAAATGCATCTATTCATTTATACCCATGGATTTAATTGAGGATTATCTACATTCTTACTTGTTGGACTATTAATATAATTTATTAGTTACTAAATAGTTATTAAATAATATTTTTAGGGAAATAAAAATGAGTTGTACACAGGAAGAGATCAAGTTATCTATATGTTATTGGTCCTGTTTCAAATTTGATACTCTTTTTTTCATAAAACAGTATGTTTGCTTCCATGTTATTGTTTATTGTTTCTTCAAAATTGTATAAATGTTTTTATATTGGTTTTTCATCATATGTATGTTTTATTATCAACTTCTGGAAAAAATAAAGTAAATTTGGAAAATAACAGTACTGCCTTTTACTCAGTAACATTACTCTTTTATTTATTTCTGCTCCCAAAAGAATTGTATGTCATCATTTGTAAATTACTACACTAGGTACCATGAAGCTAGTGTACCATGTACTTAGAAGCTATTGCTTCCAAGTGTATTAATAACTAGTTGAGGGCATAGAGTATTCACCTGTGACATTAATTATAAAGAATGTTTACAGGGACTTACCTGGTGGTAAGAGAGTCCGCCTGCCGATGAAGGGGACACGGGTTCATGCCCCGGTCCAGGAAGATCCCACATGCCGCAGAGTGGCTGGGCCCTTGAGCCATGGCCACTGAGCCTGTGTGTCCGGAATCTGTGCTCTGCAATGGAAGAGGCCACAAGAGTGAGAGGCACACATACCGCAAAAAAAAAAAAAAAAAAGAATATTTACAGTTAGTTCATATTTAATATTCAAAATATTGATAGATTTTAGATATAAAGCAATAACTCTAAGGGAGCAATGAGAATGAAGCACTATAAGTCGGAAAGGCATCATGAGGTGAGTTTGGAATAAGTCCTAAATATAAGGAAAACAGCATTTCAGAAAACATATATCAAGCGGGGAAGAAAGTAATGCTCTAAGGCATAAAGATAATATGAACACAGTAAAAGCAAAGGATAGCCCTTTACTGTTGGGTTCATGCCCATTATTTGTTTATAACATGTAACTGTTAAAAATGTAGGTTTGGAGTCAAATATTGCTTCAAATTCTGAACCACCATATACTGGTTATGTGTTCTTAAGCAAGATTCATTTTTCTCATTTTTAAAATGCAGACAAAATTAACCTACCTTACGGATAAAATAAAATGTTGCATCAAAAATGTTTTACACAGAGATAGCCTCATCTACCAGAGGGCAGACAGCAGCAGAAGAAAACACTACAATACTGCAACCTGTGGAAGGAAACCACATTCACAAAAAGATAGACAAAACGAAAAGGTAGAGGACTATGTACCAGATGAAGGAACAAGATTAAACACCAGAAAAACAATTAACTGAAGTAGAGATACACAACCTTCCAGAAAAAGAATTCAGAATAATGATAGTGAAGATGATTCAGGAACTCGGAAAAAGAATGTAGGCAAGGATCTGGAAGATGCAAGAAATGTTTAACAAAGACCTAGAAGAATTAAAGAACAAACAAACAAAGATGAAGAAAAATAAATGAAATGAAAACTACACTAGAAGGAATCAATAGCAGAATAACCGAGGCAGAAGAACACATAAGTGACCAGGAAGACAGAATGGTGGAACTCACTGCCATGGAACAGAATAAAGAAAAAAGATAAAAAGAAATGAAGACAGCCTAAGAGACCTCTGGGACAACATTAAACGCAATAACATTCGCATTATAAGGGTCCCAGAAGGAGAAGAGAGAGAGAAAGGACCAGAAAAAACATTTGAAGAGTTTATAGTCGAAAAATTCCCTGTCATGGGAGAGGAAATAGCCACCGAAGTCCAGGAAGTGCAGAGATTCCCAGACAGGACAAACCTAATGAGAAACACACTGAGACACATGGTAGTCAAATTGACAAAAATTAAAGGCAAAGAAGAATTAAAAGCAACAAGGGAAAATTGACAAATAACATACAAGGGAACTCCCATAAAGTTAATAGCTGATTTCTCAGCAGAAACTCTACAAGCCAGAAGGGAGTGGCAGGACATATTTAAAGTGATGAAAAAGAAGAAACTACAACCAAGATTACTCTACCCAGCAAGGATTTCATTCACATTCGATGGAGAAATCAAAAGCTTTACAGACAAGCAAAAGCTTAGAAAATTTAGCACCACCAAACCAGCTCTACAACAAATGCTAAAGAAACTTCTCTTAGCAGGAAACACAAGAGAAGAAAAGGACCTACAAAAACAAACCCCAAACAATTAAGAAAATGGTAATAGGAACATACATATTTATAAGTACCTTAAATGTGAATGGATTAGATTCTCCAACCAAAAGACACAGGCTTGCTGAATGGTTACAAAAACAAGACCCATATGTATGCTGTCTACAAGAGACCCACTTCAGACCTAGGGACACATGCAGACTGAAAGTGAGGGAATGGAAAAAGATATTCCATGCAAATGGAATTCAGAAGAAAGCTAGAGTAACAATAGTCATATCTGATAAAATAGACTTTAAAATAAAGAATTTTACAAGAGACAAGGAAGGACACTACATAATGATCAAGGGATCAATCCAAGAAGAAGATATAACAATTATAAATATATATACACCAAACATAGGAGCACCTCAATACATAAGGCAAATGCTAACAGCTATAAAAGAGGAAACGACATTAAAACAATAATAGTTTGGGGAACTTCCCTGGTGGCTCAGTGGTTAAGAGTCTTCCTGCCAATGCAGGAGACACAGGTTCCAGCACTGGTCCGGAAAGACTCCACATGCTGCAGAGCAACTAAGCCCATGCGCCACAGCTACTGAGCCTGCATGCCACAACTATTGAATCCTGCATGCCTAGAGCCTGTGGTCCACAACAAGAGAAGCCACTGCAATGAGAAGCCTGCGCACTGCAACAAAGAGTAGCCCCCGCTCGCCACAACTAGAGAAAAAACCGCACACAGCAAAAACGATCAAATGCAGCCAAAATAATAATAATAATAATAAATAAATAAATAATAAAAATTGTGGGGACCTTTAACACCTCACTTAAACCAATGGACAGGTCATCAAGACATAAAATTAATAAGGAAACACAAGCTTTAAATGACACAATAGACCGGATAGATTTAATTGATATTTATCAGATATTCCATCAACAAACAGCAGATTACACTTTCTTCTCAAATGCACATGGAACATTTTCCAGGATAGATCACATCTTGGGTCACAAATCAAGACTCAGTAAAATTAAGAAAATTGAAATCATATCAAGCATCTTTTCCAACTACAGCACTATGAGATTAGAAATCAATTACAGGAAAAAAAATGTAAAAAACACAAAAACATGGAGGCTAAACAGTACGTTTAAATAACCAGGAAATCACTGAAGAAATCAAAGAGGAAATTAAAAACAACCTAGAGTCAAATGGCAACGAAAACATAATGATCCAAAACCTATGGGATGCGCAAAAGCAGTTCTAAGAGAGAAGTTTATAGCAATACAAGCCTACCTCAAGAAACAAGTAAAATCTCAAATAAAAAAGCTAACCTTACACCTAAAGGAACTAGAGAAAGAAGAAGAAACAAAACCCAAAGTAGAAGGAAAGAAATCATAAAGATCAGAGCAGAAATAAATGATATAGAAACAAAGAAAACAATAGCAAAGATCAATTAAACTAAAATCTGGTTCTTTGAGAACATAAACAAAATTGATAAGCCTTTAGCCAGACTCATGAAGAAAAAGAGGGACAGGACTCAAACTCGTAAAATTAGAAATGAAAAAGGAGAAGTTATAACAGACACTGCAGCAATACAAAGCATCCTAAGAGACTACTACAAGCAACTCTATGCCAATAAAATGGATAAACTGGAAGAAATGGAAAAATTCTTAGAAATGTATAACCATGACTGAACCAGGAAAAAATAGAAAATATGAACAGACCAATCACAAGTAAAGAAATTGAAACTGTGATTAAAAGTCTTCCACAAACAAAAGTCCAAGACCAGATGGCTTCACAGGTGAATTCTATCATTTAGAGAAGAGATAACACCCATCTTTCTCACTCTTCCAAAAAATTGCAGAGAAATTTTTGTCCCAAACTCATTCTATGAGGCCACCATCACCCCGATACCAAAACCAGACAAAGATACTACAAAAAAAGAAAAAGACTAATATTACTGATGAATATAGGTGCAAAAATCCTCAACAAAATACTAGCAAACAGAATCGAACAACACATTAAAAGGATCCTACGCCATTATCAATTGGGATTTATCCCAGGAATGCAAGGATTCCTCAATATATGCAAATCAATCAATGTGGTACACCATATAATCAAACTGAAAAGTGAAAACCATATGAGCATCTCAGTAGATGCAGAAAAAGCTTTTGACAAAATTCAACACCCATTTATGATAAAAACTCTCCAGAAAGTGGACATAGACCAAATCTACCTAAACAAAATAAAGGCCATATATATGACAAACCCACAGCAAACAGCATTCTAAATGGTGAAGAACTGAAAGCATTTCTTCTAGGATCAGGAACAAGACAAGGATGTCCACTCTAGTCAGTATTATTCCACATAGTTTTGGAAGTCCTAGCCACAGCAGTCAGAGAAGAAAAGGAAATGAAAGGAATACAAATTGGAAAAGAAAAAGTAAAACTGTCATTGTTTGCAGATGACATGATACTATACATACAGAATCCTAAAGATGCCACCAGAAAAATACTGGGACTAATCAATGAATCTGATAAAGTAGCAGGATACAAAATTAATGCACAGAAATCTCTTGCATTTCTATACACTAACAATGAAATATCAGAACAAGAAATTAGGGAAACAATCCCTTTCACCATTGCAACAAAAAGAATAGAATACCTAGGAATAAACCTACCTAAGGAGGTAAAAGACCTGTATTCAGAAAACTATAAGACACTGATGAAATCAGTCAAAGATGACACAAACAAATGGAGATATATACCATGTTCTTGGATTGGAATAATCAATATTGTGAAAATGACTATGCTACCCAAAGCAATCTACAGATTCAATGCAATCCGTATCAAATTACCAGTGCCATTTTTTTACAGAACAAGAACAAAAAAATCTTAAAATTTGAATGGTTACACAAAAGACCCTGAATAGCCAAAGCAGTCTTGAGGGAAAAAAACAGAGCTGGATGAATCACACTCCCAGACATCAGACTATACTACAGAGGTACAGTAATCAAGACAATATGGTACTGGCACAAAAACAGTAATATAGATCAATGGAATAGGATAGAAAGCCCAGAGGTAAACCCACGCACCTATGGTCAACTAATCTATGATGAAGGAGGCAAAGATATACAATGGAGAAAATACAGTCTCTTCAATAAGTGGTGCTGGGAAAACTGTACAGCCACATTTAAAAGAATGAAATTAGAACACTCCCTAGCACCATACACAAAAATAAACTCAACATGGCTTAAAGACCTGAATGTAAGACTAGACACTATAAAACTCTTAGAGGAAAACATAGGAAGAACACTCTTTGACATAAATCACAGCAAGATCTTTTTGACTCACCTCCTAGAGTAATGGAAATAAAAACAAAAATAAACAATTGACACCTAATGAAACTTAGAAGCTTTTACACAGCAAAGGAAACTATAAATAAGATGAAAAGACCACCCTCAGAATGGGAGAAAATATTTGCAAACGAATTAATGGAGAAAGGATTAATCTCCAAAATATATAAACAGCTCATGCAGTTCCATAAAAAAAAAAAAAAACCAGACAACTGAATTATAAAATTAGCAGAAGAAGTAAGCAGACATTTCTCCAAAGGAGACATACAGATGGCCAAGAGGCACATGAAAAGCTCCTCCACATCACTGATTATCAGAGAAATGCAAATCAAAGCTACAATGAGGTATAACCTCCCACCAGTTAGAATGGGCATCATCAGAAAATCTACAAACAACAAATGGTGGAGAGGGTGTGGAGAAAAGGGAACCCTTTGCACTGTTGGTGGGAATGTAAATTGATACTTCCACTACGGAGAACAGTATGGAGGTTCCTTAAACTATAAATAGAACTGCCATATGACCCAGCAATCCCACTACTGGGCATATACCCTGAGAAAAGCATAATTCTAATAGATATATGTGCCACAATGTTCATGGCAGCACTATTTACAATAGCCGGGTTATGGAAGCAACCTAAATGCCCATTGACAGACAAATGGATAAAGAAGATGTGGTACATATATACAATGGAATATTACTCAGTCATAAAATGGAACAAAATTGGGTCATTTGTAGAGAGTTGGATGGACCTAGAGACTGTCATAAGACTGAAGTAAGTCAGAAAGAGGAAAACAAATATTGTATATTAATGCATATTTGTGAAATCTAGAAACATGGTACAGATGAACCAGTTTGCAAGGCAGAAATAGAGACACAGATGTTGAGAACAAATGTATGGACACCAATCGTGGAAAGTGGATGTGGGGGGGGGAATGGTGATGGAATGAATTGGGTGATTGGGATTGACATATATACACTAATATATCTAAAATAGATAACTACTAAAAAAACAGTTCCTGTAATAAATATATTTCCCATAGGGGGTGAACAATTAAATTTGAAAGCATGTAAAAACATAAAAAAGGAAAAAATTATTTTTTTAAAAGATAGATTAAAAATAACCAGTGTGTATTAGAAATTTAAAAATATAATTATTAAAATTAAAATGGTAATAGAGGAGTTAAACAGCTGATTAAACACAGCTGAGGAGATAATTATTATATTGGAAGATAGAGGCAATGAAATTACTGAGGATGTATGTAACACAGAACAAACACATTGGTTGAAATTTAGAACATCAAAATAAAAATAAAATTCTAAAATGTTTTACAAATAGTAACACTAAGTTAATTACATTACAGCTCTTAGTATGTGTTTCCATTAAGATAAGTATTTAGCACATTTTACAATGCTTATTTATCACCTGGTAGGTTACAGTTCTTTGCAGGGACAGCTTTTATATCAGGTACTTTATTGATAAATATAGGTGTGTGGCCAATTTTTACTGGACAAATAAGTGTTTGGACAAATTAGAGAAATCTTTTGGGGAAGTAACTGGTGGGAATCAGAGGAACGACAATTGGAAGAAAACCTTAAAGGCTGTAGAGTAGAGTTTAAATTGGATAGAATAGCATTTAGTGATGATATTATGTTTGGGGAACCAAATTGGCAGTAGTGGTTTAAAGTTGTCTGAGACTAGCTTGAAACTGTCTCAATACGATGCCTAGAAAGAAGAAAGAACTCTTTTAAGTTAAGTTCTGAAACTAGTCTCAGATAACAATAGACATTGAGCATGGGCAAAAGAGAAAAGAGATGAGAAGAAAGAAATTGTAGAGTAGGAGAAAAGAGCAAAAGAAGTAGCTTAAAATGTGAATAGAGATAAACTGGCAGGTTGAGCCAATTACCTCCTTTGCTACTAGAATATTCCATAGAACATTTATTATTGATTTTCATACTAATCTACAACATTGGCAAACAAAGACATTTTAGTCGTCATGCTTTCTATACTGTCTCCATCTCTTTTCCCTTACTAGAGTTGTAAATGTTAGAGTCCAGGAGCAAGTGCCTCTAAAATATTGACATTGCTTCTTGTCAGTATTCTGATAGCAATTTTATTTTTGTTTATTTAATGGTATTTAGTAATTATATTTTAAATATAGTCTATATTCAGTTATCAGTTATACATCTACCCATTTGACCCACCACTATATACATGAAAGGGAATACTACCTACCCAGAGACACACAGTAGCTCACCTTCTGTTTGCAGACACTTCAGTTCTACCTGCTAATCCTACTTTACTAACCAAGAGTTGTTTTTCCTTTGGATTAGTTTGAAGGGCTTCCTATGAAATTATTGATTGAACAAAGATGATAAAAACTGATCTGTGTACTGCTGTCTAATAAAAGTGGTATTTTTAAAATATTATCTTTGCTTAAAACCAGACGTATATATAATTTGGAACAACCTCTTTGATAAGAAGTTAAGTCAACCTCTTAAGTCATGTCTATAATGCTGTTATACATCCAAAGAACAGCAATTTCTTTATGAAATTTGAGAAAAAAATCAAGAAATGAATAAATTTGAAAGCCTAATATTTAACAATATTATTACAACATTTAAATTGTTCCTTAAGTTATTAAAAAATAAATGTAAATTGAAGCTACAATGAGGTACCACCTTACACAGGTCAGAATGGCCATCACTAAAAAGTCTACAACTAACAAATGCTGCAGAGGGTGTGGAGAAAAGGGAACTGTCTTACTCTGTTGGTGGGAATGTAAATCGGTGCAGCACTATGTAAAACAGTATGGAGGTTCCCTTAAAATCCTAAAATAGGGCTTCCCTGGTGGCGCAGTGGTTGAGAGTCCATCTGCTGATGCAGGGGACACGGGTTCGTGTCCCAGTCCGGGAAGATCCCACATGCCGCGGAGCGTCTGGGCCCGTGAGCCATGGCCGCTGGGCCTACACGTCCGGAGCCTGTGCTCCGCAAAGGGAGAGGCCACAACAGTGAGAGGCCTGCATACCGCAAAAGAAAAAAGAAAAATCCTAAAATAGACTTGCCATATGATCCAGCAATCCTATTCCTGGGCATATATCTGGACAAAACTATAATTTGAAAAGATACATGTAGCCCTATGTTCATAGCAGCACTGTTTACAATAACCAAGACATGAAAGCAACCTAAATGTCCATCAACAGATGAATGGATATATACAATGGAATACTACTCAGCCATTAAAAAGAATGAAATAATGCCTTTTGCAGCAACATGGGTGGACCTAGAGGTTATCATACTGAGTGAAGTTGTCAGAGAAAAACATATATCATGATATCACTTATGTGTGGAATCTAAAATTTGACACAAATGAACTTATTTATAAAACAGAGACAGACTCATAGACATAGAAAACACACTTATGGTTACCAGAGCAAAAAGGGGGGTTGGGGGAGGGCTATATTAGGAGTTTGGGACCGCAAATACAAGCTATCGTACGTAAGTTCCTGCTGTATACCACAGGGAACTATATTCAATCTCCTATAATAAATGATAATAGAAAAAAATATGAAAAAGAAAACGATATAAAACTGATCACTTTGCTACACACCAGAAACTAACACAACATTGTAAATCAACTATACTTTAATTGAAAAAATAAAAAATAAAATAAATGAATTAATTTTGAAAGTTCCTTTGCTATAGTTACTTCTAAAATTAATTTTAAATGGGTGTGATTTTCCTGTAGTAAAAGACATATGATTTCAATGTATATTGTGATGTTAGTTTTTCTTTCATTCAGCAGGTTAGTTTTAATTTTATTTTCTATATTATTATTAGAGAAAATGAACAAACTTTCATATTCTGATTAAGACTTGGATTTATAGAGTTTTTTTGGGGGGGAATTGTACCTATTTATGTATCATCTACTGATTATTAAATGTTACATGAGGGACTGCTTGTCTGTGCCAGTGAAATGTTCTTTTGCCAGAACAAAGCATTATGTACTTTCATCTTTAATTGCAGTACTTCTAGAACAATTATCCTGGAAGTTCCTTTTCATAATCTTAGAATAATATTTGCTTATTAGAATTAATTGAAAATAGTGTTGATACATATATTAGGATTTTTTTTGGTATGGTAATATAATATGGCAAGTACTTTTGCTTTACCGTGGATATTATATTCTTTTTTTTCTTAATCAGTTTAAAAAAATTATACCCCCCCAAAAAAAACAAATTAGACTTAAAAAAAATTATACTTGAAGAAAATCTAGATGAGGTATTTAGCTAATGAGTAGCTGATTTTGTTTTTGATTAGTTTTAAGAAGTTTTAAGGGCTTCCCTGGTGGCACAGTGGTTGAGAGTCCACCTGCCAATGCAGGGGATGCGGGTTCGTGTCCCGGTCCGGGAAGATCCCACATGCCGTGGAGCGTCTGGGCCCGTGAGCCATGGCCGCTGAGCCTGCGCGTCCGGAGCCTGTGCTCCGCAACGGGAGAGGCCACAGCACTGAGAGGCCCGCGTACCGCAGGGGAAAAAAAAAAGAAGAAGTTTTAAATTCAAGTTGAACTTTGAAAAGTTGTTTTTCTTTCTTGAAGAGAAGACGTTTGTTTTAATTATAAGACCAAATTGGTACCAAGTGATATGGCACCAAGCTAAATAAATACCTTGCGATTACTCTTTGACTGATGGTACCAATGGAATATTATTCTATTAACTCGCTCATGTCCTTCTATATGTTTCTTCCTTTTTTTTTAATGTTTCTTTCAGTATTGTGTAGTATGTTTCTGTCACTCACTGATTTCCTCCTGAAACCAGAATGTTATTAAAAAAAATTACTCAAACTCAAATGCCTTAGAGCCCATGTAGGTAAAATAGATGAATGAAGTGTAAAGATGATCTCTGGTAACTAACAAAAGGCCTTTATACTGGTGAGAAATTAGGGAGTGTGGGGACTCGAGAAACCTGGAGAGTATGTGCTCTATTTAAGGACAGTAGTCACTCAGTTATTACTATGCCCAGGGTTGCCAAATCTTCCAGTTGTATGGAGAAGCTAAAAATCTGGATGTGTGTGTTTAATTTCCTGATCTTTGAAGTTTGGCAAATAACTTTTAAAAAACATTGTATGGGCCAACACCTTGTATGGACCATCTTTATGCAAGATGTTTTTTTTTTTTTTGCAGTACGCGGGCCTCTCACTGTTGTGGCCTCTCCCGTTGCAGAGCACAGGCTCCGGATGTGCAGGCTCAGTGGCCATGGCTCATGGGCCTAGCCGCTCCGCGGCATGTGGGATCTTCCCTGACCAGGGCACGAACCCATGTTCCCTGCATTGGCAGGTGGACCCTCAACCACTGCACCACCAGGGAAGCCTGCAAGATGATTTTTAAAAACATTTTTGATTCCCAACTTTTTAAACCTATCTAAAAATAAACCAGACCCAAGGTTGACAGTTTGGATGACAAAGGCTGTTTAGAGACCATCTCTCTCTCTCTCTCTCCCTTCAAATCTCTGAGTCCCTCTCCTTTCTTGTGTTTCCACCGGGTGTGCTGTACTGTCCTTATTCCACCAAACCAGTTAATACACAAGCCTAGTTAATTCTACCTCCTTAATAGCTTTCATTTCTATTCACTTGACATTCATCTCCACTAGTTGACATCTATCTCCATATCCACCTCAACTACTTAGTTGAGTCCACCATCATCTTTCATCTGATTAATGACACTGTTTCCTAACTAGTCTCTCCTCTTTTAATCTTTCCGAATCCATTCCTCACACTCGAGACAGAGGAATGACCTAACTATAAAGTAAATCACAGCCCTACTTCAGATCTTTCAAGGATTCTCCATTAACCTGAGAATAAAATCTAATCATCTTAACATGACCTGCAAGGCCCTT
Source organism: Kogia breviceps (assembly GCF_026419965.1). Lineage (NCBI taxonomy): Eukaryota > Metazoa > Chordata > Mammalia > Artiodactyla > Physeteridae > Kogia > Kogia breviceps. The sequence continues at coordinate 58,126,356 of NC_081314.1, forward strand.
TATTATCTGGTCTTTGGTTACAGGTCTAACTTTACCTCATGCCATTCCTCTTCATATTTTATGCTGTAGTCAGGTTGAATTCCTTCAACATTTATATTTTTTCTTGTTTATGGGCCTTTGTAAATGTGGTCGTCCATCCCAGGCCTCTTCCCCTTACCCATTCTGCAGCAAATTGATGTGTGAAGGAGAGGATGGGTAAAGCATAAGAAAGTTCAGATCTATTCTAATTGCACTGAGCACATTGTAGTCCCAGTTGCCTTTTCAAAAACCTGGTCAACTTTTTAAGAAAGCAGAAGTAGCAGCCCTTACATGATAAGTCTCTTTGTATTCTGGGTTTTTTCAAGATAAAGGCTCAGTGATTTGAGTTATCCAGAGTATGAAAAGCTCTGACATTACAAAGGTATGTCATAAAATTGAGTCAGCAAGTTATCTCTCTCCCTGTCTATTTGTGTTTATCTCTCTGTCTCCATCTCTTTCTCACACACACATTCACACACCCCACCTATAAGACAGGCATATCAAACAAAAAGTATTAACGAGAGTTTTATTGGAATCAATAATCCTGACTCAAACCAACATTCAAAGAGTATGCTCAGTATACAGATTTTATATTCTTAAACATGGAGATAACATTTTCAAAAGAAATTATTTTTTTCATAAATCTTTGAAACATAAGATAATTCAAAAGCTTCACTGTTAAGATCAAGGTTAGCCCTTGGCATAGTTGTTTAAGAGTGAATGGATGAGTGAAGGGTGGTGGTTTTGGGGTTTTTTTTTTTTTTTGCCTGTTTGTGTGTGTGTGTGTTTTGGTGCTTCCTGTTTTTCTTTCATTGCCCTTCTCTTACCCTATTGTTTTCAATGTATCAATACCTTTCAGAGAAATTCCACATACAGTGGCATTCTCTGTGTCCCACAGGGTACAATGGAATCATTATCTTATGCGTCCTCTACTTTGTCCCAGTATTAGTAGAGCTAGTGGTTGAATGGACTATTTTGGTAGTCATATAACACTAACCAGGAGCTTAGAGATGACTAACTGAAATGAGGGTAATCGTCAGTTAAATCCATTACACCTGTAATCTGCCTTCACTGATCAAGCTTGCTTTAATTGTTGCTACAAAAGACTTGCAGGTCCTCCAAACTCTCAGAGCCTAAACAACATGTTCTGCCCCAGTTGCTTTCCAGAAACTTGGAGTCAGCTGTGTCTAGTTTGAGCTAAAGCTGGTTAAGACTGGTTGGGATCACCAGTCCTCCGACTGGGCATGCACTAATGTCCGCTCGGTGACCTTTTGACATCAGAGGGCTGAAAACTCCACCCTAACAATAATTACCTCACCTTTTTCTTGCCTCTAATCACTTTTCCTCACACTCCCGGCCTCAGCTCTGTCCCATAAATAGCCCAGGCCCCTTGCCTTCAGGGACACGGATTTGAGATTTGTTCTTTCATCTCCTCACTTGGCTGCTTTGTGAATAAAACTTTTCTCTGCTGCGAACCTGGGCATCTCAGTGTGTGGCTTGCTGCTCCTCAGGCAAACGGACCTGATTCGGTAATGTAACCTTGTTATATGATAAAACTGATGTCTAACAAACTCTCATTTGTTTTATTAAAAATATTTAAACAATGGCAGTATCATTGGAATAAATGTAGAATCTCCCATGAGGAAAACACATCGTTTATATTCTGGTTATACTTAATACAAATTCTTATAGTCATAACTCATAATCTGTCATTTCAGTATAATTTTGGCTTAATTCACAAAATTTTCTGTAAAAGCAAAGATCAAGGATAGTCACCTAACGGGGTATTCTGAAATTTTTGTCTGCATGTCTTATACAAATGCACTTTGTTTAAGCTTTCCTGTAACAAAGATGTAATAGGTGGTTTAAGTTTGAAAACAGAACCTAAGACAGGATGACAACAGTGGAGTGACAGGAAAAAAAACTTCTCTGTACCAGCTGGATGAATTGAAAACAGATGAAAGATAAATTCTACCTTTTGGGATTTGCTGCCTGCTGGAACTAATCACATTAACTCTAACCCACCTGAGGCTTCACAGTGTTTATCTCATCTGTGGGAAAATGTCTTTTTCCTTATTTATGACTTTGCTCTTCATATATTGCCAGGTCATTGCCAACTTGTGCTTAAATATAGCCTAATTATGTGTCTTATTATTTTAGTAATCATAATCGTATGGTTTTGTAACATTATTTTGCTTTTTCCTCCTTTTAAAATTCAGTTTGTGAACAGAGTAGAACAAGTCCAATAGGTACTTTATTCTCTTTTTGAGGTATAAGTGACAACAACTGATATAACATTATAATAGTTTCAGGTGTACAATTTAATGATTTGATATTTGTATGTATTACAAAGTGATCACCACAATAAGGTCAGTTAACATCCGTTCACCATACATAGTTGCAAACATTTTTTTTTCTTGTGAGAAACTTTTTTTTTCTTGTGATAACTTTCAAGATCCACTCTCCCAGCTACTTTCAAATATGCAGTACGGTATTATTTACCATAGTCACCATGATGCGCATATATTCCGCATGACTTATTCATTTCATAATTGGAAATTTGTACCTTTTAACCCTGTTATCTATCTCCCTCCGCCCTCCCACCCCGCCCTCAGGTAACAACCAACCTGTTCTCTATATCCATGTGCTCAGGTTTTTTTTTTAGATTCTACATATAAGTGAGATCACATGGTACTTGTCTTTCTCTTTCTGATGTATTTCACTTAGCATATTACGCTTAAGGTCCATCCATGTTGTTGCAAATGGCAAGATTTCTTTTTTTCCCTTGGCTGAAAAATATTCTAGTGTGTGTCTGTCCAGGGGGCACATTTTTAACATCTATTCATCTCTTGCTGGCCACAAGTTGTTTCCCGGTCTTGGCTATTGTAAACAGTACTGGAGTGAACATGACCTATATCTTTTGGCATTAGTGTTTTTGTTTTCTTGGCATAAATGCCCAAAAGTGGAATTGCTGGGTCATATGGTAGTTCTTTTTTTAAATTTTTGTGTTACTTCCATTCTGTTTGCCATAGTGGCTGCACCAATTTACATACCTACCAACAAACCACAAGTGTCTGTTCCCCTTTCTCTACATCCTCACCAACACTTGTTATTTCTTGTCTGTTTGATTATTGCCGCTCTAACAGGTGTGAAGTGATAGCTCATTGTAATTTTGCTTTGCATTTCCTTGATAATTAGTGATGCTGAACATTTTTTCACATGCCTTTGGCCATTTGTATGTCTTCTTTGGGAAATGTATATTCAGACAATTCTCTTAAGAGAAAATTACAAAAGAATATTTTTTCTTTGAATATAGTTTGTCTCTTTATTTCTTCCTTTTTTGTCTTTCTCTTTTTTCCCTCCTTTGAGTTAACAAAAGCTCCTTGAAACATGATCTGTTTCATGTTTGTTTGCAATGTTACATAATTAATAGCATATGTTAAAAATTTTACTGGAGTATGATTTAACTACACTAAAATATGATTGTCACTACCTCATTTAATGATGACATCAGATGGCATCCAACACAATGCTATCTTTGGTGTATCAAGACAGTGATAAAATGATATTTTTATGGTGCATTGGGAAAAATGGATGAAGTGGCTTTAAACTGGAAATAAGCATATGTTTGTAGGAGGGGGTGTTCAGCCTGCCTGGCCTTGTAAGCCTTGTTGAAGACTGAAGGAATTATCAAAACATACCGTAGCCATAGACAAGGTAGGAAGCTCTGTGAATTGAAATAATGTCTTAACCGTTGTACACATGTAATGTCTTCAGATGAAAGTGAAAATTTCAGTCAATCTTCTAGAGAGTTTGTCTTTATGACTAAACACAGCTGGGTTTTTTTTTTTTCTAATAAAGTGTAGTACATGGTAGATAATCAGTAAATTTTGAGAAACCCAAAGTTATATAGACAGGCCATTCAAATGATTGGATACATTTTTAACTTTTTATCCAGATGTCTGTTATCTTTTAACATACTATTTGACAGTTCCATATTTAAGATGAATAAAACCCTGAATGATAGTAGCAGCTACCATTTTGAGGGCATCCACTATGTATCAGACCCTCATGAAATCATTTAATCCTCATAACATCTCTGAAAAACAATCCTGATTTGTATCCTCATTTTATGTAAGAGGATTCCGAGTTTCCTAAATTTTAAGCAAGTAATCAAAAAAGTAGTGGAGCAAGGTTTTAAACAGGCTGATCAGATTCCAAAGCCTGAAGTAAATGTGGTTGCCATGTCTGTAAGGAGGTTTACTGACCTGTAGCATTTGTTGAATAAATGACGTTTGGAGCCACCCTTGCACTTTCTACCACTTTTGGCTTGTACTTCTCTGCATTCACCTCCATCTCTTATTTCATCATCCTCTTTGTCAGTGGTGACGTTTCCCAGACAGAGTGTAGGGCAGACTGGCTGTGCCAGGAGACTAGCATTCTTGTGTAGACACTGAATCAAGGCCTTGACCTCATTAGCATTGGGAGCCTAGAACACCTGCTTTCAAATCTTAGCTCTGCTTCTTAGTAGCCCTGTGATTTTGGACAAGCACAGTTTCTTCACCATTGTATAATGAGAGTAGTAATAGTACCTGAATTTTTATATAGGGTTGTTTGAGTATTAAATGATTTAATAAATGTATAACACTTGACATATTGCCTGGCATATAATAATATTAGCTGTTATTATTTGTGATTACATCATGATCACTTTTCATAACTTTTCTAAAGGAAACAATATTAGAGGAAAAGGAAATTTTAGTCGAATTTTTAAATGGCTAGCTCGTTTTTAGCAATTGCATTTTGTAACACTGAAATTTTTTATTAGTGTTTTATCACTGAAATAACTGAGAGCCATATTACAACATTTCTGTTCAGAATTTTGAATGTGTTGGGATACATTTCATGATGGAGGATGGAGTGAAAGGAGGAAGTTGCTATGATGCTTCAGGGTACTTGTACTTATTTAATAATTTTGTTCTACCTTCTGATGTAGTGAAATACTGGATTCTAGGAAAAAGGTAGAAAATTGGGGCACATCTGAGTGATAGAAAAAAAGTCTTTTATTTTTATTTAAAAATGTAATTAAGCTTTTAATTGTCAAAATTTGATATGTAGAATGTCATCTTAAAGCAATCTCAGTTGCCAAGGAAATTCAATGACAGGAAGCTTAGGAAGAGCTTTATCTAGTTAACAGGTTCTAAAAAATCTGTCCTAATGGAGGGAGGAATTTGCATGGAAAATGTGGAACAATGGTCAATAAAATCATCCATCATATTTTATTGAAATTACATTCAAATATAAGTGTTTTTTGTGTTCTGGATTCCAGGGTGTATCTACAAAAAATTCTACCTGGCCTGTCCCTTTCTTGCTTTCTATTCCATATTGAAAATGGGATGCATAACTTCTCAATGATGAACTTGACTGGGAATTGTCAAGTTATGTCCCCCAGCTGTTTTCAAAAATAAAGTTTTATTTGAACATACACAACCATGCAAATTTGTTTACATCCTGTCTATGGCTTCTTCACATTGGAACAGCAAAACTGAATAGTTGCGACAGAGACCATATGTTCAGCAAAGCCAAAAATATTTCTGATATGGACCTTTACAGAAAAATGTTTGCCAATCCCTGAAGTAGACAGAGCTAAATACACACAGAAGAGTTTATTCCAACTTGATGTTTCTTACTTTCTCTGCAGGAAAGATTAACTCTCCTCCCTAGGTTTTCCTAAGAGCATCAATAGTATTGATTAAATATGGCTACGGTTTCATGTGTTAGTCTTTTCCTTTCCTTTAGATTATAAACTCCCATAGCATGTTCGGAATTATAGGGATAGCCTTTTATAAATTACAAAATGTCACAAACATAGAAAATAGGAAATGTGACTATTAAAATACTGAATGGGATAACTGATTCATCTTGTATGATCACCTTATTTTGTGAAACTATTAACTAATTTGTTGAAGAAATTGAAGTTAAACACATTGACTTATATAGGTCATGTGACTTGAAAAAAAGTTGTAAGATTATGGGTATTAAAAAGCATTAAAACAAACAAGCTATCATGAAATAGTGTCACTAAAAATCTATTTATTGATGTTTGAGTTTATTTGGCTTTGTTTGTATGCATGTTGTGTTTCTCAATATCCTTCACTGATTTTCATCACATTCTCTTGTACTTTTACTCATTGAGTTCTAGCCTTTTTAGTCATTTCCATGAATTTCTGCATATTTTTTGGATTATTTTAGTTTTCTCTTAGAGTCCAGAATTGAGATCAGCTCTCAAAAAGTACTGTGATTAGTGTGGGGTTAATCTCTAACCCATCTTATAAAGAGGCATGGTCTGTCATCATTATCATCAGCAAATAAAATCCATGTAAAGGCCACCTCTCTGAAGTCTCACTTATCTTTTTAAAAGCAAATTCGAATAAATACTGGTAATAGAATTTACAAGGAGCAGAATCCAGTGAGAAAATTCTCTGTAAGGATTTTAGAACTTCATATAGTTCATTTGCAGGTAGGTATAGTTTTCCTGCTCTGGGGAGGTGATGCTGTTTATTTAAAAATCAGAGATGAAACAAGAAACCCCTAAGCAAAATGATTTATTTGCTTTTTGGTAAACTTGATTCTGTTTTGTAACCTTTGAAACATGGATTTTATGAGTGATAGTATTAAAATTTATACTCCCTCTAGAGCGTGTTGTTAATCATTATTGCTCTGCTAGGCGTCAGGATTACCTGTCTGCATTGTAATACAATTTTCCTTAATATTTACAATTGAAATACCAATGGTTCTTAACACACCTCATATATTTCTATCAATGAAATGAAATTCACAAGAAATAAGGGCTTACCTCCAGAAATAAACTTCAAAATATTAAATTCCTCTTAAAAATTTGTAGAACTTTTTAAGACCAATGTTGATTTTTGTATTTGTGAAATAAAATATCTGATCCTAATGGTTGTATTTTAGTGATCCAAAAGATAAATTCATTATCTAAGGATAGTTATAGCATAAATGAAAAGAGCAAACAATAGGTACTTCATTTATAATTTAGTTCAATGCACCAGACATTTATTATATCTCTACTTTGTGAAAGTCCCTGCAGAGATATGTCAGGTATGTATCTTTGGAGGAGGAGGATTGAAGACAGACATGAGCATCTATAATATTTTAGAGCATGCAGATCCATTACTGTGACTTTAGAAACTCCCATCTTTTGTAGAGAGGAAAAGATACCAGAAATGGAACTTCGATCTCCAGATGAAGTTCAGGAAAACATACTGCACTTTTGCGACTCTTTCTTACTCTTATTAAGTAGTAGTAGCTGTCAGGGAACTGTGTTAAGAGCAGGGCTTGAGGGGTGGAAGCAATCCTGTGTCCTCTACAAAGCAATAAGTGATCCAGAGATACAGATTTGATCCTGAACTAAAGTCACCCATGAGATTTTCAGCTCTCAAGTTCTTAGCACTATCGAGAAGTCAGTCTTATTAATATTTGGAGTAGGAAAGGAAAGTTGCGTACAGAGCTTGCCTAAATTTGGGAGTAGCAGGGACAAAGATCCTTTCTGGAGGAGCTCTCCCACCTGAATCAAATTCATTTATTGTATTCTGTTGTGATTCAAAGAGTAAAAGGCAGCATTGGTCTCAAGGGCTTGTAGAATAATGAGGGAGATAAAAGATATTGAAGTTTCCCGAACTACTGAGGGAAAATTGGTTCAATTGCCCGTTTCACACCCTGATCTGTTCTGGGGAAGGGAATGTTCTCAGAATTTCTGCCCCCTTTTTTCCCCCAGCACTCTTTTCCTCCTTCTTCATGGAACACACTTAGTTTCGGCTTTTTAAACTCACTTGGTCCTGCACCAAAACTATATCCCCTATTGGCTTTCACAAGAAATCCATCACATTAAGCATACCAGGACAGTTGTAAGTTTGTAAATTAGTTGAAGATGTGGTGGGTTGTGTGGGAAGAGATCACATCACGGAGCTCTCCACCAGCCCCACTTCCTGTTTTCCCCTGGCCAATCATCTCTGCTGGCTCCCCAAAGCTAAGACTCCTAATACATGTTGCTGTCTTCTTTATCTAGCAAATACCACCTGCCAAGGGTAGTCTAGTTTCCTCCCTTCCCACAAAAGTGCTGGTGATTTTTTTTTATTGTTGAATAAATAATACAGAAATTGCAGATGGGATAGAGAGAGAAAGCAACACAAAAGAACTTAGAGAGTTTGGAAGTAACCAGATTTTAAAGTGGCAAGTTGGAGCATGGTGATTACAGTGTGTGCCACTTTAAAACTCCATAGTAGATCTTGGAACAAATTCCTTTTAATCGCATTCCAACTGTGTGGTTGACGGTAAAGCATCATTCCAAAATATCCCTTGTATTCTTTGAGTCAGGAAATTACTGCTCTAGTAAAAGGACATTTTGGAAGTAAAATTATAATATGGACTTTTGACAGTAAGACATACTACTTGAAAGGAATGCAAGTTATACATAGAATCAATTAAAAGGAAAACACAGTTATTAGGAAATGATGGGATTATTGTGGTTAGATATTAAAAAACTCATTTTCTCTACATGAAGCACCATGTGGTTGGCAATAACTTTCAAAAGCAAATACATGCATGTATTTGTACATATGGTATAAAAATATATTTAATATTGTACATTATGTGTGTATGTAAAAATTAGAACAAATTAGTACTTCTGAAAAATATTTGAATGATAGGATCTGCTATTAAATTTCTTATGTCTGTTACAACACACTATTTCATAGTAAAAATAAGTGCTATAAAGCCACTTAAGTAAAACCGACACTATTTAGTTTTTAAGAAAAATTGACATTTTTCACCAGTTGGTTTAGTTCATAAGGATTTCAAAATATAAACAATGAAAGATATTTTTGAGCTAAACTTAGGCTTGGGATATAGCTTTTTTCTTGTTTAATATTTTTTTGGATGCTATGTAAATCAAAGTGCTCTGATGCTGTTTGAATTTATTTTACATAATTCCAGAAGTGGGACAAGTTAATTCAGCAGCTGAATGACATTGTCACAGAATCTGTTTGTACCCTTCTACTCTGCCATTCTCAAGATGTTAGCTATATCCTCAGATTAACTTCCTCCATGCTGTCAAGATGACTAAAGCAGTTCTAGGCATCATATCCATATACAACAGCACAAGAAAAAGCATTTTGTTAGGAGGGTGGAAAACTTTGCTAGAAGCCCCCAGAATATGTTTCCTTGCATACTGTTGGCTAGATATGGATAACATATATACCCTGAAATCAATTCCTGGCAAAGGAAATGGGTTCACTACGATTGGCTGAGTCTAATCGGGTTGGCCTGAACCTGGGCGTAAGTCATCCTCCCCAGAGTTGCTTGGGGAAAAAAGACACCTAAGATGAACCAGGGCTCTGCCTAGCAAAAAAGAGGAAACAATGGTTTGTATAGGAAGCCAATAGTGTCTATTGGTGAAACAAAGCATCAGACTTTAAGCTAGTGGTTCTAAACCCTAGCTGCACATTAGAATGACCTGGAGAGCTTTAAAAAAGTATGTTGATTTAATTGTGCTGGGTTGCACATAGATCTTATCAATAGCATTTTATAAAAATCCTGGTGATTTTAATGTATAGCTAAGTTTGAGAACCACTGCTCTAGGTAAACTGAGGATAGAATAAGGAAACAAAACCCTCCATGAGTCTGCACACATTTAGCTGTTCAAGCAGTTTTCCATCTCTACTGAGCAGTACCTAAAAATTAATCAGCGGCCAGTAGGGTAAGGTTACCAACACAAAATCTTAGACCACAGTTAATTTGCCAACATGAAATGATGCTCACTGCCATAGTCATTGCACATTTTCCAAGAACGTATGATTTTGGGGTACTTAAATACCCAGACAGCCTTCATAGCCAAGCTGAGATGGGGTTTTATGTAAAGGTAGGAACATTAGTCCCATTTTTGTTATGAGAGAACTGAGTGGCAAAGAGGCTGTTACTGGAAGAGAGATAGAACTGAAGGTCTTACCTTAGTATCCTGCAGCCACGGTTTCCTCCTTTTACTTATTTATTGTTGCTACTTTTGTTCTTGTTTTATTTGAGACAGATGTCATTTGTTTTGGTTAAAGTAAGCCTTCATAATTATAACAGGTACCCTTTATTAACAGCATATTTTGAGCCAAGAACTGTGCTAGGTGCTTTATTCCTGCCCCAACATTTGTTTAATCACTACAGAAATCACATGCAGTAAATAGTACTAACTCTACTTCATAGAAAAGGATATTGGAACCCAGAGAGTTTGTTACTTCTCTGAGGTCTCATAATTAATTCGTTTCTCTGGGATCTAGACTTTGAACCCATAATACAGTGAAATGCCAAAATGCATTTTGCTATGCACAGAGATTTGATTTTGTGCAGCTTACCAGTTCAGCAACTACCTATTGGTTGACTAATAGGTGATAGGTGCTGGGCTAGGCCTGAGTTGGAATGCATTTTCCTTGCACAGTATAATTTACATTTATTTTTAGAAATGGGTTTAGGCCAGTTGCTTTGCACCAAGCACTTAACATATAATCAAAGAATAATTAAATGAAGAAATGATGTGGAATCTTCATTATAACTGCTTAATTTGGAGTTGCTCAAATGTTAAAGACTAGTGAAACTACCTTGGCAATAATTTCCTTTTCCAGAGGAACTTATTAAAATATAGAAAGTAAAGCCTTTAAATATGTAGCTTATACTGTACTCCCTGATATTTCCAAACAAATACTGAGTTACTGGAGAGTGTGTCTTGAGTTATTCAGTCACACTCCATATTACTGTTTTCTAATAAAAACAGTACTCGTTTAGTAAGAGACATAATTGGTCTGTATGGCTGATATTTATTCAGATACTTGCTTTAGAATGTGTTCTTCTAATTGAAAGATAAGAGGAAAATAAATGGAGCGATGGCTATTAAGGACTCACTGGTTTAGTTTTCACAGAGATAACATTTTCCAAATTACTGAGTTATGATATTGAAAATGAAGGGCAGGCTCCTTGTTGGGGGAAGTGTTAGAATAGCCCTAATGCAGAATCTCATTAAAGTAACTGTCAGGATTCCTCTATTTTACCATCACCTCCTCTATTCTGTAAGAAGCAACTGTCATTTTGAGTGAGTGTACTGCCAAAGAGGCATTTACAAATAAATGAAAAATGTCACAATTGATTTCACTCCTTCCAGGATACTGTGTGTCAGCTTTGTCACAAACTGTCTTTGTTATTCTCTGTTTTAGATCTCCCAGCTGGACATTGGAAATAGCTTTTGATGGTTTAGGGCCTCTTTCACTTGAGCCCAGGTAAGCCCTCTATTGGTGACCTTTTATAAATATTTGTAAAGCCGTTTGAGCAGTTAGAGTGTATAAAAACATTTTTCCCTCTTTCTCTCTGTAACTGCTGTTTTTGTCAAAAAGCATTTCAATGTCAATCATTTACTTGCATTTTTGGACATTAGAGAGAATAATTCAGTGCCCTACCGAGCATTGTAAAATTATACGATTATAATTCACATTCTCTTCCCTAATATGATGGTTTTTTATTATCATGCTTAATCTAATAATAATTCTAATAACAATTACTTGCAAAGAAGATATATGATTAAGCTTTTCCTGTATTTTGAAATAGGTGTCCAAATTTTTATCACTCTTTCTTTATAATATTATCTTGGATATATGTCTTTCATATGATTTATATATAACATTACTGATACACATTCATTATTGCCATCACCATAAACCAGTCCACCAGCACTACTGCCATCATGCTGACATTAGTGAGCACTTAACTCTGAGCCATATGCTATATGAATTAGCTTATGTGAATGTATCACAGTGGTATTTGAATCCTAAGTTAACATGGATTTGAAAGAAAAGCAACTAATTAGAAATTGCTAACAGTTGTTACTTTTACTGTGGATATTAAATTAAAGTAAATCTTCATATAATTAAACTTTAAGCGATTTTAATCAGTATAATTAGTTATAGATTATGGATCATTTGGGATTATTTAGCTTTCTACTTGAAAGATAATGGAATGGACCAATTAGGAATATTCTGTTTCTCTTGAAAAATAGAAGTTGAAGCAATTCACTCATTTATGCAACAAATATTTATTGAGCATCTGTTAAGTGGGAGCTATTTTACACTGAGGACATGATGGTGAAGAATATGTATCTATTTCTCAGGGGCTTACAGTTTAGTGGCAAACGGTCAAGAACAGGGATGTACGCCATCATGTGATGAGTGAAAACAGTAGGGATAAGCATGGGGTACAAAGTGAGAAATGAGGTGGGCATCTAAGCCAGAGACTAGAGATAAATGCTCAAGGAGGGATGTGGTAGAGGAAGGTGGAAAAATATTAAATTTTGGTTACAAAGTAGTTATGGTGTCTGAAGTGTAGTGTTTAAAATAGGGAGGTGTGCCTAAAGAATTCAGGAAGGGGCACATCATGAATGTCCTTCTGAACTATATCAAGGAATTCAGATGTAATTGTGAATAGTAGCAGTTAAACTGGAAAGACTGCATCTGATACTGAATATTTTCTTCAAACTAGGCTGATGAAATTCTCATCAGGGCCAGCTTCCTATATCTAATAACCAGGAAGGCAGGCCATTCTTCCTCCTTCACACCTACATAAATAGAATATATTTCCTAGAATATAAGGTATTTGTGAGCAAGGACCTGGGCTGATGCACCTTGTTTTCCCAAGATCTGTTGCAGTATTTTGCACGTAGCAGGCTCTCGGTGTTTGTGGTGTGGGATGATAGGATCAAATGTAAAATCTGGGGAATGGATAGATTGACCCAACAGAGGGTCCCCACAAAGACTGACTACTTAAAGCCATATACTCCTCTTTACCTGATCAGTTGTCACAAATGGCAAAACTGCTTTCTGCATCTCCTCTTGACTTTTAGATTCATAGTAAGGGGACTCCATCAAAATCAATATGAAATGCAATTTTTAAAATAATAATGTATCAACTTATAAGTGAAAAAATGCATGTCAGTAAATTCTCTTTAAAGACATAAAAAAGGTTTGAAGAAAGCTAAGAATAAGTGAAGAAAATGATTTTTAGAAAAAGAAGAAATAACCAATATATCCAAGTTTTATTTATTTTAACTCTAGAAAATTGTATAGTCAGTATACATTATAAAAGCTTTCTTTTGCAATGAGAAAGAGATGATAACTATCATTAAATTAATCATATAAGATAATGTATCAAGAAGGTAAAATGTACTTGTTTTGTAAGAAAAACTGAGGAGTCTTTAAAAAATATGGTGATTTACAAATCACAAAATTACTAGTGTATATTATTGTATAGTGTGGACACTTTGGGTTCAGTTATAAAAAACTTACCATTGTAAAGTTCTCCATTCTGGAGACTTTGCTTTGACCATCTTTTCTGGAGTTATTCCTTTAAAATATGCTGTCTTATGGTCACCTTGCTCCCAGATTGGGCTTGAAACCCGTGGAGTATTTCTATGATTTGTTTTTTTTTTGGTATGGCCACATAAAATTCTGGAAGGACTAAGACACCCACCCAAGGCTACACAGAGTAGGATATCAGCTCTCATGTGACATTTTAGTGACCTAAGGATAGACACAAACTGGAAGTTTCAATAAACTCCATAATTTTAAGACATTTAAAATATTTTTTTCCAAAATGAAAATAACTTTTAAAAATATAAAACCTAAACTATATATATATAGCAATAAAGAAATTATGAACAAGGATACCAAGTTGCACACAGAATCTCTCAACCTTAGAGTCACCTGTTGTTCATAGGGTAATGTTAACATTTTGCAAAGTGAAGAAGAGGCAGTTCTCAAAGAAATGCTGCCTAATGTTTTGGAAAAATGGACATTTCTCTGGCCTGCTGTCACTCAAAATACAGGTTAAGAATAGCCAAATTAAAGAAAGTCTAATGAAAGTAGAAAAGAGGCAGAAATGAGAGCAGTAGAACTGGAAATGTTGTGAAAGATCAGGATATGCCACCCCAAAATATGCTTCTTTGGCATCAAAATGATTTTTTTGTCCCTAGTTTTCATTAAAAAAATTTTTTTTTAATTTAAAAAAAGTTTCGATTCGAGTATAGTTGATTTACAATGTTGTGTTAATTTCAGGTGTACAGCAAAGTGAATCAGTTATACATATACTTATATCCACTTTTATTTTTTTTTTTAGATTGTTTTCCCATATAGGCCATTACAGAGTATTGAGTAGAGTTCCCTGTGCTCTACAGCAGGTTCTTATTAGTTATCTATTTTATATATAGTAGTGTGTATATGGCAATACTTTGGGATTGGGCATAAAAATGATTTTGAGCTGAATGCATTTAGTTTCTGAAATCCCATATCTGCCTAAAAGCAGAGCCTCCCCAAAGATCTCAAAAGTTACTAAATCTTCTTCTGCAAAGCTACTGTAATCTTCTCATCACATCCAAAGAGACTTTGTCACAAGACTGACATATCCCTCATTGGTTCTTCTAAGGTCCCTTTTATCTTTCCAAAATGTCCTTTGTTTTTCTATAAGTGCCCTTTCTCCCCTTCCCCTAGTGAATTAGGTCTATAGACCCCAAATTCCAACCATCCCTTTGAGGTATTCATCTCTGAGTTCTCCTTTATGTATGCTCAATGCACATGTAAATTAATTTGTTTTTCTTTTGTCAGTCTAATTTACAGGGACCTAGCTAATGAACCTAAAATGAGTAGAGGAAAAAAATATTTGTTTCCTCCCCTACTAATTGACTACTTAGGGTTCTGTAACACACAGTCATACTGAGTACTAAGGACTTCACTTTAGGAACATTTAGTGTAGGAACTTGCTTCCCCACATCAAAGTCAACACTTGATCTAAACTAACTCTTGGTATCTGATCTCAGTTTAACAGCCCTGCCTCTAGGTTACAGCTGGTCCAGGTGAAATAATACTAATGAAGAGATTAAAGTTGAACCATAGAGGCATTCTAAATGTCCTCATACTGCTAAACGACTTTAGCAAAAACATGACCCTCTGTCTTTAACAGCAAGTATGAATTTCTAATAAGTAAAATGAAAACCTGATTACTTTCTTTAAAGTAAGAAAGTGCCCAAAGAGGGCTTCCCTGGTGGCGCAGTGGTTGCGAGCCCGCCTGCTGATGTAGGGGATGCGGGTTCGTGCCCCGGTCCGGGAAGATCCCACGTCCCGTGGAGCGGCTGGGCCCGTGAGCCATGGCTGCTGCGCCTGCGCGTCCGGAGCCTGTGCTCCGCGAAGGGAGAGGCCACAACAGTGAGAGGCCCGCGTACAGCAAAAAAAAAAAAAAAAGAAAGTGCCCAAAGAAATCAGCCCCAAATCCTTCAATAACACCGTTAACATCAAAAGATTTCTAACAAATAAGACAAAAATGATTATTTTCTTTATTGTAACAAGAGCTCAAACAAATCAGAAACACCACTACTTTATATATTTAGAGTAAAGAGGTGAATCAAAAGTTCGCCAAACAGGCTTTCGTCTAATAAGAGAAAGAAATTTTTTAAAAAAGAAAGGCAGAGGATGTGGCCAGGCCTGCCAGTGGGATGTGTAAACAACTGCTGGCCGGACAATTGGCAGAGGGCTGGCTCTGGCTGGGCCAGGTGGTGGGAACAGTATGAGGCGCCAGCTGCCTTGTTTCGGGGTCACTTCCTGTGCTTATTCCGTCTGTTGGTTTCCTTCCTTTGCGTCCACCTTCTGATTTGGATAGCACCTGTTTGTACCATTACCTTGGCAGGCAGCTTTCATGTACATTTTAACAAATTCTCTGTGCCGAATTCTCTCCTTAAGTTACCAAAGGCAACTGGTAAAATACTTGCAGAGTAAGTGAGACAAAAAACAGTTTTCTATAAAGACTAAGGAGTCAAGTATGCTACTGGCAGGACGACTGCTTGTGAATTTTGCACACAACATTTGAAGCTGGCTTGTTGATGAGAAAAACGTTAATTGTTTTTAATTGTCTGAACAAAGGGGTGTAAATTTCTTCCATTCTGTTGCTGTTTATTGGATGTCTGTTCATGCTAACATGCCCAATTTGGCTTCTCTTTTTCTTTAACATAGCTCTGCAAATTTCCAGGAACTAAGACAAAAACAGTTCTTTTATATTAGGACATAACCTTTTCCCATCAATATAGTGTGGTTTATGCCAACCTGTTGTCTGGAGACTATGGACTTTACACATGGGTTTTCTAAATGATAGGTTTTTTGAAATTTTCTATAGAAAAATTTGATAGAATTTTTTTCTCTTTGTAGCTGCAGCCCATTTATGTACTTTTTGCCTTATGAAGATGGAGGGGGAGAATCAAAACATCCCTCAAAACTGGAATAATACAGTTTTTGGTGGCACACGTAGTCCTTTTACTAGAAGTAAGATTTTGCACACAGGAGAACCAAAGCTTTTCTCACATTTCTTTCTCTTACCTTATCACTTTTCTTTACCTCCAAACTCTTACTGGATGTTTATTCCTAAAATATTAACATTTGGGTAACATGAATTTCAAAGAAAACTTTTCAGAAGCTCTTTCCTCTCAATGCCTATCATGCCACATTCCACATTCCATTTAATTATAAAGCCATTTAATTTTAATTGGGAATGAAGTAAGATACCTATTATAAAGACAATTTAGAGATGAATTCTGGTAACATTATTTTTGATCACCATGTATCTGAATCATGTTTTGTAAAAGTTTTACATACTGCTTTATTTTTTTTTCTAAATTAGAAGATTGAAATGTGTGATGATACAGCTAAAGCACAAATTCAGCCCAGAAAGATGAAAGGCGATGGTTAAATAACAAAGGTTAACAGTCAAGGATTTGACAGCTGTAAAAATGCAATGTGTTTATTTAGTATATTTAAAGTGGGTTAATCAATCAACCATTCAACATATCCTAAGTATGTGGCATGTGTTCGAAAAGGCACTGGGTGCTGTAAAATACCTATTTTTAAACAATCAAAAAGCATAACTGGGCTCCATTTATGATTTTAATTATTATAGAGTATAGAGGAGTTCAGTATGTTTCCTGATACAGAACTGTTTACAATTATTGGAAAACAAAATAGGCAGTGAAAATATAATACAGAAATAGAGAATAGGAACATATTTAAGTAAGTGCTAATTACGAGGTGAAGGCAGTATTTGTAAGAGTCATTAGAAAAGGCCTAAATCTGTGTGCTGGGGACATCTCAGAGAAGGCAATTTAGAGGCACTGTGGTTTGAGGTGGACTGTGGCACATGAGAATTTGGGTAGATGAGAGAGGTAAATACTTTTTGTTTGGGGGGAAGGAGGGGTGACCAAGCAGCATGACCCATAAAGGCAGTGGTTTAGAGGTAAATAGACACTTTTTGTTTTGGGGGAGGGGGTGACCAAGCAGCATGACCCATAAAGGGAGAATGGCAGTTCGAGAAGTAGGCGTTAGTGACTGGCACAGAGGATGTGTCCTGGGAACTTATTGGATGTGAGGAGAGGTAGAGGCAGGGCCTTCAAAGCCAGGCAGAGTGCTTTACACCGAGGCAGTGGACTGCGAAAAATTCTTGAGCTGGCAGTGCCATTATGAAGACAGGGTCTTCTGTGAAATGATCCTGAGCTGGGACTAGAGCAGGATGGTTGGTGGGAGGGAGTTGTGGACATCTAGGCACTAGAGGAGTAGGCTGAATTAGGGTGCTGATGGGGGAGTGAATGAAGAAATACAGTGTAAGTAATTAAGCCATATTTTACTGATACTTATTTCTTATTTACAAATGTGGTGCAACAATTAACACATTCCCGAGTTAGTAATCAGGTTAAATTACTTTGATTACCTCTTTTACATTTAATGAAAAACATTTTAAGAAAGCTACTTTCTAAGATGTTTTATAGTCTGCTCTCTCTCTATAGTTTCTCTTTTACTGATCCTTCATTCTTCTCCTTCTACCTCTCTCACCCTTTTTCTCTGTCCTCTCTCACTTTCCCTTCTAAAAGAACAAAAATTTAGTGTGCTTTTTATTAAGTTTTAAAATAAATTAATCATCATTTTATATAAGTATAATAGTTTAAACCTCATATAGGCTTAAAATTTAAAAGTAGCACCTTGCTAATATTTCTTTCCAGGCAGCTCCTGAGACAATAATTTTCAACTCTTCTATTTTTTTCTTGTGATAGCTCTATGCTTAAGTAGTTATTTCTTGATTTATAGATACTTGATACTATCTATTGACTTCTTGTTTTGTTGGTTGAGAATTAGTTTTTCTAAGATCTCACACCCAGCCGTCCAAAAAAGCCTCCCTTTTAAAAAAACTTACAGTTATATCACAATTGTTCATTAAATTGTTTTCACACTTGTAATAATAAGTGAATATCACTTACTTCTGAACCAAGACATATTATGATTTTTTTCCTTTCTCATATATTTTTAAGCATTAACACTTTACTTTTTTGTTTGCTTAGTTTTCTGTATATCTGTTACTATTTGTTCCCAAATATTCTATAAAAGACCTATTAAATGGCCATCAGTAACATTTTAAAATGATTTTTTATTGTTGTTGTTCTCAGAAAAGTATGGCCTTGAATGGCTTCATTATTAAAGACAAATAGAGGCCCTAAGAAAGAATTTAGTCCTCAGCTTAGGATACAAGAAAAACCAAAGAATCTAAAAGAAACGAGAGTGTTCTGAAATACCAACAAAATAAACTCCTCTTGAGCTTGAGGAGAGAGAGAAGGTTAGGAATAAAGAAGGAAACAGATTCAGATGAAACTCATAAACGATTGGCTACATTAAACTTTTTCTGGTTTTGGCCGGGAGATATTCCTGTTGTACCCCTTCATCCTCCTGCATCAGTTGTGGCTTTTGTTTCTAGGCCTAGTACAACTGTCATTCTGGAATGTTTCTTTCCTACTTTTTGTATTTGGACCCTTTGGTACCTACATCTTATTTCTGCCTCCAACGGCTTTCTAAGAAGGGGTGCCTGGGAAAGTCTTCTGTCTCCTTACAAGCTAGATGTGTCTTTATTCTGCCCTCCTGACTGATTGATAGTTTGGGTGATCACAGGCTGCTTCCTCTCAGAAGTCTGAAACCTCTACTTTCTTATAGTCTTTCTGTTGAGAAGTCAGAGGCCATTCTAATGGTAGGTGCTTCTTTTCTTAGGAAATTTTTGATCTCTTTAGTAAGCATCTGTGTGCCTTTTCAAACTGAATTTTCAGCTTGGTAATTTTCTTATTGGTATTGTTATATTATTGTGATTTTCTTTCCTCTTTATTTTGGCAACTCCTATTGAAAAAAAAAATGCTGGCTATGCTGGCTTAATTCTCTGACTTTACCCCTGTTAACTTTCCATTTCTTTTTGTCTCTTGTGGTTTCCTTGATTTTGTCTTTTATTAATATATTCCTAATTTTTAGGAACTCTTTATTCTGTGATTCTTCCTAATTTATGATATCCTGTTCTCGTTTTATGGTACACTATTAATTTTATTTTGTTGAAGTATTTTTCACTCTGCATAGTCTGTTTCCTCCTGGTTATCTTTTTTTGCTGTTTGTTTTTGCATGGGAAGCATTCTTTCCATATTTAATAATCCTTAAACATCTATTTTAAGAATTAAACACTAAAAGGTGATAAATATATGCTTAGGTGAGATTTGGTTTCTGGTGAGCTTCACTATGGAAGGGTGATGAGCAAGCTTTCATTTTCAATAACTATATAGTTATATATATGTAGTTTTATATATATAGTTATGTATATATAGTTATGTATATATAACTATATATATGATATATAATATATTTATTTATCATCAAATTTTATAACCCAGAAAAGTAGATATTTCTCCCATTTTAGTGTTGAAGAAACAGAGTCAAACGGGGTTAGATAGTTTTCTAAAGTTACATATCTCATTAGTTCTTTGTGAATCAAAGTCTTGTGCTCTTTCTAAGATATCATTGTCTAATTTTATTTTTTCTCTTCTGGAGCTACACCTCTGAGTCAAGTGGCATTACGGTAAAATTTTGTGAAGATAATCACAGCTCTTTAAACTGCAAAATAAAGGCAGCTTCACATAAGTGTAAATACATTTTGAAATGCCCTCTTGAAGCCTTTCAGTTCATAGAATTTAAACTGAATGTTGGACTAGTAAATTATAAAGGTAAAATGCTTCACCAGTTTGTACTTTGCTGATATTACCACATCCTTGAAGCATAAAGCCAGAAGTGGAAAAGGAACCACCTTCATAAACTGCAGAATTCAATAAAAATATGTACAATCTTTTGAGAAAAAAATTTGGTAATATACATTAATAACCTTTAAAAAATTGATACCTCTGACCTAGACATCTAATTTTAGAAATCTCACAGAAGGAAAGCAGAGGTGTAGATAAAACTACAGATAAATATTCAAAATTATGATGTTCATTATTAAATATGCAAACTTAAAATTAGAAAAAAACAAAATTCCTACAATAGCAGGACTTTTAAATAAATTACAGTAAAGCCATATGATGGAGTATTATGTAGCTCTGAAACATGGTGTTTCTAAAGGGTATTTAAAATACAGAAGTGTCTGGTGTGTTAAGTGAAAAAGCAGAATGCCAAACTGTACTCACTGTGCAGTGCAAATTAGGTTAAAATTCATGTACATTTGCATAGAAAAAAGACTGGCAGAACATATACCAAGCTGCAATAGTATTTGTCTCTAGCTTCTGGAATTACAGGCAATTTAAATTTTCTCACTGATGCTATTCTGTAATTTCCAAATTTCCTAAAATAACTACATATTACGTTAATAATAAAAAAAGTATGTAGCCTTAAAAACACTCGAAGGAGAACAGAAAAACTCTCTCTAGTCTCTTTGCTATTGAGAATAAGTGAGGCTAAGTGTCCTTTGGCTCTTCCTTGCCTTCATGTAACCATTGGGGGATAGTACTAATGGGACAGAATTGGGCTCTTTACTGAGCTGGATTGTTATTAAGAATTTTCTAACTTGGGAAAATGTGCTGATTCCTTTTATCTTTATTGCCCATTTTCTTCTTTTTCCTAACTCCATTCTCTCATATTTTATACCTTAAACACTCATCGTTGGATTGTCATAAATATGATTTATTTAAGTCACTAATGTACATTTTAAATTTATTGTGCATTTTTATTTACAGTGCAACTCTATATATGATTCATACAAAAATTGGAACTGGTTTCTGAAATATTTTGTAAAAATCTGTTAAAGGTTTCCTAGTGACAAAAGTTACATATGAAAAAAGTTAAAGGTGTGTAACTGAATTAAATGAATAAAACGTAAGGGGAAATAATCATCCTGATTACCTATAATTAATACTAGCCTAGCTTTTGGCCAAATTAGATAATTAATTTGTAAGGGTGAGCAGTAGATAATGTGTTCTCGAATTTTCGAGAGATTGCAGTGTGTATTTTTTTTTCTATAATCACTGTGCAAGTATTCATTAAGCATCCAAGAGCTAAAGCTTTGCTCACTCTTTTAAAAATGGAATTATAAAACATATGGGCTGATACTATATATGAATAAAATGAAATTTGGGCAGATTTCTACTATTAAGCAGCAATGTAAAAATAGTGCTTAAAGTTAGAGGCAAGGAACATCTTCAGCACAGCTTCATTTATGAAATATGGCAAATTAAATGACAGAAATTTTTCTCATTTTGACACCTCCCCTAATAGGTTAAAGAATTTATGTTTGGTCTGAGTTCATAATTATCATGTTCGTTAATTTACGATTTTGGAAGGATGCTTTTAACTTCACTATTTTAGGTTTGACTGAGACAACTTTACATTTTCACCCACTGAAATGAGACTGATGGAGTGAGTGGCCTCACTACCTGGGGGGATGGCTTTCTTAGTTACAGCTTCCCATCTGCCTCAGAATTGTCACACACTTTGGTTCCTCCTGTCCCCAAATCCTAGATGTGACTCTATTTTCCCACTTGGTGTTCTTCTCAAAGTTCTGATCCTGCCCCCGAGGTTTACTGTGTTTATATTATCAATGAAAAACAAATTTTCTAATGGTCTCATCCTGCAACATAAAGGATTAAATGATAGCCATTGACGTGTTTTCTGTTGGCTAAAATACTTTTCCCCTTTGTTAAGTAGACAGTTTTTCTTTTTTCTTTTTTTCTTTTTTTTTGCATATAGAAGGAAAAAGGATAATTTAAACAAAATTTAGTTTATGTTAAGAAGACAGTTGAAACACTGAAAGTCTTTATCTTTTGGACCATTGATCTCTGTTACCTGGAATAAAGGTAGAGATTCAACTAAGTCTTTAATTGTGAGGTATAAGAAGTATTTACAGTATGCTTACAATGTATCCAATTGAATATTTTGTTCAAAAAGGAAATTTTACTGTTCCTCTTTCTGGGACAGACATTCACTTTTTTCCCCTTAAATAAGCAGATAATCGAATATATACTTTACAGGAATTAAAAAAATCATAAAATGTATGTGATAAAATAAATGTTTAGTTCTCCATATTTTTATCCATTATCTTTGGATTGCCTATAAGAACCATGACTTGAATAATAAAGGATTCTGTAGCATATGTGTGTTTTACACATTACATACACTATGTTCTTCATTATCGACAAAAAGTCAGTCTTAAATGTTTTCGGCCTGTCCATGACTTTAAAAAGAAATAAGTTCATTCAGTTTTCTTTTGGTGCATTATTTAATGACACCAACTTTTTTGTGCTGATGTCTGACATATAAGGAGCTCCTTATAAAACATCTCCCAGGTTAATGTACGGTTAGTGTGTGGCTCATGTATTTCAAGATGTTGTGGACTTTTACATAGTCCTCAAATATGTTTTTCAGCCAATGTTTATATAGGAAAAAATTATATTGATTTATCTAAATTCAATGTATGATTTTTTAATAAAAATAATGTTTGATGGGACTTCTCTGGTGGGGCAGTGGTTGAGAGTCCGCCTGCCGATGCAGGGGACACGGGTTTGTGCCCCGGTCCGGGAAGATCCCACATGCCGTGGAGTGGCTAGGCCCGTGAGCCATGGCCGCTGAGCCTGCGCGTGCCAAGCCTGTGCCCGGCAACAGGAGAGGCCACAACAGTGAGAGACCTGCGTACCGAAAATAAATAAATAAATAAAATAATAATAATAATGTTTGAGTAGAGGAGACTGGATATAGTTGTTAGAGTGTCAGGATCAGGTACAGCCTCTGCAGAAAACGTTGCATATAGCATTAGTGATGCACTTGAGTATGGCTGATGCTGGAAGCCACGCTGCTGCATCGAAATCAACCATCAGCTAACTACCGTATTAATCGCTTGATGATCATGAAGCAGTGTCTTCAGCAGTTTATATCCTAATATAATAGTTTGCCACTTAGAGTTTTATTTTATTTTTATAAATTTATTTATTTATTTATTTATTTTTTTGCGGTACGCGGGCCTCTCACCGCCGTGGCCTCCCCCGTTGCGGAGCACAGGCTCCGGACGCACAGGCTCAGCGGCCATGGCTCACGGGCCCAGCCGCTCCGCGGCATGCGGGATCCTCCCGGACCAGGGCACGAACCCGTGTCCCCCGCATCGGCAGGCGGACTCTCAACCACTGCGCCACCAGGGAAGCCCAATTTATTTATTTTTTAAATTTATTTTTAGCTGGGTTGGGTCTTCATTGCTGTCCGCAGGCTTTCTCTGGTTGCGGCGAGCGGGAGCTACTCTTCATTGCGGTGCACGGGCTTCTCATTGCAGTAGGTTCTCTTTTTGTGGAGCATGGGCTCTAGGCACGCAGCCTTCAGTAGTTGTGGCTCGCGAGCTCTAGAGCGCGGGCTCTAGAGCGCAGGCTAAGTAGTTTTGGCGCATGGGCTTGTTGCTCCGCAGCATGTGGGATCTTCCCGAGCCAGGGAGCAAACCCATGTCCCCTGCATTGGCAGGCGGATTTTTAACCACTGCACCACCAGGGAAGTCCCCATTTAGAGTTTTAATGTGTTTTATGAAACTTATTGTATTGGCGTTAATGTATAATAAATACTAATATTTCCCATTCAGTGCAACAGGAAAAAAGGTTAACTTTTTATGTCTGATTTTTAGGAGCTGTAATACTGACATTCAATGGGAGAGATGCCTGAACTCTATTTTGAAAGTCTGAAGTGGTGGAAAAAAACATAGGCTTTGACATCCATGGTCCTTGGTTCAGATTCTGCCACCGCTACATTAGGTGTACTTGGATAAGTTCCTTAGAGGCTTAGTTTTCTCCTATTAAAATGAGAACAGTAATATTCATCTTTTACAGTTGTTTTGAAGGTTAACAAAAATATAAATAAAACATTTCAGTGCCTTGCACACAGTAGTCAGTATGTTAGTGAAGGCTATTAGGATTAGTGATAATTTGCAGTAATTTACTATGTAAAAGTTAATAATAATGCCAAATTTTGTATAATGCCTTCTGATTGGTGGAGCACTTTCGTATACAACATATTTAATCTTTCCTAAAGCTCTGGTGAGGCATCTTATTATTATTATTAACATGTCCTATATATAGCTTACGTATGAGGTTAACTCATGTGGCTAGTAAATGATGAAGTAAAAACGTGAGCCAAATCTTGTAACTTCCAAGTCTCTGCTCTTTGTACTATAAAATATCAATTTCTTATTAATAATTAGTAACTTCACATTCTGGATGACAAACATTTATTTGGCTTAAAAGTTTTAGATAGATAAGTAGATAGATGAAAAATTTTTTAGTGGAATCAGGTATTAGTTTTTACTAAAAATCTATAATGTAAGGAGCTGTTAGCACTGGATATATTACACAGTGATTTGCAATCCCCTAGTCTTCACAAGCTTTAACTTACTGAGACACATGTGGGCACCGAGTGGGTAGCTACCATCCATATGTTACAGATGATGTGCCTGATGTCCTGAAAAGTTGTGTTTTGCTGAAGGTGGTGCTTTTAATAAATAGCAGAATGTTGTGTCTCCAAGTACAGGTTTTACATGAATTTCCCAAATTCTATTTTATTTAGCACTTAGTGAATAAGTATTATGTTTAGAGTAGATGTTGTTAGAAGTACAAAAATAAACAAGGCAAGTTTCTTGCCTTTATAGAGGTTAAAACGTGTCTGTGTTTGTGTGGAGAGACAAAAATGTGTTTAAATGATCACAATGGAAGGTGCCATATGTCAATGATCACAATGGAAGGTGCTGTATGTTATAATAATTGGAAACCCAAGTCAAGTGTGTTGTAGAAGAAAACAAAATAAAACAAATCTAGATTATATCTTTGGTCAAAGAAACTCCCCAAAGGCGTAATAGTTTATGTGGAAGAAAACTGGAAGTGACTATACTTTTTTTAGAGTCTAAAACTATGAAAAACTGCATTTTTTTCTTCAAGGGATTATGGACTGTAATGAGTGCACTCTACAATGTGCCAAAATTTATGATAAGAAAAAATAATTAAGCAAAATAATATAACTGCCTATTGATGCTTAATGGAAATACTCATGTATTCATTAAGTTTAGAAAATGGAAAACTTAGTTCTGTTTCTTAATTCATTCCACTTATGTTTAGGTGGGAATTAGGTTTAATGAGTTTTAATAATATCCTTGAATTTGATGTATTTATCTTCATCTAGAACACTTAGGTCCATACTACTTTAAGTAGCACATTAAGAAAAAGATAAATTCTTCCTTTGCTTTCATGTATTCCTGAAAAATTTGAATGTATGTGGTTTGGAATTAATCATTTTCCATTTCTCATGATTAATTCAGGAAACAAGCATTCTGGGCTTTCCAGGTACGTTCTTTTTAGTAATGGGTGATTTTTTGTTTTACATTTGAAGGTGTTGTCCTCAGATGAATGTTAGGCAATTCTCTGTCCTTAAGTGCAATGAAAGCTGCTAAATTTGTTTATCTTAATTTAGCTAATCATGTTCTCCATGCTATTATATTTTACATGCAAAATAAAAATCTCTGTGCCTTAAAATAATCTGAACTGACATAGTTCGTGAAATTTTACATTTATAACTACCACATTATATTTTATATATTTTATAAATATCTTTTAAAATATTTCTATTTTCTCCAGAAAACAGAAAAATAAAGAGAAATCACCCAGTCTTTGCCACTCATTATGCTTATTTAGCCTCTCTATCCACAAATAAAAAGTATCGTTATCTTTCATGGTTTTCTCTTTTAGTTAATATATTTTGAATATCTTTCAATATTATTAAATATTCTTCTGTAATATAATTTAATGGCTGTAATCTGATACATATACTGTAGAATAAACTGTATCACAATTACTTATTTAATCTGTTGTTGAGCACTGAAGCATTCCTTCCCTCCTCCCTCCCTTTCTTCCTCCCTCCCTTCCTTCCTTCCTTCTCTCTCTCATTCTACCTTTTAATTGAAACACTACTAAACTGCTTTTCCGCAGATCTGTGAGCACATTTTTTATTGTTCAGTTAGAAAAACTTCCTAGAAGCAGTATTGAGAAATTAAAGTATATGTACATTTTTAAGGGTAATTAAAGTATTGTTGCATTTTCTCCAAAAAGGTTGTACCAATGTATACTCCTATATTCATGGTGTTTTTTGTAATGAAAAATTTGGTTTTGTGTAGTCATAGCTATCAATATTTTCCTTTATGTTATTTGCTTTTGGTATCATGCTTAGAGAAGGCTCATCTTCCCAAAGTGTATGTATGTGTGTAAATATATAATATTTATATATATATTCCTTTCAGTGCTATAATGGTTTATTTCATATATCTATACATAAATATATAGATATGGATATAGATATAGATGTAGATATAGAAGTATAAGACCCTTTGGTCCAAATAGAACTTATTCTGGGCTACTCTTTAACATTCTAACAATTGCTGTCATGAGAATGTTATCAGCTAACTACAGGCATAGGGTTTACTATGGTCCAGCTAAGTGTTTTATAAGCATTATCTATTTAAACATCACCTGTGACAGCAATTCCCAAACTTTTTGGCACCAGGGAACAGTTTCGTGGAAGACAATTTTTCCATGGATGGGGTCAGGTGGGGGGAATGGTTCAGGCAGTAATGTCAGCGATGGGGAGCAATGGGGAGTGGCCCATGAAGCTTTGCTTGCTCACCTGCCGCTCACCTCCTGCTGTGTGGCCTAGCTCCTAGCAGGCCATGGACCACTACTTGGTCTGCGGCCTAGGGGTTGGGGACCCCTGACCTATGTTATAGAAACTACAATGATTATCCTGTTTTACAGATAAAGAAACTAAGACTTAAAAACAAGATTTAGGGCTTCCCTGGTGGCGCAGTGGTTGAGAGTACGCCTGCCGATGCAGGGGACACGGGTTCGTGCCCTGGTCCGGGAAGATCCCACATGCCGCGGAGCGGCTGGGCCCGTGAGCCATGGCCGCTGGGCCTGCGCGTCCGGAGCCTGTGCTCCGCAACGGGAGAGGCCACAGCAGTGAGAGGCCCGCATACCGCAAAACAAACAAACAAACAAACAAAAAACAAGATTTAAAGCTAAGTATGTATGGCTTCAAAGCTTGTTATCTTAACCAGTAAGCATACTGCCTTTCTTTAAAAAGAAGAGCTACACTGTGATTGAATACTATAATTAGTATTGTTGAATAGGAGATTTCTTGAAGGAGGGATTGCCTTTGATGATTGATGAAGAAGCTCTGAGTCATAAAAGGAACCAGAAAGTTCCTGCAGGTTCCTAGGCTCTTTACATAACTTTTTTCTCTGTCTTTTTTATATCACACTTTCATTTTGGATAGTTTAACTTCTCTGTCATCAGGCAATTGTAGTTAAATAAGTTTTCCTCTTAATATAATACAAATTTATGGTGATAGGTGCTTGCATTCTGTGTGGAATTGCAATTTCAGTTCAGACGTCAGGAAAAGGAATCTCTTTTGCAATTGAGGTTAAAGGTCCCACAGATCAAAGTGCAATGATTCACAACCTGGCTGAGTTTTCTCACTGCTGTTATGTTTTATCCTTTCATGAAAAAAGATTCTGAATATTTTAGGAGACTGATGCTGAATTTTCTAACGTTGGTAAGTATGTATCACAATTGTGTTCTTCTTACTTACAGTTTAGTATTAACATTTCTTATTTGAATATTTAATATCATTAGAAAAATAGATAACATTCTTTTTCTTGCTTGCTCCTTTTCATTATAAAAAATATTGTCTTGTCTCTTGAGTAAAAAAGAATGCATTCCCTTGGTTAAAAAAAAAAGCAGCAGCAGCAATTTTAGAAAATATTGATCTGGCTTTCATATCTGAAAGCTGTCTTTCTTAATTTATAAGAAATCACTATAGAATTGTGTAATTTTTTTCTCAAGAAATAAAAGAGAGAGACTTCCCTGGTGGTCCAGTAGTTAAGACTCCATGGTTCCACTTCAGGAATATGGGTTCAATCCCCGGTCAGGGAACTAAGATCCCGCATGCTGCGTGGTGTGGCCAAAAAAAACAAAAACAAAAAACAAGAAATAAAAGAAACATTAAGAATTGTGAAGCTCACTTTTTTAGAGTATGTGTTTTCAAAAGGCAAAGATCCATAAATTGAATAATTTTTATGGATTATAAAATTTATAGTGCATTTTTACAGAAATATATTTTGATTCTATAACAATCTGTAATTACATTATAAAAACAACCTTTGAAGCCATATATTTTTATATTTGTTAAGATATTAATAATGATGTTCAAAACATGTTATAAATTACATTTTGTTTTGGCCTTTTAATCCCCTAATAGAGACTCAATTTTCTTAATTGTTGACCTACATGGAATCATAGACCTACAAGCAATATAAATGTTGTGTATTGACTTTTAAAAAATGCAAACTTATTTTTAGACTACTGTAAATATTCCCATTGTGAATATGGGAAATTTAACTGTGTCTTTCAGGGGTTTCATCTCATGTAATATCTCATGAAGTTTTTTAAATATCTCAAGGTTCTAGTAATGTTATTTTTGTGTTTGATTAACATTATAAGAAAGATTCCTGTGTTAAAATGAGACGTGTCTTTTTAAACTCTGAAGATCACTTTCTTGATTTTTAAAAAAATCTTTACTGTAGTAGAATCCTTTAAGAGGTACCTCTTCATTAGGTTTTTAGAAAATATGTCATGGATTTTTTTCTCATTTGTCATATGTGCTTATGGATAAATATTTGCATCCATTTACTAGCTGGTTTCTAACATCATGGGGTAGGAGTCTGAAGGAGTCTGTACCACTGGTTGGTGGGGGAGCTAGTACATAAAAAAGTAAAGCATTTTTGTATTTCTTTTAAAAATATCTCTTTGTCAGGAGGACCTCAATATCACTGCTAAGTTTGATGATTCGCTAGGACTCAGAAGACTCAGGATGTAGTCAGGAGAAGGGCTATGATTTATTACAGCCTAAGGAAAAGGCACATGGGGCAATGTCTGAGAGAAATCAGGTACAAGCTTCCAGAGTTCTCTCCCAGCGTAGTCACATGGGAAGCAGTGATTCCTCCAGCGATGAGTGTGACAAATGTAAAATGTTACCAACCAATGAAACTTCTTAGAAGCTCAGCAACCAGCGTTTTCGGTGGGGATGGACATGTAGGCACCTTCTGTCCGGCATGTACCAAAATGACAGACTCCCAGAAGAAAAGCAGGAATTCAGCGTAATCTATATTATTTATATAAACGGTTTAAGCATAGCGAGCCTTGTAACAGTTCTGGGAATGGTGGGTACCCTCCTGAATCCAAGTTCCATCTCTACCACTAACACATTATGTCTCTGAGAAAATCATTTACCATTCCAAATCTCAGTTTCCTTCTCTCTTAAATGGCAAGATATGCTAGATAATATTAGAAATAATCTCTAATTCTCTAATTATTAGAATCTGAGCTTTATATAGATTTGTTTCTTAATCTATGTAGATCAATGGGATTCTTTTAAATTACTTCTTCTCTAGCCCCCAATGTGATTTATTATAGATGAGGCTCAGAGGCTTCTATTACACTTAGGTTATTTCTGTTTGAATTTTTCCTACTTTTATAATTTCCACATCCAAACATAAAGTTGTGTCTTGTATGATAAAAATCCAAAGGAAGAAGTTAAGTTATAGACTGCATGGCCTTAATGAAATAGATATGAACTGTGACAAGGCAAGTAGTCAATCCCCATTTAACTGAGGGGGCACAATAAGTCAGAGAGAATAGTTAATTTGTAAATGTCTGTACAGCTAACACATCAAAGAGCCTAAATAAATAGTTCTTCTAGCTACTCAACAGGATGTTCTTTGAAGGCAGATACTAACATTTTGCCGTAGGAAAGTGTGGCTCAGTAAATAGGAGTGGCTCAATAAATGTTAGACAGATAATAGTTATACGAACTTGGAGCAATTCACTCATTCTCTCACGCGACAAACCTTTAGAACATAGTTATCAAAAACTTTCTTCCTTTTAATGTTTTGATTGATGGTTTTGTAATTACCTTTGGTGTTTTCAGTTCACCTGGGACCTGACTTTTGCTGTAGGGGATTTTATCCCTCCTCTTTAGAACATTAGTTTCTGCCTTACTCTAGCAGTTTCTTCCCCTGCTCTTGTTGTATCTCTCTGTCTGTCTCAGGGTACTGGAGGCTACTTAGTAAGTCGTAATTTTTTTTTTTTTTTTTTGGTCTCCTTGTCTGCTTTCATGTACCATTCTGGTCTAGAACAAAGAAATATCTTTGTCCCTGCTCAAGCTGTCATTGAGATAGAAGCTCCCAAACAGCACCATTTCAAAGAAAACCCTCTGACAGAGTAAAATAAAGCAATTTGCCATTTTCAGTGAAGATCATGGCTCTTCTGGTGGAAAATGTGTTCAATTGTTCTTGTAAATGAAAGAGAATTATATTGCTACTATATTATTTTTTACAATACTTTATATGTCCTGTACTCACATTTTTCTTTTTAGTTGGGCGTAAATATAGCTCTTCGAGTGTATTTTGGGAAGTATATTTTGTTCAAAAGTTCTTTGGTACTTTTGGAAAATTCTTCTTTAATAATTATGTTTTGAAAATATTTTTCTAGAGTTACATGGAAAATAAGCACTGTAACTAAATTTTTGGTATTAAAAGGTACCTACTAAATTATTTTAAAAGATGCATTCAATTGAATATTGAAAAATGATTCCATACTGAAAATATTGTATGTTGACAGCTAGACTCTATCTTTTGGAATTGTATCTTTGTAATTTCAGTACCATATTTAACAAATTGCATTTATAGTTCTCTACTTAATTCAACTCTTAGGCATTAAATGAAGGAGACATTTTTAAGTACCAGTACTTGAAGTTTTATGATTACATCTATTCGTATAAATTTGATGCTTTGAGATTGTGAAAGAAAATGTCAATTAGTTTGTAATTTAAAATACCAGTAGCCCTAGAGTTGTAGTATTGAAATGGAGTTATTTTTGTTTCACTTGAAATAGTAGCTTCTAAGAGATTTTGAAATGTTAATTTAAAACAAAAGGCATTGAGAACAATAATATGTGAAATATAAAAACTGTTTTCCAGTGGAGCAATAGAAATGACAGAGTAGGGTGTAATATATCTATACTTTGGTGGAACTATAATTTTAAATCTTGTTTAAGATCTGTGTGCTTCAAATTTATTTATAATTTTAAATCAATAATATATTTGCAGTGCTTTTGCATAGTTGTTTACTAGTTGGGCCACAATATTGCCCCCCCCACCAGGGGTCCTATTTTAATTGTAGTCTATGTAAATAATGCCTATTGTAGCTATGCCAGGAGAAGCAATGATTTTAGGAACATACCATTTTGTTTGGCATCTGGTGACCAAGTATCAAGGATAGAAGTAAACCTTCTCTAGAAGTTGATATATTTAAAAATAATAAATGTGTCAGTAGTGATATAGAAATTGTTTCAGAGTATTCACTACAAAGATTCACCATTTGACTCTTCTGAATCTAGCTGGGAATTCTAAAGTGTCTAAAAGTACTCTATTTTCAGACCTAGCCAAATTTCACACACACACAAATAAAAGTCACAGTTCTGGATAACTCAGTAATAAATACTTTAAGATATAGCAACAATTTAATTTTTATGATGACATAGCAGTTTTCAAAGCAGATTTAACTAGACATTTAAAGCTAATATGTTGTTTTGACTGAAATGATTCTGTTAATTTGTTTTCTGCTGAATTTTCCACATGAAAAGGCATCTGTATATTGAGTCTTTTTATTTTATCTATTTAAACATTAATTTCTTGTTTATAAATGTTTAAGTTACAACATTTTTTTCTGGTACTATTAAGCATATGTTTAGAAGGCCTATTATCTCTTTCCCAGTTATTTATAAGTATATGAAATATATTTTTTGGCAATATCACAAATATTTTAAAAGAAAAGTTTCAGTAACAAAGAAGTTTAGCATGTACTCTTAGAAATTTCATGATAGATAAAAATTAAGACATACTAATATTATTTTATAAAATTTAATATAAATTAAATTCCCAAATAATTTGGGAAGGTTTCTTGTGAAGATTAGAAAGATTTATTTGGATTAATTTATGCAACAGCACCTAACTAAAACTTACTTAAGACTAATATAAGCATTTAAGGTTACAAATGTCCTTTTAGATACTAAGTTTACTATATTCTACAAGTTATTATTTATAGTATTGTTTTTATTTTTACTCAGTTCTAAATAATTTAAAATTTCTATTATGATTTATTTATTTTCTGACCGAAGAGTTATTCAACTCTGTGTTTTTAAAATGTATGTTTTTGTTTGTTTTTACAAACTTGTAATTTTTTTTTTTTTTTTTTTGTGCGGTACGCGGGCCTCTTACTGTTGTGGCCTCTCCCGTTGCGGAGCACAGGTTTCGGACGCACAGGCTCAGCGGCCGTGGCTCATGGGCCCAGCCGCTCCGCGGCATGTAGGATCTTCCCGGACTGGGGCACAAATCCGTGTCCCCTGCATTGGCAGGCGGACTCTTAACTACTGCGCCACCAGGGAAGCCCCAAACTTGTAATTTAATTGCATTCTGATCAGTGAAGGTGATCTATCTTTTAAATTTCTTGAAACTTATATTTTGTCCTAGAATATGGTAAATATTTGTTAATATTCTGTGTGTGCTTGAGAAGAGTGTACTCTAATTGGTGACTGCAAATTCTAATGGAAGTCATTAAATTAAATTTGCTAATTTTATTATTATAAATTTCTATAACTATTAATTTTGTCTAATTAACCTATCAGTACCTGAAAGAGGTGTGTCAGTCTCTCTCAATACTATTGATTTGCACATTTCTCCTTTTATTTTTCTCAACTTCTGTTTTATATATTTGGGGGCTTTTAAATTATGCACATATAATTTAGAATTATATGTTACATATTCCTAGTGAAGTGAATATTTTATTATAATGAAATTACCATCCTAACTCTAGTAACAGTGTAGTTTTATTTTATCTGAAATGTACTTGTCTACTCCATATTTCCTTTGGTTCATGTTTGCTTTGCATTTCTTTTCCATCTGTTTCCACCCAGAGTTTCAAAATCTGTATGTTTTACATTTGTCTTGTGTCCCTATAGCTGTGTTTTATGGTATAATAATGATATCTTTATTTCTTTTTCTCTATTTAAAAAAAAATTAATAGACTTTTGCTTAACAGTTGTAGGTTTACCAAAAAATTAAGTGGAAAGTACAGAGAGGTTCCATATATCTACTTACTTCCTCCATCTCCAGTTTCCCCCACTAATCTCACATTACTGTGGTGCATTTGTTCCAATTGAAGAGCCAATATTAATAGATATGTTATTACTAACTAAAGTCTATAGTTTACATTAGGGTTCACTCTATGTTGTTCATTCTATGGGTTTTGATAAATGTATAATGGCATGTATTCACCACTATAGTATCATACAGAATAGTTTCACTGACCTAAAATATCTCCTGTACTCTACCTTTTTATCCCTCCTTCCCTTTTCCTGAACCATTGGCAACCACTGATCTTTTTTTACTGTCTCCATAGTTTTGACTTTTACAAAATGTCATATAGTTAGACACATATAGTATGTTACCTTTTCAGATTGGCTTTTTTCATTTAGAATTATGCATTTAAAATTCCTCCATGTTTTTTTGTGGTTTGATAGCTCATCTCTATTTATTGCTAAATAATATTCCATTTTATGGGTGCTTAAGAAAAGCACAGTTTGTTTACTCACCTATTGAGGGACTTCTTATTTGATTCCAAGTCTTGATAATTATGATTAAAGTTGCAATAATCATTTGTGAATAGGTTTCTATGTGAACTTGAGTTTCCAAACCATCAGGTGAATACCAAAGAGTGTGAGTGCTAGATCATTTTTTAAGAGTTTGTTGAATTTTGTAAAAAACTGCCAAAGTGTCTTCTGAGATGACTGTGTCATTTTGCATTTCCATTAGCAATGAGTGAGAATTCCTGTTACTTCTTCACATCCTTGCCAGTGTTTGGTGTTGTCAGTGTTTCAGATTTTAGTGTAGATGGAGTCATAAAAATATCCAATCAGATATTTTCTTTTGTATAACTGATGAATTATTACATTTATATTTATTTTGATTATTGTTATTTAACTCACTGTGTCTTTTTTGTCTATGTCCTACTTTTTCAATGAACCATTTTTGTTTCCTTATTACTTCATGTTGAATTGGTGCATTTGGGTTGCGTGTGTGTGTGTGTGTGTGTGTGTTATATCCCATCTTCTCACTTCTCTGGTTTGGAACTATTATTTTTGTGGTTATTCTTTTTTTTTTTAAATTAATTTATTTTTGTTTGCATTGGGTCTTCGTTGCTGCACACAGGCTTTCTCTAGTGGCGGCGAGCAAGGGCTACTCTTTGTTGCAGAGCACGGGCTCTAGGCACACGGGCTTCAGTAGTTGTGGCACACAGGCTCAGAAGTTGTGGGCTCGCGGGCTCTAGAGCGCAGACTCAGTAGTTGTGGCACACGGGCTTAGTTCCTCCGCAGCATGTGGGATCTTCCCGGACCAGGACTCGAACCTGTGTCCCCTAGCATTGGCAGGCAGATTCTTAACCACTGCACCACCAGGGAAACCCTGTGGTTATTCTTGATGTTTACCATGTATACTTAAAGTGTAAAGTTGAATGGTAATTTAGGACTGGGATCTTAGAACACTTTGATATGATCATCTTTCTGATTTACTTGTTTTCTTTTTTTTTCTGATTTACTTGTTTTTATTTTTTTAATTAAATTTTTTTTAATGCCTGCAATTTTGACATTATTATTATCATATACAGATAATATTTGTGTAGATTTATTTTTTGTTCATTCCAGAAACACAGCTTATTCAAACACAATTATATTTTGGTGATTATTTCCTTTTAGCACTTTGAAGATATTTTAAAAATAGTGTTCTGGCTTTCATTACTGTTGTAGAAGAGTCTGCTACCAGAATGGCTGGTGTTCATTTTTAGAGGATTTGACCTGCTTTACCTCCTCTTTTACCTTTTCATCTACAGTTTCTGCATAATGTGCTTGGGTGTGGGTTTTTTTAGTTGCTTTTACCATTTGAGCATTTTTAGTCATTATCTCTTCAAATACAAACTCTTTAAACTTTTCTTTACACTCTCCTCTGGCTCTCCTCTTTACAATTATCTTACATCTTCTCATTCTATCTTCTATAACTTTAAAAATTTTCCCCATTTTTTTCTATCTTGTTTGCTCTTTGTGTTCCAATTGTGTAATTTCTTCAACTCTGTCTTCCTCTTCACTGATTATTTCTTTGATTCTGTCTAATTTGATGTTAACATTTCCCTCTTGTTTTATTTTCTAATATTTTATTTTATTTCTGAATATTCTGTTTGGTTTCTTTTCAAATCTGCTGATATTTTGGGAATCTCTTGTAGTATTTAAATATTTCTACTCTGTAATTTTAAACAAAACAGAACAACCAAAGGGCATGTTTTATAGAGGATAGATTTTCCTCACCCCTAAGTCCACTCTGACAGGTACACACAAAGATGCTTACACTGCTATGGCCACTTCTAGTAACCATCTGATTTTCCAATGCTTTGAGAACTGAGCATGTCATGTAAGTACACAACAATAATTCCTTTGGCTCTCATAGCAGAATATAAGATTCGTGTAGCAGAAATATATGTTCTCAAAGACAGGTTATGATGACACAAATAATTTGATACTATTCTGGTTTGACATGAGCTATGACAGTTTATATGTTATTAAGATTTTTATTATATTTTGCTTTTGATAAAATTAAAAATATAAACCATAAAAGATCTAGGTTATGTATATTTTAAGCAAACAGTTAAGTAAGTTTAATGAATAGTTTATTAACTTTAAAATCAGTATGGTATTTCTCTTCATGACATGTTTAATTTTTAAATTTATTGCTATCAATTAAAAATAGATATATACTTATTACTTATAGAG
Organism: Kogia breviceps; assembly: GCF_026419965.1. NCBI lineage: Eukaryota > Metazoa > Chordata > Mammalia > Artiodactyla > Physeteridae > Kogia > Kogia breviceps. Next base: position 58,162,795 of record NC_081314.1, read on the forward strand.
TATACTATATTAATTTTTCAATTATACTAAAACATCGGGTACAGAACATTTGATTAGAGCATTTTCCCTAATAGATCTTATTTATGCTTAATTGAATTGCAAATTTTACTACATGTTTTATTTCTGATACATTCCAAATATTACCTTACCTATATTTATCTTTAGAATTTTAAATATATGATTCAATATGAGTTACTCAAATTTGACAATAATCTCGAGAGGCAATCTGATACAGTTAAATGACACAGGCCTAGTTTTAAATTATACTTCTGCTTTAAAAATAAACAAACCTATATGAGCATATGACAGTTGCTTAGTTTTTTTGATTATCAATTTTGTCACAAGATTAGGTTAATAGTGTTGCTGTAATTTTAAATGAAAATAAAAACTTACATAGTGCCTAGTACCCAATATTTTCCCAAGAAATGAAACTTGTGATCATTTTTATTATCATTATGTTTAATGAGTAGATACTTGCAAGAGTTTTGCATCCTTTGAGTATTTTTCTTAGAAGGTTACATTAACTCTACTACACAATGTGAAACATAAAATAAAAATTACCCTTGCTGTGTTTTTCAATATTATTTCTATTTGTTAGAAATGTTTATAGCCATTTTCAGTATGAATTTATATAATACTGGAATTATGAGGTAGGTAAGATCTATCTATTACTGCATTTTAAGTGTTAATTCATTTAAGAGCTACTGTTTCCTCTTTTGTAAAACAAAGAGATTCATTTAACATAGTGTTTATAAACACTTGTCTCTGTTTTTTTGTCCTCTATCACTACTAATTTCTATTTATTGACACAACAGATTAATAACTTAATTAATCATATACATATTGTTTGAATACATACCATGGAAAAATCACCAATCCAGATCTTATGAATTATTATAATATGTAATTTTTGAAAGTGCAAGGAAGTTTTGATAGTGGAATAGCAAAGATTAGAATTCAGTTTTTCTAAATCAGTTACATAGAATTTTTCACCACATCATATTGCTTGCTGTAAAATGTTGTCTCTGAGCTGAAGTTTCATACATATATGAAAAGTTCAATTGTAATAACTGATGCGGCAACAGTTCAAAACAAAGGGTGATAAGTGGGTAAGACTTATCTACTTAACAAGGCAATGCATGATTAATTGCCAAATGAACCATGAAGAAAATCATGCTTTAGCAATTCAGAGAAGGAAACTATAACTTGTTTTGTGATTTTATTAGCACTGTCATATGTCTATATCTCTGGGATATGTCTGTTCTGGGATATGTCTTGTCTCCCTACTTAGACTGTAAACTCATGTAGGTAGGAACTATTATTTTTATTTTTCTGTATCACCATGAAACATGACATCAGGCATGATTGCTAAAGTGCTTGTGGATTTAAGCATCATTATAATTATTCCTTTTTAAAAATAACATATTCTACAATTTAACTATATTAGTCTTAATACAGGATTCTCTTTAAATTATACTAGAATTAAATCTTTACTGAAATGTTTACAACATCTTGGCCATACAAAAAATAAGTCACCTAATGCATGCTACGTCTTCTCAATTATGTATGGGATTATATCAAATCTCTTTTGCCGAATGATGAATTTTTCACAATTTCAGCCATCAAAAAATATGCCACCATTGATAGGTCATATTATAGTTTTCATGAATGTTATGAACTATATTTAAAAATGGAAAGATTATAAGATTTGCTAACAAAAAAATTGCAGAAGGGAGCATATCACATGTATATTATACTTGTGAAGAGTAATTTCATTTGTATATCATTTTCTATAAGAATACTTCTTTTAATAAGGAGCAAGTATTGATCCAAGCAGAACTCATTAAATATGTAAAATTGATTGTTGTTAGTGTATAAATTAAAAATATTCAACATCACATTTTAAAAAATCAACTTATTTGATGAATAATGTACATATAAAAAAGCATCCATTCTAAGTGTGCAGTTCAATGAATTTTGACAGATATGCATACTCTTGTAAATATGTGTACCCTTGTAACTATGTAACCATATGTTTACAGTGGTTGTTTTAAAGTCTTTGTCTACCAATGCCATCACCTCTGTCATTTCAGGATCTGTTTCTATTATCTGATTTTTCTCCTGATGGGTGTCACTCTCCTGCTTCTTTGCATATCTAATGATTTTGATTAGGTGATTATGAGTGTTACACTGCTAAATATGAGTTTTATTGTTTTAAAGCTTGTTGACATTTGTTTTGGCAGCCAGTTAAATTATGATAAGCTGCTGTGTTAGACAGGTTTAAAATATAGTTTACCATAGGCTGGTTAACCTCTATTGCTATGGTATTACACTTTTGGGTTCTCAAATGAATGCCTTAGGTGTTCAAGGGTATCTCTACATTCTGGCTAGTTTGAGCTTTGGGAATTGTTCAGCTTACAACTCCCCTTCCTTGTTCTTTGCTCAGCCTCATGGAGTTTCACCCTCTACATGCACCACTTATAATTGAGCAAACAACTCAGAGACCCCTGTGCAGCTTCTTAGAGCTTTTTCTCTATGTAGCTCCATCAACTGTAGTACTCTTCCCTGCAAATTTAACTTCCCCAGTTTCCTCAAACACTAATTTCTGTTTCTTCAGTTTTGTGAGACTTCTTGCTTGCTTCATTTTCATTCTTCTGTGCTATAGTCTGGAAAGCAATTTTATAACATTTGCTGATTTCCATGGCATAAATATTCCCCCCATGGCTAATTTCAGTCTACCAATGTGACATTATTGAACATAGGGTTGAGGAAAATGCACACAATCAGTTCTTGTGTACCACTAAGCTTAGAATTTATGACAGTTAATTTCTTTTTGAAATATAGTGTCCTATTTTAAGTATGTATAGTCACCCATGAATTTTAAATCTTGAATAGTTTTCCATGTTTGCTTAGGCAGTTTCTTTTACATAATTTCTATTCATCTTCAAACTAAGTTGGGTCAATTGATACAGTTTTCTGAGTTGCACTAGATACCTTCTAAAAAGCTTTTTAAAAGGAAATCCAAGAGGAGGGAATTTTTGAATAATTTTATATGAATTTGATAAAATTTTTATTACATCCATAGTTACCTGAAATTTTTATACAATATTTTTCATATACAGTGTATTTTTGAGCCTGTCTTATAATGAGTATTTCAACATTGCTTCATCTGTCCTTTCTTAAAAATGATGATTAGATTGTTCATTTTCTTTATGGCAGAGTGAGCAGTAATGAGTGCTTTTTCTTTTCTACATATAATGTAGAAAAAAATATGAGTATCATTTTTAAGCATTATATTTTAGAATGGGATGTCATGATTTAAAAAATCTGATCATAAAATAATGGTTTTCTGTTATACAGTTATCTAGATAATGTTTTTAAATTTCAGTATAATTTATATACAGTGCAATATTCAGATATTATGTATACTCATCAATCAGATTTGATGAATGCATATCAAGATATGAACATTTCCATCACTTCATTAATTTTCCTTGTGTCCCTTTTCAGTCAATCTTCCCCACAGAAGCAAATATCTATCACAAATTATTTTGGCTTGTTCTAGAATTTCAAATAAATGAAATCACACAGTATGTAGTATTTGACTAGTTTCACTCAGCATAACATTTTTTGAGATCCATCTGTGATGTTGCTGTATCAGTAGATTGTTTCATTTTACTTCCTAATAATATTTATGAAAGCAAAACAAGTTTATTTATTCATTCACCTCTTGATAAATATCATAGGTTATTTCTGGTTTTGGGCTATTAGGAATGAAGCTGTATAAACCTTTTTAAACAGGGCTTTCTATGGACATATATTTTCATTTCTTTTGGATAATTAATTAGGAATGTAAATTGCTGGGTCATAGGGTAGTTGCATATTCAGCTTTAAAAAAACCTGGCAAATAGTTTTCCAAAGTGGATGTATAATTTTAGTTAATTTAAAAAAAAAATTACTTAAGTAACTTAGTATTTGAAGTATTCACAGTTTTCTCAGTGAAACACCAAATTTTAAAACATAACAAATAAATACGAATCAAGTAGTACTTTGTGGATAATTTACTAATTAGATGTGATTTAAAAGGACAACAAAATCATATCACTGGAAAATTATTAAAGTTGTAAACGCTTATAGATTTCTACCTAAAATATATATGACTGACTTTCTCCTTAGTTCGTCAGTAGGGTTGGGACTTCCTCTCCAAAATATATAAATAGCTCATGCAGCTCAATATCAAGAAAACAAACAACCCAATTCAAAAATGGGCAGAAGATCTAAATAGACATATCTCCAAAGAAGATATATAGATTGGCAACAAACACATGAAAGGATGCTCAACATCATTAAGTAGAGAAATGCATATGAAAAATGCAATGAGGTATCACCTAACACCAGTCAGAATGGCCATCATCAAAAAATCTACAAACAGTTAATGCTGGCGAGGGTTTGTAGAAAAAGGAACCCACTTGCACTGTTGGTGGGAATGTAAATTGATACAGTCACTATGGAGAACAGTATGGAGGTTCCTTAAAAAACTAAAAATAGAACTACCATAGGACCCAGCAACGCCACTACTGGGCATATACCCTGAGAACACCATAATTCAAAAAGTCATGTACCACAATGTTCATTGCAGCTCTGTTTACAATAGCCAGGAATTGGAAGCAACCTGTGTCCATTGACAGATGAATGCATAAAGAAGATATGGCACATGTATACAATGGAATATTGCTTAGCCATAGAAAGAAACGAATTGAGTTTTTTGTAGTGAGGTGGATGGACCTAGAGACTGTCATACAAAGTGAAGTAAGTCAGAAAGAGAAAAACAAATATTGTATGCTAACAAATATATATGGAATCTAAAAAAAAAAAAAGATTCTGAAGAACCTAGGGCGGGCAGGTCAGGAATAAAGCTGCAGACGTAGAGACTGGACTTGAGGACATGGGGAGGGGGAAGGGTAAGCTGGCACGAAGTGAGAGAGTGGCATGGATATATATACACTACCAAATGTAAAATAGATAACTAGTGGGAAGCAGCCACATAGCACAGGGAGATCAGCTCGGTGCTTTGTGACCACCTAGAGGGGTGGGATATGGAGGGTGGGAGGGAGATGCAAGAGGGAGGAGATATGGAGATATATGTGTACGTGTAGCTGATTCAGTTTGTTACATAGCAGAAACTAACACACCATTTCAAAGCAATTATACTCCAGTAAAGATGTTAAAGAAAACAAACAAACTGAATAGAAATTCACTCTGAGATAAACCTGGGGTTGAAATCAGCTGAAAAGATTTTTAAAGCAGGATTTATAAATGTACAGAAGGGTTTAAAGGAAGATATGGTCCTAGTGAGTGAAATCATAGAGAATCATAGTAGAGAAATAGAAACTATATTTTTAAAATGGAAAATTTAGAGCTAGAAATTAGATATACAACATGAAAAATTTATTGGGTGGGGCCAAGAGCAGCTGACGAATGCAGAAGAAATGGACAATAAATGTAAAGATAAATCAATAGGAATTATCTGATCTGAAGGGCAAAGGGCAAAAAAAGATTTTAAAAATCTTTTTTTAAAAGATTAAAAAAAAGAACAGATTCTCAGTGTACTGTGGAACAATATTAAGGGTCCAATGTATGTGGATTTGCAATCTCAGAAAAAGAGGAAAGAAATAATGGGGCATAAAAGTATTTGAAGATACACTGGCACCAAAAGTCTCTAATTTTGTGACCATAATTGATTTTCAGATCCAAGAAGTTCGGGGACCCTAACAGCATACATACAAGGTATACCACACCTAGGCACATCATTGGCTAACTCCTGAAAACAAATGTTAAAAAGAAGATATTGAAAGTAGCTAGAGAAAAAGCAGCACATTATGTACAGGGAAAATGTGACTGATGATTTTTCATCAGAAACAAAGGAGGATAGCAGACTCTAGAACAACATCTTTAAAGCACAGAAAGAAAATATCTATCAACCTCAATTTTATATCCAGTGAAAATGTTCTTCAATTTGAAGATGAAACAAAGATATTTTCTCATTTAAAAATTGAATGGGGCTTCCCTGGTGGCGCAGTGGTTGAGAATCCGCCTGCCGGTGCAGGGGACACGGGTTCATGCCCCGATCCGGGAGGATCCCACGTGCCGCGGAGTGGCTGGGCCCGTGTGCCATGGCTGCTGAGCCTGCGCGTCCGGAGCCTGTGCTTTGCAATGCGAGAGGCCACAACAGTGAGAGGCCCGCATACCGAAAAAAAAAAAAATTGAATGGATTTCAAGAGCATATCTCCACTCTAGTTAATGTTAAAACAATTTCTTCAGGCTGAGGAGAATCAATACCAGATGGTAAATTGATATATAGGAAAAAATGGAGAAGGGCAGAAATTGTAACTATACAAGTAAATATTTTAAAATATATATACTTTTCTCTATTTTGTTAACAATCATCTTAAACATAAGAGACATTCTTTATGATTTGAGCTCAGTCACATTACCAAAGCCATAAAAATAAATTGTATAAATAAAATTTCATCGAAATGAAAACTTCTGGTAATCCAAAGACCCCATTTAAAAAGTGAATAGTTGAGCCATAAGCTGTGCAAAATATTCACAAAATATATATTTGACAAAGGATTTATCATCCAACTGAAAAAAGATAATTAAAAAAATAAGCAAAAGATTTGAACATACATTTCACAAGGAAAAATATGCACATATGCACATATAAAATAAATACAAGCAATTATCAGGGAAATGAGTATTCCAATCAGAGCAATAAAAAGCAATAGAAAACAATAAAAAACAAAAAGAATGTTGAGTGGTTTTCTAGCTACAGTTTTGCAAAATTGATTACTACAAAAAGATCTTCGCAGTGATTAGGTATATATATATGAACATTTTTTACCTCAGTTGTCTATTGTATGGCAGTCACAGCTCTGGTCTTTAGATGGCTGCATGACCTCTTTTTATGTAGACATAAGGTATCCTTTGTGTGGAGGGTAGAAAATTCATGTTGTCTATTCTGTTTTGTGGTAATATGTCCACTGAGAAGAAAAAATAAATTCTTATTTTCTCTTAAAGTTGATTTACAGTCCCAGATATCTTAAAGCCATTTTGTTTGAAAACATACATGCTTATCTACCAAGCTGTAAATTAGTTGTCCCTTAGCCCACTTTACTTAAGAGATAGCAGTGAGATGGGTCAGCTTTGTATCTCAGTGACAGCAGTGGGCTTGAGGACTGAGAGGGTGGAGCACTGAATGAGATGTCATTTGTAAGTTTTGTCTGATTCCCACATGGATTTGTCCTGGTTGTATAAGGAGCTAAACTGTGTAGAAGTCAACTTGCAAATGCCATTCTACTTCAGAACTGGCACCTGAATTAATCAATTTTCAGTGTTACTGTTATACTAATTTAAGACCAGACTCATGTTTCAGAATTAAACAAAAAAACAAATACAAAATAAAAAAGAATTAACATTGTGTAGCACCAGTTCTTCTCCATGGTGGTTTTCATTCTTTCCAGATGTATGCCACACATTTGATCTTAACTCAGATTTTACGACTGCATCTATAAAATTTTAAACATTAAAATGTCAGTTTTAAGCACATTTTTACTCTTTTTATAAGGGTAGTGCTGAACTCTAAATAATTCAGTTTAACTTTCTTTCTGCCATAGTGGTGATGACCTTTGTCTGTTTTTGATAAAATAAAAATAATTAATACGTTTATTCTTAGTTGTAAGGTATATTACCTTTAAAACAGGGGTTCCCAACCCCCGGGGCTGCAAAGTGGTACTGGTCCGTGACCTGTTAGGAAGCGGGCTGCAGAACAGGAGGCGAGCAGCAGGTGAGCAAGTGAAGCTTCATCTGCTGCTCCCCATCATTCCCCATCGCTTGCATTACCCACCTGAGCCATCGCTAGCATTACTACCTGAACCATTACTTGCCCCTGCCACGTGGAAAGATTGTCTTCCACGAAACCGGTCCCTGGTGCCAAAAACGTTGGGGACTGCTGCTTTAAAAGATATTTAACCTTTGTGGGTGATTCTGAGGTAGCTAACCAATATATATTTCCTCTTTAGGCAAATAAAATCCAAAGAATAAAAATGTTAAATTTTAGATATTAAATCTAATTTCTGCACAGATAATTTCTTTATTTTTACTGAAATAATTATTTATACAGTTAGTACTGAATTCATCAAGTGGATAAGTGAGACCTTTATATCATTGGACTTCAAAAAATTTGTTTTAAATCACTGATGGATCTTTAACATTTTTTTCCGCAAAAAATGTGTAAGGATATAAACAAAAGTATCAAATCTTGCAGAAGTATATAATGGAAAAGAAACATTAACCAAAACATTTTCTGGAGCTACTGAGTTGTCATGGTAACAAAATGTTACACTCTTTATGGGTTTTCATGTGGAAGGGCTTTTAGTTCTTAATAATTGATATTTTCCTTTCAAAATTATGTCAAAAATATTTCCAAGATGAGAAACAAATACGTGGCTTATTTTAATGGTTTATATTAGGAAATCCACTTAACTTTTAAAAAACAGATCTATGGAGGAATATTTGTCATATAATAACTTACACAAAAAGTGATAATTTGTGAAGTTTTGGCTCATGTATACATGTGTGAAATCATCCCTACAGTGAAGGTAATAAACATGCCCAGTGCTTCTTTTAATCCTTTTCTCCCATCATTCCCTGTCCTACCCTTTTGTCCCCAGGCAACCACTGATCTGCTTTGTGTGTTTATAGTATTCTCATTCATATATTCTCTCTGCCATCCCCTCCCCACCCCTGCTCTCTCTCTCTCTCTCTCTCTCTCTCTCTCTCTCTCTCTCTCAGTAATGCTTCTTTTATCCCACATAATTATTCTCAGGTTCATCCATGTTGTAGTGTATTTCAATACTTCCTTCCTTCCTATTTCTGAGTAGTGTTACATTGTGTATATATTCTGCAATTTGTTTATCTATTCAACTATTGAAAGGTATTTGGGTTTTCAGATTTGGGCTATTAACATTTGGGTACAAGTTTTGTATGATCATATGTGATCATACACTTTCATTTCTCTTGGGGAAATACTTAAGAGTGGAATAGTTGTATTATGTGGTAGGTGTATTTTGACTTTTTAAAAAACTGCCAATTCCCACTGGCTATGCATGACAGAGTTCCATTTTCTTCACATCTTCACCTCAGTATTTTTCATTTTGTCTATTCTGATAGTGGCAGTGGCATCTTGTTGTAGCTTCAATTTTCATTTCCCTGATGGGGATGTTGTTGAGCACCTTTTCTTGTCCTTATTTGCCATATGCATATTTTCTTTGGTACAGTGTGTAAATAATTTTTCCCATTTAAAAATTGTTTTTGTTTTCTTACTATTGACCTTTGAGGATTCTTATATTCCGGATGCAAATACTTTATCAGCTACATGCTTTATAAGTATTTTATCCTGGTCTATGGCTTGTCTTTATCATTTTCTTAAACTTTCTTCAAAGACCATAAGTCTTTCATCTTGATGAGGTCTAGGATCCACTTTGAATTAATTTTTGTGTATGGTATAAGTTATTGATCAAAGTTCATTTATTTGCATGTGGAGATATAATTGTATATTCATATCATAAAAGACCCATTTCCTCACTGACTTGCCTTTACCCTTTTGTCAAAAATAATTTGTTCATATATTTGTGGGTCAACTTCTGGCTGTATTTTCTTCCACTTTTCTGTTTTTCAATGCTAATATACAGAATCTTGATTACTGTAGCTTATAACAAGTCTTGAAATCATGGAATGTTAGTCCTCCAAATTTTTTTTTCCAGTTATTTTGGCTCTTGTAGTTAGAATCAGTTTGTCAATTTTTACAAAACATCTGAGACTTTTACTGGGATTATACCAAATCTATGTATCAATTTGAGGAAAATTGCTTTTTAACAGTGTTGAATCTTCCAAACCATGAGTATAGTGTGTCTATTTATGTCTTTACTTTTTGTACTATTTTGTAATTTTTAGTGTACTAATCTGCATTTTCTCAGATTTATCCCTATTTCATATATTTAATGCTATTTTAAATGGTATTTTATTTCAATTTTGATTGTTGCTAGTATATAGAAATGCTTTTTTTTTTTTTTTTTTTTTTTTCTGTATGCGGGCCTCTCACTGTTGTGGAGCACAGGCTCTGGATGCCCAGGCTCAGCAGCCATGGCTCACAGGCCTAGCCACTCCACAGCATGTGGGATCTTCCCAGACCGGGGCACGAACTTGTATCCCCTGCATCGGCAGGCAGACTCTCAACCACTGCGCCACCAGGGAAGCCCAGAAATGCATTTTTATGTTAATTTTATATCCTGCAACCATGCTAAAATACTTATTAGTTCTCATATCTTTTTTTCTTTAAATCTATCTTTTAGACCACTTTTAGGTTTGTTGGGGAGGAGGAAGTTTCCCCCTCTACCCTTCTTGAGTTCTTGTGGCTGGAAATTGACACAAGACAGATTAACAGGAAAAAAAGAAACAGGTTTAATTTGTGCACCCAGAGGTCTCAGAAATAAGACCTAAGAAGTTGCTAAAACAGGCAGCTTTTATACTCTTTAGACAAAGAAACAATTTGAGAGGAATTGACAGGACAAAGAAATTAAGGTTTGGGTGATTAATTAGTAGAAATATAAGCAAAGTTTGGGTTTGGGTAGTAAATTAGTAAAGACATAACAAGGTGTGCTTATATAGCCTTCTTGGTCCTGAATTCCTGATCTCTCTGGTAATAAGGTTTATCTTTCTACCACCACCTCACCCCTGACCCCACCCCCCCATAGAGAGAGGGTACTTTTCACATGGGAGATTTATTTTCTGCTTTCAGGGAGACAGAGAGGAGGGTCAAAGTTTCCCTCCTAAATTGGTCATTTCTGAAGTAACTGTAATTAATAATCAATATACCATTGAGGCATCATTTGGTGTGGCCTGCCCTGGACCCCCAACAGTTTCATAGCAGAATTGAGTAGAATGTACAAAATTGTCTTCTATCCTTTTGCCCCAAGCACGGCCTCTCCTGCTGTCGACATTGTCCTTTTTAATTCGTTTCTTTTTTTCTTTTTCTTTTTTCATGTTTCTTGTGCTTGGATTTCTTGAGCTTCTTAGATGTGTGTGTTTATAGGTTTCATTTAAAAATGGAGAAATTTGGGCCATTATTTCTTTAAATATGTTTTCTATTTTATCTCCTTTCCTTTGAGGAATCCAATTTCATGTGTATTAGACTACTTGTAGTTGTCCCATGGCTTGCTGACGTTCTTCTCTTCATTACTTTAAAAGAAAAACTTTCTTTGTGTTTAATTTTGGAGTTTTTCTATGGCTATGCTTTCAGGTTACTAACATTTTCTTCTGCAGAGTCTAATCTACCATTAATTTCAACAGTTCTATGTTTTCACCTCACACATTGTAGTTTTCATCCTTAGACATTTGATTTAGGTTGTTTTTGTTTATCTCCCATGTCTCCTTAACTTTTGAACACATAGAATAAAGTTATAATACATATTTTAGTGTAATGAAACAGTTTGAATTCAGAATAAGATATGAGAATTTTGTTGTTGTCTATTAAGCAGGCATTAAAAATATTTGCAAAATTGTAAATCAATGCCACTCTTCTTACTAACCATTTTCATAAAAATACACTATCTTAATATGTAATGAGTTTTATTGTTATTTTTAAATGAGTTAAAATATTTTTAAATGTTTTATTTTTTAATTTCCAATACAGTAAATAGCCATAGATTTAACTCATATAAACAAAAGCTGTTTGGAGTCTTCAGTACTTATTAAGAGTACAAAGTGGTCATGAAACCAAAAGTTCTGAGAAGTACTGATTGATTATCTGCACACCCCTGAATTTCCATAAAGGATAGTAAAAGTGACATCAGATAGTTTCCAGAGGGTCTTCTTCTGAGTGTAGTCTGAAAGCCCCTGCTAAGAAGATTTACAGGTAAACTATATACTGTGGCCTGAATGTTTGTGTCTCCTTAAAATTCATATATTGAAATATTAATGCCCAATGTCTATGGTATTAGGAAATGGAGCCTTTGGGAGGTGATTAGGTCATGAAAGTAGAGCCGTCATGAAGGACATTAACGGTCTTATGAAAGAGGTCCCAGAGAGCTCCCTTGCCTCTTCTACTACGTGAGGACATAGAAGTTGGCAGTCTGATGTCTGGAGGAGGGCCTTCCACGAACGTAATCAGACTGGCACCCTGACAATGACTTATAGCCTCCAGAACTGTGAGAAATTTCTGTTGTTTAAGCCACCCAGTCTGTGGTATTTTGTTATAACAGCCCTAATGGACTAAGACACTATAAAAAAAGTATTCCTTCATAAACTTCACAACCATAAATTCTAATGGATCAGATTTGCTAAGAAATAGAGTATCATTCAGAAAAAGTCTGGGAATAGGCTAAAAGATATATGAAATGAGAATGCAGTAGATAATGTAATTTGAGACTAAAGCTTGAGGTTCTAGCTCTTAAGTTCACATCATGATTCTTACTTATTTCATCATCTGGGGCATATGTCAATTTGTTCACTCAATTTTCAAATGGGTCAAATTGATTGAACATCATACGGTTGTTCTGAGGATTAAATGAGATGACAGAGGTTGTAGTGTTTAGAAAACTGTTGCAATATACTTATGTTAAAGGTTATTTATTCCTGGTGCTATTTCAGCTTCTAACTTAAAATAGAAATATGGTCTAAAATAATGTCTGAGATAAGGTCTGGCTCTCCTGCACAAACTTTTGAGGTTTTATGTTTGTTCACATTTAAGTATGACCATTAAGTAAAATTCAAATTGTTATCTTACCTGCTAGTCAAATATGCTGTTTTTAAAATTTTTTTGATGAAACCATATGCTGCAAATAGCTGAGATATTGACCTAATTATGTCTACTAATATTTATCTTTTTCTATAGTTATTTGTGTTTTTCTCACAACTTGAGAAAACAGGTCACTTAATGTTGCATCTTAGTATGATATAAATAAATTAAAATGTAATTTACCTTTTTATCTGGTGCATAAGATCATTCCATAATTTTAGAAGATATTGACCTTATTTTCTTTCCTAAAAATTTGCTCTTTCCTCCTTGAAGCATGTTTAAACTGCTTTTGTGCAATATGTTCAAAGAATTTAAAGTGTTTTCAAATTTTAAAATATGATTGCATATGCTGTTTATATCTTTATTGTTTCCAAAAAATTTGAGCCTTACGTTTTAGAAGGAAAATGGGATTGCTTTCACTTGTAGAATATGTGTTTTCAACTTGCAATAAATGTTCTTTCCAATAAGAAAATAAAGGACTTTTGCAAGGTTCATAAAAGTTAATCTTATTTAGGTTGGAAATATTTTAATAATAAATCAAGAATTAAAATCTTAAAATATGTATTGATATTGGTAGAATTATTTAGTTAGAAGTATAATAGGTAAGAACTACATATTAAAAAGTACAACAAATTAGAGTGCTTCTAATTATGCCTATTTTCTATTTTTATTTTTTATTTGTATGTTTGTTGACTGTTTTCCATTTTAGAGATCTGAAGGAAAGGGTATTCATAGCTGGAAGGGATTTTGGAATAGTGCTTACTACAGTCACCAAATAATAGATTGTCATTAGCTCCACCTCTATATCATACTTCTTTTAACATCACTGAACAGTTACTTGGAAATTTAAGAAATGAGTAATAGCATAGCAGAATAATGTAGACAAAGATAATAGATAAAAAAATATAAATAAAACTATAACCTATTTGAATTTGGTATAACCAGAAAAGGCTTAGCTTTATTATGTGGGAGAATACTTATAGTATTCAAATTATTTATGAGATTAATTTTTTGGTGGTAATTGCTAATTTTCTTTGGAAAATTTACAGTTAAGACACTTTTTATGGAATTTTTGGTAATTGTAAATATGTCTTAGTGCCTTGGGTATTCGATGTAAGTAAGAAAAAAAACTGTATTCCACAACCTTTATCCTCTAGCGTTCAGCATAGGTGGGTAAATGAGCTAGGTCAGATCTACTTTAGCAGTGAAGGAGTTAGAGTAAAAATATGTGAATAGAGCTTAGGGTCAGATCTTAAAGAACATGTTTGTTTCAGTTTAACTGTGTAGAAAGTGTGATAAATACATCATTGTATGTGGGCTTTGGTTGAAAAAGATAATTTTTCTACTTGAGACATTGAAAATTTATATCACTTCTCCTTCCAGTTAAAAATACTAAACAATTTCGGGCTTCCCTGGTGACGCAGTGGTTGAGAGTCCACCTGCTGATGCAGGGGACACGGGTTTGTGCCCTGGTCTGAGAGGATCCTGCATGCTGCGGAGTGGCTGGGCCCGTGAGCCATGGCCGCTGAGCCTGCGCGTCCGGAGCCTGTGCTCCGCAGTGGGAGAGGCCACAACAGTGAGAGGCCCACGTACCAAAAAAAAAAAAAAAAAAAAAAAAAAAAACTAAACAATTTCATTATTTTGACCCCTATTAATTTGACACTTGTAATAGCATAAGTGAAATATACTAAAATGAAAAGTGATTTATGTCAAAAAGTGTTCTGCCTATGTTTTCCTCTAGGAGTTTTATAGTATCAGGTCTTACATTTATCAGGTTTTACATCTTTAATACATTTTGAATTTATTTCATAAAAAAAGAATGAAATTTTGTCATTTGCAGCAAGCAACATGGATGGAGTTGGGAGGCATTATGCTAAGTGAAATAAGTCAGACAGAGAAAGACAAATACTGTATGATGTCACTTACATGTGAAATCTAAAGAATACAACAAATTAGTAAATATAACAGAAAAGAAGACTCAGATAAAGAGAACAAACCAGTGGTTACCAGTAGGGAGGGGGGAGGGGTGATATAGGGGTGAGGGAATAGGGGGTACAAACTATTGGGTATAAGGTAGGCTCAAGGATGTATTGTACCACATGAGAAATATAGCAAATATTTTGTAATAACTGTAAATGGAAAGTAACCTTTAAAAATTGTATAAAAAATTTAAAAGGTAAATAAAACAGTGAAAAATACACTAAAAAATGAAAAGTGAGTTTTTGAAGTGATATAACTATAATTTTTTCATCATTTTTATTTAACTCCATTTTGTATTAGAATTCCAAAACCCTAATTAATTTTCTTAGCTTTCCTCACTTTTACCCCATTGCTTTTTAGAAGGAATGCAGATTCAGGTGGAAGCTGAGGCTTTTAAAAACCATGTTTATTGTTGGTTTTCTTTTTCTTTACATCTCTGTTCTCTTAGATTTGGTGGCTTGGTGGGGGGAGAGAGAGAGAGAGAGAAAGAGAGAGAGAGAGAGAAATCTGAATTTCACCATTAGATGGACTAGGTATATATGGAGTACCTAAAAAACGAAACAAACAAAAACCAGCAAAGATTTCTTTTTTTAAGGATAAAAGAATTAGTCATATTAGGAAAAAGCAGAACTTACTTGGACTGTCCATGGTCAAATTTTTAAATTTTATTTTGAATTATATATGAAGATGGCAGTGCATTCAGTTGATTGCCCAGGTAGGGAGAAGAGATCAGCCTTTCCCCTGACTCGTGCCATGTTTATATCAAAGGAAAGAACCTCCACTGTGGGACACAGAACGGGTCTGAGCAGCTTTCTGTTTCTTTTGCATATCAGTAGACTGTGAATGTGTCCTCAAGGAATTCAAAGCTGAGAGATGAGAGAGGAGGGATTCTTATGAACTGCATCTTTGTTCTCTATTCTCTTTTCCAAACATCTTATGCACCAGAAGTCAGGCCTTTCCTTACTAAGTATTTTTATTTGATTTTTTAAAAAATTCAAACAGAAAGTCACAAAAATTATAATCATCCTCATCAGTTCACTCAGTCCCATGTAATTTTTTATCTTGATTTTTGTTAGCACATTTATGAATTCATCAGTTTTCCATTAGAGTTCTGAAAATGCTTATTCATTCAGTTCAGCAGTATACTCAGTTACCAGAAACCTGTAGTTGTCAGAGACTTCTCCATGAATTCCTGGAAGAGGAAACCCTTTTATAGGAACATTTTTGCAAAACCAACAGAGTACACACAGAACTGTCTGTAAATGAAAAAAGAATTAAAAATGACCATGGTTAAAGATTTGATGAAAGTTCGTTACAATGCCATTGACAAGGAAATGTAGTTATTTCTGAGATACACATTTTAAAGTAATAACTAAAATTATGACTTATAACATTATACCAGAATATATGATTTTTAGAAATTTCATGTAATGTCTGAAACATTTATATTAACATATTTTTATACAAATAACCCAAAGAAAGTTTAGTATTACTTATTTGTTTGTTTTTGTGTTTTTTTATACTGCAGGTTCTTATTAGTCATCAATTTTATACACATCAGTGTATACATGTCAGTCCCAATCACCCAATTCAGCACCCCATCATCCCCACCCCACCGTGGTTTACCCCCTTGGTGTCTATACATTTGTTCTCTACATCTTTGTCTCAACTTCTTCCCTGCAAACCGGTTCATCTGTACCATTTTTCTAGGTTCCACATACATGCGTTAATATATGATATTTGTTTTCCTCTTTCTCGCTTACTTCACTCTGTATGACAGTCTCTAGGTCCATCTACGTCTCAACAAATGACCCAATTTTGTTCCTTTTCATGGCTGAGTAATATTCCATTGTATATATGTACCACATCTTCTTTATCCATTCGTCTGTCGATGGGCATTTAGGTTGCTTCCATGACCTGGCTATTGTAAATACTGCTGCAATGAACACTAGGGTGCATGTGTCTTTTTGAATTATGGTTTTCTCTGGGTATATGCCCAGTAGTGGGATCACTGGATCATATGGTAATTCTATTTTTAGGTTTTTAAGGAACCTCCATACTGTTCTCCATAGTGGCTGTTTCAATTTACATTCCCACTAACAGTGCAAGAGGGTTCCCTTTTATCCACACCCTCTCCAGCATTTGTTTCTAGATTTTCTGATGATGCCAATTCTTACACCAATTCTGGTGTAAGGTGATACCTCATTGTAGTTTTGATTTGCATTTCTCTAATAATTAGTGATGTTGAGCAGCTTTTCATGTGCTTCTTGGCCATCTGTATGTCTTCTTTGGAGAAATGTCTGTTTAGGTCTTCTGCCCATTTTTGGATTGGGTTGTTTGTTTCTTTAATATTGAGCTACACGAGCTGTTTATATATTTTGGAAATTAATCCTTTGTCTGTTGATTCATTTGCAAATATTTTCTCCCACTCTGAGGATTGTCTTTTCATCTTGTTTATGGTTTCCTTTGCTGTGTAAAAGCTTTTAAGTTTCATTAGGTGTCAATTGTTTATTTTTGTTTTTATTTCCATTACTCTAGGAGGTGAGTCAAAAAGATCTTGCTGTGATTTATGTCAAAGAGTGTTCTTCCTATGTTTTCCTCTAAGAGTTTTATACTGTCTGGTCTTACATTTAGGTCTCTAATCCATTTTGAGTTTATTTTTGTGTATGGTGTTAGGGAGTGTTCTAATTTCATTCTTTTACATGTAGCTGTCCAGTTTTCCCAGCACCACTTATTGAAGAGACTGTCTTTTCTCCAATGTATATCTTTGCCTCCTTTGTCATAGATTAGTTGACCATAGGTGCGTGGGTTTATCTCTGGCCTTTCTATCTTGTTCCATTGATTTATGTTTCTGTTTTTGTGCCAGTACCATATTGCCTTGATTACTGTCACTTTGTAGTATAGTCTGAAGTCAGGGAGTCTGATTCCTCCAGCTCTGTTTTTTTCCCACAAGACTGCTTTGGCTATTCAGGGTCTTTTGTGTCTCCATACAAATTTTAAGATTCTTTTTTCTAGTTCCGTGAAAAATGCCATTGGTAATTTGATAGGGACTGCATTGAATCTGTAGATTGCTTCGGGTAGTATACTCATTTTACAATATTGATTCTTCCAGTCCAAAAGCATGTTATATCTCTCCATCTGTTGGTATCATCTTTAAAATCTTTCATCAGTGTCTTATAGTTTTCTGCATACAGATCTTTGGGCTCCCTAGGTAGGTTTATTCCTAGGTATTTTATTCTTTTTGTTGCAATGGTAAATAGGAGTGTTTCCATAATTTCTCTTTCAGATTTTTCATCATTAGTGTATAGGAATGCAAGAGAATTCTGTGCATTAATTTTGTATCCTGCAACTTTAACCAAATTCATTGATTAGCTCTAGTAGTTTTCTGGTGCCTTTTTAGGATTATCTATGTATAGTATCATGTCATCTACAAACAGTGACAGTTTTACTTCTTCTTTTCCAAGTTGTATTCCTTTTATTTCTTTTTCTTCTCTGATTGCCGAGGCTATGACTTCCAACACTATGTTGAATAATAATGGTCAGAGTGGACATCCTTGTCTTGTTCCTGACCTTAGAGGAAATGCTTTCAGTTTTTCACCATTGAGAATGATGTTTACTGTGGGTTTGTTGTATATGGCCTTTATTATGTTGAGGTAGGTTCCCTCAGTGCCCACTTTCTGGAGAGTTTTTATCATAAATGGGTGTTGAATTTTGTCAAAAGCTTTTTCTGCATCTATTGAGATGATCATATGGTTTTTCTTCTTCAATTTGTTAATATGGTGTATCACATACAATGATTTCCGTATATTGAAGAATCCTTGCAATCCTGGGATAAATCCCACTTGATCATGGTGTATGATCCTTTTAATGTGTGTTGGATTCTGTTTGCTAATATTATGTTGAGGATTTTTGCATCTATATTAATCAGTGATATTGGTCTGTAATTTACTTTTTTTGTAGTATATTTGTCTGGTTTTGGTATCAGGGTGATGGTGACCTCATAGAATGAATTTGGGAGTCCTCCTTCCTCTGAAATTTTTTGGAAGATTTTGAGAAGGGTGGGTATTAGCTGTTCTCTAAATGTTTGATAGAATTCAGCTGTGAAGCCATCTGGTCCTGGACTTTTGTTTGTTGGAAGATTTTTAGTCACAGCTTCATTTTCATTACTTGTAATTGGTCTGTTCATATTTTCTGTTTCTTTGTGGTTCAGTCTTGGAAGGTTATACTTTTCTAAGAATTTGTCCATTTCTTCCAGGTTGTCCATTTTATTGGCATAGAGTTGCTTGTAGTAGTCTCTTAGGTTGCTTTGTATTTCTGTGGTTACTGTTTTAACGTCTCCTTTTTCATTTCAATTTTATTGATTTGAGTCCTCTCCCTCTTTTTCTTGATGAGTCTGGCTAATGGTTTATCAATTTTGTTTATCTTCTCAAAGAACCAGCTTTTAGCTTTATTCATCTTTGCTACTGTTTTCTTTTTTTCTATTTCATTTATTTCTGCTCTGGTCTTTATGATTTCTTTCCTTCTGCTAACTTTGGGTTTTGTTTGTTCTTCTTTCTCTAATTCCTTTAGGTGTAAGGTTAGATTGTTTACTTGAGATTTTTTCTTGTTTCTTCAGGTAGGCTTGTATAGCTATAAACTTCCCTCGTATAACTGTATTAGCTGCATCCCATAGGTTTTGGATCATTGTGTTTTCATTGTCCTTTGTCTCTAGTTATTTTTTGATTTCCACTTTCATTTCTTCAGTGATCTCTTGGTTATTTAGTAACGTATTGTTTAGCTTCCATGTGTTTGTGGTTTTTTTCCCTGTAACTCATTTCTAATCTCATGGTGTTGTGGTCAGAAAAGGTGCTTGATATGATTTCAGTTTTCTTAAATTTACTGAGGCTTGATTTGTGACCCAAGATGTGCTCTATCCTGGAGAATGTTCTGTGTGCACTTGAGAAGAAAGTGTAATCTGCTGTTTTTGGATGGAATGTCCTATAAGTATCAATTAAATCTATCTGTTCTATTGTGTCACTTACAGCTTCTGTTTCCTTATTTATTTTCATTTTGGATGATCTGTCCATTGGTGTGAGTGAGGTGTTAACGTCCTCCACTATTATTGTGTTACTGTCAATTTTGTCTTTTATAGCCATTAGCAGTTGCCTTATGTATTGAGGTGCTCCTATGTTGGGTGCATGTATATTTATAGTTGTTATATCTTCTTCTTGGATTGATCCCTCAATCATTATGTAGTGTCCTTCTTTGTCTCTTGTAACATTATTTATTTTAAAGTCTATTTTATCTGATATGATTATAGATACTCCAGCTTTCTTTTGATTCCATTTGCATGGAATATCTTTTTCCCTCACCTCACTTTCAGTTTTATGTGTCCTTAGGTCTGAAGTGGATCTCTTTTAGACAGCATATATATGGGTCTTGTTTTTGTATCCAAGCCTTTGTCTTTTGGTTGGAGCATTTAATCCAGTCACATTGAAGGTAATTATCCATATGTATGTTCCTGTGACCATTTTCTTAATTGTCTTGGCTTTTTTTTTTTTTTTTTAGGTCCTTTTCTTCTCTTGTGTTTCCCACTTAGAGAAGTTCCCTTAGCATTTGTTGTACTTCTGGTTTGGTGGTGCTGAATTCTCCTAGTTTTCGCTTGTCTGTAAAACTTTTGATTTTTCCATTGTATCTGAATGAGATCCTTGCTGGGGAGAGTAATCTTGGTTGTAGGTTCTTCCCTTTCATCACTTTAAGTATATCATGTCACTCCCTTCTGGCTGGTAGTGTTTCTGCTGAGAAATCAGCTGTTATCCTTATGGGATTTCCCTTTTATGTTATTTTTTGTTTTTCCCTTGCTGCTTTCAATTTTTCTTTGTCTTTAATTTTTGCCAGTTTGATTACTATGTGTCTTGGTGTGTTTTTCCTTGGGTTTTTCCTGTATGGGACTCTCTGCGCTTCCTGGACTTGGGTGGCTATTTCTTTTCCCATGGTAGGGAAGATTTCATCTATAATCTCTTCAAATATTTTCTTGGTCTCTTCTCCCTCTCTTCTCCTTCTCCCCCCATAATGCAAATGTTCTTGTGTTTATTGTTGTCCCAGAGGTCTCTTCGACTGTCTTCATTTCTCTTCATTCTTTTTTCTTTATTCTGTTCTGCAGTAGTGCATTCCACCATTTTGTCTTCCAGGTCACTTACCCGTTCTTCTGCCTCAGTTATTCTGCTATTGTTCCTTCTAGTGTAGTTTTCATTTCAATTATTATATTGTTCATCTCTGTTTGTTTTTTTCTTTAATTCTTCTAGGTCTTTGTGAAACATATCTTGCATCTTTTCGATCTTTGCCTCCATTCTTTTTCTGAGGTCCTGTGTCATCTTCACTATCATGATTCTGTATTCTTTTTCTGGAAGGTTGCCTATCTCCACTTCATTTAGTTGTTTTCCTGTGGTTTTATGTTGTTCTTTCATGTGGTACATAGCCCTCTGCCTTTGCATCTTGTCTATCTTTCTGTGAATGTGGTTTTTGTTCCACAGGCTGCAGGATTGTAGTTCTTGCTTCTGCTTTCTGCCCTCTGGTGGATGAGGCTATCTAAGAGGCTTGATGGGAGGGACTGGTGTTGGGTAGAGCTGACTGTTGCTGTCTTGGGCAGAGCTCAGTAAAACTTTAATCCACTTGACTGCTGATGGGTAAGACTGGGTTCCCTCCCTGTTGGTTGTTTGGCCCTAGGCAACCCAACACTGGAGTTTACCTGGTCTCTTTGCTGGGGCTAATGGCAGACTCTGGGAGGGCTCACACCAAGGAGTACTTTGTAGAACTTCTGCTGCCAGTGTCCTTGTCCCCATGGTGAGCCACAGCCACCCCCTACCTCTGATGGAGAACCTCCAACACTAGCAGGTAGGTCTGCTTCAGTCTTCCCTAGGGTTACTGCTCCTTCCCCTGGGCCCTGGTGCACACACTACTTTGTGTGTGCCCTCCAAGAGTGGAGTCTCTGTTTGCCCCAGTCCTGTTGAAGTCCTGCAATCAATTCCCACTTGGCTTCAAAGTCTGATTCTCTAGGGAATCCTCCTCCTGTTGCCGGACGCCCAGTTTGCGTAACCTGATGTGGGGCTCAGAACCTTCCCTCCAGTGGGTGGACTTCTGTGGTACAAGTGTTCTCCAGTCTGTGAGTTACCCACCCACCAGTTATGGGATTTGATTTTACTGTGATTGCACCCCTCCTACCGTCTCACTGTGGCTTCTCCTTTGTCTTTGGATGTGGGGTATCATTTTTGGTGAGTTCCAGTGTCTTCTTGTCAATTATTGTTCAGCAGGTAGTTGTGATTCTGGTGTTCTTGCAAGAGGGAATGAGAGCACATCCTTCTACTCTGCCATCTTGGTTCCTCTCTCTTACTAAGTATTATGGGTCATTTTTTTCCCTGAGTTTTCTATTCCATTAACTAATACTTAGTAGTTTTCAAAGCTATACTAATACAATAACCCCCAGTTTTTAATTTTTCACACAATAGTTTATCGCACTTACAGACTTCGAATTGGAGTCCATTATAAAGTGTTATGCAGTCAAGGCATCTGCAGAGTAAAGAAACACCACCCCTAACACAAACGAATAAAAAATTAAACACCTTTCTATGCCTATGACAAGACACATTTATTAAGCATGTTAATAAGAACATTTATTAAGTTATGTGCTAGAGACCATGCAAGGTGACATGATATATAAATTAGATAATCTACCAATGCTAAATTGAACTGTCTGTCCAACAATGATCCAGTTAATTACAGTTTTTGTCTCCTTCCCCAGTCACACACATATCAAGAGATTTGAATTGACCAATCTGTTTGCCTTCTCTCACTTTACTTCACTTATCATGCATTTAACATCTGCATATATTAAAGTTATATCTTTTAAAATGTATATGCTGATACTGTAAGAAAGATTTTGAGTACAATTACACAACAATTTTCACCATCTTCCCTTTTGACTCTTTACATGAAATTGAGTGTGATTTTGCTGAATTTCAAATTAATCAGTTACCTAGTGAGTCTAACTTTCATATTTAAAAGGGTCTAGCAATGACTTTTAATGAGTATGAAAGAAAACATATTCTTTCTTTCATTGATTCTTACATTTCCTTCTTTTTCTGTTAGCATAATTTGCCCACTCCCTGACTTGTCACTCAGCCTTTAAAATTCAGATGGAATGCTTTCTAGGCATCATTTCTTGTGTGCAGTTTTTGATATCATCCACATCACAGCTGCACATTAAATGAATTTGATTTTCCCTAAGTCTGAGAAGCAGCACTATCTTATTCAAACAACTTGCCTGTCAGACGTCAAGACTATCTGCATGTCTTCTTTGGAGAAATGTCTATTTATATCTTCTGCCGATTTTTGTATTGGGTTGTTTGTTTTTTTGATATTGAGCTGCATGAGCTGCTTGTATATTTTGGAGAGTAATCCTTTGTCAGTTGGTTCATTTGCAAATATTTTCTCCCATTCTGAGGGTTGTATTTTGGTCTTGTTTATGGTTTCCTTTGCTGTGCAAAAGCTTTTAATTTTTATTAGGTCCCATTTGTTTATTTTTAGTTCCATTTCTCTAGGAGGTGGGTCAAAAAGGATCTTTCTGTGATTTATGTCAAAGAGTGTTTTTCCTATGTTTTTTTTCTAAGAGTTTTTTAGTGTCTGGCCCTACATTTAGGTCTTTAATCCATTTTGAGTTTATTTTTGTGTATGGTGTAGAGAGGTAGAGAATGGACTTGAGGACACCGGGAGGGGGAAGGGTAAGCTGGGACGAAGTGAGAGGGTAGTGTTGACTACCAAATGTAAAACAGATAGCTAGTGGGAAGCAGCTACATAGCACAGGGAGATCAGCTAGGCGTTTTGTGACCACAAAGAGAGGTGGGATAGTGAAGGTGGGAGGGAGATGCAAGAGGGAGGGGATATGGGGATGTATGTATACATAAAGCTGATTCACTTTGTTACACAGCAGAAACTAACACAACATTGTAAAACAATTATTCTCTAATACAGAAATTTAAAAAAAAATGTCAAGACTACTCACAAATGTGGCATTCTTCTAGGCAGAGCTTCCCAGAGATGGAATTAATACCCAAGCAGGTCATTAACAGGAGAGCACCAGTCCCCATCAGATTTTGTTCATGATCTGGGAAGTCATGGTGGCAGTGATGGGCAGTAAGGTTATAATACCTGGCCTTTAGACACATTCCATGAGAGACTTTCCAGAAGTCTTACATCTTAAATCTCAGGTTAGACAGAACTGAATTGGAGACTCTAATACATAATTAAGTTTTGAAGACAAGTGCTGAGGGTGAGATGGCGTGCAGTGCTGATAAAGTTTTCGTTTCTTGCCTGGGCTAGTTTTGTTTGGTATAGTCATGGGTATATGGGCTCTTGCCCCCCAAACATCTTAAAGAGATTGTTTAGCCTTAGAAAAAAGCATCTTTTTTTCATGTATCCCAAAACCCATTTTATAAAGATACAGGAAATATATTTTATAACTTAAAAGGTGACAATATATTAATAAGATTTATTCAAGTTTTGTAATTGTAAGGGTTTTGAGTTGCCATAAATTTGAGGTTATTAACATACAACTGAGCTATGTAATGATTAAGCATACCAGTTATAATATAATATATAAAAATTAATAAGGATTTGCAATTAAATGAATGCTTTGTATGTAGTCTGTTATACACAAATTTACAAAGTATATATATATTTTCCATATTCTACACGAACAAGAAGACAGATTTCTGTGACTTATTCTAAACGAGGGTGAAGGAAAAATAGACCTCAATAAATAATGAAAATGAAGTTTAGACTACATTTAAAGGGCAATGAGAAGAGGGAAGAAGGTTGTGGAGACCAGAACAAAATGATAGTTTAAAATAAACGAGTCAGACTTGGTTAAATTTTAGTAAGTAAAGCCTTATATTTGTGCTTTCCATCAGTGTCCTCTAAACTGAAGTGAAAGTAAACAGTTTTAAGTGTATAATCCATTTGAGTTTACTGTTCAGTCTTCTGCATTGCAAATGTGTCAGTATTTAAAATGTAAAAATATTTCCATGTAATTCAACTTAACAAGTATTACACACTTACTTGTACATAGAAATACAACCATATGTGTTCTGAGTGATAATAAACTAAGTCTAAATGGCTACTTACTCAAGAGGCTTGTAAACTCATAGGATTTATCTTGATGAATGCACCATCCTTATAGCTCTGGCCCATAGTCATGTCAGTATCCTCATGTTGACTAGTATTAGATACTCAGATTCATGCCAGTTACATGCCTAGCAAAAAAAATTATATGAAGCAAACTTCCATTTTGTTTATTGTGTAAAGGTGGAGGCTATAAGCCTTTTTCTGGGAAGCTTCTTTCTTGATATTAATTTATCCAGAAAGTCCAATAAGTGCTCAGAAGGCTGCTAGGGAATTAAAGAGTTTGGGCAAAGGTGTGCAAGTTTTTTTGTCTTATTCTAATTTAATTGCTTTTTGTTCTACTTTTAGAATAAGTAAAATATTTGCATGGTTTAGGAATCAAACACTACAAAGAGGTGTAGAGTAAAATGTCTGCTTCCACCAGTCACTCATCCATCCAGTCCCTCTGTCACTGCCATGGTAGCATTTTTATTTGATTTTTTCCCTTGTAATGCAAATATAAGCAAATAGAAATACATGTTTTTACTCACCCTATTATGTACAGAAGGTAGCATACCTAAAGACTGCATTTTATTCTGTGTATTTATCTTTTAACAACAAATCTTGAAGATATTTTTGTATTACTAAATAGTGTCATTATTTTTTTAGAGCAGTGTAATATTCTATTGTAGGTTAATCTCATCAGTATCTATTGCTGGGTATTTGGGTTGTTTCCAGTCTTTTGCTGTGACAAAAAATTTTGTTCATATATCATTTAGCACATGTCAAGTATATCAGTAACATAAATTCCCAGAGAGGGGATTGTTGGGTCCAAGTATATTGCAGTTTTGATGGTTATTGCCAAACTGCCTCTCTGTGCTTGTGCCAATTTATACTATTCAAAGCAATGCATATGACTTTCTGTCTTCCCATAGCCAAGACATTAAAGTGTATTGTCAAATTTGATATTTTTGTCAATCAGTGGATATGAAAACAATATATTAGTGTAGACTCCAATTGCATTTCTCTAAGGGAGGTTGTACAGCTCTACATATGTTACCTTTTCATATATTTTAGAGACACTTATTTTCTTTTATATAACTTGGTAGGTAGTTTCGTGGGTATTTCATATAGGTTGAATGAGGCCAGAAGAGTTTTTCCTTCCTACGATTGAACAGACATCTCCAGTAACATACATCTTTCCTAAGGACTCTTTTTTTTTTTTTTTTTTTTTTTTTTTTCAGTACGCGGGCCTCTCACTGTCGTGGCCTCTCCTATTGTGGAGCACAGGCTCCAGATGTGCAGGCTCAGTGACCATGGCTCACAGGCCTAGCCGCTCCATGGCATGTGGGATCTTCCTGGACCAGGGCATGAACCCGTGTCCCCTTTATCGGCAGGCGGACTCCCAACCACGGCACCACCAGGGAAGCCCACTCATTTTTATTTTAAGGGGACAATTTTTGATGTATGTTCTGCCTTTCGGGTGTTTCAACTAGTCACTTTTATGCTGTAGGGCAGTTGATCCCACATCTTCATGTTCACATTTATTTTTCTCCAAACAGGGACAAAAGAAAATTTCTGCTTTCTAAATTAACATCAGATTATTATACCCAAATGTCTTGATTGATTTTTATTTATTTCAAAATTCCTTGTGGCTAATCTCATCATTATGTCTGGATTTTACCTGTTTTAATGCTGAGAGGACAAATTTGCTTTCTTTAAATCTAAGGTATTGACAGGAAAGGGAACTCTTCACTATTGCTGCCTATAGCCACCAACACTTTTATATGTAAACATAATATTTTTCAGTCTTTAAGATTTAAGGTATATTAGGTGTTTTTGCTTTGTTCTGTTGCTGCTGTTTTTTTGGGTTTTTTTTGTTTGTTTTTTTTTGCCTAACACCATACAGTAAAATAAAATGGTATGGCTTGACTTCCATATAAATTACCAAGATCTCTTGATCTTCTCATCTTCCTCCTAGTTTGTTCTGCTCACCTAGCTGTCCTGGGGTTAATCAACCATAAACAAGAAAATGGCATCTGAAACAATGTCTGTTCTATCTCCTTTTTTTATTCTGGTTGAGAGATCATGCATATTTTATAGGCTATTTTTTTTCTGTTTCAGTACTTTCCTAATTATACTATAGGATAATTACTTTCTTATATCTATATCACCTTTTTTTTTTTCTTTTGAGGGAAGTATATCTGATTCCTGGCATCTTTATTTTTTTAATTAAAAATTTTTTAACATCTTTATTGGAGTATAATTGCTTTACAATGGTGTGTTAGTTGCTGCTTTATAGCAAAGTGAATCAGTTATACATATACATATGTCCCCATATCTCTTCCCTCTTGCATCTCCCTCCCTCCCACCCTCCCTATCCCACCCATCTAGGTGGTCACAAAGCACCAAGCTAATCTCCCTGTGCTATGCGGCTGCTTCCCACTACCTATCTGTTTTATGTTTGGTAGTGTATATATGTCCATGCCACTTTCTCAGTTTATCCCAGCTTACCCTTCCCTCTCCGCATATCCTGAAGTACATTCTCTATTAGATCTGTGTCCTTATTCCCGTCTTGCCCCTAGGTTCTTCATGACCTTTTTTTAGATTCCATATATATGTGTTAGCATACAGTATTTGTTTTTCTCTTTCTGACTCACTTCACTTTGTATGAGAGATTCTAGGTCCATCCACCTCACTAAAATAACTCAATTTCATTTTTTATGGCTGAGTAATATTCCATTGTATATATGTGCCACACCTTCTTTATCCATTCACCTGTTGATGGACAGTTAGGTTGCTTCCATGTCCTGGCTGTTGTAAATAGAGCTGCAATGAACATTTTGGTACATGACTCTTTTTGAATTATGGCTTTCTCAGGGTATATGCCCAGTAGTGGGATTGCTGGGTCGTATTGTAGTTCTGTTTTTAGTTTATTAAGGAATCTCTATATTGTTCTCCATAGTGGAGAACAGTATTTACATTCCCACCAATAGTGCAAGAGGGTTCCCTTTTCTCCACACCCTCTCCGGCATTTATTGTTTCTAGATTTTTTGTTGATGCCCATTCTGACGGCTGTGAGATCATATTTCATTGTAGTTTTGATTTGCATTTCTCTAATGATTAATGATGTTCAGCATTCTTTCATGTGTTTGTTGGCAATCTGTATATCTTCTTTGGAGGAATGTCTATTTAGGTCTTCTGCCATTTTTGGATTCAGTTGTTTTTTTTAATTGATATTGAGCTGCATGAGCTGCTTATAAATTTTAGAGATTAATCCTTTGTCAGTTGGTTCATTTGCAAATATTTTTCTCCCATTCTGAGGGTTCTCTTTTTGTCTTGCTTATGGTTTCCTTTGCTGTGCAAAAGCTTTGAAGTTTCATTAGGTCCCATTTGTTTACTTTTCTTTTTATTTCCATTTCTGTAGAAGGTGGGTCAAAAGGATCTTGCTACGATTTATGTCATAGAGTGTTCTGCCTGTGTTTTCCTCTAAGAGTTAGATAGTGTCTCGCCTTACACTTAGGTCTATAATCCATATTGAGTTTATTTTTGTGTATGCTGTTAAGGAGTGTTCTAATTTCATTCTTTTACATGTAGCTGTCTAGTTATCCCAGCACCACGTATTGAAGAGGCTGTCTTTTCTCCACTGTATATTCTTGCCTCCTTTATCAAAGATAAGGTGACCATATGTGCGTGGGTTTATCTCTGGGCATTCTATCCTGTTCCATTGATCTATATTTCTGTTTTTGTGCCAGTACCGTACTCTCTTGATTACTGTAGCTTTGTAGTATAGTCTGAATTCAGGGAGCCTGATTCCTCCAGCTCCATTTTTCTTTCTCAAGATTGCTTTGACTATTTAGGGTCTTTTGTGTTTCCATACAAATTGTGAAAGTTTTTGTGCTAGTTCTGTAAAAAATACCAGTGGTAGTTTGATAGGGATTGCATTGAATCTATAGATTGCTTTGGGTAGTATAGTCATTTTCACAATATTGATTCTTCCAATCCAAGAACATGGTATATCTCTGCATCTCTTTGTATCATCTTTAATTTCTTTAATCAGTGTCTTATAATTTTCTGCATACAGGTCTTTGGTCTAGTTAGGTAGGTTTATTCCTAGATATTTTATTCTTTTTGTTGCAGTGGTAAATAGGAGTGTTTCCTTGATTTCACTTTCAGATTTTTCATCATTAGTGTATAGGAATTCAAGAGATTTTTGTGCATTAATTTTGTATCCTGCTACATTACCAAATTCATTGATTAGCTCTAGTAGTTTTCTGGTAGCATCTTTAGGGTTCTCTATGTATAGTGTCATGTCATCTTCAGACAGTTACAGTTCTACGTCTTCTTTTCCAATTTGGATTCCTTTTATTTCTTTTTCTTCTCTGATTGCTGTGGCTAAAACTTTCAAAACTATGTTGAATAATAGTGGTGAGAGTGGGTAACCTTGTCTTGTTCCTTATCTTAGTGGAAATGGTATCAGTTTTTCACCATTGAGGATGATGTTGGCTGTGGGTTTCTCATATATGGCCTTTATTATGTTGAGGAAAGTTGCCTCTATGCCTACTTTCTGAAGGGTTTTTATCATAAATGGGTGTTGAATTTTGTTGAAAGCTTTCTCTGCAACTATTGAGATGATCATATGGTTTTTCTCCTTCAATTTGTTAATATGGTGTATCACATTGATTAATTTTCATATATTGAAGAATCCTTGCATTCCTGGGATAAACCCCACTTGATCATGGTGTATGATCCTTTTAATGTGCTGTTGGATTCTGTTTGTTAGTATGTTGTTGAGGATTTTTGCATCTATGTTTATCAGTGATATTGGCCTGTAGTTGTCTTTCTTTGTGACATCTTTGTCTGGTTTTGGTATCAGGGTGATGGTGGCCTCGTAGAAAGAGTTTGGAAGTGTTCCCCTCTCTGCTATATTTTGGAGGAATTTGAGAAGGATAGGTGTTAGCTCTTCTCTAAATGTTTAATAGAATTTGCCTGTGAAGCATCTAGTCCTGGGCTTTTGTTTGTTGGAAGATTTTTAATCACAGTTTCAATTTCAGTGCTTGTGATAGGTCTGTTCATATTTTCTGTTTCTTCCTGGTTCAGTCTCGGAAGGTTCTGCATTTCCAAGAATTTGTCCATTTCTTCCAGGTTGTCCATTTTATTGGCATAGTATTGCTTGTAGTAATCTCTCATGATCCTTTGCATTTCTGCAGTGTCAGTTGTTATTTCTCCTTTATCATTTCTAATTCTACTGATTTGAATCTTCTCCCTTTTTTTCTTGTTTAGTCTGGCTAATGGTTTATCAATTTTGTTTATCTTCTCAAACAACAAGTTTTTAGTGTTATTGATCTTTGCTATTGTTTCTTTCATTTCTTTTTCATTTATTTCTTATCTGATCTTTTTTTCCTTCTAACTTTGGGGATTTTTTGTTCTTCTTTCTCTACTTGCTTTAGGTGTAATGTTTGGTTTTTTATTTGAGATGTTTCTTGTTTCTTAAGTTAGGATTGTATTGTTCTAAACTTCTCTTTAGAACTGATTTTGCTGCATCCTATAGGTTTTGGGTCATTGTGTTTTCATTGTTATTTGTTTCTGGGTATTTTTTGATTTCCTCTTTGATTTCTTCAGTGATCTCTTGGTTATTAAGTAGTGTATTTCTTAGCCTCCATGTGTTCGTATTTTTTACAGATTTTTTCCTGTAATTGATATCTAGTCTCATAGCATTGTGGTCAGAAAAGTTGCATGATATGATTTGAATTTTCTTAAGTTTACCAAGGCTTGAATTGTAATCCAAGATATGATCTATCCTGGAGAATGTTCCATGAGCACTTGAGACCAATGTGTATTCTGTTGTTTTTGGATGGAATGTCCTATAAATATCAATTAAGTCCATCTTGTTTAATGTGTTATTTAAAGCTGTGTTTCCTTATTTATTTTCATTTTGGATGATCTGTCCATTGGTGAAAGTGGAGTGTTAAAATCCCCTACTATGATTGTGTTACTGTCCATCTCCCATTTTATGGCTGTTAGTATTTGCCTTATGTATTGAGGTGCTCCTATGTTGGGTGCATAAATATTTACAATTGTTATATCTTCTTCTTGCATTGATCCCTTGATCATTATGTAGCGTGCTTTTTTGTCTCTCTTAATAGTCTTTGTTTTAAAGTATATTTTGTCTGATATGAGGATTGCTTCTCCAGCTTTGTTTTGATTTCTGTTTGCATTGAATATCTTTTTCCATCCCCTCATTTTCAGTCTATATGTGTCCCTCTGTCTGAAGTGGATTTCTTGTAGACAGCATATATACGGGTCTTGTTTTTATATCCTTTCAGCCTGTCTATGTCTTTTGGTTGGAGCATTTAATCCATTTACTTTTAAGGTAATTATTGATATGTATGTTCCTATTACCATTTTCTTAATTGCTTTGGGTTTGTTATTGTAATTTTTTTCCTTCCCTTGTGTTTCCTGCCAGGAGAATTTCCTTTAGCATTTGTTGTAAAGCTGGTTTGGTGGTGCTTAATTCTCTTAGCTTTTACTTGTCTGTAAAGGTTTTAATTTCTCCATCAAACCTGAATGAGATCCTTGCTGGATAGAGTAATCTTGGTTGTAGGTTTTTCTCTTTCATCACTTGAAATATCTCCTGCCACTCCCGTCTGGCTTGCAGAGTTTCTGCTGAAAGATTAGTTGTTAAGCTTATGGGGATTCCCTGTGTGTTTTATTTGTTGTCTTTCCCATGCTGCTTTTAATATTTTTTCTTTGTATTTAATTTTTGATGGTTTGATTAATATGTGTCCTGGCATGTTTCTCCTTGGATTTATCCTGTATGGGACTCTCTGTACTTCCTGGACTTGATTAACTATTTCCTTTCCCATATTAGGGTAGGTTTCAACTATAATATCTTCAAATATTTTCTCAGTCCTGTTCTTTTTCTCCTTTTTTTCTGAGACCCCTATAATTCGAATGTTGGTGCATTTAATGTTGTCCCAGAGGTCTTTGAGACTGTCCTCATTTTTTTTCATTCTTTTTTCTTTATTCTGCTCTGCAGTAGTTTTTTCCCGTATTTTATCTTACAGGTCACTTATCCATTCTTTTGCCTCAGTTATTCTGCTATTGATTCAATCTAGAGTATTTTTCATTTCATTTATTGTGTTGTTCATCACTGTTTGTTTGCTTTTTAGTTCTTCTAGATCCTTGTTAAACGTTTCTTGTATTTTCTCCATTTTATTTATAAGATTTTGGATCATCTTTACTATCATTATTCTGAATTCTTTTTCAGGTAGACTGCCTATTTCCTCTTCATTTGTTAGGTCTGGTGGGTTTATGCCTTGCTCCTTCACCTGCTGTGTGTTTCTGTGCCTTCTCATTTTGCTTAGCTTACTGTGTTTGTGGTCTCCTTTTCACAGGCTGCAGGTTTGTGTAGTTCCCGTTGTTTTTGGTATCTGTCCCCAGTGGCTAATGTTGGTTCAGTGGGTTGTGTAGGCTTCCTGCTGGAGGGGACTGGTGCCTTTTTTCTGGTGGATGAGGCTAGATCTTGTCTTTTTGGTGGGCAGTTCCATGTCTGGTGGTGTGTTTTGGGGTGTCTGTGGCCTTATTATGATTTTCGACAGCCTCTCTGCTAATGCATGGTGTTGTGTTCCTGTCTTGCTAGTTATTTGGCATAGGGTGTCCAGCACTGTAGCCTGCTGGTCATTGAGTGGAACTGGGTCTTGGCGTTTAGATGGAGATCTCTGGGAGATTTTCTCCATTTGATATTATGTGGAGCTGGGAGGTCTCTTTTGGACCAGTGTCCTGAACTTGGCTCTTCCACCTCAGAGACACAGCCCTGATGCCTGGATGGAATACCAAGAGCCTGTCCTCCACACAGCTCAGAATAAAAGGGAGAAGTAAAGAAGGAAAGAAAGAAGAAGATAAAATAAAATAAAATAGTAAAATAAAATTATTAAAATAAAAAATAAGTGCTTCCCTGGTGGCGCAGTGGTTGAGAATCCGCCTGCCGATGCAGGGGACACGGGTTCGTGCCCTGCTCCAGGGAGATCCCACATGCCGCGGAGTGGCTGGACCCGTGAGCCATGGCCACTGAGCCTGTGCGTCCGGAGTCTGTGTTCTGCAATGGGAGAGGCCACAACAGTGAGAGGCCCGTGTGCCACCAAAAAATATAAATAAATAAAAAGTAAAAAATAATTATTAAAAAAAAAATTTTAAGTAATAAAATAAAAAAGAAAGAATGAAGAGAGCAACCATAGAAAAAAACAAATCCACCAATGATAACAGGTACTAAAAGCTATACTAAAAATAGAAAATAAACAGGCAGACAGAACCCTAGGATAAATGGTAAAAGCAAAGCTATAGAGAGAGTTACACACAGAAGCATATACATACACACTCACAAAAAGAGAAGAAGGGAAATAAATATATATATCGTTGCTCCCAAAGTCCACCTCCTCAGTTTGGGATGATTCTTTGTTTATTCAGGTATTCCACAGATGCAGGGTATATCAAGTTGAGTGTGGGGATTCAATCCACTGCTCCTGAGTCTGCTGGGAGAGATTTCCCTTTCTCTTCTTTGTTTGCACAGCTCCTGGGGTTCAGCTTTGGATTTGGACCCACCTCTGCGTGTAGGTCACCTGAGGGCATCTGTTCTTCACTCAGACAGGACGGGGTTAAAGGAGCAGATGATTTGCGGGCTCTGGCTTACTCAGGCCGGGGGGAGAGAGGGGTTCGGATGTGGGGCGTGCCTGCGGTGGCAGAGCCTGGCATGACGTTGCCCCAACCTGAGGCTCGCCATGTGTTCTGTCAGGGAATTTGTCCCTGGATCATGGGACCCTGGCAGTGGCAGGCTGCACAGTCTCCCAGGAGGGGAGGTGTGGATAGTGACCTGTGCTTGCACACAGGCTTCTTGTTGGCAGCAGCAGCAGCCTTAGCGTCTCATGCCCATCTCTGGGGTCCACGCTGATAGCCACGGCTTGCGCCTGTCTCTGGAGCTCCTTTAAGCGGCACTCTTAATCCCCTCTCCTCATGCACCCGGAAACACAGAGGCAAAAAGTCTCTTGCCTCTTCGGCAGCTCCAGACTTCTTCCCGGACTCCCTCCAGGCTAGCTGTGGTGCACTGGCCCCTTCAGGCTGTGTTGTCACAGCCAACCCCAGTCTTCTCCCTGGGATCCGACCTCGGAAGCCCGAGCCTCAGCTCCCAGCCTCCGCCCGTCCCGGTGGGTGAGCAGACAAGCCTCTGGGGCTGGTGAGTGCTGGTCGGCACTGTTCCTCTGTGTGGGAATCTCTCCACTTTGCCCTCTTCACCCTTGTTGCTGTGCTCTCCTCCATGGCTCTGAAGCTTCCCCCCCGCCACCCGCAGTCTCTGCCCATGAAGGGGCTTCCTAGTGTGTGGAAACCTTTCCTACTTCCCAGCTCCCTCTCACTGTTGCAGGTCCCGTCCCTATTCTTTTGTCTCTGTTTTTTCTTTTTTCTTTTGCCCTACCCAGGTACGTGGGGAGTTTCTTGCCTTTTGGAAGGTCTGAGGTCTTCTGCTGGCATTCACTGGGTGTTCTGTAGGAGTTGTTCCACATGTAGATGTATTTCTGATGTATTTTTGGGGAGGAAGGTGATCTCCACATCTTACTCTTCTGCCATCTTGTAGCTCCTCTCTCTATATCTTCTTAACACCTCTTTCCTCCTCTTTCTGAAATGTACTTAAGTACTGAGCATTTTCTGTGAAACAGACATTGTGCTAGGTAGGCATTGGGGAGTCACAGTCTCTCTCCCTGGAGGAGTTTATTGTCTAGGGATAGAGAAGTATATAAACTGAGTTCTTCAAAGAAGGTTGACTGAACAAGAATGTTTTGAGCTGAGTTTTGAATAAGTCAGGATTTTCCAGGCATAGAGAAGGGTGGAAGATACTGTATGTGAAAAGCACATAGGATTGAAGAGTTACAGCCTTATTGGCTCAAAAGTCATTTGGACTGGGTAGATCATAGGGTATTGGAACCTGGGTAGGTGGAACCTTAGCTGGCCGACTAAAGCCACAAGGAGCTATTAATGAATTGCAAATAGGTGAGTGACACAGTCAGATTGGCATTTTAGACAAATCTAATGGTAGAGGGAAGGATGAATTGGAAGATGGCAAAAGTAGAAATGAGAGATCTGTAAGGACGTGAAGAGTTAAGCCAAGAAATGATGGAGACTTGGAAGTAAGAAGTGGTAGGAGACCTGGGAAACAAGGGATATTTGACAGGTAAGTCAGCATGATTTCTTCACTGATTGAATGCGTGGGTGAAAGAGAGAAGGTGGAACATAGAATTACTCCCAGGTTTTGGGTTAAGTCACTGTGTGAACCATTATGCCAATCAACTTAGAAAGGGAAGACACAGAACTGGATTTGAGGATAAGATGATGAGTTTGACTTGTGGGGTGATGAAATGGGAATGGCGAGTAGTTTGTTGCATACATTTTTGTGTGGCTCAAGAGGGAACTGGACTGCAGATATAGATTTGATAGTCATCCATATATATAGATGATATTTGAAGTAATTGATATTGACCGGACTGTCCAGGAAGCATGAGGTTAAACCCCTGTATCTCTACCACTACCACACCCACATTCAATGGATGAATCATTTCAGCTGTTGAAAAGAAGCAGCAAACTTTCTCAGGAAGCTGACTCTGAGGGAGATGGGAAGAAGATTTAAATAGAATGCTGTCATGGAAGCCAAAAATCCAAATAATTTTAAAAAACAGTCTTCAAATAGGTTAAATGAGAGAGAAGTCAGGTAGGACTTGGTCATTACACATATTTTGAGTATATCTTTTATCTCAGATGTCAGGGACCTAAATTTGAAATGATGTACTCTGTGACCTCATTGTTTACAGTCTAGTGGGGAGAGAAGTGCAAATGGTTCAATAACATATACATTTTAACAAAGGGAAATTATATACAAAGTGTGAAACAAAATCTGCGTGGAGTCAGGGAAGATTTCAGAGGGAAGATATATTTTGAGATAAAACTGGAAAGACAAACAGTTTTCTAGTACCAGAGAAGCAGATGGGATAATAGGTAAAAAAAAAAAAAAATCATGCATGCATGCAACATGTCATTTTCTAAAACACTGCAAGTAATACTGCATGAGTAGAACCCAAATTCTTGGTAGCGGGCATGAAGATAATTGGAAGAGAAAAGGATCAGAGTGAGAGAAGAATTGACATTTAGGACAGTAGATTTGATTTTGTCATCAGTAAGAAGTCTTCAAAAATTCTGAGCCATGGTGTGTTATAATAAGTACTATCCAACAAATATTTACAGATATAACTCTCCTTCCAAGCACATGATAGTATTGCAATTCCCGCACCTTCCTGGTTGGGTGGAGCCAAGTGACTAGTACTGGTCAATGAATTGTAATGTGTTTCACCTCTGTATTTGAGCCTGAAACACTGAGGCAAAATTCTCTAGAACTCTCTGTTGCCTCTGACACAGTATTGTGGGTACCGCATTGCTTGGTTCCCTGAGTTACTACTCAGAACAGAGCCTCCTCCTGACCACAATGGACACATAGTACAAGCCACAAATCTCCATTGCATTAAGCTATGGTGATTTGGAAGTTGTTTGTTTCTGTAACATAATTAAGTCTGTTATGACTGAAAGAGATGGATGTTAAAGATGATAAAAAGGTAGAATCAATAGGATTTTGTAATTTACTAAAAGTACCAGGTAAGAAGAAGAAAGAGAAATCTAGGCTAATGAGTTATATAAAAGATTATCCATTGGATTTAGTAGTTAGGTTGCCATTTGTGATCTTCAAGACAGTCATTTGGGGTATGATGAGGAAGGAAAGAATGTCGATGGACTATACAGTAAACGGGGATAAAGAAGTGGAGATGACTAGTGTTGAAATCAATAGCATGAAAAATAGACTAGCTGACTTTGAATATCTGAACGTGCAAAATATAAATATATTTGCTTCTATTGTAAGAAAATTTTACAAGCTATATTACCAGAGAGTGAAATTAATGTATTATAATACAACAACAAAAAACTATGGCTATATTTAATAGTTAGGGTACACAAATAGCTTTGGGACATGAAGGATTCTTATTGGCTAATAGGAACTACAGCGATTTCTGCTTTCCTTTACAAATTATATCTTAGTTTTAATGGCATGTATATGAAGAAATTCACCATTTATTTCTAAGACTTCAGTTTTTGATTGCTTTTCAAAACATTTCTAGTTTGCTAAATTTAATATTTTAAGAAATGAAACAGACAACATCTAGGTTCCATTCAGCTAACAATGCAAATGTAATTCAAACTGCAAGATAGACACATTGTCCATTGCAGTTGTCCTGTAAGGCAAGGAAAGCCATATTTACATCTTTTTTACAGATTGTCACCTACAAAGGAAACATAATGACTTAATACAAGGTTATTAAATAGCAAGCAGCTGAGATAACACCAATGCAAAGTGATGGCAAAGACCAGCATAAATCCATAATGTGATGTGATGGCAATTTTATGATTTTTATTCTGAATCATATATAACCTATCAAACTGTACCTGTGTGTGCTTTTTAACATGCTGCTCCATGAATAATTTTTTTCTATTAAGTTCTTTAAATCTTGAATAATCACTGAAGTACCACACCATTCTATTTTTATAGTATATGTGGAGTCTTGATCCATAAAGACTCTGGAAAGCAATACACCCTTGCAAGGAGGAAGAAAGATATTTCAGATAACCAAAAACGTAACATGGGATGGTTCAATATGGCTTATTTATTAAATATATAGTGCCAGTTGTCAAAATAGCTATTGTGGAATTGTATTAACCTTGACTCTACTCAAGGTTAAGCATTTATAGTAAGTGTTTTATTACAGAAAATACTGCACTATACTCCTTAGGGTCAAATCTGCAGGCATTTAATTTCAGCAATTGCCATAATAGAGGCATTATGATAATGTCGCAACCTCTTGGGCACACAAAGAGTTTGGATGCTATTATGTTTTTCCTTTTCCTCTCTTTTAAAGCTTTTGTCTCTAATCCACACAGTACTTGGAAAAGCAAGAATTTATATCCTTCCTTATTTGAATATTTGGAACTTGATTTCAAAGGTTGAAATGAACATAATCTAAGAACAAAATAATGGCATATTACAGAAAGGGGAATAATTTTCCATATGTTTTAGATATTCAAACACAAGGGACTCATCTTTATCAAAAAGACCACATCTATTTTTTCTGAGTCCCACCTTCAAAATTATTGAATGGCAAAATGTTTTATATTTCCCATAGGTAAGCTTAAACTCAGTTATTCTGTCACACTATTTTGTTCATTGATTTGTTACCATTATTTAAAAAAGCATAATTTAATAAGGTATTATCTTTTATCATTTAAGTTAGTAAGCATAATTATTGTCAGCAGGATGCTTACAGTCTAAGATAAAAAATACAATTCTTAAGAATTTGGTATTGCTTGATAGTCACACATGTAGCTGTGTTAAATCTTTTATTTACCGAAGTTACAGCAAGAGAAATGTGAATCTATTATTTTCTTTGCTTAGACATCTGGAAAACGCAGTCTTGCCTAACTCTTACAAATTTCCCTGCTCATCCAAAGGGATATTATGATTCCTTTTTTTTTTATTGTGAATTTCTAGTATCAGTCTAAGCCGGTAGATATATTATGGGTTTCTAATTTGCATTTATTTGTTTATGTTTTAACTAGTTTTCATTTTAAAAGAGTAATTGGACAAAAGTTGTTGACCCGTATTTTTACTTACCTTTTTTTTAATGGCTGGAACATTTAAAGTTTAAAGATATGCTCAAAAGGGATATCAGTTATATTTTTTTCAGAATGTGCATTGGATCACTCTACTTTCAGAAAAACAGCATCAGAATTTTATCTGTTGATATATTTTTTTAAAAGTTTTCCTTAAATTAAGTATTCTAATCAGTTGATTTTTTAAAAAATGTTTTTCTTAAATTGAGTATTTAGGATTTGTTAAATATTTAGTGGATTGGACTCATGTTTTAAGAAAAAACATGATAAAGCCAGTAATATATAATTAAAAACAAAGTTGATCAAAGTCTTTATTAGATATCAGTAATATTTTTATTATAGTTGGTGGAAGCAGACATTTTTCTACACCTCTTTGTATTATTTGATTTTTAAACCATGTAAATATCTATAAAGCATAAATTATATTATCTGGGATTATTTATGAGAATTGGCAGACCCAGACTGAGAGAGACAGTTGAGTGGAGATGAGGGAACTAGTAGCCATGGCCAGTTGTGCATCTCTTCAGATATTCTGGGTTTCACTTTAAAAACATAACAGTCAGTATAACTTGGAAGTGAGAATTTATTCATTCACTAATTCATCAAATATTTGAGTGTCTCCTACATTCTAGTCTCTGTTCCGGGTACCAGGAAACCACAATAAACAGGAAAGAGAGCAAGGTCCATACTTTCATGAATCTTTAATCAGATCCTATTAACCTCAGAGCCTTTTTTAGGTTTAAAAGTAGCAGCCCCGTACTCGTGGCTCATCTGACTGCATGGGGATGGCTGGTGAATACAGACAAAATATCTTAGAAGACCGTCTTCAAAAACCCAAAATGAAGTTCACACTTACATGCTTGACCCTGTTCGTCTTTATGAATAAGAAAATGACTGAAAGATTCAGCTACAACTGGAAAAATTGTGGTGAAAAGTGCAGACAGATAAATCAGGGTTTAACAAATGACAACCACTTGGGAAGTGACTTAATCATTCTTGTTGAATTTCATATTTCATTAAATATCCTTATACACAATTTCCTGTTAATTGCTTTAAACAAAACCTGCCTTAAGGAATTATTTCAATTAAGTATAAATGTTCCACAAGAATAGTTCTGACAAAGAATCCACAGGTAGTTCAAATTCTAATATGCATTGACCGAAGGTAAAGAAAAATAACAATTTTTGTATGTTTTAACATGTTTATTACAACAGATACAATTCACATCTGACTAGCTCTTTCCTTTTTCACCCCCGCCACAACCACGTTCATTGGGCCATTTCCTTATATTTGAGCAATCAATGTACTTTCAGCACACATGCTCAGCAGTACTTTTAAGTCCATTCTTACAGGATGCAAATGGATTTCAATAATTTATACAAACAAGTGGGTTATGCTCAATCACTGCAATTTTATGCTACTGTACACAGGAATGAAAAGGTTATAGAAAAGTGCCATAGCAACAGTGCCTTAAGAAAGGAGAACAAGAGGAACCTTAAAAAAATGTATAAAATCAGATCAAGGATCATGGGAAATGAGAGATAGTAAACTACAAAAACAACAAAATAGAGAAGTAAGAGAAAATGATAAGTGATGCCAGGACATTAAAATGGGAGTGATATGATAATTAGCAACTAGGTAGATTCTGTAAATTAAGTCATCACAAAAAGCCCCTCTGAAGAGGTGACGCTTATGCTTATATAACACTTACATGAAGGATCAAGCTGTAATTTAAAGTCTCTGAGGGTGTTCCCAATAAAAAATACCCCCTTGCTATGGTCTGAATGTTTGTGTTCTCCCCAGATTCACATGCTGGAATCCTAAAACCCAATGTGATGGTGTTAGGAGGTGGGGCCATTAGGAGGTGATTAGGTCATGATGTGGAGCCCTTATGAATGGGACTAATGCTTTTATAAAAGAGATCCCACAGAGCTCCCTACCCCTTTTGCCAGGTAAGATACAATATGAAATCTGCATCCTAGGAGAGAGCCCTCACTTTACTATCCACGCACCTTAATCTTGGACTTCTAGCTTCCAGAACAGTGAGAAATAAATTTGTGTTAGTTATAGTCCACTGAGTTTCTGGTATTTTTTTATAGGAGCCCAAATGGACAAAGCCACCTCTTTTAGGAGCCCAAATGGACAAAGCCACCTCTTTTATGCTGGTTTCTGAGCAAATTGAACAATAAAATAGGATCCAATATGGAACGAGCACCTTTTCCTCGTAGGGGCCAGCTTGGAGGATACAGCTCAGTGTTAGAGTCAAAGTGTGTCAGACTCATAGTCCTAATCTCTGACAGTTTCTTTGGGTAGAAAGGCCTTCCATATACATACAGAGAGAGTCCATGTACAAGTGGGCAGGATCACTGTCCAGGGGAAGAAAGGCAGAGTAAAGCAGAGAATGTCCAGCTATTCTTCTGAAATTTAACAATCAGAAAAGAGAAAAAGGCTAGAGAGAGACAAGAAAACATCATAGCAGTGGAGATCACTTCACCTGTAAAGAAACAGGAATGAGGAAAAAAGCAGTCTCGCCAGCTTCCAACATTACACGAATATCTCTGAGAAGGGTGTAGTGACATAAACTGGGAAATGACTTTGGGATGTTCTTGAAATGGAAGGAAGGTCACTAGGAGAAGACCATAGTGCACACGGACAGAATAAAACCAGATGAGGTTGGAAAGTTTGGCAGCAGCAAGATCATGTAAAGCTTTGTAGGCCAGACTTGTGAATTTGGATTTTTATTTTAAGTGAAACTGGGAATCACAGGAGGCTTTCAAATAGGCAAGTGATATGTTCTGATTTAAATTTTTAAAAGATCTCCCTAGTTGCTATTTCCAGAATATATTGTTGGGCAGGGGGGAGTGTTAAGACAGGAGACCATTGCAGAAATCTAGTTTAGTGGTGTAGTGGTTTGGAAAAGAGTGGTAAGAGTGGAGAGGTAGAAAAGTAGATGGATTCTGGATTAGAGTAAATTTGGGAGATGAGGGAAAACGACGAATTAAGTGTAGCGTTAAATTCTTGTTTGGAATAACTGGATTCCACTTGCTGGGAACACGACTTGTGGAGGAATACTTTTGGTTGTGGGGGAAGGGAATCATGTCTTCTAAGTTGAGAAGGCTATTAGATGTACAAATCCAGACGCCATGAACGTAGTTACACATGTGAGCCAGTATTCTCTGGGAGAGGCCAGGGCTGGCGACATAAAACTTAGATATCCTCTGCATATAAATGATATTTAAAGCCATGGGATTGAATAAGGTCATTCCCCAAAGAGTTTATAAATTGATAAGCCTTCCGCCTTCATAATCTCAGAGGAGAGAAACCTGAGAAAGAGCAGCTGGTAAAGTGGTTGGAGAATCAGTTGTGTGGGATTACAGGTATGAAAGAAGGAAACGTTCAAGAAGGAAGCAATCTGCACGATTTTACTTTAACCAGAAAATTATGTGTAAATGAAACAAAGTAAATGAGCAGACACACACACACACACATACACACACACTAGATCACTGGGAATAGGGTACGAGCAGCAGAAGTAGTGTGTGTTTTAAAGATTTGGTATGTGCTTCAACTTCCTACAAATCTACTCGCAAAATTATTTTTAAATTTTGTTGCTGGTACTTAGAATTTGTTTTTATTTTTATCTTTAGTGGTTTAACAAATGATAGTCAAGTGCCCTAGCCTAACTTTAATTGCAGATCTGAGTCTTGCATGATAGTTAAATATCCTGGAGAAGGATATCATAAACTTCTATTTTGTACCATCTCAGATATTTGTTCTTATTGACTGCTATGCATTTTGTTGGTCCTCTGTGAATTTTCACTAAATCCTAGATACTATGTATGCAAATTGACGCTATATTATTTACCAAGCCAACATGATTTCACTTAGGACAGTTTTAGTTTGATAAATGAGTCTGTGATTATTCACTGGAAATGCACTATCTTGGTCAACTCCAGAAATTCCCTTCTCTTTGTTTTTCAGTTTTGCACTTACTCTTATTCTTATACTCCTTTATAAATCCAATATTTCAAATCAGATATAGTGATTTATATTTAATAACCCATTCTTATTATTCATATTTATTTTCTCATTCCAAATGAAGTTACAAAACTTTTTATTAGTTGTATACATAATAATATGAATAATAACACATATTCTGAAATTGGCTGTTAGTTTCATTTACTAATGTGATTCTGATAACTGAAGTATCACAAGTATATTGACAAACTATTCTGTAATACATATAATGCAGAAACTCTCAACCCAATCTGTGCATCAGAATCACTTGTGGAGTTAAAAAAAAATACAGTAGCTTGGGTTGAGAACCACTGCATTAGGCTATATTGTAGGAGTACCTGCTGAGCTCCCTATATCATAGAAATCTCCTAAAATATCAATTCCAGTCTTCTGCTAGTGAAAGGCATGGGGCAGAAGCATAAAAACTTTGCACTAGCCTTAAAAAGGAAAACAGACATCAGTAATGTGACCTCAAATGGGTGAGAGCAAGAGAAAAATGTTGATGGATTAGAACAATATTGTTCTTCTATCCTGTGAGATGTCAAGGTTCAGAAGGATCACTGACGAGATTCGGTGTCAATTTAGAGACATATAGAGATGTGGTGCCATAGCTATCAGAATCTGTACCTGGGATCTGTGTTAGTAGTTCTCGGTCATAAGACCTCTTAGTGTTCTTGTCTCTACTTCATTCTGCAATCAAAAGACATTTTGTTTTTCACTTAAAAAAGAAAAACAAAATAATTCACATTTATTGTACAAAAAAGATATTATTAATAATAATAATCTGGCAACCAGAAATAACAACTTTCATATTATTCTCATGTTGAATAGCCTTTCACACTTTTCTCTATAGGCAGTAGAATATGGTATGAGGCAAGTATATTTTCTGGTTACAAGCACAGACTCTGGAGTCTGATTGACTATCTTCAAATCCTTGCCTTGTCATTTACTAGCTTGGACTTTCGGCAAGTTACTTACTTTCCTTATTCTTCTGTATTAATATATGTAAGGTACTCAGTAGA
Source organism: Kogia breviceps (assembly GCF_026419965.1). Classification (NCBI taxonomy): domain Eukaryota; kingdom Metazoa; phylum Chordata; class Mammalia; order Artiodactyla; family Physeteridae; genus Kogia; species Kogia breviceps. Next base: position 58,206,556 of record NC_081314.1, read on the forward strand.
GTGCCTTGCAGGTAGCAAGCTCTCTGTAGGTGTTAACTATATTATTGTATATGTAAAAAGTATACAATTAACAAAGATTGGATAAAGCCACTTTTAGCTGTTTTAAAAATGATTGCAGGGCTTCCCTGGTGGCGCAGTGGTTGAGAATCCGCCTGCCGATGCAGGGGTCACGGGTTCGTGCCCTGGTCCGGGAAGATCCCACATGCCGCGGAGCAACTAAGCCCGTGAGCCATGGCCGCTAGGCCTGCGCGTTCGGAGCCTGTGCTCCGCAACGGGAGAGGCCACAGCAGTGAGAGACCCGCATACCACAAAAAAAAAAAAAAAAAAAAGATTGCAAATTTCAGTGAATATTTATTCATCTCTAGATTAAGCAGTGATTTATTTAGCACCACCTATGTGCCATGCACTATACTTCTAAATTAACTTCCTTAATAGTATTCTATTGTATCGATTGCATTGCATTTTATTTAATCAACTCCCTAGCAGTAGACATTAGAAATTTTTTCAATTTTTAAAAATATTATAAACAAGACCATAGTCCTAGTAGCTAATTATGTACACACTTACATGATGCCTTTCTGGAAATATCTGGTTCAAAGGATATGCAGATTTCAAATGCTTTTGTTATTTACTGACTAATTACCATTCAGGGAGATTGTTCCATTTATGGTCACACCATAATAATTGAGAACTGAAGGCAAAAGTCTTGAGCAAATGCAGTTGACTGAGCCATAGGTAGTTTCAGAAGGATAACTTGGGCTTTTCAAAACCAAGACGTGGCATTAGAGAGGTAGAAAGAGCCAATGAAAAGCAGACAACAAATCAGAACACTTTCGAAAAGTATCGTTACTGAATTAAACATTTTGGTAAACTTGCAGCAACTAGAATACCAATGAGGGCCCAAGACGCTTTTTTTTTTTAACCCTCCTTGGTACTGCCTGTTAGGGTCTTTTTTTTTTTTTTGGTAAGCATTCATCTACATACTTGAAAATGCCACAAATGAAAAATCCTGTTATTTCTTTCACTTAGAGGTCATGGCGTTATTTGCGTCAAGGGGTCAAAACATCTTCTTGTTTTGGGTTGGTGATAGATATTCCCACTATGCCCAAGAGAGTAGCATTTAGAAAAACATAAAGAGGTAAAGCAAAATTCTTTTCTTGGAAACCAGGCTTATTTTCTAAATCTCCCTACTGTCTACAGGAGTGATCCTGGGCTTCCCTGGTGGCGCAGTGGTTGAGAGTCTGCCTGCTGATGCAGGGGACGCGGGTTCGTGCCCCGGTCCGGGAGGATCCCACATGCCGCAGAGTGGCTGGGCCCGTGAGCCATGGCCGCTGGGCCTGCGCGTCCGGAGCCTGTGCTACTCAACGGGAGAGGCCACAACAGTGAGAGGCCTGCATAACGCAAAAAAAAAAAAAAAAAAAAAAGAGTGATCCTATCTGCCTCTCCCTTTTGTGGTCCTTCTCAATTGATTAACCAAAACCGTAGTTTTGTTTTCACCCCATGGATATATGCAAATATTTTAAACAGCTGTCTTGAAAATCAACCCTACTTGATCCTTCTTATGTTGCATATGAAAAGACAATGCAGTTAATTCACTGTTTACTCCAAGTTTTAGTTACAACTCCACCTTTAAATTGGTATTGAAAATAACTTAATATTTAGCATCTATTTGATAGATAAGATTTTAAAAGATATTGTATAAGGCTTTTCTTGCTTGGATTTTTAAAAATTGGAACAAAATTACAAATTGGGTATAAAAATAAATTATCCAAATGTTTTATAAGTCATTTTGATAAGAAAATTAAGTTTTATATTTTATTCATTGTATCCATCTCATCAGTATTAGGTAAACAAAAAAGGAGTTGAGGCTTATTGAATGCCAATAAAACAAAACCCACAGTTACATAAGTGAACAGAGGAGTAACTAAATTCCTTTCAGTAGAATAACATAATTATTAAGTTACGAAGTTGTGTATTTAATCTTCTGGATTCTAATTCCAATACGACTATTTCCTTGGACAAGCTATATAACCTCTCTAAACCTTAATGCCATCATCAGTAAAATGGGCAAAGTAACAGTACTCATCTCATAGTTCTTTTGTTTGTTGTTGTTGGTGGTGGTGTGATGAAGATGAACTGAGATAATGCATGGAAACATTTAGCACTGTTTGATAGGAAATAGGTATTCATAAGTGCTAGCTATAGCTATTTCAGTGAAAATCAAGGAAAACATTTAAAAACAGGTTTCCATTAGTATCATGTTTCCTTTCTCCACAGTTGCTAATGGTACAGAATCCAGAGAGGTGAACAGATTTCCCCTTCCTAGTAATACAACCACAGCAACAGCAGCTGTGACTGAGAAAACAGAACTAATTTCTCTCCAAGAGGGGACCCTATGATTCAACAGACATTATTCATTTTCTGAAGGCTGTGAAGGATATTGATAGACTAAGAACCTTGGCTCATCCTCTGGGGGTAGACAAACTGAAAGATACCCAATAATAATTGTTCTCCTTAATCTTGAGATAGGCAAGTCTCTCTGAGCCTTCCAGTACTCTTCTGAGAATAGGACCACAAACTATATTCTTTTTCAACCTGGCTCTTTGTGTGTATCTCTGGTCACTAAGAGGGAGAAGGGTGAATTGGGCATTGTGTTTGGATTAGCTGGACAAATAGAAAAGCATAACCCCTGGCAGGTAAAATCACAACAAACTGCAAAATATTTCTCAACTCATGGTTCTATAATAGTGTTAATTTGAGCATTCAGTATAACTGTCTGCTAAAGCATAGGGAGTTCAGAGGACATCTCAATGGATTCAGGTGAAGGACAACTTGTCACTTGAAGTTGGTGGCACACCAGATGGATGGAGCATGGAAATGGAAATTTCCCATCATCTTTGTGACAAGGCACCTGGTCCTTGGCTCAGTTAAATGGAACAAGACAGTGTGCAAAGTTCACCTTGCATACCTATAGACCTTTGGAGAATTTTAGTTACTGTCTCAGAATTTGCTGTAATATGACACATTTTATAGTTTTTTCCTTCTCTTTCAGAAAGTTCAGTCTTTTAATAGTCATGAGTTTCAAATTCTCATGTAAGAATGAAATGTTAGCACAGGATATACAAACATCTTCAAAGATTACTTTTCTCTTTTTTTTGAATTTTATTTAATTTATTTTTTTATACAGCAGGTTCTTATTAGTTATCTATTTTATACATATTAGTGTATATAGGTCAATCCCAATCTCCCAATTCATCACACCACCACCATCCCCACCCACCGCTTACCCCCTTGGTGTCCATACGTTTCTTTTCTACATCTGCCTCTCAATTTCTGCCCTGCAAACCAGTTCATCTGTACCATTTTTTAGGTTCCACATAAATGCGTTAATATATGATATTTGTTTTTCTCTTTCTGACTTACTTCACTCTGTATGACAGTCTCTAGATTCATCCACGTCTCTACAAATGACCCAATTACGTTCCTTTTTTTGGCTGAGTAATATTCCATTATATATATATATACACCACATCTTTATCCATTTGTCTGTCAATAGGCATTTGGGTTGCTTCCATGACCTGGCTATTGTAAATAGTGCTGCAATGAACATTGGGGTGCATGTGTCTTTTTGAATTATGGTTTTCTCTGGGTATATGCCCAGTAGTGGAATTGCTGGATCATATGGTACTTATATTTTTAGTATTTTAAGGAACCTCCATACTGTTCTCCATAGTGGCTATATCAATTTACATTCCCACCAACAGTGCAAGAGAGTTCCCTTTTCTCCACACCCTCTCCAGCATTTGTTGATTGTAGATTTTCTGATGATGCCCATTTTAACTGGTGTGAGGTGATACCTCATTGTAGTTTTGATTTGCATTTCTCTAATAATTAGTGATGTTAAGCAGATTTTCATGTGCTTCTTGGCCTTCTGTCTGTCTTCTTTGGAGAAATGTCTATTTAGGTCTTCCGCCCATTTTTGGATTGGGTTGTTTGTTTTTTTAATATCGAGCTGCATGAGCTGTTTATATATTTTGGAGATTAATCCTTTGTCCATTGATTCGTTTGCAAATATTTTCTCCTATTCTGAGGGTTGTCTTTTCGTATTGTTTATGGTTTTCTTTGCTGTGCAAAAGCTTTGCAGTTTCATTAAGTCCCATTTATTTATTTTTGTTTTTATTTCCATTACTCTATGAGGTGGATCAAAGAATATCTTGCTGTGAGTTATGTCAGAGAGTGTTCTTCCTATGTTTTCCTCTAAGAGTTTTATAGTGTCCGGTCTTACATTTAGGTCTTGAATCCATTTTGAGTAATTTTTGTGTATGGTGTTAGGGAGTGTTCTCATTTCATTCTTTTACCTGTAGCTGTCCAGTTTTCCCAGCAACACTTATTGAAGTGACTGTCTTTTCTCCATTGTATATCCTTGCCTCCTTTGTCATAGATTAGTTGACCATAGGTGTGTGGGTTTATCTCTGGACTTTTTATCCTGTTGCATAGCTCTATATTTCTATTTTTGTGCCAGTACCATATTGTCTTGATTACTGTAGCTTTGTAGTATAGTCTGAAGTCAGGGAGTCTGATTCCTCCGCTCCGTTTTTTTTTTTTCCTCAAGACTGCTTTGGGTATTCGGAGTCTTTTGTGTCTCCATACAAATTTTAAGATTTTTTGTTCTAGTTCTATAAAACTGCCATTGGTAATTTGATAGGGACTGCATTGAATCTGTAGATTGCTTTGGGTAGTATAATCATGTTCACAATATTGATTGTTCCAGTCCAAGAACATGGTATATCTCTCCATCTGTTTGTATTATCTTTAATTTCTTTCATCAGTGTCTTATAGTTTTCTGCATACAGATCTTTGGGCTCCCTAGGTAGGTTTATTCCTAGATATTTTATTCTTTTTGTTGCAGTGGTAAATGGGAGTGTTTCCTTAATTTCTCTTTCAGATGTTTCATCATTAGTGTATAGGAATGCCAGAGATTTCTGTGCATTAATTTTATATCCTGCAACTTTACCATATTCATTGACTAGCTCTAGTAGATTTCTGGTGGCATCTTTAACATTCTCTATAGTATCATGTCATCTACAAACAGTGACAGTTTTACTTCTTCTTTTCCAATTTGTATTCCTTTTATTTTTTTTTTTCTTCTCTGATTGCTATGGCTAGGACTTCCAAAACTATGTTGAATAATAATGGTGAGAGTGAACCTCCTTGTCTTCTTCCTGATCTTAGAGGAAATGCTTTCAGTTTTTCACCATTGAGAATGATGTTTGCTGTGGGTTAGTCATATATGGCCTTTATTATGTTGAGGTAGTTTCCCTCTATGCCCACTTTCTGGAGAGTTTTTATCATAAATGGGTGTTGAATTTTGTCAGAAGGGTTTTCTGCATCTATTGAGATGATCATATGGTTTTTCTTCTGCAATTTGTTCATATGGTGTATCACATTGATTGATTTGCCTATATTGAAGAATCCTTGCATCCCTGGGATAAATCCCACTTGATCATAGTATATGATCCTTTTAACGTGTTGTTTAATTCTGTTTTCTAGTATTTTGTTGAGGATTTTTACATCTATTTTCATCAGTGATATTGGTCTGTAATTTTCTTTTTTGTAGTATATTTGTCTGGTTTTGGTATCAGGGTGATGGTGGCCTCATAGAATGAGTTTGGGAGTGTTCCTTCCTCTGCAATTTTTTGCAAGAGTTTGAGAAGCATGGATGTTAACTCTTCTCTAAGTGTTTGATAGAATTCAGCTGTGAAGCCATCTGGTCCTGGACTTTTGTTTGTTGGAAGATTTTTAATCACAGTTTCAATTTCATTACTTGTGACTGGTCTGTTCATATTTTCTATTTCTTTGTGGTTCAGTCTTGGAAGGTTATACCTTTCTAAGAATTTGGCCATTTCTTCCAGGTTGTCCATTTTATTGGCATAGAGTTAGTTGTAATACACTCTTAGGATGCTTTGTATTTCTGTGGTGTCTGTTGTAACTTCTCCTTTTTCATTTCTAATTTAATTGATTTGAGTCCTCTCCCTCTTTTTCTTGATGAGTCTGGCTAATGGTTTATCAGTTTTGTTTATCTTCTGAGAGAACCAGCTTTTAATTTTATCGATCTTTGCTCTTGTTTTCTTTATTTCAGTTTCATTTATTTCTGCTCTGATGTTTATGATTTCTTTCCTTCTGCTAACTTTGGGTTTGTTTGTTCTTCTTGCTCTAGTTCCTTTAGGTGTAAGGTTAGATTGTTTATTTGGGATTTTTCTTATTTCTTGAGGTAGGCTTGTATAGCTATAAACTTCCCTCTTAGAACTGCTTTTGCTGCATTGCATAGGTTTTGGATTGTTGTGTTTTCATTGTCATTTGTTTGTAGGTAATTTTTGAATTCCTCTTTGATTTCTTCAGTGATCTCTTGGTTATTTAGTAACGTATGTTTAGTCTCGATATGTTTGTGTTTTTTCCATTTTTTTCCCTATAATTGATTTCTAATCTCATAGCGTTGTGGTCAGAAAAGATGCTTGATATGATTTCAGTTTTCTTAAATTTACTGAGGCCTGATTTGTGACCCAGGATGTGATCTATCCTGGAGAATATTCTGTGCACACTTGGGAAGAAAGTGTAACCTGCTATTTTTGAATGGAGTGTCCTATAAATATCAATTAAATCTATCTGGTCTATTGTATTATTTAAATCTTGTGTTTCCTTATTAAATTTCTGTTTGGATTATCTGTCCATTGGTGTGAGTGAGGTGTTAATGTCTCCCAGTATTATTGTGTTACTGTCAATTTCCTCTTTTATATCTGTTACCAGTTGCCTTATGTATTGAGGTGCTCCTATGTTGGGTACATATATATTTATTAGTGTTATATCTTCTTCTTGGATTGATCCCTTGATCATTATATAGTGTCCTTCCTTGTCTCTTGTAACATTCTTTATTTTAAAGTCTATTTGATCTGATATGAGTATTGCTACTCCAGCTTTCTTTTGATTTCCATTTGAATGGAATATCTTTTTCCATACCTTCACTTTCAGTCTATATGTGTCCCTAGGTCTGAAGTGGGTCTCTTGTAGGCAACGTATATATGGGTCTTGTTTTTGTGTTCATTCAGCAAGCCTGTGTCTTGTGGTTAGAGCATTTAATCCATTCACATTTAAGGTAATTATCGATATTTATGTTCCTGTGACCATTTTCTTAATTGTTTTGGGTTTGTTTTTGTGGGTCCTTTTCTTCTCTTGTGTTTCCCACTTAGAGAAGTTCCTTTAGCATTTGTTGTAGATGTGGTCTGGTGGTGCTGAATTCTCTTAGCTTTTGCTTGTCTGTAAAGCTTTTGATTTCTCCATAGAATCTGAATGAGATCCTTGCCAGGTAGAGTAATCTTCTTTGTAGGTTTTTCCCTTTCATTGCTTTATATATGTCATGCCAACCCCTTCTGGCTTGTAGAGTTTCTGCTGAGAAATCAGCTGTTAACCTTACGGGAGTTCCCTTGTATGTTATTTACCATTTTTCCTTGCTGCTTTCAATAAGTTTTCTTTGCCTTTAATTTTTGCCAACTTGATTACTATTTGTCTAGGCATGTTTCTCCTTGTGTTTATCCTGTATGGGACTCTGCACTTCCTGGACTTGGTGGCTATTTCCTTTCCCACATTAGGGAATTTTTTGACTCTAATCTCTTCCAGTATTTTCCTGGGTCCCTTCTCTCTGTCTTCTCCTTCTGGGACCCCTATAATGCGAATGTTGTTGTGTTTAATGTCCCACAGGTCTCTTAGGCTGTCTTCATTTCTTTGCATTCTTTTTTCTGTTCCACAGCAGTGAATTTCACTATTCTATCTTCCAGGTCACTTGTCAGTTCTTCTGTCTCAGTTATTCTGCTACTGATTCCTTCTAGTATAGTTTTCATTTCAGTTATTGTATTGTTCTTCTCTGTTTTTTTTGTTCTTTAATTCTTCTAGTTCTTTGTTAAACATTTCTTGCATCTTCTTGTTCTTTGCCTCCATTCTTTTTCTGACATCCTGGATCATCTTCACTATCATGATTCTGAATACTTTCTGAAAGGTTGCCTATCTCCGCTTCATTTAGTTGTTTTTCTGGGGTTTTATCTTGTTCCTTCATCTGTTACATAGCCTTCTGCCTTTTCATCTTTCCTACCTTTCTGTGAATGTCGTTTTTGTTCCACAGGCTGCAGGATTGTAATTCTTCTTGCTTCTGCTGTCTGTCCTCTCGTGGATGAAGCTATCTAAGAGGCCTGTGGGGGTTTCCTGATGGGAGGGACTGGTGGTTTGTAGAGCTGGCTGTTGCTCAGGTGGGCAGAGCTTAGTAAAACTTCAATCCACTTGTCTGCTGATGGGTGGGGCTGGTTTCCCTCCCTGTTGGTTGTTTGGCTTGAGGCGACCCAAAACTGAAGCCTACCTGGGCTCTTTGGTGGGGCTAATGGTGGACTTTGGGAGGGCTCATGCCAAGAAGTACTTCCCAAAGCTTCTGCTGCCAGTGTCCTTGTCCTCATGGTGAGACACAACCACCCCCTGCCTCTTCAGGAGACCCTCCAACACTAGCAGATAGGTCTGGTTCAGTCTCCCATGGGTTCACTGCTCCTTCCCCTGGGTCCCAATGCACATACTACTTTGTGTGTGCCCTCCACGAGTGGAGTCTCTGTTTCCCCCAGTCCTGCCAAAGTCCTGCAATCAAATCCCACTATCCTTCAAAGTCTGACTCTCTAGGAATTCCTCCTCCCATTGCTGGACCCCCTGGTTTGGAAGCCTGACTTGGGGCTTGGAACGTTCAGTCCAGTGGGTGGACTTCTGTGGTATAAGTATTCTCCAGTTTGTGAATCACCCACCTAGCAGTTATGGGATTTGATTTTATTGTGCTTGCACCCCTCCTACTGTCTCATTGTGATTTCTCCTTTGTCTTTGGATGTGGGGTATCTTTTTGGTGAGTTCCAATGTCTTCCTCTTGATGACTGTTCAGCAGTCAGTTGTGATTCTGGAGCTCTGGCAAGAGGGAGTGAGAGCATGTCCTTCTAGTCCACCATCTGGAACCAATCTCCCTGAAGATTACTTTTCTAGTTTTTTATTTCTTTAGCTGGTTTGCAGGTTTATGAGTTTTGATGTTTTGCATTTTTGTTTTTTGCTGTTTTTGTTTCTGTTTTGCTTCTCTTGGCCAAAATACATGATGAGACTTAAATCTGTGTACTTTTCAATGTTTAAAATTTTTATTCTCTTGGCTCAAATCATTGTAAACATTTTACTGCTGCTTTATTAATAGTCTTAAAAGAGATACCTGTGTGAGTTTTTCTTTTTTAATGAGTTTTCAGAATAAAATAGGTATATTAGTGAGTCATGTCCAAATCTTCATTATGAAAATTGCCTGATTGAGAGATGTTATTCAGCAATTTATTAAGAAGAAAGCTGGCTTGGAGATTTATAAGATGTCTTACAGACTAATGGAGTTTTCATTTTGGAATGGAATATTTCTTTTTTAAAAGTGGGGTAGTAGGCTATATTTTTAGGCCATCCTGTGGGAGCAATACCTGAGAAAGTAGTTAGAATCAGTAGTTGGGCAAGGATTGGGATCAGTGCTCAGGAATGATCTACATAATTCTGATATCAAGGGAGCTTCTTTTAGAGGCTTTCTCATCTTTTGGTGATTAATCACATATTTAAAGTGAATACATTTACTTGATCTCATCTAGAGAGAATGTTTGAAAGTACAACATATGAAGAAATCATTGTAGAGATGCAAAGTTTTCTAACTTGGCTACTCACTAACAGAGATCTTTGCCTCTGGTACATTCTCTTGGTTCCATTATTTTTCTAGATAACAGTGCCCCCAAAACAGTTTTTATAAACCCTGAAAGTTGAATTTAAATTCTCCTTGTAGGATCTATTATGACCGTGTTTTTTTTTTTTTTTTCTTGTAAGAATAAATTTGTTTAGCAAAATATTTGAATTTCATGTGCTTGAGTGTGACTCTGCTTGCTGTGTGTGTGACTTGTGTGTGTGTGTGTGTGTGTGTGTGTGTGTGTGTGTGTGTGTGTGAGAGAGAGAGAGAGAGAGAGAGAGAGAGAGAGAGAGAGAGAGAGAGAGAGAGAGAGAGAGAGAGAGAGAGACCTAGAGAATGGGCGGGGGGTGGATTTTTTCAGCTTTCCCAGCTATCAGTTCCCCTTCCTCCATTAACCAAGTGAGAAAATTAGTGGGCATGCTAGCAAGATAACTCACTCACTATAATATAGGTTTACAAATTCTTATGTAGGGCAATATGAAGAGTCATATACCTTTGTTAGATCTTGTAAGATAACTTAGTATATGCCAGAGACCTACTTCCCATTAACCTTCCTAATGAATTATTTTAATTGCTAAGTAAGTTATCTTACTATGAGCATAATCTCTCTAATACGTATATGGCATAGTTAGGCTCAGGGACAATTGGTTTGAAAGATTAATAGAATAATTACTAGGGAAGTTTTTCTTTGGGGTTAGTACATGTCAGACACTATTCTAAATGTTTTGTGACTTTTTACCTATTCCAATCTTTACTTCTGAGGAAGGTACTGCTATTAATACCCTTATTTTGCAGATGAGTAAATTGAGGTACGAAGAGATTTTATATACTTGCTTAAGGTTACACAGCTATTAAGTGACAGACCTGGAATTCAGACCCACACAGTCTGACTCTAGAGCCAACACTCTTAACCAGTTGCTTTCCCGAAAAAAGGGGAAAGCTGATTTTTATGTAGTAAGAAATGCTGGATTTTTATTTAGAAAAGTAAGTTAAAGATTTCAGCCTCAGGCTGTGGTTTATCCACTCAAACTCATGAATCAGAAATCTTTGGTGTAGGCTTATCTTGGAGCCTTGGAAATCTTTGGTGTTGGCTTATCATCTTCTTGTTCATGGGCTTTTATGCCTGCTCCTCAGCTTTCTGGCATGATGGAGGACAGAGCTCCAGTTAAGATGCCCATCATGTGCAACATGTCAGCACCCTGAAGAGTTGTGATGGGTGAGGAGTAATTGAGACTAATACTGATGCTTAATGAAAATTACTGCCAGATGCTGGCAGAGTTCTGCGAGGTCTGTTATGTTACATGCACATTGCTATTATAGTTTCTGAAGTAATTTATAGATTTTTTGATTTTTCTGTGATATTTACATGACTATGGATGTCTAAATTTAGTGGTTCACTTATTTTGGACTGCAAATAACTAATAAGACTGACTGAGGATTTTTCTTCTTTATTTAGTCAGCTACTTGAAAGTGTAATTTAAGGGGAGAAAAAAGACGTTATCAGTTTGACTATCTGTGCCAAAGATGATGCTTTGACATAATCATTGCCAGTACTGCAGTTTGTTTCCTAAAGCTTTAATCCATCAAAGGATTTAAAGGCCACCTGATGAAGTGGTTGGAACATGGGACCATCCAGTTGTTTAAATTCTGTCCTTACTACTCACCTTTAATGCAATTCCAAGTAGGTTTCTTACCTCCCCTGAACCTTCTTTTTCTCCACGGCAAAATGAAAATAATTTCATGGACTTTGTTCAGAGGATTCACAAAACCTAATCATCTCTGATCAGAGAGTCACACTGAGAATGATCCCAAGTCTAGGCACCTTCTCTCTGATCTCTACAGACTATTCTTCCCTCTTATTCTTTACATATTTCATGTTACTGAGGACTACAACATACAGTAGTATCTGGTGCCCAGTTTTTATTCCTGGATTGGACTGTGGCTCTGACTGCTCTTACACTAGTAACCCAAACTTGTAAACCAAAGAAGGGACTGCAGAGACAGTGTGATATAGTGCACTGCTTTCCAGATTTGCCTGCTAATAATAGTCTCATAGGCCATATAGATTTCCAAGTCCTTCCCTTAGAGATTCTTATTTAGTAGGCCTGAAGTGGGACACAGTAGTATATGTGTTTAACTAGAGATCCAGATAATCTTAATGACAAGGCAAACATGGAAAACATAAGAATAAGTTTTAGAGTTGATAGATCTGAGTTTAAATCCCTATGCCACTTATGAGCTATGATATAATTTAACTTTCCAAGACCTAGCTTATAGGTGCCTATTACGGATGTCAGGTATGTTTCTCATAGCTTTGCAGATGGATTCCAGAATAAGGAAACATTAAATGCCCAGCCCCTTGCTTCATTGTTCTGCCACCTCTTAGCATTTTCCAGTGGTGTGCTGTTAATATTTAACAACCAGCTCTCCAGAAAAGCATGCCCTATGTTTGCCTATTTCTGTGGTGTATATTTACCCACAGTGGCTGATCTCAAGCTACCACAATTCCATCATTTAGTTCAGAGTGGAGAAGAGATGTGCACATTCAGCTTCTGTGAGCTGGAAAGAGCTGTTCCAGCACAAACCTTACATCCAACAGTTATTTTCTCTCGGGCATTTCCCTCTCCTCTTCTTGTCCCCCTTTCCTCTCTTGCTCTCTGAAAGTGGAATTAATTGTTACATCATTACTTCATATATTTTACTTAAAGGACACAACATGAATTCTGCCCTCATAACAAATTTTTCTTTTATGAAACATTTATTGTATATCTCCTGTATTATGTACCAGGAATGTATAGAAGATTATTACAATTCAATCTCTATGCTTTATATCTGTCCAGATGAACAAGATGGAAGGAAAATCATGCCACTTGGGAAAAAATAATTATGTTGCAAATGAGTGGTTTACACTTTCAGCTGAACTCCCAAGCACTTCCTATTAATCCTTCTCTCCACCTCACTTTCCTGCATATTCTCTCTCTCTCTTTTTTGTCCTTTACTTTGCTCTACTGGTTGTCCCCTTTCTTTCCTCTATGCATTGTCAACTTCTTTCTCTTTGTTGCCTTGGTCAAGTCTCTCCCACCTTAAAAAATGACAAAAACAATATCAAATAACAAAAAAACTGACATGACTCCTGGTCCTTTATACTTAAAATTCTTGAAAGAGTAGTAAGCTCTCTGTGTCTTTATTTCTTCCCCTTACATTCTTTGGTCCTCACTTTTGCCATTAGACTTCTGCCCTACACTTAATGAAACTGTTTTTGGTAAAGCTATGTTGACAAATGCAATGGGCACATCAAAGCCCTTATCTTGCTGGAGTTCTCTGTAGCCATCGACATTGCCAATCTATCCCTCCTTGACAATCTTCTCTCACTCACTTCTGTGCACATTATTGGCCTGGTTCTTTGCAGCCTTATGACCATATATCTAGACTCTGACTTACTCACTAGATTTTTACCCACTATTTCAGTGGTTTTGAAACTTTAGCATGCATTAGAATCACCTGGAGTATTTGTTAAAACACGGATTACTGGACCCCAATTCTCGTTTTCCTTAAGTCATCGGTAGAGAATGAAAATTTGTATTTCTAACAAATTTCCAGATGTTGCTGATCCTGCTGGTCCAGGACCCACACTTCAAGGATCATTGCTTTAACTCCACCTTGGGCTCCTCTTTTACTTCGTGCCCCTAAATGTTAATTTGGCCTGTGATTTACACCTGGACCTATTCTTCTTCTCACTAATGACATTGTATCTAGGTGAACTTATCTCTTGTCATGGTTTAATGCTTATATTGTCTGACCACAAAGATGCTTTTCTCTTGTAGATCTCATGACTATCTTCAAATTAAGATATCCAACTGTGTGCTAGACATCTATTAAATGTCCCATAAGAACATGACTTGCTCATGGCTAATCAGCTGAAATTTGCATCTAAGTCTGTTTAAACCAGATGCCCCTACTTTTAACCACTTACTTTTATTAGCCTCTCATCCCTTTTATGATTGCACTAGTTCAGACCTCCTTCATCTTTGAGAAGATGAAGCCTTCTGTGTCATGGTCCCCAAGACCATCACCAAGTTTGATGTTTCTCTAGGAGGATTTGCAGGCCTCAGCAAGTAGTTGTATTCATGGCCGTGATTTATTACAGTGAAAGGATATCAAACTAAATCAATAAAGGCAAGAGGCACATTGAGTAGAGCCTGGAGGAAACCAAGCACAAGATTCCAAGGATCCTCTCCCAGTGGAGTCACATAGGACATGTGTATGTCCTCCAGCAGTGATTTGTGACAACATGGGTGAAATGTTGTCTACTAGGGAAGCTCATTGGAGAACCGGTGTCTAGGGTTTTATTGGAGATTGACTACATACACAGTCTCTGCCTGACGCATACCAAGATTCTAGTCACCCAGAAGGAAATCAGGTGTTCAGCATGAACTTTTATTGTTTGCACAAACAGTTTAGACACAGTTACGTATTCTTATCAGGGAATGCTGGGAACCCTCCTGAAATCGAAGTTCCCAGATGCCAGCTAAGGGCCAACCTTGTGTAGAACTTTGTAAGGAGTGCAGTCTCAAGCTGTTACATTAATTCTTTTCTCTGTACCTTCTAATGAGTCTTTCTATGTAGTATCTTTTTCTCTCTCATTGCTGTCTCTACCCAGCAGCAGAGTGAGCCATTTAAAATGCAAATCTGATTTTATCCTTCCTTGGCTTAGTATTCTTTGTATCTTTTCTAGTTCTCAATAAATGGGATAAAAGGGACTCACTAGGAGAAGTCCTCAGGATCATCATTTTTATTGCAATTAATGTATTCTGGTTTTGTAGTGTGAGATATTCACTCACTTATTTTAACTTGTAAGGGTTTCCCATTGAATGCCATGGTGGGGAATCCCCTTTTCCACTGCTGCTCATTTTCTGGACAGAATTGATCTCTACTGGCTTTGAGCTGTCTTAACAATTTAAGTTTTCCTCTCATGGCACTCTCTCCTAGATTATAGTTATTTGTGTGCATATCTCATCTCTATATTATAAGCTCTTCGAGAAAATGATTCATGTCTCACTCTCTTTGTTCCTCAAATTAATCCCCAATAGCTAAATATTTATCACTTAGCTTTCAATAAGTATGTTGAATAAGTGAATAAATGACTAAAAGTGAAAATAATGGTTTGTATTTTATCCTGAAAAAGTTACTTGTCTATTTTTATAAGTAGCCATTTGTTAATATTATTTAAATTAAAACTCTTTAAAAATTAAAAGAAACATAGAAGGATATTTAAGTAGAAATTAATTACAATTCCCTATTTTTAAAATACCTAGTCATGTACTTTGATTTAGTGAAACTAGATTTAAGTGCATTATTTGTTTTCATTCTTTGAATCAATTTTTAAGTAATTAGAGGTTTTTATTTTCATTTTCTCCCTCTGAAACTACATTTCTATGAAAATTTTTGCTTAATTAGGGCTGTGCTAAATTATATATGCCAGTCTTAATTTTTAAGTGAAAGTGTTGGATTTCTGCATAGCCAAAGAAACTACAATTTATCTTGGCATCAGAAATTTAGATTAATTAGTACTCTCAAGTGATACTTTGATTTTTCTTGTCAGTTAGGCAAATATATATACTCTCAGTGTCCTGATAAAGACGATGATGAGAATATATAATTTGTTCATGATAAATAATTTTTTTGTGTTTATCAGGTTTTTCAGTAGTAACCTGTATGTACTTTCTTAATAGTAAAATCAAAAGCTCTTAGATTTGCATAGAAGAAGTTAACCAAAGAGAATTTTTTTTTTTTTTTTTTTTTTTTTTTTTTTTTTTTTGTGGTACGCAGGCCTCTCACTGTTGTGGCCTCTCCCGTTGCGGAGCACAGGCTCTGGATGCGCAGGCTCAGAGGCCATGGCTCACGGGCCTGATCCTCCCAGACTGGGGCATGAACCTCTGTCTCCTGCATCGGCAGGCGGATTCTCAACCACTGCGCCACCAGGGAAGCCCCCCGAAAGAGAATTTGACTCACAGATATTGCTAGGTTATATGTGTGTGTGGGTAATTTCTCCATATAAATATAAAATAAATATATAGATTGTTAAGCAAATGTATATACTTATGAAGATATTATCAAGCCTTCATGGGCTGCTGTCACTTTTGAAATGCTGAGGGTGGAATGTTAAACTCTCATATCTATTGTGTGATGAAAGTCTTTTGAGAACATGCCATTGTCATGTGTCTGTGGCAATCAAAAGCATGTTGTCTCTGGCTACAATATGGAGATGTATGGTAGCAGCACCATGCTCCATTCTAATGGCACTTTATCTATTCTACTGTGACAAATAATTCTACTCAGCTTGTCAGTAGTGACAGCTGAGTCTTTTTGCTTAGATGCATTGACAGTGCTTGTATTAAACAGCTAGAGCCATATACTCCATTAAGTTTCTATAAAATGAACTGTCTGCTTCTTGCTGTTTTGCTGATAGTGGCAACAGTTGTAAGCTCATCCTCTCCAGTTGTGGATTGCTCGACAGAGTGCTTTCACTCATCGGCAGGTAGTAGATCTCATAGTTTTAGTAGAGTGGCTACAAGTGGCAAGACATCATTTGTTTCATAACAGGGTTTTTTTTTTTTTCTAGCAGTTATTTACTCTAAATTAGGCTGCAAATATGTCCCTAAATAGGATAAAAAACTGTCTTTCTAGGGCTTCCCTGGTGGCGCAGTGGTTGAGAGTCCGCCTGCCGATGCAGGGGACACGGGTTCGTGCCCCGGTCCGGGAAGATCCCACATGCCGTGGAGCGGCTGGGCCCGTGAGCCATGGCCGTTGAGCCTGCGCGTCCGGAGCCTGTGCTCTGCTACGGGAGAGGCCACAACAGTGAGAGGCCCACGTAACGAAAAAAAAAAAAAAAAAAAAAAAAAAACTGTCTTTCTAGATGGTGAAGTGATTTCACAACACATTATTCATAGGCTCTTGATGCAAAAGACATAAACATGAGAAGGGTATGTCTCTAATTATGTCTACATTGAAGAACATGTGCATTAATGAAAGCTTCACATTCTTTAATATGTTTAAGTAAATTTAAAAGAAAATAGATACGTATTCTAAAGTTTCTTAAGCAAAATCATGTCATTGGAGATACTGATACCTGATTGTTTTCAATATATGGGGAAGATATAACTTTGGATTGTTTTCTCCTTTAAATGAATGGTAATTTCTTTAAGTTATTTCTTATTACATTTATGCATTTTATTAAACTCTTGTGTTTCTTTAGTTTCTCCTCCACAGGAAGGCATAAGTATGATAATCCTTCTGTAGGTGTTACAAAGACCACTTTTGTCAACATATATCTTTGAACTTGATTTGAAAAGCCAATGAAAGCCTTGGTGCTCTATTTGTAGGCAGCTTTTACATTCTACCTGTCATCCCTGGGCATTATCAATGATGGAGTAAGTCTTTGAAGAGGACAAATAAGGGCAGATGTATTTAGAAGGTTGAACATTAATTTTGATAGAAGTTTAGGCATTGAATTCTTAACTAATTGAATTCTTAAAAGAAGCTGACTGTAGGAATGACATATTCATATTCTTTGTAGTATTCCCTTTTTTCAAAAAAGTTAATCTAAGCCCTTATAATATATAATGTTATATAACAACCTCTTACAGTGCATCATTGGATATATTACGCCTTACAGCACTTCAGTGAAATAAGAAAATTTTGGTATGGTTTCTGAACACATTTTTTTTTTTTGCAGATATTAGTGAGTATATAGTTTTGGAAATTAAATTTTGCTCCTGTCCCCAAAGCTTTTAGATCTCTAGCATAGGATGAAGTACATTTTCAGTTGTATATGAAGAATCCTTAATGCATTGTTAGCTTTGTCATAGAGTATATAAACTCTTTGCGTTAATGTTCTAAAGATAAGCAAGAATTTTATCCAACTGGATTGGGGACATGTTATGGTCTTATAGACTGTTCTCCAGTATGGAATTCATTAACTCTTCAAACTGTATAGCTAACAATTAGAGATTTAAAAGCAGTAATCTTACAAATGACTTAGTGCTCTATAATAGTGCATTTACCTGAGACAGGTGACTATTTCCTGCTATAGGCCATTCTGCAGGCAAGGTTTCCCTAAGGCAAGGAAAATTACTTTATTTTTGTAGGAGAAAAAAGGTTTTTGATGAATCAGAAAGTAGATCCAGAAGAGGCTTGCCCACAGGTCCAGCTATACATTAGTTGGGAAGAAGCTATTAGGTGACTTTGACAAATAAAATGTGTACCCTTCCTTTTAAGAGAGATTGGGAACTGGGTCTGACCTGCCCTTCTATCAGTTATTAGAAAGCCATCTTCTAGTGAAGGTTTAGACAGCATCCCACAAATCTTTCTGTCCCCAGCTTTTATGCCTGTGGTTCAATTTGAAATGTTAGTTGTGCCAGATATGGATAGAGATGATTTTTCTCCCTCCACTACTTCTGTTAATAAAAATAGATTGAAAGAGGGAAAGCAGGAAACAGTCCCAAAGAAGTAGATCATGACTGAAAGGATTCAAGAATGTCTTTTGGGGAATTAAGGAAGATTTTTAATCTTCTTATGAGCCCAAGAAACAATTGCAGGAGAATCATGTTTGCTTTTCTTAGAGACCTATATCACTGATTTTATTAGCAAAGCTTGTGCTTAGTATAACTGGCTTTTGTGTATGATGTTTCTCTCTCCCCTCTACGCCTATTGCCTCTTGTCCTCCATCTCAATCTCTCTTTATCTCTCTCCTACTGTTAACAACATTTGGGATCTGTGCTAGAATCTTAAATGTACATTTTAAACTGAGAGAAATACCTAATATGTATGAGACACTTAAAATTTGCTAAATAGCTGTGAAAACAGATCCATAATTTTTATTTTATTAAGTCAAATTATGGCTCTGAACCTTATCAAAAGGGTCTAGAACAATGAAACTAAAATTTTGCACAATACATTGAAAGTGTTCTGTGGAAATTTAACCCCAAAGCACAGAAGTAAATCTCAACCATTTATGTGGTACTTAAATCAATTGTGTAATGATCCTGTAAATTACATATGAATACAAAAGAACTAGTTCCCACACAAAGAGGACCTAATTTGACCTCTGGTACCCAGATGTGAATCTCAGGGTATTTATGGAGTGCCCATAGGGTATATAACACAGTACTTGATGTTGTAAGTGTATGTTTTGTCAAAGGTATAATAAATCAGGTGGGAAATATAAAATGATCATTAATTTTAACACTGCAAGGAATTTACCCAAGTACTTCAGATTACACTTAAGAAAGCAACAGAACATATAAATATAGGGTGCTTTAAAGTGAAGTTGGAAGTAGGGCAAAGACTTTTATTACATTGTACCTTATTGTTATTTAATTGGAAATAGTAAGGTGCATTTCAAGAGGCCCTGCCCTGAATGATGGCTGACTGATAATACATCATCTCAGAGTATTTCTCTGGTGTTCTGGGACCATTCATTCAGAGTCATTCTGAATTTAAGCTGGAAATTGCAATTTGTGGTACCAAGAGGTATGTATATACTTCCAATGAGATAGAAAACTATGTCCTCTCTGTGTTAGTATCCAGAGGACACACTGGTTAGGGGTTAAATCTGATGGCAAAATCACATGAGTTTCTTATCCACCATATACCTACAGTTCTGGGGACTGCCAAAAAAGTGATACTAGTAAGGCTCCCAGTAACAAATCCTCTGCATTATGTGCCAGCTGCTCCTAGGATGGAAAAGTGGATCCCAGCAACAGTTAGATGTTCTCCATAATAGAAAAATAGCTGATTTCTATTTTTGGTGTCTTTGTGTTTTTGATTACTTGTATAGAAACTTAAGATTTCAATATACACACATTTAGATTTTTGTATGTTTAATTTATATACTTATATACACCGATGATGTAGTTTTAGTACTCATTCAATATTAATACTCAGTGTGAAAAATAGTAAGCATGCATGTCAAGGTTAAGTAAGTGATTAAAATGATATAATTTGAATTTTTTAATTTAATTTAGTCATTCAACTTTTTGGGGGTACCAGGTACTCTGCAAAGACCCACTAATACAAAAATGAATAAGATAGTTTCTTCCTTAAATCAGTAAATCTAGTGGGAAAGGCTTTAAGTCAATTATTATTTTAGCTTATTGAGAGAGTGAATTTGATTGACAAAATGCAGTCCACATTTTCTTATCTAACTCAGAATATTTTTGCATACTTACAGAAATAATTCACTTAGCATTTTAAAAATATGTCTTGGGGCCAAGCTCTGTCCTATTTGTGTACCTTAAGAAGAACACTAAAGAAAAAATAAATCATTGGATTCTCATTACGGTTCTCTTTTTAATTATAGTTTTATATGGGGATAGAAAAACTTGGACATTTGTAGATAACATGTATAATTTAATGTAAGACAGTGTATGATAGTAAAAATGCTTCTTTACTGGAAAGGATTTTTACATAGCACAACATTGATTTGACCTGTCAATCCAATTTTGGGTAATAATAAAAACAAACTGTATGTAAATAATGGAATTGATCAGCACCCAAAAGAGATCATCCTGACATTATTAATTAGACCTACATCTACAGAGTAGTACTTTCTTCTATTATAGATACTAGTATCTATCATAGATAACCCTTCCTTGAAGGGTTAAATCAAACAGGCATTTTTAGTTCTACATAGAAAACTACTAGATTAGCAGGTGCAAGAATCAGGACTGATTTGCCAAGGATAATTTATAAACTGGGTGGGGAGTTGACCTATCTTCTTTTTGATACAATTTAAAAAATCAGTTAGTATAACTCTGCTTATATACTTTCTAGTCTGTATCTAGTTTATACAATCTCTAAAAGGGGGAATATATGATACATGAACTTGTCTTCTAAAAAGGATCATAACTAGCTATACTCCATCTTCACTGAAGTTAAGAGAAGAGAAAAATATCTTACATGTAGAAGAAAGAAACTGGTTTAGACACAAAGAAGAAATTCTTAATAGCATTGAATCAAGAACTGGCTATCTAAGAGGTTTTAACTGTTTCTTTCTGGATGACTTTTAAGAATGTACTAGACAGTAACTCAACATGGATAGGTATATACAAAATGATTTCCTGAGGTCAGTACTGCTCCATAATTCTGTGCTTTCAGTATCCATTTTAAAATTTGTTCCATAGATTGCTTGTCCACTTTTAGTAAATTGCTACATTTCTTAGCTAGAAGGTTGAATAAAGAGTCTCATAAATTCAGTGACACTGTACTTGTGGCAAAAAAGTATGAGGTAAGTATCAAATTAAATTCTGTCAACTCTCCATGATCTCCATCCACTGGGGCTTTAAAAATTTTTTATTCATTCTGCTTAATAAGGTATCCCAGTCATAAATAAGGTTTTTGTTTACTGTGACACAGCAGTACCTAGAAGGAAGGTCTTTTGTGTTAAAGCAGTTATTTCCTGCCCTAAGGACTACATGAATCTACACAGCTCAGGACTCAACCTTGGGTTGATCTACTGAAAAGAATCAAGAAACACAGGAAAGGTTCTGCAGTGTTATAGGCTAAAGAAGAGTGATGTCTTCCTTTTTCTGAGGCAAAACTTTTGAACTCTTCTTTATAGCTTCTACTTTATTTGGTGATCACAACAAAATAAGCTCAAAAACACCTTGAATGCCTTCAATATAATTTGTCAAAAAATTTCTTATCTGGTCCCATCTACATTAAGACTTAATTCTTATAAGGATTATTTTAGTTATAAGAACAACTGTTAAAAGTACACAATGGCTTAAGTAACTGTAACAGCTTCTATTACTAACAACAGTTTTAAAAGCTAAGAACTGTTAGTAAAACCAATGTCAAAGAAAAGGATATTTAAGAAACTAAAATAGGTGCATTAACCATCCAGTGCATATGACAGAAAGCTTACAAATAAATAATGGTGGTTGAGTCTAATTCTTAAAAAAAAAATTAATGCAGAGATGGTTCAAAACAAAAACAAATGTTACCTTTTTTAACACTCCAGCCAAGAGTGAAGCAGAAACAATCCCTCATAGACATTGAAGTTAGATTTATGCCAGTATTTACTAATGGGACTCAGATGGGTAGGTCATATTGCTTCTACTGTCTTGTTACAGATGTTTGGTGATACTGTTTAAATTCAAATATGTATTTTCTCTTTAAACGGTCTGAGCCGGATTTTCATGTATACATTACATTTGAAATTAGCTTGAACACACTTTCCAATCCCAACATCCTGGGTGTTCTTGACTTTTCATTGTTGTCTTTCTATCTCTTTATATTTACAGTTGAAAAGTTGATGCCAAATTTTGTAAAACATGTTCTCTTCCATGCTGAGATCCTCTATGCCAACAATCTCCCTGGAGCGTGTGCTTTTGTAATAAGCCCTGAAAATGGGAACTGATAATGGAAATACTGGCAGCCCCTTATACAACAGGGGTGCTAGCCTGTGTTGCTGTAATTAGGAATCTGATTAGAAATAAGAGATGCTTTTGGTCTTCAATTTCAAGCTATGAAATGAAGGGATTTGAGTTGTCTCACTTTTGGCAGACGGCAAATTTCAGTCATACCGCAGCTTTCTGAGTCTGGCCACGTAGAGCCTGTTCTTTGAATGTGTGTTCTAAGCAAATGGTAACTGTGCTTTCTTATTCTACAGCTCACTTTTTAAAAATAATTATTAACCTGATTGTCTTCTTAATGTTTTCAGATGTTATTCTCTTATTTATTCCCACTATTTCCAGAGTTGAGCGTCTTCCCATCTATGCTATAAAACATAAACTAGCAAAATAATAACAACAATATTTACTAAATACTTTGTATGTACCGGGTACTAGACTTGGTGAATTATGTGTATTTTTAATTTAATTCTCTTATGAGTCCTATGAAATAGATATTATTATTATCCCCATTTTGTAAATGAGAGAAACACAATCATATAGTGAAAAAGTGATAGAGCCTGTATTCTCCATCACCGTGCTGTATCACCACACTGTATTACAAAGTACTCCATCCACAGAATATCATTTAAATTAAGTTAACATTAATCCCCTTGGTCATTCATCCAAATTCATCCGCTTTCATTTGACAAATATTAATTGAGGCCCTATATGTGCCAGACATTGTGTAAGGCTCTGGGAATGAAAACATTGAGTCCAGCCCCTGCCCTTGCAATTCTTACAGACAAACTAAATACAGTATTAACAGTGCCTAAAACTACAGATACCAAAATGTGGGCAAGTCACCCCAGTGCTGTAGCCAGTGTGCATGGGTGCTGCAAAATATTTAAAACACACAGCAACGTCCATTGGATGTTGCATGAACTACTTTGGATTTGTGTATATTTTTTCAAATGGCTATTAAATTAATATGACATGAATACTTCTTCAGATTTTTAGACCTAACCACTTAATAAATAAAACTCGTCAGTATTTCTTTTGGCCTAGAAGAGTATGAAAAAAAATTATTAAGAACATTATGAAAAGAACAAATTTAGGAATCTCTGGCCTAAGGAAGGCAGTTTTATATTTTCATCAGAGCAATTTAAAGAATGAACCAAACAACGCTGAACTAGGAAACTCTTTTGTAAAATAATTTTTAAAATAGATTTATTTACTTTTATTTATGTTTGGCTGCGTTGGGTCTTCGTTGCTGCTCGTGGGCTTTCTCTAGTTGCAGTGAGCAGGGACTACTCTTCGTTGTGGTGTGGGGGCTTCTCACTGGGGTGGCTTCTCGTTGCAGAGCACAGGCTTTAGGCGCGCGGGCTTCAGTAGTTGTGGCACACGAGCTCAGTAGTTGTGGTTCACCGGCTCTACAGTGCAAGTTCAGTAGTTGTGGTGCACGGGCTTAGTGGCTCAGTGGCATGTGGGATCTTCCTGAACCAGGGATCGAACCTGTGTCCCCTGCATTGGCAGGCGGATTCTTAATCACTGTGCCACCAGGGAAGTCCCTGAACTAGGGAACTCTTGTAGGAACTCAGGATTCAGGACAACAAAATGAGACTGTGAAATTAATTATGAAAGTAATACCCAGTTGGGGATGCAGAAATACTTGCATATTTTTCTCACAAGGTTATTTAAATAAATCTCATTTAAAGGAATTTGAGTGGCTTCAGAATAATGGTTAATTTGAATTCAATTTATAAAAGATTTTTAGGAAATAGGTAAAATTGCTTTTGTTTTAGTGAGCTAATTATATGTTTTGGCTTATGTCTAAATAATAAAAACATAATGAGCTATCAATCTTATTAATTTGAAGATGGTGGTTTTTGATGCTTTATGCTATTGCCTTTAAACATAGACAAACTGAATGCACTGAATAGGAAGAGCATATTATGCTGTCACCTTAAGAATGCATGACTATAACATGTCAGTGGATAGGCAGACATCTCATAGAAAAATAACTAAATCTGAGGCAGAGATGTATTTGACAGTCCAATGTCTACACACTTTTAGTTTCCTCTAGTTCAGAATTGCCACAAGCTTTGCTAGTAATTTGAGTCCTGGAGCATGTAGAAATTGCTAGCAGTGTTCCCCTAGCTACTTTTTCATGAAAAGATGATTGTGATGCTAAGAGGATTTGTTGACAAGAGGGAGAATTTTTATTGCATAAGTCTGCTTTCAAGGAAAAAAAAAAGAGAATCAATGGAAAATAGCAGTTGAATCATTTTCTGGAAGATTAGAGAGATTACCACTGGGACTTGCTCCCATTATCTCAGAGCTAAGACTTAACTATGTTTTTCATATAGCCAAGTGAGGGGGTGAAGGATGATAGAACATGAATGATCCATCAAGGAGAACATATGTAGGAAAAAACAATATTCATGAAATACATGATTACATGTAAGGTCTCTATATGTGTGTATAAAGGGTAGGGTGGCATTATAGAAAAGGTCATTTTTGATTAAGAGAAGATCTGGACTCAACCCTTATTTATGCCATTTATTTATAAATATGATCTTAAGCTTGTTACTTAACCTTGGTAAGCCTGTTTCCACAGCTGTAAAAGAACATTGTAGGAAGGAGTAAATGAGAAAATATGGGTAAAAGACTTAGCGCAGAGGGAGGTTTGTATATAATGAGTTTGATCTCACATTTAACTGCTAGTAAAAGAGTCACTAATAAGATATACAAAACAGAAGTTGATTTTTTTGTCTGTTATAAAAATGTCTGGAAAGTTGCTGTCTTCATCTGGTAAGGTGGCTTCATAATTTCATTAGCATTCAGCTTTCTGCTTCATTATCCATGGCATGAGACTCTCAAGATCTGATTCTGATTCAAGATGGTACTGAAGCTCTGGCCGTCATAGTGAGATTGGAAGCAGAAAGCAGGAGGAAACGGAAAAAGGAAAAAAGAAAAAAGGATGTGATAGCTATCTATGCCCCTTTAGATGAAGTTTCCTGAAGATACTTTCCAACTACTCATTACATTTCTTTAGCTGTAACTTAGTGACATGGCCCAACTAGTCTGGAAAATGTTTCCTCTTAGCTGGATACACGCATTTCTGGAATTACACAAGGTCCTCTTAAAAGGTTCTCTTAGACTGAAGAGGAGGATGGGCAACTCATGTTTTCTCTCATAAGCTCTAAATATTACTCATTTAACATAAGCCTTTATTTCTTCACTACTAAACTGAGTATAATAATACCTGCTTTCTTGGATTGATCAGAGGGTCACATGAAATTGTATGTGCCAAGTTACGTCATCATTTGTTATATAAATATAAAAATATTAATGCTTCGATTCTAAGGTATTATTTAGCATCGATTTAATGTCTTTAAATTGCTCTCATTTCCAGATTTCTAGTGAACTTCTTGAATATTTTTGATGCTTCTGTTATCAGACACTAACAATATTTTAATTTTTAACTTTCTTATATCAATTTTATGATTGTTTCTGGGATCTTAATGAATTTTTATAACAAGTGATTCAAACTTTCCTTCTACAAGGTAAATAAGAACCAAATTACTTTATATAAAACTTTATAAAATGTAATTCATCCAAATTTGCTTGGAAAATATGATGATCCATTTAGTAGTAAATTTAGATTCGCATTGTGTTTAACACATAATAATAAAAATTAGAATAAAGTTTGCTAACATTTTACTTAGCACAGTTTGAAATTTCAGGAAACAGCTATCTATTTCAAGATGTTTTGAAATATTTTATATTTGTTAAAGATTATACAACTGATGATACATTTCTGCATATACATATCTCATTTCCTCATAATAATAATACTAATTATGTAAGTTTATAAATTTTTTAAAAGTTGGAGGAGAAATAAGAATGCTCAAGGAGCCAGAGATCATTTTAGAATTATTATATAAATTCTATTCTTATAAGTTCAGTGTACATTTCATTCTATTACAATGATCTCCATTTTGAACATCAGGTATCATGTGGAGATTGGACTGCACTGATTCTATGTCATAAACCTACCATGTCAATTTCAGAATAATTATTAGTTACCTGGATTGCAATCTCTAAAAGGCAGAATTATAATTGTCATACGTAACTTTGAGAGTGCCTAGTTATAGTTACTCAAACATTTTTGAGTACTGTATTTGCTTTTTCCAGCTGCTAGCCTTTAAGTGGAATTATTTTAAATTAAGTAGTTTATTTGAAATACTGTTACATCTTGGTGTTCACATTTTACCTAGGGACACTATATTCTGCATCCTCTTCAGAAAGTCCTTCTCTGTTGATAACATTTTCATATAGATTCTGAGGTAGTGAATATTTATATATAGAATGATCTAGATAATATCCTCAGAATTCTATTTTTATGTTTTTTGATTTAGTGGTTGTAAGTTGAAAATTCATATCATTCCTTTTTAATGTCCATAATATTTATATAATAACCAAAACCAAAAACCCATAAAATATTGAAAAATTGGTGTTATTTTTTCATTTTGAAGGCACTTTGTTTTTATAAAACAAAACTAATCTGAAAAAATTTCAAGTGGTGAGAAAAATTTAGTAAAATTTGAAAAAAAAATTTAAACTTTGGAAACCAGTTTTTATCCTAAATAAATGATCAGAAATATACACAAGGATGCTTACATATTGTTCACTGAAATATATTTATACTTGTAAAACATGTTATGTTGAAAAATGGCATAGAACTATACATACAGCTAATTGTAATTGTGGTTTACAGAAATACACACACATCCAACCACACACACTTTATTTGAAATATACTGGAAGACTATCCCCCACAGAGTTAGTATCTTTAGTCAGTGGAATGAAGGTTGGGTCATTTTATCATTTATGCTTTTATATATTTTTCAAAGTTTCTATAATTAAAATGCACTTAACTATAACATGACAGAATAAAAAAATGTTTAATGTGGTTAATTAAAAAATATTTACTGAGTACTCCTAGATGCCCCTAAACATATATACAACTATAGAATATATTTTTTGTAGTCTGAACAAATGGGGATCATATAATACTTTGGATATTTCTATAATTTTCTATCCAGTTCCCTTTGATGGGTATTTCATTTGTGAGACTACTTTGTTAAGAAAAGTTTCAGTAATGGGATTTTGAGTCAAAGACTAATGTCAAGTTTATGTTTGAACATACTACAGAGTCTTCCACATAATTCTACCAACTGTGTATGATTATTCCATACATTTAATAATTCTGAATTTTATAGAGGGTTTCATCTTTATCTGCCTGATGTGGGAGCAATAAATCCTATTTTCGTTCCACTCTTTGGATATGGTAATGAGATTATACTATAATTAATTGATAAGAATTTTTATAATTATTTGTGTCTTTGCCTAATTTTCTGTTAGTATATTGGGTTTTAACCTATTGATTTACAAGAGTTCTTTGTGCATTAGACCCTTCCTGTCAAGATTTTTCCTCTACTTATTTTCCACTTTTAATTTTTAAAAAATATTTATTTATTTTTTATTGAGGTATAGATGCTTTACAATATTGTGTTAGTTTCAGGTGCACAGCACAGCGATTCAGTTGTGAGTATATATATATATATATATGTATGTATATATTCAGTATTATTATTATTGTTAGATTCTCTTCCCTTATAGGTTATTATAAAATATTGAGTATAGCTCCCTGTACTATACAGTAGGCCCTTGTTGGTTTATCTATTTTACATATAGTAGTGTGTTTATGTTAATCCCAACGTCCTAATTTATCCCTCCCCACCCCCTTTCCCTTTTGGTAACCATAAGTTTGTTTTCTATGTCTGTGAGCCTCTTTCTGCTTTAGAAGTAAGTTCATTTGTATCTCTTTTTTTAGATTCCACATATAAGCGATATGATATGATATTTATCTTTCTCTGTCTGGCTTACTTCACTTAGTGTGATAGTCTCCAGGTCCATCCATGTTGCTGCAAATGGCAGTATTTCATTTTTTATGGCTGAGTAATATTCCATTTAATACATACATATATGTGTGTGTGTGTGTGTGTGTGTGTGTGTGTGTGTTTATCTCTTTTATCCATTCCTCTGTCGATGGACATTTAGGTTGCTTCCATGTCTTAGCTATTGTAAATAGTGCTGCAGTGAACATTGGGATGCATGTATCTTTTCGAATTATGGTTTTCTCTGGGTATATGCCTAGGAGTGGGATTGCTGGGTCATATGGTAGTTCTATTTCTAGTTTTTTTGTTTGTTTGTTTTGTTTTTTCGGTACGTGGGCCTCTCACTGTTGTGGCCTCTCCCTGTTGTGGAGCACAGCTTCTGGACACGCAGGCTCAATGGCCACGGCTCACAGGCCGAGCCGCTCTGCGGCATGTGGGATCTTCCCGGACCGGGGCACGAACCCGTGTCCCCTGCATCAGTAGGTGGAGTCTCAACCTCTGTGCCACCAGGGAAAGCCTAATTTTAATTTTTTAAGGAACCTCCATACTGTTCTCCATAGTTGCTATACTAATTTACATTCCCACCAACAGTGTAGGAGGGTTCCCTTTTCTCCACACCCTCTCTAGCATTGGTTGTTTGTAGATTTTTTTTTTTTTTTGCGGTGTGCGGGGCTCTCACTGCTGTGGCCTCTCCCGTTGTGGAGCACAGGCTCCGGATGTGCAGACTCAGTGGCCATGGTTCACTGGCCCAGCCGCTCCGCAGCATGTGGGATCTTCCCGGACTGGGGCACGAACCCGTGTCCCCTGCATCGGCAGGCAGACTCTCAACCAGTGCGCCACCAGGGAAGCCCTGTTTGTAGATTTTTTGATGGCCATTCTGACCAGTGTGAGGTGATACCTCATTGTAGTTTTGATTTGCATTTCTCTAATGATTAGTGATGAGTGTTTTTTCATTTGCCTCTTGGCCATCTGTATGTATTCTTTGGAGAAATGTCTATTTAGATCTTCTCCCTATTTTTTGATTAGGTTGTTTGTTTTTTAGCTGTTGAGTTTTATGAGCTGTTTGTATATTTAGGAGATTAAGCCCTTGCCTGTCACATCATTTGCAAATGTTTTCTGCCATTCCGTAGGTTGTCTTTTCGTTTTTTTTTTTTTTTTTTATGGTTCCCTTAGCTGTGCAAAAGCTTTTAAGTTTAATTAGGTCCCATTTGTTTATTTTTGTTTTTATTTCCATTACTCTAGGAGAGGGATCCAAAAAGATATTGCTGCAATTTATGTCAACCACTTTTCATTTTAAAACCTTATTTATAGTAACCTTTTTCTATACATCATTACCATTTTTTGAAATAGTTAAGTATATTGTGGTTAAATATATCATGGTAGTTAAATATTTTCATGGTTGTGGAACAGGTTTAGAGGGGCCTTTATCGCCAAAGAGTACACAAAATATTTACTAACTTATTCTAGTATTTAAAGTTTTAATGATTGTAATGAATTTTTTCATCTTTCAGGAATGTATTTTGCTGAAATGAGTAGAGAAAGAAAGGGAAAGTGATACATTTTTATTTTCCAGTGGACATTCAGATTTCTTAATACTAAGTTTTGAATAATGCTCATATCCTAGGTGATTTGAAGTACAAATTTTATCATGTATAATTTCTCTATCTACTTGATAATTAAGATAAATCCAGATTGTTAAAATGTGAACAGTAAACAAAGGTGATTCATTCATTCACAGAACTATTAATGTCCATCTTCTTTTACTCTCACTCTTTTATTCATGCAGTGTCAATTTATTAAAAGCCTGCTCAGTACTAGATGCTCATGGTTCATGGTTGATCTCTGACCTCAGGGATCTCAAAATTGAGGCAGTGTTTACTTATGTGCAGATAATTAGTATATATCAGATAGATATGTGTATTGTGATAGAATATTGCAATAAAAACTTCATTCCTCAAGTATTTGAACATACAGGTCATAGAGTATTAGAATTGAAAATGATCTGAAAGACTATCTATGTCCAGTCCCTTATTATATAGTTAGGAAACCTGTGACCCAAAGAAATTAAATGGCTAATCATGATCATATTTTGAGTTACTTTGCAGAGGCTGATTTAAAATCTGGATTCACAAATGGTCCTTGCATTTTGCTTTATCAAGATATTCCCACAGTATGAAAAAAGATTCATGGTGATAGAACTATTGTTTCCTCTTCTAACATTTTGTAGCACTATTACATTATGTCTGAAAGTTAACCATGTTTTATTGTGCATCATATAGAACTTTTGGTGCCCATTGCCCTCCGTTCTCATTCAATGATATTCTCTTTAGCCCTACTGGTTCTCTTCACTGTTAGATTGATTCTTCTGCCTTCTACGTGCCATGGTGTTAGAACTTTTTTAGGGATATGTGTACGGAGAGATGACTCATGTGTTCTTCTCTTTCTATGTGCATTTGTAAGATTTCTGATAGTTGATCTTAAAGTATCTGCATGGTTGGGGATGAAGAAAAAGACACAGAGACAGGATTACAAAGCTATTGTTTTTAAACTGTGTTAAATCCTTCTAAAAATTTTTTTTAAAAAAACCTCAAAAGGCAAACATCTTTAGTCAATCACTAATAGCTGATGTACTGCACACCATTATTCTTATCACAGAAATAAATGAACATACAGATGAGGCAATAATATTACTTAGAGACAGTTACGTTTGTATTTAAAAGTTGGCCTTCTTTGCTGTGGAAAGAAAGATTAGAAACCTAGGAGAGTTATTTTGGAGGTCCTAAATGAGTCTGCAATTGATTAATTAGTGGAGTATGACCTTTAGTTACCATGCCTTTAAGATGAGGACCGAACAAATACTAAGAGCAGTTTATCTTTGCAAGACAACAACACCATTTCAGAATAGAGAAAAATAAATGCTTGATCATTGGCTTAAGCATTTTTTTAAATTTTTGGGCTTATTCTATGTAATTCTCCTCAGTAATTCTTTAGGGGCATTATCAGAAGCACTCTTTTAATTTGCACACAATATGTGAAGAGTGTAAAAGTGAATTCTATCATCATAATACTTTTGAACTTATAATTTTATATGGTAGTATATTTATAATATACTTTTAATAAAGGACACATATTAAAACCAATCATCTTTCAGGAAGGCCTATTCTCTCAGGTCCTAAATCTGACGCCATATCTCTGTGTATTCAACAGGGCAGCTCTCTTCTGTAGGGACTGTCCCTCATCTCTACTGTGGGCTTGTGTTGATGGGCTTAGTGCTCCTTTCTTACCCATTTTTTTAAAAAAAATATTTATTATTTATTTTATTTGCATATTATTTTTGGCTGTGTTGGGTCTTGGTTGCTGCTTGCAGGCTTTCTCTAGTTGCAGCTAGTGGGGGCTACTCTTCGTTGCAGTGTGTGGGCTTCTTATTGCGATGTCTTCTCTTGTCATGCAGCAGGAGCTCTAGGTGCGCAGGCTTCAGTTGTTGTAGCACATGGACTCAGTAGTTGTGGCTCGTGGGCTCTAGAGCGCAGGCTCAGTAGTTGTGGTGCACGGGCTTAGTTGCTCTGCAGCATGTGGATCTTCCCGGACTAGGGCTCGAATGCATGTCCACTGCATTGGCAGGCGGATTCTTAATCACTGTGCCACCAGGGAAGCCCTATTTATTTATTTTTTGTATAACAGGTTCTTTTTAGTTATCTATTTTATACATATTAGTGTATATATGTCAATCCCAATCTCCCAATTCATCCCACCACTACCACCCTCCCTTGCCCCCCTTGGTGTCCATACATTTGTTCTCTACATCTGTGTCTCTATATCTGCCTTGCAAAGTGGTTCATCTGTACCATTTTTCTAGATTCCACATATATGTGTTAATATACAATATTTGTTTTTCTCTTTCTGACTTACTTCACTCTGTATGACAGTCGCTATGTCCATCCACTTCTCTACAAATCACCCAATTTCATTGCTTTTTATGGCTGAGTAATATTCCACTGTATATATGTACCACATCTTCTTTATTCATTCATCTGTTGATTGGCATTTAGATTGCTTCCTTGACCTGGCTATTGTAAATAGTGTTGCAATTAACATTAAGGTGTCTTACCCATTTATATATGCATATGTTACAGAGACTTTGTGAGTCCTATGCATGCAAAGCCAATCTTCAAATAAACATGTAGTTCATGGTAAGTGAGCAAGAAAATGGGCAATTTTAACCTGGACCACAAAGTGACTGATTAACTCAGGAATTCTGAAGTTGAAAGGATAGTTATTAGCATAATGTTATGCATAAGAAATGTGGTAGATGTGACTCTAAAACTTTCAATATAATCTGCCATTTGAGGCAGCTTTTAAATATATTATGGTAGAGTGGTTGTTTTTTTAATTAGCTTTTCCTGTAGTGTAAATGAAAGGTAATGTATTATATATGTAATGCTTACTCATTTAAAAACCAAACTATGTATTTCTGAAACACAAATGTTATTGTAATTTTTCATTTTGTTGGCTAAAATAAAACATTATTTAAAACACCATTAAAGTATGGCTTTCATTATTAATCACTTATCAAGTTGCTCTGATGTCATTACTTAGATACTTAGTAGGTGTATTGTGTTTTTAAAGGTTACAAAAGATTGCTCTTTAACTGGAGTACACAAGAGCTCTTTGGTTCTCTTTTTTTTTGGAGAAAACCTGAACCATATATTTTTACCATCACTCATATCATCTTAAAATAAATTTAAGAAAAATTTAAGCGTTTTAAATTTCTAAATCATTTAAAAGCTAATATAATTTCTGCATAAGCTTGTGAAACATTTATGCTTAAAAAATGTATCCTCACTTTTCCTTATATTTTCCATTTTCAAAAGGATAGGAATGGAAGAAAATATTCAAGCATTTGGATCTTGATTCACTGTTCCTTTTTGAGCCTGTATCCCTCTTCGATATTCTCAGCCACTGCCATTAACAAGATTTTGACTTATTTCAAAGTTAATGTTAAAGAAACAAGTTAGTTGGAGGAGTGGGGGTTGGACAGAAATTATTATTGACTACAGTAACACTGTGTTTACTAAAGAATTTGTTAAACAGAAACTATTGGAGGTTATAGCTTATCTTCAGGATGTTCTTACATTACATGTTTTATAATCAGGTCCCTTGGGTTTCAGGTGGGATCTGCCAGCTCATAAAACTAAATGATTCTTCCTAATAGAACTTTTTTGGGTCCAGTTACATAATTTTCAGTTTCCCTGGGTAAAGAATTGATTCATTTTGCTTTCTTTCACTTTCATAAGGGTTGCGTTTATTTTCCGTTCTGCTTTACACTCACCACTCTAGAAGAGCTCACAATGACATGGTATTCTTCTGTGTGACTAAAAATTTCTAGGAAGTAGCTATTCTCACTTCCCATAGATTCATTCCCCACTTATTCTTAACATCCTTTTTTGGTCAGATTCTTTCTGTTTCTTTTGGTTACATATTTTTTACTATATTAGTAGTATTTATAGACAAAAGAATAAACAAAATGGTTCAGGCAAACTCCCTTTCTAAAAAGTTACTAAACTCTGTTAAACTTTAAAATTCCAGTCTTACAATCCCTACTATAACTGTCACTCTAGTCCAGGGGAGTGGTGAGAAGAAAACGGTCAGTAGGAAAAGTAGGAGCAGCTGGATATTGATTCTTTTTTTTTCAATTTTTCTTTTATTAAAGTATAGTTGATTTACAATGCTGTGCCAATCTCTGCTGTACAGCAAAGTGACTCAGTTATACACATATACCCATTCTTTTTTTATATTCTTTTCCATTATGGTTTATCACAGGATATTGAATATAGTCCCCTGTGCTATACATTAGGACCTTGTTGTTTATCCATTCTAAATGTAACAGTTTGCATCTATTAACCCCAAACTCCCAGTCCATCCCCCTCCCTTGGTCCCTCCCCCTTGGCAACCACAAGTCTGTTTTCTATGTCTATAAGTCTGTTTCTGTTTTGTAGTTAGGTTCATTTGTGCCATATTTTAGATTCCACACATAGTGATATCATATGGTGTTTGTCATTCTTTCTGACTTACTTCACTTAGTATGATAATCTCTAGTTGCATCCATGTTTCTGCAAATGGCATTATTTCATTCTTTTTATGGCTGAGTAGTATTCCATTGTATGTATGTACCACATCTTCTTTATCCATTCATCTGTCAGTGGACATTTAAGTTGCTTCCATGTTTTGGCTATTGTTTTTAGTGCTGCTGTGAACATAGGGATGCATGTATCTTTTTGAATCATAGTTTTGTCCAGGTATATTCCCAGGAGTGGAATTGCTGGCTCATACGGTAATTTTATTTTTAGTGTTCTGAGGAACCTCCATACTGTTCTCCATAATGGCTGCACCAATTTATGTTCCTACCAACAGTGTAGGAGTGTTTCCTTTTCTCCACACCCTCTCCAGCATTTGTTATTTATAGACTTTTTAATGATGGCCATTCTGACCAGTGTGTGGTGGTACCTCATTGTAGTATTGATTTGCATTTCTCTAATAATTAGTGATGTTGAGCATCTTTTCATGTGCCTATTGGGCATCAGTATCTTCTTTGGAGAAATGTGTGTTAAGGTCTTCTGCCCATTTTTTGATTGGGTTGTTTATTTTTTTGTTGTTGAGTTGTGTGAGCTGTTTGTATATTTTGGAGATTAAGCTCTTATCTGTCACATCGTTTGCAAATACTTTCTCCCATTCTATTCATTGTCTTTTCATTTTTTTTTTTATGGTTTCCTTTGCTGTGCAAAAGCTTGTAAGTTTGATTAGGTACCGTTTGTTTATTTTTGTTTTTATTTCTATTGCCATGGGAGACATTCTTTCATCCATTCTTTATGACTAAGATATTTTCTTTGAAGTAGTTACCTTCCTAATTTAATCATCTCCCTCTATTCTGGCAAAAGCAAACTATATTCTTTTCATCAAGTTCCTCAAATGTGGACCAATCTTTGCTTGTGGCTCTGATTGTTGTTTGAGAGCATGGGGGAAAAGAAAGAATACAAGTGAATATATGTGGTGTGTGTAACAGGAAATTGAATTACTTGATTTTATTTTCAAAATGGGCTAGAGAAAGATAGATGAAAAAATATAGTAAACAAGACTTAAATATATATTGCAGTAAGAATGTGTGCACTATTAAGTATCATATGGGGTATAAAGATTTCAAATATCTATAGTTTTTCACTATTTTTTCTTTTCAAGTAAAGTCCTTACATAAGCTTAAATTTTGTGTATAATTCATTTTCTTGTCTCAGCAAATATTTCATGACATTCAGGTTACTGTATGAGGGAAAACAGGTTGTGACATCTGTCAACACATTGATTTCCAGGGTTGATACAGATGGTCTGAACTGATCCCTGTTCTCCCTCAAACCCCATTTGCATCCCTTCCAAAACTACCTGCTCACATGAATGGCCTTCTCAAAGAGGACCAGTCAAAAAAAAAAAAAAAAAAAAGAGGACCAGTCATGAAGGGTATTTAAAAGGTATATTTCCTTGCTATAATTTCTTGACCTGTTCATCATTTATTCAAAGATCTGTAAGTCCGTAGAACAAATAGACTTTGGTTGGGATGTTCTGTTTTCTAGAAGCAGTATAGTGAATAGAGAAAATTGAACTTGAGAGTCCATAAACCTGCCTGAGTAGTTACTTGCTTTATGACTTCAGTAAGTCACTTTTATATATCTTTTCAGTCTTAGTTTTTTCAACAGAATGTGTTAATATCTCAAAGGATTGTTCATAAAGACTAAACACCTTCATTAAATTAATATTTTTGGTACCAACGATGGGCCAGCCACTCTCATAGACATTGGGGCTACAACACTGAAGAAAACAGGTATGAAGAAATCATAAACAAATAATTACATTATCTGTGCCCTCGTGGTGATTACATTCACATTTGGAGAGGTAGGCAATAAATAAATACATTTGTAGAATATATACTATATCTGTTAGTGACAAATGCTATGGGAAAAAATAAAATAAAGGAAGGAAAGACAACAGAGAGTACAGGGAAAGGAAAGATTGCAGTTTTAAGGAAGGTGGTAAGGGAAAGCTTCATTGAGATAATTTTAAGCAAATACTTAAGGAGGTTGGGGAGAGCCACTAGTTATCAGGGGAAGAACTATCACATTAAATGTAATAATTTATGTAAAAAATCTTAGCATGGTTTCTGGCTCAAAGTACAGTAGTGTTTAATGAGTATTTGCAAGTATTATTGTTATAAATAAATTAATCTTGGTTTTAAGAAAAGATTTTTGATGTGCAGTTTGGGGTTTCACTCTGATCCTAGAAATAGCATGTGACTGTGTTGATAGTGCCAGTATTTGCTTGCTTCTCTTTTTGTTATGTTAAAACATAATCCAAAGAATAAGTCATAGTCTCAAAATTGTGTTGTCAGAAAGGCAATTTAATTGTTTCAGATACATTTGTTTTTTTCCCAAAATTGAAAAAAATAATCCTTAACATATTGGAATAGAAACCATTCTTTAGAAATTGATGCAGAAACTGATAAAGCTGTTTTTCATTTGTCTGTTTGTTTTTTACTAGAAGAGTCTTTTAAAACACTGAAAGCTTGTTTTTAGCTTATTATAGAAAGAAAGCTAAAAGTAGATGAGCCTGAAACATTGACTTTTATCCATCTTGAATTTCATGGAGCACCCAGAATGATGGATCTTTCCCTTCAAATATTTATCCATCACTTCCAGACAAGTAGTGTATGAGGCAATAAATAACAGACAGCTAGAACAGGAGAAAACAGTTTTTTAATGCCTTGCGCTTAAACTGTCACTCTGGCAGGAAGTAATAACTGAATGCTGCATTATTTAAGGCAAGGTAATAGACTACTTCCTTTTAGAGGCAAATTACTTTGGGATCAGCTGCCTTTCCCTCAAAAGCCAGAGTTTCCTCAGTGAAAGACTAGAGATGGAAGTTTGATGTGAGGTGATCGGCTACTGAATCCTAATGTTATACACAGCAGAATAGTATTTCCTTTGAGACTGTGATCATCATTCATCATTAAATGAAGAGTTTTGCCAAGTGCATGCTTTTCCATATGGTAGGCAGTGGGATGTATTATGAAAGCAGAGGGTTGGAGCTAGAATAATCTGTGTTTGACTGTACGACCTACTAGTATGATTCTGGGTAAATTACCCAATGTCCTGGGATTCAGTTTCCCTGCCTGGAAAATGCAAGTAGTCATACTAACCTAATTGAGTTACTGAGAGGATTAAGTTAAATGATGTGTGTAATGATCTGGACCTTATATTTTGGTGTCAACAAGCAAATATTTACTACTTACAGATGATTTAAAGATCTTAAGTTACATGATAAACATATAGGTATTTAGCTGTTGAGTCTTAATAATAGGAGTTGCAATTTCTATATGTATTATATAAGGCACCCAGGAAATATATAGTGCTCTTTCCTGTTCCCTCTCTCCCTTTGAATTTTTAAAATCATAAATAGTTTATGGTCCCAGAAGATCATGTTCTACTTGAAGGTTATATATTAAGCCTTCACCTACACAAATCTTGTGTGTCAGAATTCTGTTCAGTTTTATAATACCATCTGATAAACATAAGAGCAGAGTTGCAGAGTTGTGTACTATTATGCACAGTAATAGTGTTGGTTGATAGAGTTTGGGCCTGAGAACCAGTTTTTTAAAATACAGCTTCTACTCAGTTGAATAATTA
This sequence comes from Kogia breviceps, assembly GCF_026419965.1. Lineage (NCBI taxonomy): Eukaryota > Metazoa > Chordata > Mammalia > Artiodactyla > Physeteridae > Kogia > Kogia breviceps. Next base: position 58,244,411 of record NC_081314.1, read on the forward strand.
TACTCTGATGTATGAAAAGTCCATTATTGAATATGTTCTACTTTCATATGTACTTATTTGTAACATTATTCATGATTTACTTGCCTTTGGATGGTAGTCATGATGGTTTCCCCATCGTAACTGTAAAACTCCTCTTTTTCAAGGTGCTTATTACTTTGATCTATAAAGTAATAAGCCAAGTTGGAACAATAAATATAAAATGAAATTAATTGTGTTTTCACTTTTTAATTTCTTTATTATGGATAGATATAGTTTTAATAGGTAATTGAGTCTTGCTTTTTCTAGTTTTTACTCCTTATTAAAATAATTTTACCATTTTTCTTGATATGATGCGAACATATATTTGACAGTATTTATAATAGTGTTTCAAATTGTTACAGGATCACACAATGTTATTTTCTATATTTATTTGGGATTTTAATCACTTTTCAAGTTTTTATCAGAATTTTATAAAATTAAACTGTATTTTATTTCTTCTGTTAGTACTGTTTTGATATTTTAAACAATATCGACAAGAATATGACCTTGTTGCATATTGTTTTGTCATACACATTTCTCAAGAATCATTAATCTTTTGAACATGTAAATATTTGAAAATTTCTATATTAATTTTTTATAATGGTCTTCTAAGTCCAGTGCATGTTTTTTTTCACGGCAATCGTTTTGAAGAACAAGTGTAAAATCATTGGCATCATGTGGAGATTGGACCGCAGTGATCCTATATCGCAAACCTAAACAGTTAATTTTGGAATAATTAGTAATTACCTGGATTGCCACTTCTAAAATGCAAGATAATATTTGCTTCTTTTCTGTAGCTTTGAAAGTGCCTCGTTAGTAGTTATTCAAACATCTTTAGCACTATCTACTTACTTATTTTTATAAGTTATTAGCCATTAAGTAGAGTTATTTAAATTAAGTAGGTTATTTGAAATTAAGCAGTTTATTTAAAACACGGTTACATTTTAATGTTCACATTACTATTTACCAAGGGACATTATACTTTGCCATCTCTTTAGGAAGACTTTACCTGGTGATAACATTTTCATATGAGATCTGAAAGAGTGGATATTCAAAGACACAATGATCTAAATAATATCTTCAGAATTCGATTGCCATAAATTTCTGTGATTTAATAGCCAAAATTTCAGATCATTCCTTTATACTGTCCATAATATAAATACCAGGACTAAAAACCAACCAGAATAATATTGAAATGCAAATGTTATTTTTTTTCATGTTGAAGGCATTTTGTTTTTATGAAAAAAATTATCTGAAAGAAATACCCAAATGGTAGGAAAACAGTAAGAAAATTAGTTTCTCTTAGCCTAAATAATCAGAAAGGTACACAAATATAATGTTCATTGAAGAATATATTTGTAAAGAGTTTCCAAGGATAGAGAATAGTTAAATAATTTATAGCGTATCCACATATGGGCCTTAAAAAATTTTGAAGACTATTTTATGAGATTAGTTTATGACAGAGGAGATGTTCCCAATTTAATACTTTGTTAAAAATACAAAACTGTACACTCACTTTGATCTCAGTTTTGATTTATAGAAATATATGCATGTACATATGTATATACATATACATGTGTTTATTTCAGGACTTAATAAAGTTGAGCATTGTTTGATTTCCTCTGCTAATGCTATTTTTATTTTTCAGATCATGTTTGCAAATAATATGGCCTTGTTGCAAATTATGTACATTTCCAAATATCAGTAATCTTTTGAACATGTAAATGTTTCATCTTGGTGATTCTCTTATGAGTAGTGTGTCAGAAACAATCAAAATGGGTAGTTTTATTTCTTTATTTAAGATAAAGAATAAGTATCAATGAAGTATATATTAATGTACTAAGTTGTGTTTTCAAATGATATAGTAACAGCATGATAATTGAATTTCACACCTTCCAACAGGCTGCCTTTTATTGCCATGAACATGAAATCTAAATAAAAATGTTTGCTCTGGCTTTGCTTATTAAAATATACAATCTAAGCTTATTTCATGATTTCAGTCACAATGGCAAGATTTTAGGACCTTTCTGCATGCCCTTCATTCAGTAGGTGGTTATGGAATGTTCAGTTTATATCATGCTCTTTGATAGGCCATGGAGATAATAAAAAGAATAAGAAATGGGTTTTTTTGTTGAGAAAGAATTTAGTAAAGAACAATTTTATAATATAGTGCTTCATTATTAATATATTAGAAGTACATATAAGGAGCTATGGGACAAAGGACCCTAACTCTGGGTGGGGTTGTCAAGGAAGGCTAAAAAGAGTGGTGCATCTCCATCGAGGATGGAAATAGGAATAAAAGATGAAAGAAGAAGGTAAAGGGCATTTCTGCACAGAAAACAACATGAACCCAAATGTAACCATGGCACTAGGAGAAATTACAGAAGGAAGATCAGTCTTTTAAAAAAGCTGATAATATTATGTTAACAGTATGAGCATAATCAATTAAGGAGACTGTGTGAGAATATCAAATTATAGACATAATAAAGGTAACTATAAAAATATGCTTTTGCACATTAACACATATTCAGAAATATTGGTAAAGGAATTTGTTCCACATGAATGAATTTTCTAATGAATGTTTAGGGAGGGACAGGTTAATTTATTCATTCTTGATAAAAATATATTTCAGTATTTTTTTCTTCATTAAACAAACATGATTTTTCCTCCTTTGTCCATTTTGCTTCTTTTGGAGGTTGATATAATTATCAAATATCTGTTTTTGCCCTCGGCAATAATATAGTCATATGTTTTCCTGTAATATTTAGATACATGGCAGTATTTATCCTTTCTTTAATGGCTTCAGATTGCTCTAATTTTTGCAGTTCTGAGGATTGCTCTTTTTGCCTTTTCTTGTCTCCCTCCCGATAAGGAGCCCTGTACCTATTTCCAATAGTTCTTCAATCACCTAACACTTTGACTTAATCAACTGTTATATTTTTGACAGCTCCTTTGGTTAGTTAAAAATTTTTGTCATTTATTTTCTGGTTTGCTTAATTAAGGTTATGGGGCAACATAGTATATACTAATTCTAGATAGTCTTAATTTTTAAACTTTGTTCACATGCATAGTATAATAAATTTATATATTATTGGGTTCTCTCATATTATGGAACTTTCTATAGCATGCTGTAAAAAAGGGAAATTAAACTAGGATCCAGGGGCGTACATGTTTCCCCTAAAATAATTTTGAAAAATTATGTACCTTCTTGTATATTTTAAAATTCACATCTCAACTTTCCATCATAAATTTTACTGGTGCAAAGGATGTAATTTCTTATTACTATTGTCATTAATTGTTTCCAGTGGGATCTAAATTCATAATAATTGGACACTTACTGTCATCTATATGAAAATAATTGAGCAAGTTCTTTATTAATTAGAAAATTCACATCATTTCTTTTTCATCTTAAATGTAGGTAACTGGTGTTTAAAAGTCCTGAAGTACATGTACTTAATTTCCCTACGTACCTCTTATACTGTCCTTTTGTAGCCTCTTTGCAAGGTTGGCTTGTTACTTGTAACTAAAAATGTGTCAGTAGGAGGAGAGATTGGTATACAATATGATTTAGCCTAGAAATGTCAACGGCCCTGGAGCACTTCTCAATCACGGGTCCCCATCAGGATCGCCTGAGCAACACCTTGGCTTCCAAACCCCATTTTTAGTCCCTGTGCTTATCCGCCTCTCATGTAGACAAATGTGCCCTGCATGGTACCCAGTCAGAAAAGGGAGAATTGGTTCCTCTTTAGCACTGCTTCAGAGGAGGGGTTCACGGGGTCTCCAATCCTCAAAGGCTATATAGTCCCAGGGAGTCCTGGTAGAATGTGTCTGAGGGGCTTATTACCTGCTGTCTATGATATCTCTTAATAGGCGAAGCCCCTAAGATGATTTTTATAAAACCCTGATCAGTACACCCACCCGGAGGAGCCTTGTAGGACGGGATTCTCATCTCCCCTCCCCACTTAGCCTTGTCAGTGGGGGCCAGCCAGCCAAGCCAAGCCAGTAGGGGTCCCAGGGCTCCATTAGTACCAAGTTCCCAAGAAAGGTCTGGAAAGAGTCAACCTAGCCAGGGTTTCTGGCCTTTGGCATATCTCTTGCCTTTAGTTTTCCTGATGCCAGAGCCAGGCCTCTGGGATTGTATGTGCTGGACTTTGCATATGGCCCTGAGGCATAGGAGGACCTGGCACTAGCAGAAGACTAATGACCTGAGGTAATTCAGTGTATAGAGGAAGACACTCAGCTGTTAAGAACTTGGGCTCTGGGTTTGAATTCTGAAAAAATCACCTAAGGAGGAGCTATTAAAAAAATGCATGCTGACGCATACCACATCCAGCCCATAATCTAGACTCCCTAAGTCAGGATCAGCTGCAGTGTGTACTACAAGCTCCTTGTGTTTCCTCCTCCTCTTCCTTGGGTTAAGAACCATGTTTAGATTGCTTGAAACAAGCAATCGAGGCTTGTTTCAATAAAAGACATTTATATTGTGTGACTCCGGAATAACCCTATCATTTCATTGTCTTGAAAATATAGTTTTCAGAAGGGAAAGTGTTAATTGATGATGCTGTTCACTCATTCAATATTTATGCAGTGATTCTTGTAATGCCAGACACTGTTTTCAGTCCACGGCGTAGATTCTCTGCTTTCATAGCAATTATATTCTAGTGTCAGTGGGATAACTGTGTAGATATTGTTAAAGAAGAACAGTACACAAGTAAGCAAATAGATAATTAAGATAATCATAGAAACTGACATAATTTCAAGAAGGAAAAAGAGAGAATGACTACAAAGTGTTGACTTTGGAATATTAGAAATTTGTTATTTAATGATTTTGTTTCCTTGCTGTGGACTGCTTTTGGAGTTACTGTTTTGAAGCATGCATAATTAAAATAAAAAGGCAATTCCAAGTGCTTCGTATCTAAAGGTTGCAATATCATATTGCTATTTAGATACAAGAGATACAACAGTGCTATTTAGACACAATCATTAGGCCTCACATGAAGCCTAATGATTGTAGACCTTGAACCTAACGTCAGTTAAAGCAAGTGGAATATATAATAAAGAAAACGTGGAGAGAAGACAGGAACAGTGTTGGAAAGATGCTATATTTCTTTTATTCTGTGACAGACAGCAGAGACTTCCTTTAGCTGTTTATGAAAATGTATTAAATTTATGGTTACCACCATGTTAATTCATGATACAGTTCTATTTTGTTCTATTTCACATTTGTTCTATTTTTAACCAAAGAGATCCACTTAAAATGATCGTAATAAGAGTGACTTCTTAGATAGTAATTTTCTAATACTCATTAATTGACTAAAAATTACTGATAAGATATTGGTATGAATGCAAAGATAAATGATACAAGATTTCTGCTTTCAGTGAGTATAAACTCACTCAAATCATACTGATAAAATCTGGCAAAGGATATTCAATCTGTATTCAGACTTCTTTGGTGGATGGAAGAATGTGCTTAAGTGGCTCAAAAGGGGCATAAATAAGATGCAATGAGAATTAAAAGATGAGGAGCTCAGTTCCAGTGGGAAAGGCCATGGAAAGCACCACAACGGGGGAGAGAGTGAGGAGATCCTTCGAAGGAAGGTCACGTTACTAGGTAGAAAAAGCAGTGAAGGATGTAACGATGTCCAGGTAGAAAATACAGGGTGAATATAGGTATGCAGTTGGGAAGGTATAAGTCTGTGTAAGAAGAAACATAAATGAGTCCACAATGACTGCAGCTCAAGAAAAATAGTACGAATGATTTTGGGGAAGGTTAGTTGATACTATAGGAGACCTCAGGAATATCCCCCGAGTGGATCCTGTATATAATGATTTTTCTGTCTTATGGGATGCAGCTAGAATTTTTAAAACTATGAGTATTATCTGTTGTTTTTAAGCAAGATTGTCCGAGATATTTGTGCTTCGTCTCAAATATAAGCTGCACCTCTGCAAAAAGACAATGGAACAAATGGCACCCGTAAATTCTCTCTTGAAGTACTTCTTGGTTTAAAATTTATGCTTGCTTGAAAAATTATGTTCATAAATTACATTTCGAAAAGAGATGACAGGAGACCTGAGATAAGAGTTATGACTGGATGTCCTGATGGGACCACTTTCTTTGCCATCAGGAAAAGTAATGGAAGGATGGGAATGCCTTCTTTTGCACCCTGCCACACTCACAGAGGCTGGATTATCAAGCAGGAGCAGCCCTTGGTAATTCCCTGATTGAAAAGGGAGCAGCTCCAGCTCTAGGGCCAAGTTCACACAGATAAAGAACCCCAACATCAGGCAGCAGGTTAGGAAGGGTGCAGGGGCAATCTGGGCTTAACTGAGTGCCACACCAAGGAATGAATACATGGAGAGTAGAACCCATTTCAGTCTCTTGTGTCTTGTAATTTTGACTCTGTGGTGATAAACAACTGAAACAGTGTGGTTAACGCAGTCCCTAAAATATTTGGGGTCATAGCCTAGTGACCTTAATGCTACACTAGGGAGTTTGGGCTTTGCATTAACAGGCAAAACTGAACAATTGGCACTTTTTGTTCACATTGCTTAAGTTACAAGAATGACTTGCTCAGAGTTGTGTGTGAAGAAAATTTATTTGATGCTTATGTGAAAAATAGGCTCAGAGGAGAAGAAACTTCAGAGTTTATGCCCATGTAATTGGTAATATTTTCCCCTTAGAAAGACAGTTTTCTAATGTACTCTAGAGCTTTTGAAGCTAATTTTTTTTAAAGATTTTTTTAACATATATATTAGAAGATCTTGGATCAACTTAAACATATTTTCTGGTAAGGCCATCATGTGTTAAATAAGTGTATTTTCTAATATCAGCCTGACTAAGTGAGTTTAGACTTCATATACTATGACCGGAATATATAATTCATGCTTATATTAAAGGGAATTAGTTTAGAATGGATTCATAATGATACTGCCATCAAATTTTATGGATCAATGGAGATTATTAGACTTTCTGGGATCATGCTGTTCTTATAAAGGCCTTAGGTATAGAATAAATATATTATTGCTTTTTGTTAACCACAAGAGCCTAGATAGTGGATGAAAGACAGTGAAAGCTTTCATGTTATGTTATTCAGTTTTGGAAGGAATCTTAGAAATGTTTCCAATTCCTAAATGTGTTTATTTCTTAATGAGAGAGTTAGATTATGGTGTTTCCACAGCTCTGAAAAAAAATCAGTTTCTGTCAGTATTCAGCTAAGACCACACACTGAGTAAAAAAGTAAAGTCATTCCCAACAAGGTTTATGATCAGAATTACTGGGGAGTTAAAAAGAATTCTTGGGGGCTTCCCTGGTGGCTCAGTGGTTGAGAGTCCGCCTGCCGATGCAGGGAGCGCGGGGTTGTGCCCCGGTCTGGGAGGATCCCGCGTGCGGCGGAGCGGCTGGGCCCATGGGCCGTGGCCGCTGGGCCTGCGTGTCCGGAGCCTGTGCTCCGCAATGGGAGAGGCCACAACAGTGACAGGCCCGTGTACCACAAAAAAAAAAAAAAAAAAAAAAAGAATTCTTGGGTAGGACTTTTCAAATATTCTGATTCTGTAATTCTTATGTGGCCTTGGGCTCTGTGCTTTTTAAATAAGGTCCTGTTTGAGAACCACTGCAATATTATGTCATGGGGTAACATACAATAGAAATAGAAATGCAATAGAAAATAGAACATAGGAATTTCTCCTTACATTTTGCTTTCGGGTCTGGCCAGAGGAATACATTAAGTGTTCACATAAGTGATACTTTCAAAGCTAGTGAATGATGAATGAAAATTAATATATGCAAAAAAAAAACAACCTTAGAAGAGTAAGCCAAGTATTCTTTTTTAATTTCTTTTTAAATTGTGGAAAAATATACATGACATAAAATTTGCCATTTTAACTATTTTTGGGTATGCAGTTCATGACATTAAGTACATTCACATTGCTGTGCAACCACCACTACCATCCATCTCCAGAATTTTTTCATTTTCCAAGACTGAAATTTTTAAGCAATACTTTCCAATTTCTTTCCCCCCCATCTCCTGGCAACCACCATCTTATTTTCTGTGTCTGTAAATTTACTCTAGGCCCCTCATGTAAGTATAATCATACACTATTTGTCCTTTTGTATCTGGCTTATTTTACTTAGCATATTGCTTTCAAATTTCATCCACATTGTTATAACATGTTTCAGAACTTCATTACTTTTTAAGGCTGAATAATATTCCATTGTATCTATATATGCCACATTTTGCTTATCCAGTGATGGGTCATTTGGGTTGTTTCTAGCTTTTGGCTATTGTGAATAATGCTCCTATGTGATTGTCATACAAATATCTGTTGGAGCCCTGCTTTCAGTTCTTTTGAAGTAGAATTGCTGGACCATATGATAATTTGTATTTAATTTTTGGAGGAACTGCCATAATGTTTTCCACATCAGCTATACCATTTTATACTCCTACTAGCAATGCACAAGGTGAACCAAGTATTCTTACCTCTCCAGTAGCTTATCAACCTTTGGCAGAAACTGTCTTTTGATTCTCTTGTATTTTTTCCTACTAAAACACCCTGGTATGGTGTTTACTACACACTAAACACATCACAAAGGCTAAAAACTAATAAGCAGTTAGTTATTGTTGGCTTATCTTCACTCAGATGCAGTATATTTATGTGGTTGTAAACAACAAAGTATAATAATTTAGTCTGGGGCACTGACTGGAGTCAAATATGACTCTGAAACAAATAGAAGTGAATTTAACCCATCACTGTTAAATTAGAACATTTCCGAAGCAACACATTTATGGCAGCATTTTGGTGTTAATGTTGACTACTTCTCCTGATAACTTGTAAACATTACCTATATATCATTAAATATTGTCTGCATGCATGTTTTGTATGAAATCATCAGTAACCTTGAAAAAATATTGTAGTTTTCAAACAGTTACAGAAATCTGAAAATATTTTCAATTATTCTGACAAGCTAAAGAGGTAGTTATAGCTGCAAAGAAGTCAGCATCATTGTCTTTTTTTCTGTTATTGGCTACAAGGAGTCTCAGAGATGAGTTTAATATTCAGTCTCAGTAACTACTTTTAATTTTAGCAACCTGATTGCCTGCATGCCTATTAACATGAGGAACTGAGGAATCTGGAATCACAAATCATTTTTTGGTGGCAAGTAGAGTATATATATGTGTGTGTGTGTGTGTGTGTGTGTATACATACACATATATATCCCTACATAAAAAAATAAATGGATCAATGATATAATGAATAAATAGAAATAAACTGAATCATATAGATATTTATTTCTAAAATCTATACTTTCTCTTGGTTACCAACTTTGGATTAAATTGGAATGTATAGGCTTAAAAGGAGAAACAAGACTTCAGGACCAACCTCATATGTCAGTCTTTTGGGTTTGAATTTCAGAATTTGTGTTCTTACACAATGTATAATCCTGAAAAATGTTACTAGTTTACACTTTGTGTAAACACTTGTATATTTCTTTAAAAAATTATATTTAAGACTAAAAAAAGTGTTAGGTGCTTGAGTTAAGCATTAATCTTTCTTAATTCATGAATAAAAATGATATACACAATGCATTGAAGACCAAATATAGTAAAATCAATATAATTTTTGGATTTATTTTACAAAATGAGATTCAAAGTGTCACCATAAGAATTTACTAGGCAGAAAAAAAATTAAATAGGATTTAATTTAATTTAAATCATAAAAAATGATTCTCTTTATAAAAAAATTACTCCTTCCTTTTTTTTTTTTTTTTTTGGCTCTGGATGCGCAGGCTCAGCAGCCATGGCTCACGGGCCCAGCCACTCCGCGGTATGTGGGATCTTCCCCGACTGGGGCATGAACCCGTGTCCCCTGCATCAGCAGGCGGACTCTCAACCACTGCGCCACCAGGGAAGCCCACTCCTTCCTATTTTTGATTAAATAAATGAATTGAGGGAAATTTAAACATTAGGTTGTAGTATATCTTACTTGTAAATAATGATAATGAAGCACATATCAATCATTGAATCCTGTCATCTTTATGGGTTTTATTTCAACTCACATGATTTATACTGCCTTCACAATGGGCTCATAAATCTTTAGAGATTTTTTCAACATCCACTATTTATATAATGATCTCTGACTCTTATTACCAGTTTTAGGGAGTTTATTCATCCCTGAGGACAATGGAAATAGCTTGACAAGCAATTGCTTAGAAAGCATTTGGAGCTTTGGGATCTGAAAAGACTTGTGTTGTAATTCTGTCTCTGCCATTTGCTTATGGGCTGTGAGGCAGGGATCAAGTTACTTAACCTTTCTTTAGCTTCCTTTTCCTTAGTTGTAAACTAATGTTACAATATGTAGAGGGTTATGACAAGGATTCAGTGGCTTAATATGTAAAGCCCTGCTCAAGATAGGCATTCAATACGTGGTAATTATTATGGCTACTAAAGATAAACACAACAATAAGCTGCTTGCATGCTAATATTCACTAGTTTTTAATGGTACATCTAATAGGAATATATCATAGTAAACTATGGAGAATATGAAAAGCACCTTTTTTTTTATATCTGAAAGTCACATATCGTTGAAGGTATGATCATGCTTGCCAAAACTCAGTCTGGATCCAGAGAAAAAAGTGCAAGAGGTTTGTTGTTATATGAAACTAAAAGATTCACTCTAGCGATGAATTTTGATCAAGTTAATAAAGTCCATTAAGTAAATGAGGTACCCCAGTGACATTTATGTATTCAGTAATGAAAAAATTGGCCAAAGGGAAATATATTTTTTATATAGAATATTTATATATGACAGCATAATGTTTATGATAGTATGCATACAATATCAAGCATCTTTAGCACAAGTTACTAAGGATTCAAAATTGGGTAACCATCAGCATTATTAGGCAAGAGAAATAAAGTCAGTGAATAAGAGATGTGGAACTGTGAAGGAGGAAAACACACAATTGGAATTTGTGCCTATATTCTGTGAATAGAAAAGAGTTTTTGAAAACTTATTCAGAAATAGAAGGTTTCAATTTAAAAAATTGAATATACATACACACTCATATTAAAGGGAGAATTTGAAATAAAAACAATAGCAATAAAGATATAGAAATACCTTTAAAATTAAGACTTTACTGTAAAACTTTAGGTAAGAGTGATATTTAGATTTTAATTCTATAATTCTTTGTTATAGAATTACTTTAAGCGTAGTTGCTTTTCTTTAAGACACTAACATTAAATGTGTTTAAGTTATATTATTAATACTTTATGCAGAAAACTAATATTTATTTATAGATAATTTGGGAATAATTAATGAAAATATTATATATCCTGCCTGCTCTATATCTTTTATTTTAAGAAAGTAATTTGACCTTAACTTTTCTTAAATAACATTACATTTGATTAAATTATTTTAGAGCAAGTGGATTGAACAAAAATAATGCCATCTGATGATATAGTCTCTGCTTGCATTCTACTATTCACCAGTTTTTTTTTAACATCTTTATTTGAGTATAACTGTTTTACAATAGTGTGTTAGTTTCTCCTTTACAACAAAGTGAATCAGTTATACATATACATATATTCCCATATCTCTTCCCTCTTGTGTCACCCTCCCTCCCACATCTAAGTCACTGTTAACATTTGTAGTTTCTTTTTCTACCTATTAATTTAAGGAATTTAAATTTTGTTTCAGAATATATCATAGTTTAAAGATGATAACAGTTTTACTTATTAGGACTTTAATAATAAAATAAAAATAAGACTGTATATACATATGGCCTTTCAAGTTCACAAAGCCTTTTCATATATAATCTCATTTCCTTCCACAGTCACCCTGTGATGTGACAAGGGATTACTTTTACAGTTTTATAGGTGATGAAATTGAGACTCTATGAGAATAAATTACTTGCCCAAGGTTGCACTGCTAGTAATTACCAAAATTGAGATTTGGATTCATTGTTAAAAATGGTTTGTGCGTAGCAGAGCTTACAAAATCAGATGCTTGCAGTGGCCCCAGAGTGAACATAAATGGGTGAAGCCATTGGAGTACCAGATACTGGGGAGTGAGTGATGTGGTTACTGGAAAGCACATGCCCTTTCTAGAGGGAGCAACAGCATTTGGGTGTAACTTTGTGTTGTCTTGAGCAACTCTGGGTACAGGGTTGCCAGACATTTGATTTCTTAAGAGGAGCTCAAAATCCAAATTTTATATGAAATGCCTTTGTTGGCAACTAACTCGAAAGCTGAAAAAAAAAACGGCCAAAGTGAGACAAGTCCAAGGGCTGATGTTGCTGTTAATTTACAACTTGTGGTGTCTCCTTCGTTTTTAAGTGGAATGAGTGTATGTGGGGAACCTGATTATTCATATGGCTCTAAGTGTAAGGTGGTAGAGATATCACCCTAAATCCCATTCTCTAGGATTGATCCAGCATTTGTAACTAAAGAAGGTAATTTAGTGATGATCTTTGTCACTTGATTTCCTTGATAAACTATTTACTCTTTGATTTGCTCAATCCAAATGTGTTGCATGCCAACCATGTACCTGGCACTGTAACACAAAGAAGACTATTACATAGTATTTTCCCTCAAGTCTCAGCTCAAAACATTCTAGTCATCAGTATACTTCTATAAACAGGTGTTGGAAAGAAAGCTACTGAGTGAAGGTAACAGTTGCAAATGTTTCCCATGTAAAATCATAGATCATTTTACACAGTGGTTAAAGGGTGCTATGTGGGTGTGTAGATTCACATGTGTGAGTAAATAAAAATTTAACATGTATTTCATGGTTTCTACAACTCTTCATCATATAAGCCCCTTAAAGTAAAAATGTTACCTTATTTTAAAAAATTGGTTTCTAGTATAGTACTACTTGTTCCTAGGCAGATAAAACACTACTAGGTGGAACATTTGTACTTAAAAACAACCTAGATTTTCAGAATCTATGTATTTTCTAGCCATACTTTTAGTATTTTTTTCATTTTTTGATGCCACGGTAGGCTTTCACACATATAATTTATACAAAGATATATTTGCTCTTTGAAAATATTAAAGTATGAAATATGTGATAGATTAAAAGTCAAAATTGTGTGTATTTAACTCTTGCATGTTTATATCTGTAGAGATTACACACACACACACACACACACACGTGTGTGTGTATAGATTGAGACTGAGAGAGAGAGAAGGAGGGAGGAAGGGAAGGAAAGAGAAAGTGTTTTATATCATTTGATGAATTGCACTGAGTCCAATAATGAAAATCTGTGATTGTATTTCTCTGTTGCCCTTCTGTCAGAGAGTTCAGAGCCTAATTTGATATATGGTCTTAGTAACTATGTTGGCGTACTTGTACTTTTCTTTAGTCCTTACTTTCTATACATAGCAAAAAATATATATATATATTTGTGTGTGCATCTTTGTATATAAAGGTATACGTATATAACCTTTAATATGCCTTTCAATTGCACGCATATGCATACCATACATGCGTATAATTTCTGATTTATAGCTTCTGAGTGCTCTGATTGTTTGTGTTATTTTTAATACCCTGAGAAATCATGTATATCTTTTGTTTTGAGTACATTATGTTCTTAGTGGAAATAGGCTAGAGGGACAGAGGAAAGGAAGAGCAGAGAGAAAGAAATACACCATCCCCAAATACCTTCAGACACAAACGCAGACACACACATGCACGCACACACACACACACACACAGACACACACACACAGGTGGGTGAGTGGAGTATAAACTAGTCCAGTTTTTCTCAAATGACAGAGTAAGTTCATGTGAGAGCTGAAGATGAGACCTAGGGTACCTATTTCTTATATATTTTTTGGCATAAATAGGACATTGTTTTAGATTGAATATTAACTTTTTATTCCTCTCAATCTTATACACAAAAAGTATTTCTTGCACATTTTCTGAGCATTAGAGACACATTATAAAGCACATAGATGTAGGAAATTTATAAATCCTCTATGATAAAGCTGATCGTTTCAATGTAAGCAGCCAGTCAATAATAATAGCTATGATACCAAGCATTTTTAAACTTTTTTTTCTTCATCTAGTGCAATAAACTGAACCTTCTGATGGGGGTGGAATATGGTCCAGGGATTAGTGGGGGAGAAATATAACATTAATGCAAAGGTACCTTCTACTGATAAGGACCTGTTTTTGTATGTATCCTTGTCTTGAAATTGCTGTGAGGGATTTTGAATGGCTACAGTATTGTTTCTTAAACAATATTCTTTAAGGTGTTCCATGAAAAAGGTGATCAAATAAGTGTACAAAACACTGTATACCTGTTTGTCTCTTGGAAATTCATGGCTTGTGTAAGCATAATAAAGACTCTTTAAAGAGTAAAAATCAGCTTTGAAGGTGTGGAATTTCTCTTAAGAAACTTGTTTTCCTTTTCAGTACGATTATAACCACAAATGGGTAGTCATGGTTGTAGCAGCCAACTATTGCTGAAGTAAGAATTCATGTTATAGGACATATGGGTAGAGAGTCTTGGTTATTTATAGAGGAAATTAACAATGCCAAATGTGGGAAGATATAAGCAGAAATGCCTTAACATACCAAGCTTAAATGAAGTTATGTTTTGCTTTTCAGATATAGCCATTGACTGATTATTTTATGCTGCCATATGAAAGTAGTTCCATATAAAAATAATTTATTGTGCTTAGCCTAACTTTTAAAAAGGTAATTACTGTAAGGCTTTAAAACACACACACACATATATTTATTTATTTATGGCTGCATTGGGTTTTCGTTGCTGTGCACGGGCTTTCTCCAGTTGCGGCAAGTGGGGGTTACTCTTCATTGCGGTGCACGGGCTTCTCATTGCAGTGGCTTCTCTTCTTGCGGAGCACGGTCTCTATGTGCACGGGCTTCAGTAGTTTTGGCTCGCAGTCTCAGTAGTTGTGGCACACGGGCTTAGTTGCTCCGCGGTATGTGGGATCTTCCTGGACCAGGGATCGAACCTGTGTCCCTTGCATTGGCAGGCAGATTCTTAACCACTGCACCACCAGGGAAGTCCCTACTGTAAGGCTTTTGATGCAGTAATTTCCTGCAGATGACCTGGATAGGTATGATGTAAAAGTAAGAAAGATCATTTCTTCATCCAAATAACTTTATTTTTTGGCTATAAATGTAATTTATATTGGAACAAGTGCCATTACAACGTGAAATCAAAACTATATATATATATATATATATATATATATATCATTATGTTGGACTGCTATTAATATATATTAAACATAAAAGCAAAGAAGAACAGGAACTTGTTTTCTGAATTTTCCAATATGAATATATTGCATGTTCCTAAATTTTGTTTCCAATTTAAGTTGAAATCTAGTTCATATTCTTACTATATGCATTTGAAAGATAGATAGCAAAGAGCTCAAAAGACTGAATTCTTAAAGGATGGGGGTCAATAGCAGACTCATTTAAAAAATTTTTAAAAAACTTTTATTTTATAATAGAGTATAGTTGATTAACAATGTTGTGTTAATTACAGGTGTACAACAAAGTGATTCAGTTACACCCATACAAGTATCCATTCTCTTTCAACTTCTTTTCCCATTTAAGTTATTACAGGATATTGAGACAAGTTCCCTGTGCTATACAGTAGGTCCTTGTTGGTTATCTATTTTAAATATGGTAGTGTGTACCTATCAATCCCATATTCCCAATCAGACTCATTTCTGTATTCCCAGAGTTCTCCTCCTCAGAACCATTCTCCTCTCTGCCCTGCACTCTGCCCTGGAATGTCCATCTCAATGGGCTGCATCATCCAAACTCACGAGCCTTCTAACTCTACTGGATTCAGCCAGCGGGAGGCACATGCAAGTTTGGTGTGTGGGAAAAGTGAGAGCTCAGGATATTTATCCCTAACCTCCATGGGGCTCTGTTTGACAGATAGGAGCAAACTCGTCTACCTGTGACCACATTTCCTGTCATGTGGCTCTTTTTCAACAGCTTCCCACTCTTACTAGGTTCCAGTAACACAGCTCACTCTCCTTGACCCCTTTAAGACTCAGGGGCTTACTTATGGCTGAGTAATATTCCATTGTGTATATATACCACATCTTCTTTATCCATTCATCTGCCAATGGACATTTAGGTTGCATCCACACAATGGAATATTACTCAGCCATAAAAAAGAATGAAATAATGCCATTTGTGGCAATATGGATGGGCCTGGAGATTATCATACTAAATGAAGTAAGCCAAAGAAAGACAAATATCATATGAAATCACTTATATGTGGAATCTAAAAAAAAAAAGATACAAATGAACTTATATACAAAATAGGTATAGACCTACAGACATAGAAAGCAAACTTATTAAAGGAGAAAGGGGGGAGGAATAAATTAGGAATTTGAGATTAACATATACACACTACTATATATAAAATAGATAACCAACAAGGACCTACTGTATAGCACAGGGAACTACACTCAATATTTTGTAAAAACCTATAAGGGAAAGGAATCTGAAAAAGAGCAGATATATATTGATATATATGTATAACTGAATCACTTTGCTGTACACCTGAAACTAACACAACATTGTAAATCAATTATATTGATACTTCAATTAAAAAAATGAAGTTACTTTATATATTAAAAACAAAGCACCCAGGGACTTCCTATTGTCATCAGTCCTTGTGTGCTTCACTGTGGATTTCCTTAACTTGCCCTCATCTCTCTTTAGCATGTCCTTTGTATACTTCTGGGATTCTGCTTGTAACAGTTTGTATTCAGTTTATATTCTTTGGGACAGGATTTTGAAATAAATGTTAAGAATCTGAATATACAGAATATAATAAACATTTTCATTTTAAAATTGATAGAAGAATGACTGCCATATGTTGTGGGCCATTAGAAATGTAATATGTAGCTATTTTTCTAGAATATTTCTAATTTTATATTCAAATAGATATTTATAATAGAAAAATGTGTTTTTATTATTTTCAAAAAGGTTAATAGAAAGTTTATTTAAATGATTGCATTTGTGAATTTAGTTAACCTATTAGTCAGATGCCTGAAATTCCTCAATGTTTTTCACTATCCTTTTTGACTGACAAAATACAATTTTCACTGAATAAGCTTAACTTATTCAGTGTTAATATATGCATTAAGTTTTTCTTTTCTTACAGAATTTTAAGATACTTTATGATTGGTAATTTTTTACATTGGAAAGTTGTTATTATTTATAGTCATTAGATACAGAAAGTTGTCACCAAGATACCAAATGATTTGTTCAAAATCATAATATTTGTTAAAAATGTGTAGATTGGTTCTGAATATTAGTTTGGAAGAATCTTTATTCCTATGTTAACAATATGCTGCATCTCTGAGGATGTGAAAGAATGACTGATCAAAAATGTCATATATAATTTAAAAAGTTAATTATTGGACATTTTTTATTCTTTCTGCCTTCATCATGAGAAATTCATCTGAAATGAATAGTTATTTCCCTCTACACAGTTCTATTAAGAAGAAAACACATTGTACTTTTTTTTAATAAACAAGAGAAACATAATTTTTTGCCTTATAATTAAGGCTAAGAAAGTATATTCATTTTGGGGGCAAGGGCAATAATATTCTATGCTAAATAAAAAGCCATTGACTGAGATACCTTTTTGAAAATAAAATTAATTTATCTTAAAAGAAATATTATGTTTGAGCCTGCAATTTCTTTTGAGTTATTAATAGGAGAGTGTTATTTAGAATTGTCAGGAAAATCAATATTATGTACCAGGTAAACACTTATGTACCAGGTAAAATTGGTGTATCAATATTTATGGTTATTTGATGCGGAAAAGTATAACGTTTACATGAATAGGGGTCTTTGTCTCAATTAAGCATGCTTAAATGAAAAGATTAAGCTTCATTAAGATATTTGGCACCTAAATTGCTCATTTGTTTGTAGTTGAAACTTACCTATAATTATTTTCTGGGGAATGTCTTCATCTTGTCCACAGTTTTTTCCTCAGATGGCATCTATTCAGGATGGGTATACATTCAAAATCTTTAATATCAACCCCAAAGTCCGTTTACTTGATTTTTTAATCAATAATGTAGAATATTATATTCTATTATTGGAAAATAATATAACTGACCTCATAATTGGCTAGCTTTTATGAAGTGATTTTTTTATAATTAATATTAAAGGATAAGTATTTAAAGCATATGCAGTTTATCAATTCTTCTGGGTTATTGGTGCTGATTTAAATTTTTCCTTTCTTTAGTGTTTATTATTTGCTTAATAAAGTTTAGTCTATGTTAATAAAATCACAAAACACTTTCAATTATATTTTTTCCAGCTTTAATGAGATATAATTGACATACAGCACTGTTTTTTTTTGGTTTTTTTTTTGCGGTACGCCAGCCTCTCACTGCTGTGGCCTCTCCCGTTGCGGAGCACAGGCTCCGGACGCGCAGGCTCAGCGGCCATGGCTCACGGACCCAGCCACTCCGCGGCATGTGGGATCTTCCCGGACCAGGGCACGAACCCGTGTCCCCTGCATCGGCAGGCAGACTCTCAACCACTGCGCCACCAGGGAAGCCCTACAGCACTGTTTAAGGTGCACAGCATAATAATTTGACTTACATACATTATGAAATGATTACCAAAATAAGTTTAGTGAACATCCATCATCTCATATAGATGCAGATTTAAAGAAATAGAAAAAAAATGTTTTTCCTTGTTGTGAGAACACTTAAGATTTACTCTCTTAACAACTTTTATATGTACATTCAGCAGTGTTAATTTTGTATATTTATTTATTTATTTATTTATTTTTGGTTGTGTTGGGCCTCTACGCGAGGGCTTTCCCTAGTTGCGGCAAGCAGGGGCCACTCTTCATCGCAGTTTGCGGGCCTCTCACTGTCGTGGCCTCTCTTATTGTGGAGCATAGGCTCTGTACACGCAGGCTCAGTAGTTGTGGCTCACGGGCCTAGTTGCTCCACGGCATGTGGGATCCTCCCAGACCAGGGCTTGAACCCGTGTCCCCTGCATTGGCAGGCAGATTCTCAACCACTGTGCCACCAGGGAAACCCAGCAGTGTTAATTTATTTATCATGTTGTACATTACATCACTAGTACTTCTTTACCTTATAACTGGAAGTTTGTACCTTTTGACCACCTTCATCCATTTCCCCCTCCCCCACCCCCATCTCTGGTAACCACAAATGTGATCTCTTTTTCTATGAGGTTGTTTGTTTCCTTGTTCCTAGAATACAACATAGTGATTCAATATTTCTTTTATTTGATTGTTTGTTTTAAACCTTTATATAGGTTTATTTTTTATTTTTTTTAATACAGCAGGTTCTTATTAGTCAATTTTATACACATCAGTGTATACATGTAAATCCAAATCACCAAATTCATCACACCATCACCCCACCAACCTGTGGCTTTCCCGCCTTGGTGTCCATACGTTTGTTCTCTACATCTGTGTCTCAATTTCTGCCCTGAAAACTGGTTCATCTGTACCATTTTTCTAGGTTCCACATATATGCGTTAATATACAATATTTGTTTTTCTCTTTCTGACTTACTTCACTCTGTATGACAGTCTCTAGATCCATCCACGTCTCAACAAATGACCCAATTTCGTTCCTTTTTATGGCTGAGTAATATCCCATTGTATATATGTACTACATCTTCTTTATTCATTCATCTGTTGATGGGCATTTAGGTTGCTTCCATGACCTGGCATTGTAAATATTGCTGCAATGAACATTGGGGTCCATGTGTTTTTTGAATTGTGGTTTTCTCTGGGTATATGCCCAGTAGTGGGATTGCTGGATCATATGGTAATTCTATTTTTAATTTTTTAAGGATCCTCCATACTGTTCTCCATAGTGGCTGTATCAATTTACATTCCCACCAACAGTGCAAGAGAGTTCCCTTTTCTCCACATCCTCTCCAACATTTGTTGTTTGTAGATTTTCTGATGAAACCCATTCTAACTGGTGTGAAGTGATACATCATTGTAGTTTTGATTTGCATTTCTCTAATAATTAGTGATGTTGAGCAGCTTTTCATGTTCTTCTTTGCCATCTGTGTGTCTTCTTTAGAGAAATGTCTATTTAGGTCTTCTGCCCATTTTTGGATTGGGTTGTTTGTTTATTTAATATCAAGCTGCATGAGCTGTTTATATATTTTGGAGATTAATCCTTTGTCCATTAATTTGTTTGCAAATATTTTCTCCCATTCTGAGGGTTGTCTTTTCGTCTTGTTTGTAGTTTCCTTTGCTGTGCAAAAGCTTTTAAGTTTCATTAGGTCCCATTTGTTTATTTTTGTTTTTATTTCCATTACTTTAGGAGGTGGATCAAAAAAGATCTTGCTGTGATTTATGACAATGAGTGATCTTCCTATGTTTTCTTCTAAGAGTTTTATAGTGTCTGGTCTTGCATTTAGGTCTCTAATCCATTTTGAGTTTATTTTTGTGTATAAGTGTTAGGGAGTGTTCTAGTTTTATTCTTTTACATGTAGCTGTCCAGTTTTCCCAGAACCACTTATTGAAGAGACTGTCTTTTCTCCATTGTATAGCCTTGCCTCCTTTGTCATAGATTAGTTGACCATAGGTGTGTAGGTTTACCTCTGGGCTTTCTATCTTGTTCCATTGATCCGTGTTTCTGTTTTTGTGCCAGTACCATATTATCTTGATGACTGTAGCTTTGTGGTATACAGTCCAAAGTCAGGAAGTCTGATTCTTCCAGCTCCATTTTTCTCCCTCAAGACTGATTTGGACATTTGGGGTCTTTTGTGTCTCCATACAAATTTTAAGATTTTTTTGTTCTAGTTCCGTAAAAAATGCCACTGGTAGTTTGAACCGAATTGCATTGAATCTGTAGATTGCTTTGGGTAGTATAGTCATTTTCACAATATTGATTCTTCCAATCCAAGAACATGGTATATCTCTCCATCTGTTGATATCATCTTTAATTTCTTTCATCAGTGTCTTACATTTTACTGCATACAGGTCTTCTGTCTCC